>NW_026136704.1:4784438-5524438 GCF_905237075.1 Dicentrarchus labrax
TGAAGGCTGGTTACTGAAAACAGCCGCCTGTGACGGTGCTCACCTGTCACTCAAATCAGCCAAACCCTCAATTATGCATAACTTTAAGCCTTAATATAATTTATATGACTGAATTAGACCAAAAGTGTTTTTTTGTATCAGGCTGTGAACATTTTTATTTCTGCTGTAGAGTTGGGCATTGTAATATGGGGTCTTATGGAGATTGACTCACTGCTGGAGCCAGCCTCAAGTGTTTGTGGTGTCCTGATCTGTGTGACACAGCTTGATGACAACACCAACTGCTGTTTGGCCCACAGAGGTGCTGGTTGGCTCAGTGGACGCTCGGAAGGGATATCATCATACCTACAGTACTGATGATTCAGAGGTCGTGAATCAGACTCAGGAGGAAGATGTGACGCTAGAGTAGGTGTCCTTGCCATGATAATGATGTAAAGATGATGGAAGTTACAGTTACAGTAATGAAGACAATGATGATGCTGCGCTGCTTTTTTTTTTTTTTGATTGGTTTAATTAAGCTGAGATTTTTTATATCTGTTTAAAGAACCTTGTTGACCTGGAAGGATTACATTACATCGCTAAAGCAGTTTCAATTCAATTCAATTCAATTCAATTCAATTTTATTTGTATAGCGCCAATTCATAACAGAAGTTATCTCAGGACACTTTTCAAATAGAGCAGGTCTACACCGAACTCTCTATAACATTATCACAACAAGAAACACCCCCACACACAAACACACACACACACACACACACACCACAAATTAGCACAATGCACAGGCGGGGCACCTCAGCTGGCCTCCACAACCCCAGTTGACACAGGCCTGACCTCTGTTTTGTGTGTGTGTTTGTGTGTGTGTGTCTGTGGCTGGTTGGCCGTGCTCAGGGTGGGTTGTCACTGTGCTCACCTCTTTCTGCCAACAACAGGAGGGGTTGGGGGGGGGTATGTCTGGCATGGAGTTGAAGGCAGAAAGAGAGAGTGGCTGTAGGCTGACATGAGAGTGTGTGTGTGTGTGTGTGTGTGTGTGTGTGTGTGTGTGTGTGTGTGTGTGTGTGTGCGTGTGGTGTGTGCTTGTCCTTTTCTCCCAGAGTCGCCTGGTCAATTAAATTCACATTGAGGATAAATGATTTGCAAACGATACACAAACAAGTGAGTGTCTCCGTCCTTGAGCGGCTGTCCAAGATCAGGATCGGACCGTACAGGCGCGGGGTCAGAGAATGTTCACCTACAGTACTGACCAAGAATCAAAAATGTATCATATCTTTGTTTACGTATTTCCTCATCTACATCAGCAATACAGGGTTAGGGTTTTTTATTTTTTAACTATAATATAATGATAATAATGATAATATAGAACTATATAATATTAAAGTTAATATTTCACACTGATGTATTAAGCCGTTTGGCATATTTTAATAAATAAATAATTAAAATAATAAATAATAAATAAAAAAAAGGTAAAATCATATTTTACATGACCAAAATAAAGTAATGGAAAAGGTTATTTGTACCAAAACTACAGTACTGTGTACGTGTGAATGTTAAAACAACTTGGAAATTAACTTTTACTTCAAACTTCCTGTGAATATATATTTTTTTAAATATATTTTAACAGTTTAAGCAAGAAAGGGCCTAAGATATGTAAAAATCACATTTTGTCAAAAGCTGACTTCTTGTTTTATATTTATTTATATGATTCCATAAAATCTAAAGACTGGATGATCTTTGGAACATGCACTGCCAAAACAGCTCATCAGTCACATTGTTTTAGGCATCAGATTGCTCATTTGTGCTCCCTTATGTGACAATAGTGTAGTTGAGTCAAGACACGTCTATTTGTAAATGTCTTTGGTTTTGTTTGGTGTTGTTCTGCTTGGTGTGGTGGTGGATAGTCAGGCTTAGTCCAGTGGTCATGGTTTGGCACTACATGGACTAAAGTCTACCATCAAATAATGATGTATTTTTGTGCCACATTGACGAAAACCTTTAACAAATGCATGTGGTGGAAAGAAGAACTTGAGAAAGATTTGACACTGTAGATGTCTGTCCCTGTGGTGTCTTTGACATCCCCGGAGTCAGAGCACTGGTTGGAGCCGCTGTAAATCACCTTGTTGTATTCCCTATCGGCAATTCCCTGCGTTAGATGTAAAAGTGATCTGACTCTACAGCTGTGCTGCTGAACGAGAGTCTGTCACTGGGCAGCGTCTCTCATTTTTCAGAGGGAAATCATTAAAGTAGCTAAATAAAATAAAAATAAAATAATTGCCCCAAAAAATACAACCGATGATAGCAGATATTTGTCCAATTGCCCAACCCTTCTATATATAATAATTATATTAGGTAATTGTATAATATAGCTGCATCATTATCCTAACAACAGCATAACATCATAGCAACTAGAGCTTGTAACACAATATCAATTCATCAAAATTACAAAAAACAAACAAAAAACATCTTTTATCTAGTGGTTGAACATGAAAACAATCACTTTCAGGTTGGGAAAGTATAAATTAGCATAATTACTTTTTCTTAAAACAGTTGCAGAGTAATGTATTACAGTAATATCAGTGTCTTCTGGTGGACGCTATATATGACATTCTGACAAAAACTGCTCCTTCAGCTGACATACAGGAAATAACACACAGTGTAAATGGGTAGTATTGCAGTAATAAAGTATTTCATTTCTGGTGTTAACTACTTATCTCATACACAAAAGACTTTCAGACTGTGGTACATTTTTGTATGTTTGGTTTTTGTGTGTGTGTTCCTGTGCATCTGTGTGTGTGTGTGTGTGTGTGTGTGTGTGTGTGTGTGTGTGTGAATGAGACAGAGAGAGAGAGAGAGCATCAGGCATGGAGGAGACCCCCTTCTGGCTATCCTCTGAGGGGTTGATGATACTAAAGACACTGGAGAGCGCCCCGGCTGTGACCCACCCACCCACATACACACACATACACACATACACACACACACACACACACACACACACACAACCCTCCAACCATTCTGTTCTCTTTACAACTTTACAAAATAGGCTTTTAATTTAGCTGGGCGGCCGGGGCGTGTGGGGCCCGCCAGCATCAATCATCATGAGGAGGCTGAGGAGGCCGGGCCGTCCCCTGGGCCCTCTCACTGACGAGGATGTCCCAGGCGCGCACCGCACACACACACACACACACACACACACACACACACACTTCTTCCCTCTGCTCTTTTATACAGACACTCGTTCGCAAGACCTCAAGACCTTATCATTCTCTCATACACACATACACACTCATGCTCGTGCATGTGTATACACACACACACAGCCTCCATCCCCTCCAGGCTCTAGATGATGAGACCAGACTGAACACAGATGGGAAATTGAGGTAAATGTGGGAATCAAACATCTTTCCTGCTCTGTATTTTGATTTTCTTTATCATATTTAATCATAAACAAAAGCAGACTAAACCACATGACAAAACATACAAGTGTGTTCATTGTGTATGCAACCTAACCTGAGTCTACTTTCTAGATCATTTTTTGTATTTTTCTTTCTCTTTTTGTCATCTTTTTGGAATCCTTTGTACAATCATGTTCTCCTCTAAGCCAATTTGTATTTGCATTGCAAACATTAATTTCCATTTTGGGTTCATGTGCCTACCTCCTTTGTTAATTGGATTTGGATCATTTCCAAATGTTCAGAGTGTACCCAGCAATAATTATATTCCCAAAGAGATCTGTATGGATTTTGTCACAGACTTTGACGGCTTGTCGGCACGTCGCCGACGTGACAGTGATATTTTATTGCATGTGAAAGACGCCTCACATGAAGCGAAATGTCAGCAGGACATCATGTCTGAAACAGAGTGAGGGAGAGAGAGCACATTGTTGCCTTAAGACAGTGAGATATGATGAGTCTCCAGAGAATTAAGATTTTAACTTATTCTCTGGCATTAAGTCCTACTCATGTACTTGAGAACAGTTTTTAGGTATTGCTGAGTATTTCCTTTTATACACTGTAAAACACTGTGATATCTCATGGTGAAACCTTTATTTATAAAGCATTTTAATGGAGTTTATATGGAATAAAGTCGTTTTTTATATTACACACTGTAAATTGCACAGAAAACCACTGTCACAGTATTTATATGGTATTTTCATATGGCAACACTGTTTCTTTTGATGGTAAAATTAAAACTTGTATTTATATGGTAAAATGTGGATTAAAACTCAGCGGTACTAATATCCTTTTACCATAAAAGTAGAAAAAGTTCTACCATAGTTTTTAAGGTAAAGTTCTGGCAACCAGGACCATGAAAATAAGATTATTATTTTTGACAGTGTATAGTGTATTTACTCAGCTCCATTTCAGGATAAAATATTGTACGTTTTACTCGACTAATTTATTTGAGAACCATAGTCACAAGTAACCTCACAGATTAAAGGGATACTGCACAGTAATATCACATTCCCATATATTTGGTGAACTCACAAGAGATGGATTTAAACAAGAATGGTCTTAATCAAAGCAGCACAGAGTAAGACATCCTTACTTTTAGTCTCTTGTGTGGGACATGTTCCAAAAACACAGGATCCTACATTTGCCATAATGAAATTTGAGAGCATCTTTTGCATCTTTGCACTGCACCTTGCAAAGCCCTTGCTTAATCGGGGGCAAACAGAAAAGGTACAGAAGGGTACTGTACATGTAACAACACAAGTGGACAACAGTCTGTGGATATAGCTAGAGGTTGTTTTACTTCGATCTGTGCAGTCAATTGCTCCCATGCATTGAGTCATAACCTGTATTTGTCTCTATCTCACAGGAAAGGGCAGAGCCGTCTGTACTTCCTGAAAAGGCTGGGGTCCTTCAACATCTGTAAAAAACTGCTGCAGATGTTTTACCAGTCTGTGGTGGCCAGCGTGCTCTTTTATGCTGTGGTTTGCTGGGGAGGAAGCAGCAAGAGGGGAGACGCCGGTCGACTGGACAGACTGGTGAGGAGAGCTGGCTCAGTAGTGGGCACAGAGCTGGACTCTCTGGTGACAGTGGCAGAGAGAAGGACCCTGGACAAACTGCTGTCCATACTGGACAACGCCCACCACCCTCTGCACGACACCTTCACCAGGCAGAGGAGTGTGTTCAGTGGCAGACTGCTGTCCCAGTCCAGCTCCACCAACAGACTCAAAAACTCTTTCGTCCCCCATCAGACTGTACAACAGCTCTCAGTAAAGGCAGGGAGGACAACAGATAATAGACAATGGACAATTTCTGTCTGTATTTGCACTTTTACTTCCATTTGCACTCCACTCCATTTGCACGGTTTACTGTTGCACTGTTTACTGTAGCTACTGTTCATTTTATATATTACAAATATATATAACATTTCATATTTTATCTTTTATTTTGTCTGTAATTCTATTCTTAAGGTTAGGGTTTTTAATTTCTACTTTAATGTATGTTTAATGTATGTTTAAAGTATGTAAGGTATGTTTTGTATTTTGTATGCTACTGGATACTTGAATTTCCCTCGGGATAAATAACGTATCTATCTATCTATCTATCTATCTATCTATCTATCTATCTATCTATCTATCTATCTATCTATCTATCTATCTATCTATCTGTCTATCTATCTATCTATCTATCTATCTGTGTTTTTATGTAGTCTGGATTTCTGTTTATGTTCTTTCAACATTTTCCCTGAGGTTGCCCAGGGCCAATTTGGACAATCAAAACTTTTCTTCAGGAACCACAACTTCATTCATAAATTATCCAGTTGGCACCCAAAACTAGTGGTCAATAGGGCTGATAACACCGCTGGACACAGGAATTGTTGCAAATAGCTTGCCTCCTGCACACGTTGGCAGTGGTGGCATTACAGCTGCTAGCATACTGTAGACAACAGGGTCAGCAATGCCTGTGATTTGTTATCCGTGCTTAATTAACCACTGGCAGTCAGAGCTCATAGATATACAGACAGGCTGATGTTGTTGTTTTCAACAAGAAAAGGGTCACCTGATAGGGGTATGACAAATTAGGGAAAGACCCAATCAGGAAGTGAATGTGGATGTCTGCCTCATAGTCAAAAGTCTCAGTTTCCGCCCATCCTGAAATGCAATCAGCGTCAGCAGCATTTACAAGTCTCCGCTTTATAGGCGATCGAAAACATGTACGAATCGTGTGGAAGCTAGGCGTAGACGTGTAAATATTATGCGTTTTAAAATGAAACGTATTAGTGCAGATGTAGCCTACATCTCTCACCCTCTCTTTCTCGCTCTCTCCTCTTCCTCCCTGTGTCTCTCTACCTCTCTCTACCTCTGTTTTCCTGGTCATGTCTAATCAGATAAACTGAGCCGAGAGGTGCGATAAGGAAGGGGCTCCCTGGGGTGCTATGTCACTCCCTCCTTCCCTCTCCTCCCTCCTGGACCCCTCCTTCCCACCACCACCGCCGCCACCCGTACACCCTCCCCCCTCCCCCCTCCACCCCCCAGCTCTATCTTTTCTGCCGGTGGCGATGGTGGTTTTAGTATGCATAGAGCTGAGCTATCTGCTCCACTGCACCTTGACTCCCCCAACACACACACACACACACACACACACACACACACACACACACACACACACACACACACACACACACACACACACAGACAACCATATTCACACAACTCACCACCACAATATTCACCCATGCACATGTAGTCTCACCGCTACTTTACCTCGGTACACACAGCACCACCACACCTACATACACACTGCACCATTACTGATGCTGGGGAAAGGTTGTTCATAGACATCATAACAACAAGTCAAAAACATGCACTCACACACGCACACACAATAGGTGTGCCTCAGAAGCCTTGTATTTTAAGTCAGAGGTTGTGATCTGTTGCTCAAAGGAATCTGAAAGGAAGTGGCAGTAAAGTGGAAGAGGGTCTTTCACATGTCAGAGGTCTGTTCTGTTGATGTTAGTTAGTTGTTAGTTGACTCTCAACCCTCCCACTCTTTCTGTCTGTCTGTCTCTCTTCTTTTCACTCCCTTTCTGGGTATTACCTTTCTGATAATCTGATCATCATGACACCAAACTATTAAAGAAGTAATGTGTGGAAGCATTTTGAATTACACAACAGATGGACAAATCGTTTGCTATCTTTCAAAAATGCTACTGCCTTACAGTAACATCAGGTATTTGATGATTAGCCTACTTGGGTTATATTAGAATTCATTAGAAGGCAGTAAAGTTTTGTCATCTTATGTAAGTTGTTTTTTGATTTATAGTACACAGGTTCAAGTGCAGTAGGAATAAAAACTCCTTGTTGTATTTGCACATGTAATTTTAGCATTACTGTTGTATTATGGTGTTTTATATATTGTATGAACAGGAAATAGTTTTGTATTTGTTGTGCATTCCGCAGCCACCGTAGTTTCTCATTTGCGCTTGGAAGGGGAAGGTGAAACGAGGGAGTCTCGATCTGCAACTACACCGCTACATGCTACTCAATCCTACACACTGGACCTTTAACATGCATAAACCTACATAACTGTTTCTGTCCTTCAGCACAGATAAAAGCGCTTCACACATTAAAGACACTGATGACAAGGACAGTCACCATGTCATGTTTATTCTGTGGATGGAATGGGTCAAGCCCAAACTTTGTCACAGCAAAGTAAATTGGAATTGTCAGGTGGAGTGATGTGTTGTGTGTATGTGTGTGTGTGTGTGTGTGTGTGTGTGTGTGTGTGTGTGTGTGTGTGTGTGTGTGTGTGTGTGTGTGTGTGTGTGTGTGTGTGTGTCTGTGTGTGTGTGCTGGGGGAGGGAAGCAGTTGCCTGGGCAGCTAGCGGCCGGTGATAAGACAAAAGCAGGTTGTTTGCTGTCTCTTTCTGTGCTGCCTGGCCATTAAAGGTAACCTGCTATCTGATGGAGGCCAGGCTGGACGCAGACCTGTGTGACTAGCCAACTGGACACACTCTGTGTGTGTGTCTGTCTGCTCCCACGTCCACTCTTTAAACCTGTAAATCCATGGTGTGTGTGTGTGTGTGTGTGTGTGTCTGTGTGTCTGTGTGCATTCAGACTTTATAACTGCCTGTAAACATGCTCAGCCAGTGGAGTGGAGCTCTAGCTATCCTCCCGTAGAATTGCTTTGTTTTGTTCCTCGTGAGTGGGTGTGTGTGTTGTTTTGGCACTGACTGGTCAAGTGTCTCTTCCCATGCATCGACTGTGTGTCTGTGCTCAGCCCAATATGAACCAATGCAAAACATCAGCACTCTAGCCAGTAATTCAGTCACGCTCAGACCTGGTTATGTATGCCATGCAATTCATAATCCCGTGCATTTTGTCTAGGGATGCCCAATATGGATTTTTTTTTCAGCCGATACAATAACTGATTATTAACCTGCTTCATGGCCGATCATTTTAAGCATTAAACATTTTTGTATTTCAAAAAGAAGTGAGACTGAGATTGAAGAGATTGGAGATTGACTTACTTTTGAAGCGGGCCTCAAGTGGCTGTTAGAGGAACAGTTTTTGGAACTTCCATGTTGGCTTCATTTTTCAGCCATGTAGGTTGCCGCTTGCTTCCACCCAGTGCATGCTTGAAAAGGCTCCATTGCCCTGAGACCCTGAAAGTGAAAGGAAAATGAATAAAGTAGTGCTGAAATTGAAAACTTACATAAAGAGCTGGCCAGTAAGGCCTGAGTGTCTCTTAGCATCAGGTTGATGCCATTACTAGTGTCATAAATCAGTCAAACCAGAATACACGGACACCCTAGAGCTGCAGCTGTGTTGTCAGAAACAGGTGATCGATATTTGGGAATGGGAGAGATCTGCTGTCTCAAAGACAACCAACAATTTTCCCTTTGCTCATTGTGTTCTTGGAAAGCTCAATACATCTGCTTGAGACAGAGTCCATCTCAAGTGGGCCGTACAATATGTGATTGACAGGTCTATTCATGAACCCTTCCGACACCTGATGGGATGAAAACCCCAGCTTTCAGTTTACAGACCACTCTTCAAATTTCTTCTAAACATGTCTAAAAATCAGTGGCTGGATAAAGTTGTGGTCATGCTTCATTTGAAATACACAATGCTCAGTTTTAAGTTGTCCATGCAGTTGAGGAGTTTCCAGAAGCAGCAGTAGCACCAGTCTCCTATGTGCCACTGTTCGATTCTCAGTGAATGTACTGCACATGTAAATCTCTGGGTGAACACGAAAGCTCATGCGATTTTTTAGTCATTAGGCTGGTGAGGTGAGGCATTTTATAACCTTTAAAGAACATAAATATTACTTGAGAAAGTTAGGCGCATACCAGTCTACATTTCACTAGATAAAAAAAAAAGTCAATAAATAAAACGTATCACACACCTCTGTGTGCACCGTTCCAAACATCAGTTGAACCAAAACTGAGCCTGCAGTGATGTGAGGGCATATAGAGTTCCTGCAGACAGCAGAATCCAGGCTTCTACTGACCAGAACTAAATTCTAAACCAAACACACACACCTACACACACACACACACACACACACACACACACACACACACACACACACACACACAGCAGAGAGCTTGGCCATTGGCAGCAGCTTCTTTGTAGCCCGAGTAACTGCGGCTGCTACTGGCTGGGCCCAGTGCAAAGCTGCTTAACAGGACTCATCTGGGATCAGTGACAGATGGACAACCTGTCCTGGAGGCCTGGGTACCACAGGGCTCCAGGAGACAGGTAAACCTGGTCAGGGCCCCACAGAGCCCCTAGGACGCTTACAGTGTAATCGCAAGATTTAACAGTAGAGGTGCCATGCACACACATACTGAACATGAGCACAAACACACACCTGCAAACAAGCGTTGTCTGACAATACTATTCACCTACACCGTGACAAATGAGTCTGGGTCTGTAAGTTGGGTCCAGGAGAACCTCCAGGGTGCCTTGAGGGGACTTTGAGGTGTCTACATGTGGCTGCAAGAGAATTTAGTTTCATTTCAGCACAATTTAATTCTCTGGGGTGGAAGAAAGTACATGAAAAGGAATAGTTTCATAGGTTTTACTTCAATCACCTTTATGATGTCGGTATATTATCAGATCATTCTGATGTTGAGGTAATGTAGCACTTTAATCCACACAATGTCAGTGTGGCAAATTGTGTGGTTTTGACTATATCTAACTCTAACTGCCATAACATATTTAACTTGATTCTGATATCAGGTCATTATTCACACATGAACCCTTGAGGGCAACATGCTATGTCATCACATTAACAATAAAGGCTGCAAGTGTGACTGTAGGAAAGCATGAACTTAGTGTCAGTGCTTTTAGGTTTCTGAAGTGATGCTTTAAATTTACCTGTTGCACTGCTCTTCGCAGTTCCTACAGCAACCACTTATATAATGATATTACTGCAATATCTGTAGAAAATTAGTGCTTAAAATAGTGCTTTTCATCTTTAATGTTCATTATTTCTTTTGCTGCTGTTTTGGCAAATGAATCACACTCAACACTGGCAACCATGTGTTAACGTGACCCACTATATTGGAGTGTGAACCACAAAGCAGGATGGAAAATAAGGAAATAAAAATATAAATAATAAAATAAATAAATAAAAATAAATAAATAAATAATAATAAATAAAAAAACTTTTTATTATTTACACAGGGCGGAGAGGGGTGGCATGATGTCTGGCCACCCCAGCTGCCACCAGTTTGGTGTTAAATAAAAATCAGTATACATTTTTTAAATAATGTGTTTAAAAATGGAAATGAATTTGATGATATGATATTTGATGTTATGGCTGCATTTTATACTAAATGATAGGCTTAAGTTCTATGAAAAGAGATGTATTTTAAGACATGTCTGTGGTTTTGGAAATAAAATGATTGATTCATTTCTAATGCCACCCTTGGATTTCTATTCAGTGCTTTACTAATGAGCCACAATAATGAGAGTTCAAATATCTTCATTTGGGGGCTTTTCCAAGCAAATATTGATATATGTGATTGTTTGTGATTAAATCAGCAGGTATTTCTGCCTCCCCTTAAAGTCTCCATGACACCCTCTGGACACCCCATAAATATGTATATAGAGCTGCCTCTGTATTTACACGATTATCATATGTGTATTATTAAGGCAATTTAAATATTTCATTTTTGAAAGTCGTGGTTATTATCAATATCGCTATATCATGATAACCCTAGTCCACTTATTAACTGCCTCTGGAACTTTCAATTTCGTCTAGTATTTTGAACAGTAGTTATTCAGAAGATCCAGAAGTAATTAGTAAATATCTAAAGGTAGTGCTGTGTAAATAACTGGCAACTGGAGGTAAATAAGAGGTAATTTCAGACATAACCATGAAGTATAGCCAATATCTATAATAAAATCATAATTATGCAATCAAGTGTTAAAACTAAGCTAAAGTTGGTTAGCTCATTTTCCAATATTACTGACAAGTGGTTGAGGTATTCATCAGTGTTTAGGGTCCCATGGAGAGTCAGGGTTTGTTCTGTATTGCTGTATTTGCTACAAAGAAACGTGAACTCCATCTACAGCAAACCTAAAGAAAGTATCGCCGGAGTGATGGCTGTGATGTAAGACTGACAGGTGATTTTTGGTAAGTGCGATGCAAAAAAGGCCAGTTGTGTTATGAATAATGAAGAATGGAAAATGGAGGCAAAACCAGAAAAAGCACAGGATGTGAGCCTGCATGTACGACAGACACACATGCAGGTTGTCCCTCAAAGCTGGCACGTCTCCGATGGCAGTATAGCGAAGGATGGCCTCCTCATGTCACCATGCTGCCTCGCCCAGCACTGTATCCCACGTTGCATTTCACACTCGCTTTGCAGCCGCCAGTTGATTTGTCAGCAGCTAAAGGATGGAATTAGCTCCATTGCTGTCATCCTTGGCCTCTCGTCAATGGCTCTTAACTCATTTGTTCTTGTTTTGCCGTTGTTTTACGTCCAAAACAGTATGTGTGGCAATGTCAGGGTGGGGTTGGATGGGTAGGCTGTGGGGAGGGGGGGCAATAATTAGCGTTGGTATTGAAAAGTAATAACAGTATGGATTAATGTGGGAGAAGTGGAGTGGAGCGCATCATCGAGTGAGACAAATCCAATGCTGGGAATTGGCAGACAAAGCAAGAGGCAGTCAATAGGGATTATGTGGGGGCTAAGCCGCCCCACTTTGGCTGGGGAAGGCTGGGGGCCTTGATGGCGGTGGTGGCAGCTTTTGGACTGGCATCGATGCACGCTCATGCAGGTCGGCTTGCCATCACCACCGCCTCAGCAGACGCTGCACATGCTCCCCGGTGAAGAGGGTGGAGAGGGGCACAGAGGGGATGAGGGGGAGCAAGGAGGGAGGATGGGCATCTTGCTCCCTCTATTTAGCTGTCGTAACTCCTCCCACCCAACCCCCTCCCCCCTGCCCTCCGTGAGGCCCTAGATCCCTCTGCCCCCTAGGGGAGGTGGCGCATTGGCGCTGCCAGAGCCGGAGTCTGTGCCAGCTGGGCAAACACTCAAGTCGTTGACAGAATAAACACCTTGCAAATAGAAGCAGAGATGACACAGCCTCAGACACAGTGAGCAGCACGACTCCCAATACATCAGCAGGTCTACACTCGCTCCTTCACGACAGGAAGAGAGGAGGGCTATACCGATATGTCTGTTCTGAATGTATATGGCACTGATATTGCTAAAATATTGTATTGTATTATGTGCATTAAGCATGCATATGTACACTTATTTTTTTTGTTTTCTGCCTTGTCATCACTCATCCGTTCCATTGTTTTATTAATCCAGTAATATAAAGTAACACATATGGGCAAATAAAAAAAAGGTTGCCAATGGCCAATACTTACTAGGACCTTTACATTCAACTACCAATTTGACTTTAATTCCCTCTGTCTGCCTGTCAGACTTTGTCATTCCTCACCTGTCCACCAGTTTCCACCTTCCAATTCCAATGTCACCTGACTATCCACCTGCTCCTCATGGCCTCATTAGTTAAGTGCATATAAACTAGCCCACTACAGCCCCAGTACAGTTAAGAGACAGGAGTCAATGGTACAAATATGGTGACTGACTAGCACTAGCATCCCCACTGGCTCGCTAGCTCACCAGCAACAGTAGTTCCCCAGCTACCCCTGCAACTTGTCGTGATGTTGCCAAGCTTATAGTATCACCTATTTTGCAAGGATGTGTGGACGAACTTTGCTTTTCCATGTGCTTTCTGGTGTGGCCAGGGCTCACAGATTGGTTTTGCTCCTCTACCTCTGCTTCACGACTCCACTTTGGGTTCCAAGTGTTCCCATAGCTCATTACAGTGATGACATAGTTTTATATATGTGACATAAAGTTCCTTTTCAGGTCCAGTCTGTAGAGTTTAGTGGCATCTAGCAGTGTAGTTGCAGATTCACCCTACCCTTCCAACTGCAAGGGAGAAAGTATAGTGGCTGCGATCAGCCCTATCTTGACCCAGTTTTTGGTGTGTCTGTTTTGGGTTACTGTAGAAACATGGTGGTTCATCATGGTGGACACTGTAGAAGAGGAACTGCTCCTTCAATAGATAAAAACAGCTCATTCTAAGGTAACGAAAACATAACAGTTCCTAAATTCAGATGATTATACACTAATGAAAACATACCTATGAATATTATATTCCATTTCTGACAAGAGATCCTCCTAAATGTTACACACTGGACCTTTAAGTAAAAGGTTTTCATGAATCTAAAGCTATTGTTGTTATACAGATTACTGTTGCCTTTTCCCCAGCCAGTTGCATCACTGATTATTTAATATAGTTAAATCAATAAATCTTGTTTTTCCCCTCCACTGCTGACATGCTCTGGCATACCCGTCACCATCTCTCCCTTCTTTTATCCACAGACCACAATATGGAGTGTGGACTGGTAGCTGGAGAGGTGCCAGTTTCACCTCCTGTGCACTGCCGAGGTGCCCTTGAGCAAGGCAACCTAACCCCAAGAAACTGCTTATGGGGCGCCGCTAAAGTGGCGAGCCCATCACTCCACCATCTCTCTCCCTGTTGCATGTCCGCAAGTGCATGAAGTGTGTATTTCAGCCTGTGTGTAAGAATAAAAAAGAGTGAAAAGAAGAATTTCCCCAATAGGGGATTAATAAAGTATATATCTTATCTTATCTTCTCTATCTCTCTCTATCTTTACCAGTCTCAGCTCAGGCAGCAGAACCACTCAAACCACCTCCATCTGATGCCGATTGAAGTCAACATGGCACTACTAATTAGTTGCTCGTATCTTGAGTTTTATACTATACAAATATCTCATGACAACTAAGTGAGTCCTGTCACATGTGGTGTCACATATACCACCAATACCAGATTTCATAAATAAGAGTAAAACCCAGATCAAACAAATCCAATCTATCAAATAAACAGTCTTGTATGACATAACTCATAACACGGCTTTTGTTGCTTTTATTTTGAAGTTTGCTCTTGGAGCTTAAGGCCATGTGGATGTGTGTGTTTGCATGTATGAATTGTGACTTCCACATGGAGGTTTCCATTTCTGACACATTCAAGCTGATTTCCAAAAACCTAAATTGAACTTTTGAGTGTCTGGCCTTCACATCCACATTTGCTTTGTATTTGAAAGGATTGCATCAGTTCCCTTCCTCACCCAGCTGCTTCCTGATGCACGGCATGTGGTCAGCATTTCCTCTGAGCTTTGGAATGGATCACATTTTTGGACCCAACATGCAAAAAAAAAAAAAAAAAAGGACATTTGCAAAAAAGACACCGCGACACCTTGAGGCCACTCGGGTGAGCATCATACACACTCCCTCCCATCCTGTACAAACTGCTCACTGCTTGTTTAAATCTGTCTTTCTATAAGTCATTTGTAAGCATGTGTTTAGGCTCAATTCTAAACAAATAATCCAATAAGATGCGAACAGCCTCATTCCGTCACTTTCTTTCAGCGAGGAGAAAAGAGAAACAGGAGACGGCTGGTTGGGATGAGATTTATAAATTTTCCATTTATTTATTCATTCATTCATTCATTCATTTATTCGCTGCCCATTTTGTGTGCATATAATTCTTTAATTTTTATGTTAATGACCGCATGGGGTGGTGGCCGGGTTTTGATGACATATCTCCAGTGGAGATCCTTGGACGGCTTAGCCCGTCCATCCAAAAATAGCTGTGAAATCCGACGAAATAATAGAAGGGTGGTGGTAGCGGTGGAGGGGGGCAGGAGGGGTGGATTTGCGGCAGCTGAGGCTTTGCATTCGAATGGCAGGGTCTGTCTGGAGTGAAGGGACCCCCCCACACCCCTCCTCCAGCCCTCCACCGCCACCACAACACCCAAGAGAGAGGGAGAGAGAGAGGAAGAGAGGAGGTGTTATCGGGTCCTTGCAGCCAGAGCCCCGACTTGTTCCTGAATACCAAATGTGGCAGAGGACCAGAAAAGTGAGTTGTCTTTGTTTTGTCAAGTGTGCCATGACAAAATGCCGGGGAGCCCCCCCCCATGACCCCTCCCCCTCCCCACACCCCCATATGTGCACACACAGACACACACATGCAGGTGAACCCGTTCGGCCTGCTTGTTTGACCTGCTAATCATCTTTGCATAAATACAATGACACACACACACACACACACACACACAGAGGATGGGGTTCGGGAGTGGGGGGGTGTCCTCCCAGGTAGGTGTCCACAGTACCTGAAGCACCACTGTTGCCATGGGAATAGCTGTCCCTATGACCACCACACACACATGCATTCATACTAAAAGGGTAGATACACACATGCAGAAATGCGCAAATACAATCTTGAGAAATGTGTTGTAGCATGTATACACACACACAGACAAGGCAGACACACAAGCCACACACTCCTGGGAAACGTGTTTGAACATGTACACACACACACACACACACACACACACACACACACACACAGCAAACCTCTATCTTCACTCCAACAAGTCCTGCTAAATATTCATGAAGCTCGACAACAACAGTGTCCTCTCTCTCCCCGTCTGCCTTGTGCTGTCCCTCACTCTCTCTCTCACTGCTGGTCTTTGTCTTTGTCTCTCGTCCATGTGGCTGCTGTGTGTGTGTGTGTGTGTGTGTGTGGACATCAGACAGCCTTTGAAGGGTTTATTATTAAGCAACTGGCTGTCGTCCTCCTCTGATAGTCCCCGGCAGATGACTTGATGCAGCCATCACATACAGTATCTCACAAACACACACACAGATATAAAATATACACACAAAACACAATGCACCCTGTGTGTGCGTTAATGTTGCTGGGTGTCTTGTAGGCTTAAATGCCGGGGTATACTCAAAAACAACTCCAGTTCTGATAGAACTGGTGCTAGCAGCATCTACTCTAACCTCTTTATAGCCACCATTGTTTTTGTCAAGGAGACAGTAACATCTCCCGGTACGGGTATCACTGTGCTTGGACATGGGTGAATAGCTTGAAACCTGGTAAGATGGATTCTTGCATGATGTTTTGAGTCCAGCTACCTTGCGAGGTTAACTGGTTTTGGAAAGTCAAAGACCATCCAAGCACTTCTGTTGGAGTACACTGATGAACTAAGCGCAACTGCATGCCCTTTTGCTGATTCAGGCTCGTATTTCCGGCTTGCTGGTGGTAGAGTTCTGCTATCTTATCCAACCTGATGAGTTGCTTTGTTGTATAAGGCATTGGGCTTTGGGTTTGGTTAGCCTGGCATTGGCCTGAGTTTGGTTCAGGTCTCCAATTTGGCATTACCAGTCATGTTCAGTCGGGTCAGGTCTTAAGAACAAAGGTATTGTAGGCCTGTGTACCACAGTCCAGTCTAATGATGAGCTCACTGCCAATATTCTTTGATTTATGTAGCATGGGAACATGGGAAGTATCTAAAACCAAAAGTGTTAATGCATGTTCTTAATGGCCATTTATGAAGACGGGTTGAAAGTCTTGCCATCATGGCTGCATCCCATTGCCACTTCTCAAACAACCCTGTCTCTTTGTGAGTCTTCATAGTGTTAATGAATCATACAAAGGGAGATAGCAGTGCACACTTTTAGTCTTTCCTTTAATTCATTTATGATGACAAAAGCAGTAACTCTCACACGCCTGGCCAGTCACATGCATAATTATTGGGCTACCTGTTGAAGAAAGTTTGAAAAAGTTGTTGGGATGCAGTCCCCTCAATTCCATCATTTGAAAGGGGATTCAGAGGATGTTAAACAATCAAACAAGCACTTGAGGACTTTGAAGACGTTCCTCTTTGATAAAGCTTATAGTTAGGGCTGGATCAGGTGAGTCCTGAACCATCCCTTAGTTATGCTGCTATAGGCCTAGACTATCAGGGGATTTCCCATGGTGCACTGAGCTCCTCTCTTCCTCTCTCTTTCTGCACTTATTCATGTTCCATTAATGCATGTTACTAACTTCACTTCTTCCCCGGAGTTCTTGTTCTTTCTCGTCTCGCAGGTTCTCATGGATCCTGGTGGAGCCTCCTGCCATGGTCCTGCTTGACTGCCACAACACTGATATAAGTGTTATTATTATTATTATAAGTATTATTATTGCTACGGTTACTGTTGTTGCTGTTGTCGCTGCTCGTTGTCCCCCATCGTTGCTGTTGTCGTCGTCATCGTCTTCTTCATGTTCATCATCATCAGTCACTACTATTAGTGTAGTTGTTGCTACTGTTGTTGCTGTGCAACTGTCTGTCTGTCTGTCTCTGTCTCTCTCTCTCTCTCTCTCTCTCTCTCCCCAACTGGTCAAGACAGACGACCACCCACCTAGAGCCGGAGGATCTGTCCTAGGTTTCTGCCTTTTAACAGACAGTTTTTCCTTGCCCTTGTCGCCAAGGTCTTGCTCATGGTGGTACTGTTGGGTCTCTGTAAATAATGTTATAAAGAGTTCGGTCTAGACCTGCTTTATTTGAAAAGTGTCCTGAGATAACTTCTGTTATGAATTGGCGCTATACAAATAAAATTGAATTGAATTGAATTGAAGCACTTAGTCTTATACCTTCAAACCATATGCATTTTGTATAACAAAATTACTCTCAAGGGCACCATTCTTAACAGAAGAAGAAAATGCTATGGCTTCATAAGTCTGTGCCATAGTCACCATCACCATTATCAAGATAGAAAGTTCATATAGCACATTTGCTTGCAGAATCACCTGTCAAGACAAGAGCTATTACCTATGGTAATTTACCAATTCCTTTCTTCTTGCATTCCTCCCATTTTTGCTTTCCTCTGCCCCACTTACTGATTGCTTTCACTATTTTCGATGTCTAAAAGAAAATAGCTCCCTCCAAATGGAGGTCTGTAGATTATCCAGAGTAACCAGAATGCTGTTTCTAGACAAACACATTGCTGTTGTGTTAATCAAAGGTAATGGTTCAGGTAGTGCCAGAAATCTCTGTGGTTTTCCCAATGACCTCAGTACAGATTTGAAACTATCTGCACTGCTCAATAGGGTTAGGTTAAGATAAAGCAGGAGATATGCTTGCTTTTAACTACATACTTGCGTGCACATGATGATTGATGTCCTCAGAAATTAATGTGATGTGTCCGCAATGTGAAGTATAAAAGGCAAGTATATCTCCAGCTTAAGGGTTTAAACCCTCTGAAAGCACATTCTGCAATATGAGACTAGACACATCATATCTGTACATTAGTGTGGAATTTAAATGATCAAAAAGTCAAACATATTGGAGTCTAAGACTTTTCTTAGCAAATGCAGCATTCAGCACCAAACTACACCACTTTATAATTATCATATCGGAGGTTGATAAACGTTGTTGATATCTATCAAACTGCTATATCGGTCTAACTCCAAGGCACACATACACATGCAGGGTAAACAGGCAGCCAATGTTGTCTGCATGTGCTTGTGGGCATGGTGGCTGAGGTGTGAATGTGTGTCAGATGGTTCGGTGGGCAGCCTGGCAACTGGCAATGTGGCAGTGCCCACACCTACAGGGAGCAAGGCACACAAGCCTCTAACCCTCACACACACACACACACACACACACACACACACACAGGCTCCTGTTTGCTCGACCTACAAATTATTCTTGCATGAATACATAGATATACACACACACACACACACACACACACACACACACACAGGGTTAGAGTGATACACCTGTTTGTCTGATCGAGTGATTCTGATCTGACTGATCCTTTTCAGTCAGTGTCATCTAGATTTGAAATGATGAATATGACACTTTTAGCTGATTGAAGGTTTATAGTAGAATTATAGTAGGGTATCAATGGGAAGCACTCAACCTGAACTAAATTATCAATAGTTGGAATGCTCTTACTTTAATTATTTATTATTTATTATTTTAAATACATGCCATCCTTGGCTTGTAAACTTTATTGGAGATAAGCACAGGATCAATTACAACTGCTTCAGTCCAGAAGCATCCATATCAGTCTTCTATTCTCTTTCACTGATGCTCTCTCCAGCAGTCTGCCTGTCCATATGTCCAGAGCCTGAGTATGCCCCTGCCCCATGTGGCTCTTTGTTAGCTATGTTCTAGCTGTTTAAATGTGGCCAATCATATGCAGCCATGCTAGCTTGTCACCCTCCCCCATTTACATTAGATGTAAAACTTTTCTTCAAGCATATTTTTCCACACACATCAATTAATAACACAAGTCAGCTATATGACTGGTGGCCTGTCCATAATGGACAACCTTTTTCCAACGAAATTGCTCTATTATCTCCAAGTCCAAACACAGTGTACAAACAGGGTATAGTCATAATAGCCTTAGTTTCTCTGTGAAATGATGCCACATGTTCAACCGTTTCTTCCTCTCCACCATCACTCTTTTTTGTTGCAAGTTTCCAGCAATATAGACGCATGATTTTGATGTCATTGTTTTGCAATGTGCAACTACCCACCTCGGAATCATGTACCACTGATTCCAATGGATCTGACAATTTGGAAGTGGTTCTCAACTGGAATTGGTCTCTATTCTCATCCCTAGTTTTGCTCAATTGCATTACCTGCTTGCTTACCAAGAACATACACATATTGTGTCCATAATCCATCTTTTAACTATTTTCTTATACGCATATCTGTAGCTAGTATTGAGGGCTCTTAATTCTTGTTTTTGTCATTAAGGCCTACTGTTTCTGGAAATTTGGGGGTTTAATGAAGGGAAGTTTAAACAAAGGAGAAGATGTTTAAAGTCCTAAGTACACAAAGAAAGAACAGAAAATACAACTGAATTGTTAATATAGATAATAGATTTTTTAGAACATTTTTTTGGCGTCTTTTCAAATATTTCCTTGGGTGGGGTTGTGACATGTTGGTGAACTTGCACTCATAATCATAGTTTCCAAAAATCCTGTTTTTACAGCCCTGCTTCAACTGATTTGTTTACTGTAAAAGAAATTATTTTACAGCTGTTTTCATTATTGATACCTTTTTCACAGCCAACCTTCTGATAGTAGGATAAACACAGATATTACCAATGATATGAATTAAGGTTCTGTTGTGTTTGTTCTTTCTAAATGGCTGCTGTGAAAATGGTCTATTTATCTGACGATTATTTTCTCTATTAACTGTTTGGTCACTAAATAGTGAAAAATCCCCATCAAGATTTCCTAAAGTCCAGACTGACATATCCAAACATCTTGTTTTCTCTGACTGACAAAGCTAGAAAAAGCTAGAAACAGTACATCATTTGATATTTTTACCTAAAAAATTACTTCACAGTCACTCAATCAAATCAAGTCAGATCTCTCTGTGGCATTTTCTTCTTTGATCAGTCACAGTAGTCAGTTATAGTTATATTCTGACCTCTTACTGTCTCAACATAATATTAGCGTATGTTGCCCCACTCTCTAATTCTCATTCCTCTCTAGCCCTCACCGTCACTGTCTCCCTCCTTCTGTCTCACTCCATCTCTCTCTCTCTGCCCCCCCTCCTCCCCCTCTGTCTCTCCGCTCCCTCTCTCAGCAGTAAGCCCTCTAATCTCTCCTGTTCAATCGCCTGGCAGACACATGCCCTCTGTCTGCAGAGCCAGCGGGGATGTTTCCTGTGCAGGTGTACCACAGAGCGCGCACAATAGGTACGGCGAGCACGGGGAGTGCAGCAGCTTTGGTGAGACAAGCAGGGCAGGTGGGGTTTGGCTCGAAAGGTATAAGCTGAGTATACTGATGGGTATGGCGAGTGGTCTAAACATGGCAGGTATGGTGGATACAGCAGGTATGGGGACACTGGGTACAGCAACAATGGTGACCGTCAAGGGGGGGGCTCGGTGGTTATGAGTACGCAGGGCAGGGCAGGGTGTGCGTGGAAGCCGTGGAGGGTACGGCAGGCGTGGTGGGAACAGTGGGACTGGCAGATGGTGGGCACAGTGAGTACGATACATGGCAGACATTTTGGGTACAGTGAGCATGGAGGGAATGGTAGCCATGGTAGTGGTCACAGTGTGACCCCATGCAGGGTGGCGGGACCAGGGGCCAAGGTTGCCAGTCGTGCCTGGACTCATGCCCACGCTCCCTGACATCCAACATGACGTTTCCTCTCTCCCCTCTTGCTGAGTCATTAGTAATTTTTGATAGTTGGTAGCTTTTCCCCCCTTGTTGCTGGCATCTCTTAATCAATGTTAATTGGCTTGGAATTAGCATATGTTAATTAATGATATTTACTTCAAATTAAAGGTATGAGTGGTCCCAGAGGGTTTCCTGTTCATCTAATTAGAACCAATTAGCTGCAATTAACACGTGTAAATGAGACGGCACTGAGTCCAAAACAAACAGTGTGTATATGCAGGCTGCTGCCCAGCTTCCCTTGTGTTGCAGAGCATGCACTGGGCCTGTGTTTTCTTTAGTATGTGTGTGTGTTTCAGTGTGCCGTCGCATTCATGATAGTTAATGTGCGCTATAACAAACCAGATGAAACAAAAAGTAATTTCGCCTCAAAACAAATAACCATTCAGGACCTCTTTGCTCCCAGTTTTCCCACTCACATCCTGAGCGTCTCTCCTATTTTTAGAGCGGGCTGCCAAACTAATTTGTTTTACAGACCTTCCTATCAAGTGAAGAAAATCCCGGAGGTGTATTAATTGAAATTCAGTCGACGGCACATCTTGTTTTGGTCTAAGAAACCACCAGCCGTGCTGAGTGTGGAGAGTAATCTCACACAGGGAAAATTGCCAGGAAATGAGAAGATGTAAACAAGGGAGAAGGTAGAAAATAAACAGAAGTCATTCAAGCATCTATGGCATCTCACCATACTCTATTAAAAGTATTCTGCCTGTTTTAGTTTGGATTTCAGCAGATACTCTTGCATTTGGTGCAAAATGGACATGTTTTTAAACAGTGAAATCACAAAAGCCCTTTCTTTTTGCAGTCAGAAAGTGATTGTTAAATCTATTGTAAATACTTTTTTATTATTGAAAGGAAGACAAAAGGCTTTTGGAGATACTTGGAAATGCTCTGTAGCCTCCAAGCCTCTGAGTGGGTGGTCCATATGTTTGATTGACAGCTAAGCTGGCAAGGGTACAGTAACAAAATATAAACACATTTACCGACTTACCACTAGCGATGGTAAGTCGTTGAATACTGCCGCTTGGTTAGTGGCCCTCTGCTTCACTATATGAAGCCGTAAATATCCCTTTAGAGTCATTTCTGGATGCGGCCACCGTCAAAGTCAGGTGATATAGTATAAAGAGCCAGAAAGTCTGCATACGGAGGAGGTCGGGTGGATGGATGGCTCAAACAAACACAGGACGCCGCTGTTCGCGTTCTATGTGAAACCAAAAGAAAAGTAAATAATTTATTTTAAGATACGCATGTAAGTTAACTTAAGTTAAATCAGGTACGTAACACATGATCTTTCACAAAATCTAACCAAGTAGTTTTTGTGGCTAATCCTAACCAAACTGCGAACATTAGCCATCCATGATTTGGCTTTATTTTGAAAGTCTAACTGGACATTCTGCAGGTCCAGATATGACTCTAACCCCCAAAATTCCACCTGGCACGGCTTTATAAAGTTTTCTGACGTGTCTGCGACGTGGTTTGGCTCATTGATCCCACTGAGAGCGTTTCAGTAGCGGAGAGGAGTGTCACCTGCCATGTGTTATTTACTTGTGTGTTTTGTCCTTCAAGAGGAAACAAAAAGTGTATTTCTCCGCTTAAAATCTCCTCTAACCTGCCTCTGACTGATTGACTTCTGTCCTGGTCCCACAGAGTTGATTTAAAGTGAAATTTGACACAGAGTCTGAACACAGTATTTCGTTTTTGAAAATGTGCTGCATTCTCAGTGCTGTTTCTGTGTCTGACTTCCTGCCAGTGCAATCTGCTCTGCCCTGCTCGAGAACAGGCGCGAACAGCTCCGGCGACCGCGGCAGAGTGGGAATGCTTTTTGGCCGTGTCCGGGGGAATTGGGGATAAAGGAAGTTGTGAAGCGGAGGGCCATTGACCAGCAGAGTTGGGAGTGAGAACATGTACAAATATGTTTCTTCTTCCAGATGCTCAGGACCGCCTGCACCCCTCTTCTTATTGTGCATGTCCACAAATCATGTACAGTGTGCACATGTGCCAGAATTTCCTCCAGTGCATGCATGTCGTTTCTTGTGCATCCCTTGTCCACTGACACTGATGCAAACTACTATGTACACAACTAACACGACTATACACGATTTAATGGCTATAACAAAAAAAATTCCAGCTGTAAATAGTATTTGCAAATGTGCATATTGGGCAAAATACAGTATACAAGTTGTTCTGCACATCAAGTTGACCCTGCTCTGCAGATCTGATACATCCTAGCCGATGTGTTTTCTTCTTTTCATTTTTCTTGTATCGGGATTGCAAGTCTGTCTGGATGAGTGAAATCTACAAAGAACCACAAAATAGCATTGTCTGCTCTCTGTGCTCACCTCCTAAAGAGACCTAAAGCACTGGCTAGAGTGTTTTGGCAGACATAACACACATCCTTTCATTCCACCTGGGTATTATAACTTCCCCCCTATGCGCGTCCCTTTTGAAAAACCCCAGACTTCAATTATCCATCCAGCATTGGCAAGGTATCAATGAAGAACCCAGCGGTGACATCCGCAACTTTCCACGCTGTTCTTTAATGATGAATAGATGCAGATTATATTTCTTTTTGTGTCATTTCTTCTCTGCCGTCACCCTCACCTAAACCCCCACCACCATCCATCAAGGTAAAAGAAGGTGTCTTGTTGAAATCCCTCCCAGCTCAGAGCGGTGCCTAATCTTGAGTTAGTGGTTGAGGGGATGCAGCATTGACAGGCGTCTCTCTCTCTCTCTATGTATGTAGCTTTTGGCAGACTCCCCTCAGCGTACTTACCACTATAACAATCAGGGGGGCGGCGGGGTGGGGGTAACGTTGCAGGAGGTTTTGCAGCTGAAAATACAGCATCCGCCGCCTTTGTTGGGCGATAAGGGAAAGGTGGAGGGTGGGGGGGGAGGTGGAGGGATACATGCACACAAGGAGCGATCTTGGGAGCTGAACAAATCTGAGAACGGCATTATGGGTTGGTAAACACGGATGCCATAAGAGGCTGCAGGATTTGCCGTTTTCCCATTTTCTTTTTCTGCGGAGGGCTGGAGTGCGAGGCACAATGACGAGATGGAGGTGGTGTGAGTGGAGAGATTGAATGAGACAGACAAAATGAAAGGAAAGAAAGGGAGAAGGAAGACAAGAAAGTGAAGGGGAGGGCAGTGGAATAGGACAGTGGCAGTAAAAGGTGAGAGAAAGGCATGAGAGAGGAGGATGTGAAGAAAGACCAGAGAGGTATCTAAGCTCACGATGAAAGTTGAATTCAGCACTCCTCGTTACCCTTTAACCCACATGGTGTCACTCCTCTCCTCCCGCTCAAAGGTTTGGCCTCTGGTTGCAGCTAGTTGTCACAAAGCTGTTTAAATAATGCTGAATTCACATTATAAGGAAAATGCCAATACACACATTTATAATGATCTAAAAAAATGTTATCCATTATAATATATATATCCAATATCCATTCAGCTTTCAGCAGGCAAAAAACAAGGCTTGATCGCGTACTGAACAGCTGAGCTTTGTAGCAATAACAGTGATCTTACAGGTACATTGCATGCCATATCTGGGTGAAACCTAATCTTTTCAACAAAAATCTGATCCCAAAACACACCCATGTAACACACCTATAGACTCGATAGACTCTCAAACGCACCATCAAGTGTCTGCATTCCCCTGTCATGTACAAGCCACATCACTGGCTTCCTCTTTTTCCTGTGACAAGCTGTTATTATATATTCAATTCAATTTTATTTGTATAGCGCCAATTCATAACAGAAGCTATCTCAGGACACTTTTCAAATAGAGCAGGTCTAGACCGAACTCCTTATAACATTTACAGAGACCCAACAGTACCACCATGAGCAAGCACTTTAGATCTTAATGTAGTCTAAACAGAAAATGTATAATATAATGTATTTTCTGTAGTAATCGGACTGCAGGTGTAAACACAGCATTAAAAAATAAGAAAAAATGTGATTGCACTGATACCGCATGTGATCTTCTATGCATTATTAGCTTGATGTTTACAGAGTTCATCTGAAGAGAGAGGTACCTCTCGTTGCACCCAGACGTCTTTTAATCTGCAGTGTTTGCGTCTGCTGTGATCTCGATTTGTTCTGGTCTCTGTCTTGACTTGGATCTCCTTTGAAGCCAGTCTTAGAACTTCCTTGATATTCTTCTCTACAGATCTGCTCCACAACGACTGACTGAGTTTAAAGCATGTGTTTGGACTAGTAGGAAGAAGTACATAACAGCCGCATCCCTGCCAGTGTTCAGTGTTTTGGCTTGAGGGAAAGGAGAACTCTCACCCCGCCGTCGGCTGCTCGGTGGAGATAAAAGATTCCGAGTGTTTTTACCTGCGTTTGTCTCTGCCGCTCTGTATCTGGGAATTACACCAGGGAGCTGGTCGATAACGCCACTACAATCAGGCTCGCCACAGTGAGTAGCATGTTCTCCTTTCAGGGCTGTCACACAGGAAAGACAATGCAGCACACCTGTAGGCTCCACCGAGAGCTTCCTCTGTTTCATTGTCAGCTCAGCGCGCTGGGAGTGAGGCGTGAGCTGCTGCTCACCCCTTTGGATACTCTCTTACATCACACGGAAAATACTATAGACAGTCTCTCTGTAAGACATGTGCTGCATGCTTGCTCGTGTGTTTGATGCAATCATGCAAGATAGAGGTCCTACTGCTGTAGTAAAGGGATGTTTCCAAATACAAATACGATATTCAGCAATGGGCGTAATCTTTTGATGTAATGTTGAAGTCAGGCGAAAGAGTGAACGGATAAAGTGGCTAAAGTACTTTCTATGTGAAAATGAGATGAGTTTGAGGTATGGTCTTGGTTCCTGAATCTACCTGAACCTTTATAAACCTCAAACCAGAATCTTTTCCAAAACCTAACAAAGTAGTTGTTGTACCTGCGACAGTTGAAACTCATAAAATGCTAAATGCTTCTTAGAAAGCTTTATTTTAGAAGTCAAATGCATATTAATTGTTGCTAACTTGACCGCGTAGCACTGCATGTGCAAAACTGACGCTAGAGGGTAACTACAGAGTCCTAGTTTGAAGCAAAGGGCCACTGGCCACAATAGTCGGGACTAAGTAGTTTTACTATGGGCTGAAAACATTCGTATCAGGTGCTTTCAATTTAGAAAAATGTGTTCAATACTGTTAGGCTAAAATTGTCTCTTTAACTAAATATCAGATATCAGCTGTTCACAAGGGCATAATTTCACTTGTCACACACACACTCACACTTTTACTATTTAAGTTTGATTTGCTTAGTAAATGATCCCTCAATTCCTTGCTGCTGTGGCCTGGGTTAGATTCCAGCCAGTGGCCCTTTACTGTATCTCTCTCTCTCTCTCTCTCTCTCTCTCTCTCTCTCTCTCACACACACACACACACACACACACACACACACACACACACACACACACACACACATTTTCTTCCCTCATTCCTGTCTACCTTCAGCTGTCCATCCATTAAGGGCATAAAAAATGAAAATAAAAGAGCTAGTCATATGGATTCCTGCTTTTCTTGTGGCACATCAGTCCGCTTCAGTATTTATTCATTTATTTATTATTCTCAACTGTACTTTGCAATTGTTCCAGGGGGATTAATAAAGTTGTGTTGTGTCTCATTGCATCATCCACGTGAATGATGGAGCTTTTTTCTTGATCATAAATCCTATCTCGCAGAATTTCTCCTTTTCCCTAAAGAGCTGCCGAGCCTAAAACAAACTTTATTGTCCTCAACAGACACACAGAGTGCATACATTATTCCTGAAAGGCAGAACATGGTCAGTGTATATTTCATGCTGCTGCATCATTCATTAACCATCAAACACAGTTTTTGACACAGAGGTGAGACTAATGCAACTTCTGACATTGCCATTTAAGGCGACACACCTGCACAGTGTGTATAATAGCATGGCATGCCAGCAAATGAGGGGAGAAATCCTTTTTCCCCTCATTGTTGCTTATAAACTATTGGCGATTGCAAGCAAAAGATAAAAGTTCTCCGCTTAAATGAGTTCCAACCTGTTTTGTCTGCCGATTCATTTTGTTTTCCCTTTCTCTGCCGTCTTCAAAACCTCCCTTTATTCCCCCCTGCTCTCTCTTTTTTATTCAACTTTAAATGGATTTCATCTTTTCTTTCCACCACTATAATCAGCCCAAAAAAGCTTGCAACTTGTGAACTTGGGGAACACTAAATCCTCACCCCTCCTCCTCCATACACACACACATTTGCGCACACACACACACACACACACAAACACTGGCAGGGATCTTAGGCATTCACAGGCTGATGATTCCGATAATCTGAGTTCAAATACAATTCCTGGATCACAGGATTTAAATGACATTATATAGAAATTTGATTTCACATCTCGAGCAACTGAACCTCCCCCCCGATCCCATCTCTTTCTAATTACGCTACTTTACCCCTGAATCTGCACCAGACTCTTTCTTCTGCCTCCCTTTTTGTTCATTCTGCTTGAATACAGGCTGGGATATTCTTTAGCGGCACAATGCATGTATTACAATACAAAGTAACCCAGGAGCTGCTATATATTCCCAGTGATGGCTCCCCGGTGAATTGGCTGCGTGTTTGATTCATGGTGGGCCGCAGTGTTCCAGAAAGCAGGGGGTGAGCCCATCCAGTCACCTACCTGTAACTGACACAGTGAATATTTACAAGAGAAGGTCCAGTTCAACTGAATTCATCTTAAATCAGCTTTGGAAGTGTTTGAAACTGGAATCATAAAGGCGATATCAGTGATAGGAGATCCTCTGATTTCCCAGAGTGATGCAGGCTACACTTTCACTTTTGGTGTTACCTTTATGGCCACATGTCTGATCAACATCTAAACACATCAAAGTTTACTGAATGCTGTCTGTGTGTCTGTTTGTACAGTATATCTGCCTGTGTTACATGAAAACACCGAAAAAAGAGATGAGACTGCTCATTGGAGCAATGTATGAGGTTAATATTGAATCAGGTTCACTGATGTCACCCAAAGGTTCCTGAAGGAATGGGGTGAAATTGAAATTTGTACCATATCTTTCAGTTAGAACTTTTCATAGAAAAGATGTGCATGATGTCTGTGGCTCAGAGGTAGAGCGGGTTCAGAAATCAGAAGGTTGGTGGTTCAACCCCCGGCTCCTTCTGCAAGACACTGAACCCCAAATTGCTCCTCAGTGTGCTAATGTGTATGAATCAGGTAGTTTCTTTTAAAGGGTTTCTTTTGGAGTTTGCCATCACTGTGTGAAAGGGTGAATGTGGCATGTAGTAGAAAAAGGCTAGAAAGGCGCTATACATATAAGTACAGGTCCACTTACCATTCCATTTAGCATCTTACTCCCAAGTTGTCAAATACTGCTGCTTTTGTCAGGTATACACTATTAGTATCCCACTAGCATTATTTCTGGATATGCCTGCTGTTGAAGTCAGGTGACGTAGCAGACTCACAAGTCTCTTAATGGTTCGCTCAATAGAGACTGAGGACTTTCTCTCAGCTTTCATTGCTAAAACAGGGTGGAAACAATTTGAATTTTAAAAGAAACCTGCATTGCAGAATCAATCCAAAATCTTAAGGTTGATAACAGGCAGAAGTTGTGTGCTCGTAAAAACTGTAGTACCATATAATGTTGCCCGGGACACCCATTTTAAATGTATGTAAATCAACCCCCTCTGTGGTCGTGGTCGATGGTGGGCTCACATCGAAGTCACTTTGACTTGACTTTTTCAGTTTTCAAGTCAAGATTATGATATTTGCCTAATTTTGACCAAGTGATTTGTGCCTAAACCCTAGAAAAAGTTCAGAAACTTTTTCCCATTATGTCAGTAAAAAACGTAATCCAGGCAGTTATGCTTCCCTTTAAACATTTGCTGTTGAAAAGTTGTAGTATTTAAATGTAATTTTTAGAAAACAGGGTTGGTCTGCATTGTAGTTATATACACATCTCTGATAAAATAATAAGAAAGACTTTTAAGTAGCCTACTCCATAAAACAATCAACGTTTACCGTTTAACGTTTGCTTTCACACAGGAACATGGGGCATTGGTTTCACTCCTCCCTATGCGGACTTTGTTGCTCTTAATACTTCATCCTTTGCTCCAGTCATTATACCCTGCTGGTACTGCACCTACATACGTGTGTAATTCTTCTCACCTAGGTGAGGCATTGAAACTGTATCTGCTAGTGTAACTGAAGGTGGGCTGCATTATTTTGGGTTGTGTTAACATTGGAAGATAACTGTAACATCTTCAAAAAGAGCTGAATTTTTCACTAATAAGTGAAACCTTCCGAATTTGGGGAATGGTGTGCAGTGACTAAACATAAAACATAACACCTTGGTGGAGGTCTGAACTCTCTGAGTGTCCTTCTAGTTAGTGTGCAAATAGTCAGATTTAAAGATGAATATTATCCTTAAAACACCAGTGCTGGGCTTGGAACACCACCTCAGCCCCAACCCCCAGCTCCTATCCTTCAGTGGCTATCAACCATTTCAGTGTTTGTCATAAGAGGAGCGTGGGACTGTGTACTGTGTGTGACCAGGCAGAGATGGGCCCAGATAAAAGGATTCTGCCAAGTCCTGATTAGGTCTGCTCCCATGTTTGTCTTCCAGTATCAGGGATTACATGATTTATTAGAGTGTGTTGGGGCTGTGTGTTGCAGGGTGCTAACTCTCCCACCTACACCCCATAGGGGAGTGCATTCCAGCAAACTCCATGCAAATGAAGCCACTTTCTCTTTCTGGTGTTCCGCCTGTAACTTGTTTAACTCTCTCCACCCAAGCTGAAGCACCTTGGGGTGACTCTGATAATTTTCTCCAGTAATGATCCATGATTGCAAACAAGACACAGCAGATCAATGAACTGCCAAGAGCAAAATTAATTTGTTAAATATAGGCCAATATCTGGTGAATTTTTATAAAAGGTGGAGGGTGGAGGGACGATTTTACCATGTTTGCCTACAAACGTACAGGGTGAAGGACTCTAACTAAATGCTGTGGTAAAAACTAACCAGGTCGTATTGATGTTTTCAGTGAAATTATTACAGATTTATATTTCTTACTGATATATTAACATTGGTATATATGACAGCCATAAGTAAGAAAATGCAGAGCATAAATACCAAAGTTATGTTTTGAAATGGTGTTTTTGAGTTAAATTTGTTGAATGATATACTAATGAAGACATACCTATGAATATTATATTCCATTTCTGCCAATAGATCCTCCTAAATGTTACACACTGGACCTTTAACTTCTCCGTTAATATAAGTTCTGTTTGTGTTGTTTACAGCTGTTGATACTACTACAGTAAATTTCATTGTTTAGCTAATCTAACTTTGCTTTTAGTGTTACTAAACTGGACATTTTATAGTTGAAAAACAAACTTGTCAAAACCACAATTCTTTGACAGCTAAATGTAAAGTATACTTACTTACTTACATGTTTTGTTTATGTTTTAATATTATTGATATCAGACCAAAAAAATCCATTACTGATTGGGCTCATGTCCACATTAAACTGCTAGGGGAACGGGGTGCAAAACAGAGCCCATAAGCTCCTATTAACACCCTATCCTTGTTGACACTTTTTCGATGCTGGAATACTATGTGGCTTTTTGCTCCATTAGTTTAGGAATGTGGAAGCACAAAATGGAAATAATGATGGCCTTAAAACCTAGTTTTTAAAACAGAGCCTCAAGACAGAGCCTCAATATTAGGTAGCAAAGCAAAATTCACTTAAAACCCCATTAAACATATTTTCTCTCCCAGCTCCAACTATGAGCCATGAGATCCTACACAAACACACAAATGTTTTGGTTATTTCACATGAGTGATTTCTGTATTTGTGTTTTTCTCAGTGCTCCTCACACTAGTTTGAAGTGTAAAAACATAATGTCACATATCTCTATGTGCTAATCAGGATTTGGCAACAATTTGAATCAAAATGTGATGACAGTTGTGGGGTTGATGCTTGTGTTAACAGGCCAACGCTTGTCGATGCGCCTCCAAGCTGGTTGTGGTGACATCGAATGGTGACTTCCTCTTCCTCTTCTAGATCCATTTGGTGATCCTGCCTCCATTTTAAAAAAAATAAGCAGTAGATGCCAAGCAAAAACAATAGCAAACAGCACTTAAGAGGGTACTGCATTTAAAACACAAGCATGTCGTCAGGTAAGGACGGACCTTCACGTGGGTAGCCCTGTTGGAATGGAGATGCAAATCCTTGCTACGGCTCTGGTAAAACCTGCTCCCGCTAAACTCGATGTGCACATTTAGGCATGGCTATCACTGGCATGATTTGTGAAAACTATGGATACACTGACATATGAAGCAAATATTGGATTATATTAGCATATATATAACTTGTTTGGATACGTATTTAGACATCAAGAGTTTCTCACCCTTGGGGTCAGGGCCCAATACTGGATTAGTTGATATGCGGTTGAGCTCTTTTCAAGTCTGAAAAAGTTAAATGTATATATGTTATATTTGAAGCATACCTTGCTCTCAAAATACAGTATGCTTATGCAGTATGCTTATGCAGTATGCTTATGCTACTGCTGTACAAGATTTTCATTACAACTTGACACATGGGGGTCATATGGATTTTGAGAGTTATAAATGGGTGCACAGACCAGAAAGGTGAGAAAACCTGGTATACATGCTGTTTTCAGAGTCTTTCGATGCTAATTAGAAATGAATTGCCAAAGAATTAATATCTATTTGTGTATCTTGTACCAGCCAAAAAGAGAGCCATGTACCGAGGCTGAGTCCTTGCTGCAGCGGGCCAGGGTTCGAATCCGACCTGCGGCCCTTTGCTGCGTGTCATCCTCTCTCTCTGCCCCACCTTTCCTGTCTGTCTTCAGCTGTCCTATTAAATAAAGGCAATAAAAGCCCCAAAAAAATACTTTAAAAAAAACAATGGTTGAATTTATATTTAAGAAAATAACAGCTACTGGCAGCTTAATAACCAATTAAACCTCATTGACTCACTGGTGGTTCAGCCTTTACAGACTCCAAACACTGTTCAGACCTACAGAACTATTCTGAATTCTTGCACAAATCCCAAATGAATATGTCAGAATTTTGGAGAACATTGTTTAAACCGATGCAAGAGACATTTACAATATTTTCATTTGATTTCATAAGAATCGTGGAGTTATCCTAATAACCTTAAAGGTACTCAAGTTAAACACCATGTTTCAGTATATTTATGAGCTTTTAACCAGCATTACTATTTCAAAAAGTCGAGAAACTCAGTGAACAGAAACTGTGTATGTTTACTACATAGAGATAAAAGTGAGCCTATGTGGTCACATCTGAGGTCCAATGGCTCCTCCTCCTCCTCCTCCTCCTCCTCCCTCGGGGCTCAGCTGGACATCCTAAGCGGGGGTCAAGGTGGGTGCTGTTCTCAGAAACTGCTGCTGACCATCAGTCTGCCAAGCCGGCTAATTTACAGCCCACCCTCCACCACCCCGCGACGCCCAAACCTCCAACAAACCCCCCTCCCCTTCCAACCCTCACAGTGCACTCCTCTGTGCACACACTCTCTTTCCCTCCTGGCCTCTCTCTATTTATCTCGATCTCTCTCTTTCTCTCTGGCTGGGTGTGAAGACGCCAGCAGCACGCTCCAGTGGAGACAAATCAGACCTTCCCGGCCGTGTCATCGTAAAACATCCCCCAGGAAGGTTGCGACCTCCTCACCCTTTCAACTCATCTGCAGGCATAGCGAGTCAGGGGAGGAGGAGGGTCCTCCATGCGGCAGCATAACTACCTCCTCCACATTATCACAAGAGAAGAATCAGGAAATTATCTGAATGGAGAGGGAGTTCGGTGAGATACATGAGCAGGGATGCAAATGTGACTAAATAGTCTCCAATAAATGCACTGTAGAAAATCAATGTAGGGGAAATGCCAGTAAATACAAGACGACTGTTAGCAGTCACCTTGCTCCTGTGTACAGTATTTATGTCCTGGTTGAAGGATCACTGTGCACCACGTACAAAGACGTTATTGGACGACCGGGGATCCCACACCCTAGTCGACCTTACAGTTTATTTATGTATATGCCACAACAGACAACCTTGTCTCCCACAAAATTACATTCATATAATACGAGTTTGCATAGGCACTCAATACATTTTGTAAGAAATGTAATGCTGGATTATAGGAACATAATATATATTGAGTGTATCTGAACACATCTGCTAAAACGTATTCATCATTTCTACAATGCAGTTAAAACGTGATCAAATGAATTCTAAAGTTCTAAATTTGAAGAAATACCCGAATGTCTTTACGGTAGTGAGATGAGACGATTGGTATGGTATTGGTATAAGACACGACTGTGTCTTAAGTCAAAGCTGGAGCCAGGTTGTGGTTAGCCTAACTTAGCAGGAAGAGTGGAAGCAGGGGGAACCAGCTAGCCAAAAAAGAGTGTATTTTAAACAGACACCATGTTTAAAATGGGCCTGTGGTTTTAGCAGGAGTTATGTGCTGGACCTATGTCTTGGCGAACACAAGCTGGGTGCAGTGACTGTCTACTACTTCCTAGAGTCGTCACAGAGATAGCCAGGATTGCCTCCATCTTGCCTGTATGTAAACTAAAACCAAACGCTTTGCTCACTTACTGCAACTGGCAACATATGCTGTTGTTCATCAAGAAATAGTTCCAGCGTGTATTTTTGACAGAACTGAGCTAGCTTTTTCCCTCTTGATAAGCTATGATAACCACATCCTGACTCCAGTTAGGTTTTTAAATGTAATGTAAATATGTCATTTCTGCCACTTATTTTTACATCCTCTCATCAAAATAACAACAAAAGAAGTAGTTTGATGATTTAATAGCATTGGATCATGGGAGTTGTGGCCTTCATTGTTAAACAACTGCAGGAAGTAGTAAAAGGACCGTTAATTGCATAAAACTATTACTTGAATGTTTTGATCATTATTTTTAGGCAACTGAAAGCACTCATTTAAGTTTTGGACTTGAGGCACAAAATGTTATGCGTTAATCAAAAGCACCTTCTTTCACTAACATTAAACAAGTTGTCCAACCCAAAAGACAAAAGGGGTCATTTGTCATTTTCTTATCTGGCACCCACATCGACAGGATAATATCCTTTGTCATTGCCTTCCAAAATGCATATGATACGGTTAAGATTAGGAGACTCTTTGGCAAGTACAGAAGGATCAGGTGTGTCCCTCCCTTCAGCCACATTTCCTCTTTCTCTGACCCCTTCATTGCTATTCTACTCATCCACCAGATGCCCTCAGATGTTTTTGGTCCCAGTCCCCCGGCTCACCTGTTTCCACTTTCCTTCATCAGCTTGTCAGTTTTTCCCAGTCGGTTGCCAGATTATCCTTGTAGCTTTCCAGTTCTTGATACCTTGGATTACCTGGAAACTGTACCAGTACCTTGAGCCTGCACCCAGTATCCTTCACCCTGAAATCTGGAACCTGTACCTGCCTACTTGCCATTAGTAAGCTCATTTACCTTTAGTTGAATACATCCCTGAACTGTTCCTGTCTGCCTAGTCTGTCTGCATTTGGGTCCTTCCCCTACTGCCTCACACTCACCCCTGGGGCAAAGAGAGTTCTTTGCATAAACATCAAGGAAACACCCTCATGATGTTCAGTGGTGATGCTAAAGTTTTCTTAGAGAGATGGTCCTTAAGTTCTTTGTTTTTTAGATGTGTTTTCTTTTTCTTTTTTGTGATATTCACTTTGCTTTCCAACAGTCGCTTTTCCTTTAACTGCTCACCTCTTGCCTCCTGTAAAGATAACCCTACCTCTCCTCAAACGCATATACTCTCACACACACACACACACACACACACACACACACACACACACATACTCACATACACATACATCCAACCTCATCCAGCGTCAGACTCCCTGTTGCTCCAACCTGATGGAGCCATCAGCCAGACAGAGAGCAGTTGTTCTCATGGTCTCATCCCCACTGCAGAGCCTTGACACGGGGAGAGACAAACAATTTGGCCTCCCTCCCACAGTCTCAGCTCTGGGAGCCAGCAGGGGAGGCAACTAGGGGTTGGTGTGTGTGTGAGAGACAGAGAGAGACAGAGAGAGAGAGAGATCATTTGGTGTAGGTGTCTTTCAGTCAGTGAAAAAGAAAATATTCTGAAATTTCTTAGAGGGAATGTGTGTTCCAATATGGAGAATGTCAGATACAGGCATAGGGGATCTATTTGCAGCCAAATAGTTTGTTCCATGAATGTTAAGGGGGTTTGCTTTCAACAAGTGGGATATATTTCCCCTGTACTCTCTGCATATAGACAGCCTCTCTTTTGTCCTTCCCAGGAATAGAGGTTGTGCACATGCAGGTTGTTTGGCCAGCTTTGAATATTACCACAGGCATGGTAAGGCTGCAAGGCTTTTGACACAGGGGCTAGGACAAAGGGAAATGGGGTCGTGTGGTGAAATGGTTAATGTGAATCTTAATAGACGCGGCAATGTCATTATCTCTAAATCCGCTGAGCCCTCTCGACCGGGGGTCGCGGCGTAGACGGCCACTTTACATCCCGAGCGTGTCAGGCCGAGAGACCGGGGGCATGACTGCCAATCCCATCCGGAGGATTTGTGTCCTCCTCCACCAAATTCAGTAAGCACATGCAGACTCATAAAGGTGTTGAGAATTGAGGAATTTGTCTGGGAGACATGGCCAAAGTCAATGAGCTAGTTTTACCTTTTTAGCCGCAAGAAGAGGAAAGGGGGTCAAGGCCTTGCAAGGCGCCTGAATCCTCCTCGTCCTCCTCCTTGTTTCGTCCACTGCAAGAGGCCTGAGCACAGAAGGGCTGCCTGCCTTTAAATGAGATGAACACTGACAGATTTACACACTGCCATGGTTTCAACCAACCCCTGATAATCCCTTCCCAGAAATAAATTGTCCCATTAAAATGAAATGTTGCCCATATAGGTTTAATAAATTGAAAACGCTTGTTTGAATCCTCTGTAATTTGGACGGAATCCCAAGCATGTAGCAAAGGCTCCAGCAAAATAAGATTATTTGCTGTGTATTATAATGTATGCAGCAGTTTTTATGCGACCAAACAGTGTCAGTGAACCCCCCGATGAAATGTGTGCTTATTTATATGCAGTTATTCAGGTATGCAGTAAATTCCAATTACTTCTTAAGATTTCTATTTAGCATGAGGGGGGAAATATGACAGGGAAGCTCTGTGTTTTGAGCAGCATTGTAAATCTCGTTAACTCTTTGCGGCATACTGTGAGAAATCTGCATTCATGTCAGGGAGCGAGCAGTGCATAAGATTTTAGCAACTAGCTAATAGTTCTGTATGGGGGTGTCTGAAGTGGATTCAGCTAATGTGAAGATTTCAAGGGTGATTCCGACAGATTTGTTTGCATGATGCTGCTTATGTTTTTGTAATGCTATTCAAAACCTTTAAATTTGACTATTTGCATTAATAAATGTAATATCAATGTACTCTTGTTGGTGCAGAAAAGCCTCAGAGACAGCATTTAGACCACCATGGGACACAAGAACTCCCCACTAAAACCTAGACTACTAAGTTTTTTCCCCCTATGAGGCACTGTGAACCCTTCATATACATTTATGTTGGATGCATTAGACCTTAAAATGAAGAATGAAGTTTGCAACATTTATTTTTAAACAACTCAATAAATGTATGTGATGTCATATCAGGTTTTTCTGACACAGTGGGATGAATTTATAGCTAGCCCCTGGAAAAAACCAAGCCACTTGGCTGCTTAACCTGTTATTACACACTCATAACATACAGTAATGTTAAAAATAAAAATCTTACACTGCACATTTTCTGACACTTTTACAGCCAAAACAACAAAAAAGGTCCAGGCGTCCTGTTTAAGGTTTAAGTGTTAAAGGTTTAATTAACTTTCGCTGCTATAAAAGGGCAAATTATAAATATTCTGTCTATTTTTTTAAACAATTTAAGTATTTTTATAATTTTACCTTCCAAGTTTTGGGGGTTTTTTTACCTTTTAGTATGACCTATAATAATATAAAAGAACTTTGGGAAGAGGTGGCTGGGTGGTTGGGGGGGTTCTGCTTAAGGCCCCATAAACACTGAGACCGGCCATGGATTTTTTTAACAAAAGGCCAGTTCCAGCAAAAGCTGTATTGATCGAACTGAGGTGCGTGTCTTTGACTGTGTGCTTGTGTTCTGCTATGTTATGAGGTGCACTCACTACATTTATTATTCTGAGCTTCTGTTGATGGTAACAGCAGAGTTTGGTTCAGTTGTCATCACAGGTTCAACACCCTGAAAAAACAAATAAATATCTTAATTTATTGAATATTTATAATGATTATTATGGTTATTGTTCTGTATATTTGTATGCTGCACATTTCATCTTAAAACAGTTGATTGACTTTTCTTCTTTCTTCTGGGGATGGGGGGGGGTATCCTGCTTAAATGCCACATTCGCTGGTTTTCTTGCATATTCAGCATGTCATATCCTTCCGCCACTAATTTTACCTTGCAATATGACCTATAATAATATAAAGAAACAATGCATGGGGAGGGTGACCAGTCTGGTGGGAGATGTGGGGTCTCTGCTTAGGGCTCCATCAACAGCGGGAGCAGACGTGGATTTTTAGGCCAATCCTTGTTTTCTTGCTGTCTTTCAACATGTCACATTTCTAATATCACTAATTTTTCCTTTGAGGGTGGGTGACAGGGTGGCCAGGTGATTTGGGGTCTGGGCTTTTGCCCCCATAAATACTGGGACTGGCCCTGGATTATTAACATCAGGACAATCCTGGCAGGCATTAGTCTAACTGAGATGTGTGTCTTTGATTGTGTGCTTTTACTGTGTTATGAGCTACGGTGCTAGTGGAGGCCCCGGTGTTCAGTCCCCTGTGTTGGGCCCCCCAGGGGCCCTAAATCCCGGCTCCTCTTCCCCCCAGCCCCCCACCCTCTGACGTGCAGCATGCAGAGGCGAGCAGCGCTTTGCCTATGCATTAGCCATCTATTTCCCCCGGCTGACACCTCTCCAACATAAAACCGTAAGGCAGAGGTAAAATATCTCTCTCCTGGCGAAAATAAAGCTTTGTCTGCCTGCTGATCTATTGGATATAAAAATAAAGCCGCGGCTTTGATGCGGGCTTTACCTTATGCGCGCCTTTGCTTTTTGCGCACACAAAAGCTCCAATGAAGATGGATAGTGCGGGATTGGCCGCGGTGCGTCCAGCACAGCAGCATCACTCACTCCACTTCTTCTTCTTCCTCCTCCTCCACCTCCTCCAGCTCCCCTGCCCCCCCCCTCTCACAGCATTTTTTTCAACTCAGATGTTGTTGGGGACTGTTTGCTATTGATCAGTAGATGTCGATAATTATACACGGATTTAAAGCCTAATCGGCTTTGGTAAAGTTGCAGCGTTCACATTAAAGAATAATCAGTTTGATTTCGGTATTCTTCTTTAGTTTTCAATGGAACGTGAGAACATCAGTGATTCTTGGATTACAGAACGATCCCTTGATTTTGCTGTTGTACCCCTATTGTAGCCTATAACTGCGTTAGGGAGACACATTTGCCAGAGTTTTAGTCCTAATGATATCTAAAGATATCTAGAGATTGGATTATTCAGTTCTAACTCCCCCATATGTGCCTATAAAATATAGTAAATCAGCAGGAATTACTACCATAAAAATACCTTTAAAATATGCCAGATTTTAGCTCCAATTCTTCTTTTCTTTCAGACCCCACAGGAGGGCTTTTCCACCTTTGTTTCTCATCATAGAATTGAATAAAATCCTCCACCAGGCTATTTGAGGCCATTCAGTCCTGCAGCACTCCACAAAAAGGTTTTAGTCGCCAGAGGTTCATGGTTCATGAAAAAACTGAATTGTGAAATTTAGCAGCATTAGATAACACTTAGGAGGGTTTTATTGCATTGATATGTCTGTTTTTGATTCTTCTTATTTTATTTTACAATTAAGAGTTTTAAATTAGGATTAAGGATTTATATACACCTGCCATTCTGACCAAAGAACCTTTAAGACCACGTTCTTCCGGGATAAAAATAAAAAAATACCTTTCTTGAGGTTCCACGTGGCCTCTTTGGTGCTGTATAAAGCAGTTTCAGTAAGCACTAAATGTTCCAAGTAGTAGTAATAAAGTAACTCATAATAAAATTGTTGCTATTAAAAAAAAGGTTTAAGGTGAAAATTAGAGGGATGTGCCTGGCTGATATCTTAACCACAAAAATCTTCATCAACAAAAAAAGGCTGAAAAGCAGCAGATGTATGGTTAAGCATGCATCCAGCTCTGCTGTGTATTTTAATGCAGGTATCAGCAGCGGCCAGCTCTCCCTCTCTCTGTGCTTGCGGGCTTTTTTTTATTTCAGAGCACAGAAATCCGCTGCGGTGGCTGCAGCAGCAGCAGCAGCAGCAGCAGCAGCAGCAGCTATCTGGCGCTCTGCAGCCATGCAGCCCGTCCCCAGAGCATTGGCCAGCGGGCGATAATATCTCAAAGGGAGTGGTTATCGCCACACATTATATTATAATCATTAGTGATCCTAGCCCTTTCACCCCGACTGCAGAATAAGCGCCGAGTACCATTAATCTGAACTGGGGGGAACCGCTTCCGAGGCTGCTTCCCAGCGACTTTATGTATGTTCATTTCTCTGCCTCACTCGGTTTGGAGCCTTTTCATGTGAGAAAATGCATTATTGTTTTGAATTTTTGATTCACATTGAAGGTGCATGTCTGTGCTGAAGATGGTTTAGTCAGTCTGTTCTCAACCTGTTGTAAATATGATGCAGTTTTTGTTATTTTAATTAATTTTAAAGAGTGTCTATCCGTTCCGTATTTATATTATATTATTTTTAATAGTGTCCCGTCATGCTTTGGTCCCATGTGGCCTTTCTAGCATAGAAACAATACAATTTTGGAGAAAACATGAAATACTTTCATTTATGTATTTATTTATCCATTTACTAAGCCTACTTTTTTCTTTTACAGACATAAAGAAATATATTAAAACATACCTATATTTAAAGTAACCGACAGTTTAGAAATATTGCCAGGGCCTGCCTGTGACTTCATTTGAAAAACACAATACAAAGAAGAATAACATTAAAATATGATACAGGCCTGTATATGTATATACAATGTCCAGTTTTAGCTGTATTATTAATTATTACTGGAATAAAGCTGATTGGGGGTCTGCGGTGACCGTGTTGCCTTCTCGAACTTTATTCTGTCGTAACGCAAGCATTACCTTTGAATTAATAATAATAATAATAATAATAATAATAATAATAATAATAATAATAATAATAATAATAATAATAGTGGTAGTATAATTGGCTGAGACCTCTCTTTGCCCGGACTGAATTCGCCCCCTAGAGGAGTGTGCGGGTCTCTGGTGGTGGCTGCAGTGGTTGTGGTGGCCTTGTTTCTGCATGACCTCGGAGTCCCATGCAGGGACCCCCAAAGCCCCCACCCCAATTCACTGAATGATGTGATCTCCTTGAGAAAACACACAGCCAGTAAAGACGCTGGTGGTTGCCGATGGTTCTGGAGGTCGGATTGTGACTTGGCTCGGCTAGTGTGTGTGTGTGTGTGTGTGTGTGTGTGTGTGTGTGTGTGTGTGTGTGTGTAGTGGGAGTGGGGGGGTTGACTGACAGAGGAGGGACAGCTGTAGGGAGATGATCTATAAATCCCATTGGATTTCTCTCAGCACAGGCCGGGACCGGAGTTGGAAAGTCTGGAAAATGTTTGCGTAGAGTTGCTGTTGGCTCAATAATCCACGTCCAGTTCACATCGGCATATGTTTGGCTGCTGATCTACAGGAGGAGGGAGGAGGAGGGAGGAGGAGGGAGCGAGGGAGGGGAGGACACAGCCAGTCGATTGTGGGACTGTGCGTTGCTCTGCGTTGCCCAGTCATGTGGGTTATTATACCATTGCAGACTCTGAATTTCCCCCAGATATGGCAACTGTAGGCCGGCCTTTTCTGCTGAGGTGAACGGACGGAGGCCGGGATGAATAGAAAGAGTGCTGAGAGTGAGTGATAATGCGCTGGAGCATGATTGGGTAGCATCTCCTCCTCTACAAACTCACTTTGTGAATATGGAGTGCGCACTTTGCGGATCCAGGACATGTGTATTTATGTGCTAAATGTTAATGGAGGTATATTGCGTAAAATGCTACACTTTCCAGTTTTAGGCATTAGTATTTTATAACTTTTAAATAACAGACTCACCCAGAGGCTGGTTTTCGTTATTGGCAAAACATTTTTTTTTTTTTTCAGAATAAAAATAAATTTTTCGTTTTAAAAAATCCTCTTTGTTTGCAATTTGATGTAAATTATTTTACACTTTTCTTGAAAGCAACTTCCAATAGGTGCAGTCCCGTGAGCTTTTAATTTCCTTTCTTTAAAAATATGCACATTTGCCAAAGCCGAGCCTTCCAATCATTTCCCAACTTTTCCAAGCAGGAATAGAGATGAAAAATTATACAAATGATATTAACTGAGCCAGTTTCGGAGAAATGGGGCTGTTTATTCCTTTAAAAAATATAGTAATAATAAACGTATTCATAAGCCAGAATGATGAATGCGTCATATTATGAATTATGAATGTCAGCGCCTGTTTGCGATATTCCTTTGTAAAAAAATAAAAATTTAAAAAAATCCTGCAGAGACTTAGAGCAGCGGACCGGTACCCCACCCTCCACGTCCACCCCCTCCTCCTTTTCCTCCTCCTCCTCCTCCTCCTCCCCGGTACACTCAGTTGATCAAAGCTCCAGTCGGGGGTGATATTTCTTTCTGTATTACCGGAGTCACGGTTGCGTCTCCCCGGCAGCCTCTCCGGCCCCGGCTGCAGCCCTCACCGCCAACTGGTAATAAAAAAAAATGTAAAAACCCACAAGAAATACCTCTTCCTTATATTTTTAAACACCTTCTCTCTCCCTCCCTCCCTCCCTCCCTCCCTCCCCGCCTAATCACCTGCTCCGTTCAGTATTTATCCCAGAGTCCTCTCCTTCCTCTCGCCGTGGCCCCCCTCACACACTGCCGTGGTGACATTGTGTCTCTTAAACTGAGCCTGGAGGAGAGAGGGGAGACAAATAAACGTGTCATGATTAGAATTAATGATTGCATGCATCTTCACAGCCTCATTCATTATCTCAGATTAATTATCTCGCAGTGTACCAGTTCACTTGTCTGCACTTCATAAACCCCAAATCTCCTGGGCTGCTTTACAACACCACGGCCCTGATGGAAGAATATCCCCCTTTAAAAAAACTGTGCATGACGTATAGTGTCCAAATTCAGACTTTGGAGGGAGTGAAAAGAATTGCATAAAATGGGAAATGTGTAAAGAATAAAAGCCCAGTCAGTGGGCTGCAGTATAAGACACATTTCAGATGGATCTTGGTTCATTTTCAGGCCTCCTGCCATCAAATCCAACCATTCAAAGCAGAAAGAAAAAAGTTTTGTTTTCTTCAACTTGCTGGCCAAACAAATTCCAATTTACAACTTCTGCCTGCATCAGAAAATGCAAACATGAGTGAGAATAAAATCTATTGCTAGTGAGGGATTACAGTGGTAAGGTTAAAGCCTTTTTTGCATTTAATAGTGTCTTTGCCTGGAGGGGAGTTGAGATATTTTTAAGCCCATAGCCCATATTTTGATTTCCTTCTATTCGTGGATTAATCTGCCTCTGTGAGCTGCCTTTTTCTCCCTCTCTCTGGTTTATTCTAAATCAGGCAGAGATTATCCCCACAGACAGACTATCAAGGCATCTTCCACACACAGAAATAACAACAACTTACATGCTGCGTTTACAAGTTTGTGTGCGCCGGTGGTGGAGACTATACAACAGATTTCTGGGCTTATATTTTAAAGGTTCTTCTAGTGCGAATAAAAGAGAGAAGTGACTTTTGAAGTCCGACAGAAAGGCGATATTTCCACTGCTGATTGCCTTCTGTGGACCGCCCAGTTGTCATGGAGCTCAGTGACCCCTCTCTCCCCTGTCTCCCTGATGGAAACATAACCAGATGCTCAGCAGAATGCGCCCCGCGTCCACAGAAAAGTAGAAAAGTGGGGAAAGGGATGAAAAAGAGAAGGAGGCTGGAGGAGAAAAATAAAGAGAGAGAGAGAGAGAGATGTGTGTTTTTGAAGCCTTATCTCTCTCCTTTTTTTCTTCTTCAAGCCAGTAACACATGTCCTGTTGAAGGGGCGCTCCCCAGACGCCGGGAGGCAGCTGGACGGGGGACGGGCGGGCGTTTTGCATGAGAAGCAGCCCATATGCAAGAGCATGCTGGCGGGCTATTGGTAGAGAATAAATGGGTGTCCCTGGGTCGCCTTTTTCTGCTTAAAGTGCGCAGCTATTGAGCTTGAATCCATTTTTAAGACGAGCAGATATTCAAGTACAACATTTTCACATTAAAAAACCTGCTGCCAGTAAACAAAGATTCATTACTCCGCACTCGTTTCCTGGCAAATTTGAATCTTGGTTAGAGAGTGGAACGAAAAGAACACGTTCAACTCTATTTCACTGAGCAGAAAAAGAGCGATGATAAAAGTGTTACAGACTGCAGGACTGTAGATCAACACAAAACCCTTGGCTGATCTCTTTGATGGGAAATGGCTGATAATCCAGCGGGCTGTTAGGCTCATGGTGTTATTTACTTAAGGTGGACCTGAAGTGGATTGGACCTCCCTAATGAATCGTCCGAGGTGTCTGGGCCGCGAGCTCCTGACGCGCTGAGCTGTCAACTTTAGAGCCTCTCCGTCTTTCACTTCCACGCTTCCTCTCATCACACAGAAGAGAAATCTGCTAAAGTGCGCTGCCGCTAACGCGAGCTGATAGAGCCAATGAGCACGTGACGGCGTGATGTTGCACGGCTCTGGAGGAGAACCGGTAACACACACACACACAAAGCATCTCCAGGACTCATCTATGAGATCCTGGCAGGAGAAGTTGTGCAGCTTCCTGCTGCGAAATCAGACATTTAGCTCTCTGGATGATGCGTTCAAGTGCAAAGCAGGCAGTTAAGATTTTATATTCTAACGCACAGCTGCTTTATTGATGATAAAAAAGCCTCCAGCTATTCTCAGATAATCAACACAAACATGCCCAACTTGTGCGCCATTTTCTGGCGCAAAGTAACTTTACAGGAATAAACAGGGAGGGCGCCATGCAGCATGCGCCTCCAGCTTCTTTATCCTGAAGACGCCGCCGTATCTACCTGCTCAGATTCCTCCTCCATGCCCCCCTCATGCCCAGAAGACAATTTGCTCAGCAGCTCACAAGTGGCGTCTCTCCCCTCCGCGCTGCTCGCCCTCCGCCGCCGCGGCTGCTTCCTCCAAACACATTCACTAACATATGACAGTTTGCAGGGAAATTCTTGACAATTGGTGTCTTGAGTGTGTGGCATAAATAGCAGGCAGAGCCCTCGCTGGGTTATGATGGGGCGGCTTGATGGTTGCTTGCATGGCGCGGAGCTGATTGGTCCGGCCGCGGCCTGACGTCAGGAGGCTGGGAATAAGGCTGGGCTGGAGCTTTAGGAGCAAGACAGTGTACTGGAGACCCCAGCGCACCCCAGCATACACACAGTACTGGAGACTGAGGGCATCCCAGCATACACACCGACTACTACCGGAGCCGCCAGCATCTCCCCCACCGGCCACCACAAGTCCAGGATCATCGGACTGAGCGAGAGGGGAAAACACTCTTTTTTTGGCAATCTCTTTTGGGTGTGTGATTTTGTTTCTCGCCGGGTTTCGAACAGTGGATACGCTGCCATGTCAAAGTACACTGAATTATTTATAGGCGTGCGTGTCTTGTTGTGTGACAGCTCTGCCCTAAAAGCATTTTATTAGACGCCTCTTCCAGCTCTGACTGGCACACGACTCTCCTCTCAGCCGATGCGTCACTTCTAAGAGCGCCGGGACAACCGCACTGGCTCCGGTCTCCTCGCCCGCCTGAGCCGATCTGCAGCTGAAATCTTTTTTGGTTGAATTGTTTTGCCACGGATCCAATGAAGGACTGATATATTTTTCTCCTTTTGGCTTTTCCACCTGAGAGAGAGAGAGAGAGAGAGACAGAGGACGCGGTTGCCATCCTGCTTTTGGACGCTGAGCCTTTTTACGCATGCAAGGAGAAATCTGTGGTGACACCTGATCGACTGGCTTTCCTCCGCGCACATTGACCCGGGAGCTCCAGGCGAATCAGGGGAGGGAGAGAGCGCAGATAACTCGGTCAATGCCCGGCCTGTGCTGTTGATTTTTTGTTTTGTTTTGTTTTGTTTGTGTGTGCGCGTGGGGTCCAGCCAAAAGCCATGGTCCACTGCGCCGGCTGCGAGAGGCCTATCCTGGACCGCTTTCTGCTCAACGTGCTGGACAGAGCCTGGCACGTCAAGTGCGTGCAGTGCTGCGAGTGCAAATGTAATCTGACAGAGAAATGTTTTTCTCGAGAGGGGAGACTGTACTGCAAAAATGATTTCTTTAGGTAAGCTCGGGGAAGGTGTGTGCGTTATGAAGTATTTGTTTCATTCTTATTTTTGTTTGTTAAAGTGGTTTTAAATCAGTAGCTGGGTGCAACCAGGCACATATTAATAAGCCTTTAGGAAATTCTATAATATAAACTAAAGGAATTAAAATGGGAGCATAAAATAGGAGCAAAGGTGGCGATGGTGCATCATAAAAAAGATGAAATACTTTACATTGTAGGCCAAACGTTGCATTTGAATGGAAAAGCGCATTTAGTTTTTACAAATGTATTGCAAATTACATTTTTGTGTCTTCTATATTTTTTTACAACTTTTATATTAGTTGCTATTCATTATCGATCACTGTAAAGTGATTCTTACAAACACAGGCTGAGTTTTCAGACAAAGAATTAATTTAACATAATAAACTACCATTTTTGAATTGTCTTAAAAGAAGTTGTGGCACATCTGTTGACTGCGTTCCCAGTGTTCCCAGTGAACGCTCAGTAAATAAACGAATAAAGCGACCTGTCCGTGCCTGTAGGCGCGAACGAGTACTCGCAGGCGATAAGCTTTGATTAGGAGCGAGTAATTAAAAGCTTGTTAATTTGGATTCTTATGCAAAAACAACAACAAAAGAGGGCCAGCGACATTAAAACGCGTGTGCACTCGCTCTCAGCGGGGAGAGGAGTGTGTGTGCGTGGGGGGGGGCGGTTTGTTAGGAAATCGAGGAAATCACACTTGGGGTGTTTTTCTTTCTTTCCTTTTTTTTTTTTTTTTTAACAGCGTGCAGGGGAGCTTGGGAGGGAGGGGGATCACACAGGATCAAACCCCGGCCAGAGCAGCCCGCTGCCCGGTGTGTTTACTCAGTCCGACTGAGGAGGACGTGATAAGTGGATTTGAATAGTAAACTAGTTGAAAAGATCAAGTCCGCAGACAATGCAATCACAGACGTGCAGTCAACAAGCAGTGCACAGCACTCAATACACATTGTTTAACGGTGGAGTCGATGGCGGGGCTGTAATTTATTGCAAGGCAGCTTGTGTTAGAGTATTAACGGGAGCTGGATATTTAGTGGATTTCACGGTGAAAGGACGTGTAACAGGGTCGTTATATAGGCAGGCAAAATGCTGGGAAATGTAGAGATAAAACAAATACATAAATGAAGTTCTAAATAGCTGTGCAGTGGCTTCTGGCGGAAGTTGTTATTTTAAAAATAATTCGAACTCATACACAATTTTCTTTTACAACCAAAAATATTTATAGAGCGTCATTTCCCCAAAATGTGCAAATTATATCTGCACACACAAAGATAAAACGGAATTTTACATTTTAATCTATTATTATTATTATTATTATTATTATTATTATTATTATTATTATTATTATTATTATTATTATTATTATTATTATATCAGTGTGGGTTGAGACCTTGGAGACAAGGTCCAAAAAGCTCCTGAAGACGTTTGTGTTATGTTCTCTTTTCTCCATATTTTGAGCATCTGGATTTTTTTTTACAGTGCCTTGTTTTCACCATTATTATTATTATTATTATTATTATTATTTAAAACGTTATGTTTAAGAATAGTTTATGTTTCAACTTTAGTCCCCAAATTGCGTCTTCAAAATGCTCAATAAGGGTTTTTACAAAAATAAGTGCGACTTCATACAACTTATTAAAAATTCTTTTTGTTTTCATGTATAAAAATTCAATTCAACTTTATTGTTATTTGACATAATGGGGACATAATTAAGATAAGATAAATACAGATAAATGTAGGTGAGACATAAAACAGCAACACCAATGTAAGTTCAAGCTCTTCTGAGTGAGCAGCATTTTGTTTTTGTTAAAATTCTGCAATATAAGACTCATTCATACACCTCCGCCTTGTCACCAAACCTGGCTGGACGTTGATATTTTTTATATTTCTGGAAAAAACCCATCTCTGATAACAACCACCCTCCCTGCTCCTTCCTCCCACCCTGCAGGCGTTTCGGCACTAAGTGTGGCGGCTGCTCGCAGGGCATCTCTCCAAACGACCTGGTCCGGAGGGCCCGGAGCAAAGTGTTTCACCTCAACTGCTTCACCTGCATGATGTGCAATAAGCAGCTCTCCACCGGCGAGGAGCTCTACATCATAGACGAGAACAAGTTCGTTTGCAAAGAAGATTACCTAAGCAACGCCAGCGTCAAAGACTCCAACCTCCTCTCAGGTACGGAGGGAGCCCAGCCTGCGTGCGCGTGTGTGTGTGTGTGTGTGTGTGTGTGTGTGTGTGTGAGAGAGAGAGAGAGAGAGAGAGAGTGAGTGTGAGTGCAAGGCGGGATAAATTGTGATGGATGTGATGTGTTCAGCCCCGCAGTGGCTTCATCATTTCCATGAGCAGGAGTTACACGGCATTCAGAGAACAGAATTCAACAACAAAAACACACTCTATATTGTCTATAATGCATAATATTTACACTTAAGACTTTTATTTTCCCTTAAAGAAATTAAGATTATAATCCTAATTTAGGCCTGGGTTGGTTCTATTATCTGTAGTGTGTAATTAGCCATTTTTACTTAATATTCGAGGGTCTTAGCGCATTACAGGCGAAAAACACATCTTATTATTTGTGTGTATGTATGTACACCTAAGGGTGTAATACACAGGCATAGTATCAAATCGATCGATAAATAACGGTTTAAGGCTCAAAAACCTTTCAGAAAATATCATTTATTTTTATTAATGTTGCGTCACCGACCTGAGGTCATAGTTCAGCCACTAGATCACTGCTGGCTCTGAGATAAATATGCTTTATATTACATTAGTATTTCTTATTATTTATACTCCAGTATCATTCTAATCCTGCTGTCTCCTCCCTGCAGTAACGGCGTGCAGCGACCCCAGTTTATCGCCGGACTCTCAAGACCAGCTACAGGACGACGTGGTCCTGAAGGACACGGAGATAGCCGCCCTGTCCGACAAAGAGACGGTCAACAACGAGAACGACGACCAGAACCTGGGAGGGAAGCGGCGCGGCCCGCGGACCACCATCAAGGCCAAACAGCTGGAGACGCTGAAGGCGGCGTTCGCTGCCACCCCAAAGCCCACCAGACACATCAGGGAGCAGCTGGCCCAGGAGACCGGCCTCAACATGAGGGTCATCCAGGTAAACGAGGCAGAGAACCCGCAGGAGAGCCGGGCCGCTCAAGTGGATTATTTCGCCATGAATTCATTCATTCACCAGCAGATATCTGACAGACCTTATTTATTATCAAATGCCATGTCCACGTGACCCCCCTCCAAATCCACTATTGTAATTATAGGCTCCAGCATCCTCAGTCATTGACGGTTCAATAGTAAATCATCACATCTTCTGCTTCTGTCTGAGATATTATGGAAAATATATTCAGGGGGACACCCACAGGTTGAGGAGGTGGGCTCGCGCCTTTTCTGTTTTATAGGGTGTCACGCACCCATTAAAAGGTGTGATGTAACAGCTTATATTTTATGGTAAAATGTCCCTGCCAGGCTGCCAGACTTGCCATGACCGCGCAGGCTTCATCATCCCATCAGAGCTGGCTCCACCCCCCATCCTTCACCCCTCTTTAAAAAGGAAGGGGGCGGTGGGGGTCCTCTTCTTCCTCCCTCCGACCCGCGGCTGTGGTGGTAGTGGTGGTCGCCGCGTTGAATTCATTAAAGCCGCAGATTGGCGGAGGGACGAGGGTTGATTTGGAAACGGGTAATTTATATGGGTATTTTTGATTCTTGGCGCGCGGCGGCCGGGCCAAAGTCGCGCCAACTGGCAAAGCCGGGCTGCTGGGAGCTGCTGGGAGTGCTGGGAGTGCTGGCACTGCGCTGCCATCACGTTTTGCGAGCACATTTAGCCATGCTGTGAGCACTTCCAGCCAAGTGGAAAGACAGAAATCTGTTTCAAGGGGTCTTCAGATTGTCTCTGCACAACTCTGAATTACAGCAGGGCCGAACTTAAACAAAGAGCAACATTATTATTATCATTGTTATTATTATTATTATTATTATTATTATTATTATTATTATTATTATTATTATTTTGAGGGACTATTTTATCTCTTTTTTTGTGATTTAAAATTTGTTAAGGCGCTATTTTACGTGGCGGAATGATAGATTCATGATCCAAAATATGATCAGGAAATAATAAACACAAACAAAAAAAGCAGGCGTAGAAATCTCTAGAAAGTAGATCTTTTCTGCAATTTTATTTCACTAAATGTGATTTTTTTTTTTTTTTTTTTTTTGTCGAGGAAAGTTTGATTGTGTGGATGAGATAAAAAAAAAAGAAAGGTTTAGCATAGCAGATTAATGGCGATAAAGTGAAAGTGGTGGAGTAGGGGGCTATCTAATATGTATGAGCACGAGGGGAAAAAGGGAAGAGCGTAATTAAAGGAAGCCGGCCTATAGATTAGGAAATGATAACCTCCAAGAGCCCGGTAATATATCGGTAACAACCCTCCTATTAAGTATTAATTGGAGATTTTAAGCCCCCGCTGCTGCAGCCTTCAGTCGGGAGTAAATGGAGGGTTAAAAGATCATTAGGGAGGTTAGATGTGACTCGCGCTCCTGTGACGATAATTGGGCGCAGTTCTCTCCCTGCGCCGCAGAGCCTTGCGGATTTAACGCACCGGCTCATCACGCACGCCGCAAAAACATACAGAGAGCGCGCGGCTATTTACTCTAATAAGAAGGCCAATGCAGGTGCCAAGGTAAATATGACACCTAATTACACTTTCTTCTGGGGGGGAGGGGGGTTTACACAGTGGAGGAAAAAAATCCACAACGTGCCAGTTTTTTGTTTGTTTATTTGTTTGTTTACATATTTATTCACACGTTTTTTTTCCCCGCCGCCTAAAAACTCACAGCACAGCTGCATCCCTTCTTCTCCTCCATCACCTCCATTTCTCACTCCCCTCCCATCATCCACACACAATATTGACGTGCGATCAAAATGGCGTCAGCAGCCATACTGCATGTTCGCTGAGTGACACGAGGTGACCCGTATTATAGCCTATATATAAATATCTATGTGTGTGTGCAGGTCTGGTTCCAGAACCGACGTTCCAAAGAGAGGCGCATGAAGCAGCTGAGCGCGCTGGGCGCCCGGAGGCACGCGTTTTTCCGGAGCCCGAGGCGGATGAGGACGCTGGTGGACCGGCTGGAGCCCGGAGAGCTGATCCCCAACGGGCCCTTCTCTTACTACGGAGGTATGCAGTGAAATTTAGGTCATCTTGTCAAACAAAAGTACATTTTTTCACCTGTGTTTTACTATTATAAATCATCTTTTACAATATTTTTAATTGTTAAAATGATGCTTGGTGTGATTCTGTCTCTCTACACTTTCATCTCTTCTCCTGTTTGAGTCTGACTGCTGCCATTTTATTCAACATAATTTTAAAATTGATTTTTTTCCCATATTTCTATCTATTCTATTCTTCTATAATTTTTTTTTCTATTTTTCTGTAGTTTCCTTCTGTAACGAAACATTGCTCTATTTTATATTATCTATACCAGGTCAGCTAAGACATTCAATAAGAAATAAAGCAGTTTTATTCAGGTATTTGTTAAGTGTATAAAGGCACTGCCACCTCTAGAAAATATATACCATAATAGGCCGGTTTCTTGAGCTCTTTCACAAAAAGCACATTGTAATTTAGTAATATCTATATAAGCATATACAAACAATGCAATGATTTATTGTAATCTGTGATATATTGTTCAGTGTGTTTTGGAAAGAAGTTTAAGCAAAGTTTACATCTCTGTGATTCGATAGCTCACTCTTTGAAATATCTGATCATTTTCAGAGCGTCTCATTCGTGCTCGGGCCTTTGTCCTCTCTGCCGAGGAAAAGAAAAGTCTAATAATATTCTGCTGAATTGAAAAAAAAAAAAATCGGTCTCAGTAGGTAGAATCACTGATGAAATGGCCCCCATTTTAATTAATTTTGTGGCCACGTTGTTCTCCCCACCCAATTGCAGTTTTGATTTAAGTGTAACGTGCTCTGTGACTAATGTAGTACGGCGAGGGTCTCTCTCCCCCTCTAATACAAATCAAGCTATGTATATTCAATGAATTCCTCAACGTCTCCAGAATTATTTCTGCACACCCATTGTTCTCAGAGCCAACGCTGATTTTTTTCTTCTTCTCTTGGATCTGCAGATTATCAAAGCGAGTATTACGGCCCAGGAGGGAACTATGACTTCTTCCCTCAGGGGCCCCCGTCGTCGCAGGCCCAGACCCCGGTCGATCTCCCCTTCGTGCCCTCGTCAGGCCCCACGGGCACCCCCCTTGGAGGTATGGACCACCCCCTGCCGGGCCACCACCCCTCCAGCGATGTGCAGCGCTTCTCCGATATCATGTCCCACCACCCGGGGGACTCTCCCAGCCCGGAGCCCGGCATCCCGGGGCCCCTGCACAGCATCTCCTCTGAGGTGTTTGGCCCCAGCCCGCCCTTTACCTCACTGTCGCTGAACGGCAGCGGATACAACAACCACCTGTCCCACCCGCCCTCGGAAATGAACGAGGGCACTGTGTGGTAGCTTTTTGAGGGAGTTGACTTTTATCTGGCGAGAGATTCGGGGACAGAGGGTGACGAGGTTTGGTGGCGTTGGGGCCTGGGGTCGAGGCCAGGGACATGGATATCGACAGGGTTAGGTCAACGCCATTGAATCCTAATTTTCTTTTTTTGTTTTCATATTTATTTATTTATTTTACCATTTCATTTGCTGATCTTTTTTTCTGTGGGGAAAGCATATTTGGCATAAAAAGTTATGCTCAAAAACATTGTCTTCAGTGTTGTGTTTGGGTGTTTCAGTTGCTTCTTTTGCCCCTGCCCCACCCTGCATCCAAAACTGGACTTTAAAAAAAAGAAATAACTGGGCGAGACTGTTGAACTGCCCCCCCTCCCCATTCACCCCCCCCCTTCTTTTCTTTGGGCCCCTGGGGCACCCTGTCACCCCTCCTGTCAGTGGCCCGGCAAAGCGACCAAACCCCCCAACACTCACCAGTAGGGTAAAAAACAACCCTTTGGAAATCTCCTATAGTATGTCCAGAACACAAAAACATCATTAGCTACTGTCAAAGACTTCGATAGCTTTACAGAGAGAGAATGAAGGGGGGGCCGAGGGGTTGGTTGCGTGCTGACCTGGCACTGTAGGAAGGCTGAGCGGCGTCCAGACTTTGTTCGAGGCACTAGACTTGTCCCTTGTATTTATTCAGAAGCTCCTCAGACCTCTTTGCCTCTCAAGGCTCTGCCATATTGACACTTAACCTTTTTGACACTACGTTTCCGAAGGCCAGAGGAAATGAAAATTTTTTCCTCCGTGTGGACTATTTGTTTCTCTTTCTTTCTTTTTTTTCTTGGTTTCAGAATTTTCACCAAATCTGAAGCAGGCCGCCTTCAAAAGGCAAACAGTAAAAACCCTCCACGGATTGCAAACCCTTTATTTAAAACGGAAGTGAACTTGAAATGTTGAAATGAAGTCTACCTTCTAAAAATCTTCTACTGGGGTTCTAAATGGGACTTAGAACAGTCAACTGTTTACGTAATCTATTTAATTCAGGAGTCCAGAAGTCTCGAAAAACCATGTTTTAGAACCTCTCGATCCATATAAAAATGTTCCAAGCAACCAACCAAACTTTTGTATTGATTTCATTTATATTGTATGGAGATAAAAACAAATTTGCTGGGGTTGTGGTTCACTGTGCTAGTTTGTACAAGATGTTGTTTACAAAAAAAGGTTGAAAAAAATAATAAAAACATGAGTAAAGTAGACATTTGCCAAATTGAAAAAAAAAATAGCACAAATACTGTTAAAGTGCTTTGCACCATCATCTGCAGAACGTGTTGAGACAAAATGTAAGTGTTAAAAGGAGTAATTGACTTCTTAATTTTTTAGTCTGCTGACAATACATTCATAAAATTGTTAATATAACATACTTAGACAGGTTTTATTTTTGTGTCTTCAAAGGAGAAAAATCCAAACTATTAAAAATTGATGGTCAAATATGCAGCCAGTAGCTGCTACATCTCTTTGAATATCAAGCCCTCATGGTATGTCTTTTATTGTTCCAATAAACCTAAGCTTATGTGACCTCCAGTGCATATTAGACCATTCACTGTATAAATACAACATGTTGACAAAAATGTGTTTCTAATAAAACTAGAAAATATACTTATGAATTTTTTAACATACTTTCTTTGGAGCAGCTGCCTTACAGTATGCCCTTACATTACATTATGAATCGCACGGTGTCGGTGCAGCTGTACATCACAGGGCTCTCTGTAAGGTACTTATCAGGCCAGTGTCACTCATTTCATAATGGACGCTTTTTGTCTACGCGTCTAATTTCCCCATTCCCTCGTGTTGTGAAATAATTGGCCTTTGCACACACGATGACAGGTAAACATTTGTTAATTCTGATTAATGTAATTCAGAAACACTGGGTGAAACTGTAACGGCGGTTTGGCAGAAAGCGGTGACAAAGGAAAAAGGAGTCAGAAGCACGCTGTAGAGTCACGCTTTGCAGTGAGTTTTGTGAACTGTCAACAAAGGGGTACTCTCTTTTTCCCTGCATGCCGCAGTGTTGCACCATATCTCGATGCAATTCATAGACAAATGGAACAAGGGTTTGAACAACAAAAAACTTTTCTGCTGATGTCTCCCCCCACCCCCCTCAGCCGTGGAGGCATTTAGTGGACTGGCGTGCTGCAGCCGACACAACGGGGAGCGAATCCACAACTTATGCTGATGCCGCTTCTTTCTTTCCCCCGGCTGCTTTGGCTGCGGCCTCCGAATCTTCCGTTCAGTTACTCGAGGTCGTCAACTAATCATAAGCAGTTAGCTGTGCGGCTGTGAAGGACAATGATGAAATTGCCGTGACCGCAGCTCTCCTGCTTGTTATGCTTTTATTAGCCCGCTCCGACATTATTATTCCCTGCAGCTTACTGTTCGTGGTGCCGTCTGACGGCTGGGAGGGACCTCTCCCAACTTATTTCAGCCAACGTAGCCCTAATAATAATCAAGAAGCCCAAACACTGAGGCATGATCTTTTGCGGGGGGAAGATGAAAAAAGAATTATTCAGACTCGTAGAGAGACGAGTCGGGTGTTGGGATTGTGGCGTGAATTCGGGGGAACCTTTATCTCCCAAACCCTGCATGTGCAGTGAGGACCAATCCCAGTTTTCTCCCCTGCCTCCAGACTGTAATCCACCATGAATTAATCATGGTCTTGAGAGTTAACCAAGCTTGGGGAGGTGGGGTGGAAGGTGGGGGGTGGAGGGCCTGTGGAAGGATATAGGTCTCTGTTGAGCCCCTGAGCTTAGCCCCCCCTGTGGTAACATCATGCACCGGCGACTGACCGCCCCCGGGGCCACGGCTCTTTAAATTCAAATCTCCTATTGATCGCTCATCAGCTGTTGGTGCAAACTGACCTTGTAGTCTAACGCTGGCAAAATAAAACAAGCCTTAACAGCATCCAATGGGTTTTAAATGACATTTTAAATCTCTGAGTCAGGACGTTTGAATAGCCCACACACCCACTGGGATCCAAAATAAGTGTACTGTATGTGTGTGTGTGATGAGAGGGGGGATAAATGCTTAGAGGAAAAAGCTGGGGGGGCGGGTACAAATGGTTTACTTTAGGGTACAACAGGGGCCAAAATATTGAGCCAATAGAAAGATCAGGCCCAGCAGGCAAACACTGAGATACTTGGGTTCAAAATGAGAGGTTTTTTTTTTGGGAGCCCCTCTCCATATGAGAAGCATTTGGCTGCTAGCTTTAAATGCAGAGTGGCTCAGCTGGAAGTGTACCCTCTCCTCTGAGCGAGTGTAAGCACAAACACACACACACACACACATGCATGGCACGGGTCCTCGTTGATTCTCAAACAAACGACACATGTTGGGGGAAGCCAATTTCTTGGCCAGGAATGAGAAAACGCTGATAATCAATGGAGCGGGTTGGTTGATCGCTGAGCCACATTTCCCTGGCTCAATACTCAGCGAGTGGGTGATACACAGCCATGTAGCCGCCTGATAAGCGGACCTGTGCCGACGAGCTGTTTGTTTTTGCCACCTCACTACTCTTTTACACTTCCTCCTCCTCCTCAAAAAGTAAAGACAGAAGGGGGTGTTTAACTCATAGGAGTGTTTCTTTTGCTAAATAAGTAATGTTCAGGGGCATTCTCTCACAAATAATGCCTGATTTTCTCTTAGAGGTGTAATTCAAGAGGGATTCGACCTTTAGCCATAATAAGAAACCTTCTTTTTTCCTGCCCTGGACATCCAAGGAAACTCCTTTGCTGCATTTGATGCATTTTCACTTTCTTTTTTTAGGTAAAATAAAAAAAAAAGTTAAGTTAAGTATGATCAGCAGTGGCCACGATGGCTGAGCAGACAAGAAACGTCAAAAAGAAAAAGTCAAATATAGTCAACAGAAAATTCATGGAAAACAAAGAAGGAAAAAGAATGTAGTTAGAACCAAACATGGAATCTTCTGATGCAGATAGTGTCTGTGATAAAAGTGATTCCTGCATAAATAGAATTTGGTTTTCAGTCTAGCTGTCTCCACACACCTCACTGACCAGGTAATAAAAGAAATGAAGTCAAATATGATACGGACCTGTGGCTTTGGAAGGAAATATTATATGTGCACTTTGGAAAGAATTGCTTTGTAAGTATTTTTTTGTAGCCTGAGCTGTTGCCACCCAGGATTTTAGAAATATGTTTCCTCATGCAACCCCTACACCTTTAGAAAATTCAAAACAGAAGGTCCTTCCTAATATTTAAATTTCTCATATTTGAATATTCATCTAACAATTAAATTATTTAAATTTTTAACAAGTTTAAGTTAAATGCCTTCTCCACACTTCCAGTAAACTGGTGGGGACAAACAAATCCTTAATTTATTTATTGCCATAAAAAGGAATACATTTTTCACATATGAAAAAAATGCTAGAATCAGCTTACAGAAAACCCACCATGTGTACATGTTTATTTGTGGAATGTTAACTCTGGTAAGACTCCAAATTCCCCCCAAAATATCCAGGACATTAACTTGTTATCCTCAATGGTACGTCCCTGATGGGAGGTACTGCTTTAAAGAAGTTAATAAGGAGTGTGTATTCTCCCACACAACAATATAGAAATTAACCCAAAGCAGTGCAACCAGTGAAGAATGTTAGAAACTTTGTCTGCCATTGTCGTCAGGCTCCAGAATCTGGAGTTGCACCATTCAGTTAATATAAGAGGAAATTTGTGGACACTTCAGAACTATCCATGGTGATTTCCTCACACATTATCTGGCTCTGTACCTTCAGCTTTATGAAGTTAAGGTAACTTATAGGGTGAGAAATCCTACGCATTATCAGCTCCATTCCAATATGCATTCCAACAGTCTTGCAATAAACCTTCTTTTCATGAAGGTTATAATGTTCAGTTTTTGTTTGAATTATTTTAGCTGCACTTTGTGGTGTTGTGGAATTGCATTGTGGTAATCCAGAGATCTCAAACTACCGGCCTGGGGGCCATTTTCGGCCCTCGATCCTCCTCCCTTTGGCCCACAATATGATGTGAAAAATATAATATAACCAGGCCTGCAATATTATTATTATTTTTTATTTTGTAGATGTCATATCAATTTAAACTACCCTTTCATATAAAATTAAAATAAAAACACAAGTCCATTTTTAAAAATGTATGTTGTTTGGCTCAAAAGAATGGGAAAGGGTGTCTGCAAATGTGTACAAGGGGTTAAAAAGAAAGAAGCGGGTTTCAGGCCTTAGGGTTAGGGTTCGCCACTAGGGTTGTTTGGCTTTGAACAACAAATGTGATATAAAATGATGATATAAAATGTATAAAAACTGCTGTTTGCATTTTTTGTTAAAGATCATGTTAGTAATGGAAATATTTTCAAAATATTGCGCTTTCTTAAAATACTACCCTCCTGTGAGTTTACAATACCAACAGTGGTCCCAAGACAATTTACATTTGAGACCAGTGTCTATTATTTTGTCCACCCCACATCTATCTAAATGTATGATAAAGAGGGCTTCTCTGTATAATGCATCACAGATGAATGAGACTATCAAAAGTCAAATCTCCACCACTGTTATAATGTAGACCTGAGAATGTTCAATATGTTCATCTGAGTCATTTACATTAGTCTGACTGGACAAAACTCATATCACCCTAAATGCTGGGAAAGCGATTAAGCTAATAAAAAATGTGATGTCTTCATACATTCTAATTGACTTATTGCTGAACTTTGACCCCCAAAGTCACGCCAGAGCGTCAACCAGCTCTTAACCTTGATCTTGACCTGGTGCACTCTCAAGGTTGACCCTTACCCAGGGTCGCGTCAGTCCCAATCTCCAACCCACATCCTCCTGTGTTGGATCAGTAGTTCAGAGTGGGAGCCCTGGTAAGAGTTTGCTAACTGTAGTATCATTGTATAACACTTTAGCTGCTAATGTACAATATTTTTTGCCACATTGTAGAGAAATAGTTGCATTTGCAGAAGAGTTGAACCACAGCATAAATTAAAAGGCAAAAGGGGAGACCAATTGAAATGAACACTGCATGCTGAGTCACAAAGTATGCAATCACAACACAAAGGTCAGATTTTATGCCAATGGACAGCAGGCTCATTACTATAGTGCTGAGAATACTTGTACATTACTTGATTGTGTTGGTTGCGGGTTGTCTGTGTGTGGCTACCTCACTTGTGAGACTTTTAAATATTGAACAATGTAAAAATGATGAAATATGGTCTAAATGTGAATGTTCAATTAACATCTTCAAATAGTCGTGAAAAAATGTCCACTTTGGAACCAATTTGGTATTCTCTGGTGACAATGGTTATTTTTTGACATCTTTTGAACTCACATTGAAGTATTGCCAGATCTTTTTTTTTTAAAGAGTTCGGTCTAGACCTGCTCTATTTGAAAAGTATCCTGAGAGAACTTCTGTTATGAATTGGCGCTATACAAATAAAATTGAATTGAATTGAATTGAATCTCTACTATAGCTAATAAATGCTAAGAACTGACACGCAAAACAAAAAAACTTTGCAGTAACTGTATGCTACTCCAGATGTCCTTTCCATTATGTGTTTGGGGTTGCTAATGTTAGCCTTATCCTCATGCAGTGAAAATGTAGCTAACTTCCCCTCAGTTACACCTTCAACCAATGAATAAATCATGCTATATATTGAGTTTATTTCTGCCTTTAGTGTACCTTGCCCCCGAGAAAATGTGCATAAATGTATCTCTAATTTGCTATTCAAAATCAGTATAAAACTGAATGGTTTACTTATAATTAGTATGTAACCCATTGTAGTACAATTTACATAAAGAAATTGCCCATGTAACAAACAATGCGCTCACCCAGGGAGGAAAGTATACTCGTTTAGCAAAGTGGAAAGTACTAATTTCCCCCTGCAGGATGTCCTGATGGTATGTGAGGTCTGTAGGTTGGCCTGATTAGCACAGAGCATGGAGTGTGTCTACACCATCTGACCCACTGAGTGATATTCATTTGTCATTCACATATTGGAGACCAACTGCTGTGTTTTTTGCTCAGGGCAAGGGTTTTCTCAATGAGTTGTTTGTGTATGATTGCACTGGCAATTTCCCATCGTGATATTACACGGAATACACACTTAAGTGCAAAATCTGTTTACAATTCACACAAGCTGCTTGTTGGGTTGGTATATTTCCTTTTCTGAATAGGTCGTTTCATTGTTGATTGGAAATGCATTTTGTCTGAAATAGCTCTTAAATGAGTGTGTCCATTATTGTGTACAGTACTTGCATGCTTTAAAACAATAGGAAACCTACACTTTATTCAGACTATATAGGCATGCTGAGTTGAGCTCTTCCTTGGGTTTCTTGTACAGAACAGTTTGTCATCTGATCTCAGAGAAAACTTTTCTGTCAATTTCTCTGCCTACCTGTTTCTATCACTTCAGACGCTGTTATTCCCTGCCTGTCCTTAGTCGGTTCCTGCCTCTCCCCAGTCACCTGATCCTAACTTGTCCAATTCACTCATTAGCTCCCCAGTATACAGTGTATACCTGCCCTCAAACACTAGTCTTTTGCTAGAACGTCTCTTGTGCCACCATAGCAATTTGCCTTCATGCTAGTTAATGATTCTGGACTTTTTGGGTCTGTTGGCCTTTTCTGACTTCTTGTCTGTTGCCGTTACCTTGCAAGGTAGCTGGACTAGCAAGATCACGAGAGAGTGTTTTGTACCAGTCAGCGTCCTTTGAGGAACTACTTGCAGCTACAACATGAGCTACAGGGCGTGGTTTAATGCTAGGAAAAGCTTTCACTTCAATAAGAGTTTGATTATGTTATATGGTTTGTTGATCTGACTGAAGTTTGCCTATAATAGATACTGATAGACAGATCGTTCATCCAATCACCTGTCAAAGTATTTTTGAAAATGCTTGCCTTTTTCCAAACAGTTTCCAACAACAACTTCCTAGATGATTCTGTTTAACAAACCATCTGGCGCAGGCAGCTTACATGCCTGCCTTTTTCTAACATTGTATCACTTCAGACCCTGCTATTCTCTGCCTTTACCAGAAGTAGTTTCTCCAGTCACCTGATCCTAACTTGTCCCATTCACTCATTAGCTCCCCAGTATATCTGCTCACAAGCACTAGCCTGGGGGTTTCCTGGTCCTTGCTGAGTTCAAACATTCTTTGACAGGAACATTCCAAATTAATGGTACTGCTAATAGTCCTAATTTTAAATGTGTAGTGGTTTTCATACATTTACATTTAAAATGTGGGAATATAAATTACTATAAGCCATTAATGTCTTATTGGTGATCACCAGAAGACAACCTCTTACTAAATGATACTAACATTGTTATATGTTAGATGTGACAAACCACACTACATTGGAAGCTTTCTGATTTCAACCCCAAAGTTTTCTGAGGTAAGTTTGACCTCTATCAATCATGACTGCACATATGACCAGAAATTATGTTTTTTTTGTGTGTGTGTGTGTAAAAGTTCAATCTGGTGAAAGCTTGGCTGGCCCCAGTGAGGGGTCATGTTGCTGCAACTCCCACTGTTTAGTCTGGGTGATGACTCATCACAACCACCTGATGAAGGCCAAACGTGGTTGACCACACCCAACTGATACAATTGATACAAAAATACAATTCTTTAATGTAATGACAGTGTCAGGGACGGAGCTGGCAGGCATGAGGAGTCAAGGGTAAATTTTCACAAAAAATGATTTTATTCACAAAGAAATGTGAAAATAGTCAATTTACAAAATATTCTGGGCCCATAAAAGAGGTCAACTAAACAGAACTTAACTCCAGCTACATTAACTGAACAAATTGAACAAATTGAACACACTAAACCAACCTATCTAACCGACCTAACTAAACTGAGACATTGGGGAAGCTTAAATAGTGGCTGATGAGGCCACTCTGACACACAGGGGGAATAGACTAAAATATAACATTTAAACAAACCATAATAACCTCAAATAATATCCAGATAATGCAGCCAAATATAAACTAAGGAAAATACTGAAATACTAAACATCAAACAAGGAGAAACCACGGCCTCTCCCCATGATTCCAGCCAACATTATCGGCCCAACCCCTTTTAAGCGCCTCTGATTCTGCTGGCACTTCGTTTGTCAGCCATGAAACATCTTCAGCAGAAGCACCCAGGAACTGGTAACTTAAAGAAAACTGAATTAATGCAATGAAAAATAACCTAAACCCCAAAATTCAAAGAAAGTTAACTAATTGTGTGCACCCAAAAAGGGCTATCAGAAATGGATAATAAAAATGTATTATCCCAAATCTGGGTCCAGTTATTTATTGTGAATTGTCTCTAATGTTCTAAACCTAAAGACAACTAAACCTAAAGATGATCAAACAAATGAAAGAGTTACCACCATGTGCTTTTGCCTCAGTGTGTGGCTGCTAGGGCGGCCATCACAGACAGATGCATGTTAATCTTGCACAATGTGAAAAGTGCTTTTAGCTATTGGTTGTGTGTACAAAGAATTGCCCTTACAACAATTCATATCAGCTTTAATTGGTGAACAGACTTAGTTGAAGTGGGTTTACCTCCCACTTGAACCATTCTTCAGGAGAGATTTTCCAATGACTTTGCCATTTACAGCCATTTTCCACTGCAGGAACTTAACCTGTTACCTGGGGCTTCCTGTGACCTTTGAGAACTTGTGAGACATTAGAACTAGATTCTCCCTTGTGCTTTTGGACCACTCGCCAGGCCACTTTGTTGTTCATCAGTTTGCCCCTCTGTATTTATTGTTTTCCTATAGTCTTGTTTCATTTTTAATTTGCCCCTGCCATGTTTGGCTGTATGCTGTTTTCCATTTGCCAGTTGCTGAGAGAGAAGCTAGTGGTTCACCTGGTCATCATAGTTTGTCCAACAAACATTCTTCTTTTTTATAGCATTGGTTGTCCTTGTTGTGATGTGACGACATATCCCCTTGACCAATCTCAATCAACAGCACTGCCAGCAACCCATGAAGGTACCTTGCATTGAGTATCACACAGACAGAAATCCATTACTTTATGAAACTTTGTGTTTGGGAATATACAATAAGAAGCTACATTTCTTATTTGTACACACAATAAACATGTATTAGAACAAGGTACCCCCAAAGCCAAAGTACCAAAGCTCTCATTTTTAGAATTGTTCACTGCTTAAAGCGCCTCCTGGGCAAATTGATTTTTGTTATTTTCTGCCGGCTTAGCATTTTCTACTGTGGCATTATCTGAGCGTGTTTGAGCAAGTGGCTAAATGCACTGCCATAGAAAGCCCTTATCACCCGAACACATTGTAACTTCAGCTCCAGGTGTTCACTGCCATGTTACTGTACCCAACACACATGGCCATGTTGCTAATTAAAGCAATCCTATGCTTATCCTGAGAGGGAAATACCTGGATTAGAGGGAGATTTGCAACTCAAACCCGAGACATGCCTAATCAATTTAAAGCCATTAGACAATTAATTCACTTTGGTGGAGGGTGGATATTGCACATGCACTAATCTGGCCCCTAAGTTGTCACTGTGTGTACTGATGAGTATTGAGTGCTCTGTGTACATATACAGTGATGAGAATGGGCAAGCAACCCATGCAAAGGAAAGGAATAAACAAATGATGTTTCCTGTTTGAGCATCAGGTCAATAGCTTCAGTGGATTATGTCTGTTATGAAAGTGACACCCTGGTTTACTGTGAGAAGGATAAAACACAAAATAACATCTAAGTTGCTGCATTTCAATGATTTATTTCTATAAATACATTTTCAAAAGGTCTGTTCCAACTAAATTTGGGCATCATTTCTCTGCCCTGGGGTTTCTTTGATACAGTTTTTAGATGCTATACCAGCAACACAATTAGTATTGAGTGGGTATTGAAACTCAACCTTTCTGAGGGCCAGAAATCATGTCAAATAACTGGGTGGAATGACTGGTCAGATTCTTGCTTTTTACTTTAATTAGAGTGCCTAATTTAAATCAAATTTGGTTAGAGGATGACAGTTCGTTCTTGACCTTGGGAACAGTAGTTCATGGACAACATAATCTTGAGCGTGGAATGGAGTTTTCTCTGTTGAAATGGTTCAGTTGTTTGGGAGGATGGTATCACTTGGCTCTGTTCAAAGATGTTCTGTGGCTTTGGCAGTGAATGCCCTCCTTGATGTCTTTCCAGTCGTCCAATGACTTCTATTCAGTGACCTTTGACCTCTCCATGGTGGGTGCTCAGAGTGGATTCAGTCTGGTGTTCATAGACAGCCAGTGCTATCCGTTTCTACTCTATTCAGTATTTTGTCTTGCTGTTTCACTGATGTAGTGTGTTCAGGGCGTACCAGCAGAGATCTCCTGATTGATACCTCTCAATTCAGGGGGTTTAACTATGAATCAGGGCTAGTGGTTACAGAGATACCACGTAACACAGCTAGCAAAGCCATTCCCACTTCTGCTCACACAACCCGTTCTCTGTCATTCTCTCATCACTATCCCTTAGTGACTTGAACAAAGTAAAAACAGCGAGTCCTTTACTCAGTAATGAAACAAGGTCAACCTTCCTTTTCAACAGTTATGGCTGTGTTAAGAGGTGAGGACATGATTCTTCTTACACTAATACAAATGCTCTATGTAAGAGTACAACACACTAGGTTTAGGCAACAAAACTACTTGGTTAGGTTGAGCAAAACATCAGGATTTGGGTTCAAATAAGTGTCATGTGACGCAAGTCATGTTGCACAAGTCACATGACGATATGACACTCAAAACTTGAAATAAATTGCCTTTTGGTTTCACACGGAACACAAATCCCAGTCTCTGCTATCCATCCTACCCATTCCATCTACCCCAACAGTCTACTTTTGCCTACTTTGTTGCTTTTTACACTATGTCACCTGACACAGGCTGGTTACATTGGTGTTACAGGAAAGCACACTGTACCACACTCTCAAACAGATGCGAAAGGGTACCATATGTTCATATGGAGATGCAGAGGGGGTTGATAAAACGTTGGTACCTGATGTCCTGAGAATGAGAACTGAAGGTTAGTAGTATAAAAAGGAAAGTAATGATAAAAACCAAAAATGCAAAGACAAATTATTTCCAAATAATTTTCCAAAACAGGTAATAGGTAACTTTTATGAAAATAAGCTATTGTCAAATTTGTTGAGATTTCCCCTATTTTGGGATAATAGTACATGAGACAAATAATCATGAAAACAACCAATCAGAGCCAAGAAAGATAGAAAAACACTTGGTTGGAGGCTTGAAGATAGCTGATTTGACGACCTGGGAATGAGACTCAACAATCAACCCTCTTTCTCCGCTCTGATTGGTTGTTTTTGTTCAGGCCAGGTGGATTCTTGCAAATACCATAAGGGGCAGAGTCAGAGGAACCTGATTATTTCACAGATTATCTGTCTCATGTACTACTGTGAGGATATAGTGACAGTTTCAGCAAATATCACAAAAACTATTTTTTTTATATAAATCTGTAAAGACACATACTAACAAACAGAAATGAAATCCAGGTAATGATTTGATTATTTCCTGACCAGCTTGGAAATTCAGATATTACATACCATTTTTGCTCATCCTGAATGCATAGAATCATTATTACGTATGTAAAATATTTTTCAACTGAATATATTACTTTCCCATACAGAAAATAAAGTACAGTAGCCACCATACTTTTTATTTCCATCTAATACTAAGCTGTCAGGGGACATTTGTCTATATATATATACTGTCTATATTTTACATAACTACAGAGGGGGGGAACTGACTTGTACTTGAGTCACACATTGTCTTTAAGCTGAAAAAAATTGGCCTGAATATTTCTGTAAAAAAAAAAGAAAACATTCATTCCAATTAAAGCAGGCCTGTGCAAGTGCAGCCAAGCAACTCTGTTATTCAATTCCATTAGAATGAACGATGCAGCGGCATGCAACCATGCAGTTAACAGGAATTAAAACCATAGGCAAGATGACGGATTACACGAGAATGGAGGTGTGTGTGTCTCCGAGTATGCGTGTGTGTATGCATCTATGCACGCGTACTTCCTTTTTCCTTGCTTTCTATTTTGCCAAAACTGTACATATTGAATATTTTTCCAACACATGTACTTGAATATTAAATCAAAATAGCTTCAACATTGAAATGTGCTATTAGGTCTGTGTTGTGGCATGGCTTCAGTGTACTTGTCAGCATTTGCCAGCTGTAGTTATTGCATGATGTATGGCTCTGTTCTTGATGCATGCATGACAGTTGGCAGTCATTAATCATAGTTAGAAGATAGGACATGGCTTAGGGTCCCTTTTCTCACTCATGGTAAGTCTCATGTAAGTTTTTTGTGTGGCGTTCTGGAGGTCCAAGCTGCTGCAGAGGATGGCGACATGCACAAACAAATTTCATATCATTCAACTGTGTATGAGAATGACTTGTAAACACAACTGAGCTGACAAACACAGGGCCTCTGTTCCCTCACTGTACACCTAACAACCACAGTGTGTGTCTCTGTACCGATTGTGCTGCAGAGGAACTTTCTTTTACTTCTCCTTTCCAAACTTTCCTTTGTTCTGCTGCTCAGCATCATGTTTCTTGTAGATGCGTGGGTGTGACAGTCAGAACCGGGTTCACCGAGTGTGTCTGCGCTGGTAAAACAGCATTGTTGCGACACACCCACCTTCGCAGAGTAGACTAACCATGCATTTAATTAGAAACAAAAGCTGGAAATAATTAATTAGACGGCAATTCCCTTTTTTTACCCTTGCCAAAGTTTATAATGGAGTAGATAGGCTGCTGGAAATTCACAGAAAATAATTCATTAAAATTAAAAGCGAGGGGAGGCCACAGAGACAAATGGTCACTGTTCCACTTCAGTGTCTCTCGGTCTTGCTTGGAAATGTTCTGGTGTTCTTTCGGCACATGCATTGATATGGTCGACGGTTCAACTCCCTTTGAGATCTTGCATACAGCAAACCAATGAATTGTGCTGCAGTTTAGAAATGTGATAACATTTTTAAAGCACAGTTCTATAACTAATTTACCTCATCTAAGCCATTAAAGTCAATACTCCAGTGCAAGGGTGCAGATGAGGCGTGTGAGGTCACCAGCTCATTTAGGCCAGGACATGCATAATCTAATGCAAACGCCTCTCTTGAGTTGAGATTGTGTTTGATTGAAGAACAGTGGTCTGTTTTGCGGGAGCGTGTTTGGTCATTGTTTATTGCAATTACAGCCATTATGCATGGAGCACACCACTTTACTGCGATCACAGTCTGAATCAGAGGCTGCTGCTGCATTCATTCTGAGTCTGGTGGACCATGCATGCAGCAACCCAGGATGTGTGTGAGTGGTCAATGAAGGTGTGTCTTTGTAGTCTGAACATGATGAAATGTAAAAATAGGCATAATGGCTTTCAGACCATCTATCCTCCAAGGTGTTGCACTCGGTTTTACACATGAACAGTGATGGAAGCTGTGTGGGAAAAGAAAGTTCAAGCAGCACCTTACTTTTACACCCCCACAAGCCTGCACTGCGTTAACAGGGCCTGATTCAGAAAGTTACACAATTTCAGAGTTACAGTCTGAAGAATACTGTTTTTCAGGCATTTTAACAGATATTTTTTCTGGTGAGAAGAGGACAGGGTAGGCACTTTTTAATTTAGTTTTAGTGTAGGATGGCAGGGCAATAATTGTATATCAGGGAGAACGCATCCCCAAATATATTGATGTAAAGATCTGAATTAAAATTAGATCTATATATCTTGAAAATAAATTATATCTGTTGATACATAGAATCAGAAAGTTTATTGTCACATACAATCATACCCGAGCAGAAGCTGTTGCTGTGGGTAGGTAATCAGTGCCAAACACTACTGTTTCCATTACATTACCTCTTTTTTTTGCCAACAAAAATACAACAAATACAATGCAGACAGAAAAAACTGTCCCTCCATATTGTAATATTTTTACCCCTTACCCCACCCCATTGCCGATATAAAGTCGGAAAATAAACAGTAATGACTTTGTTTCCACGCTCAGAGACATTAAGTACAAAGCTCCATGTACGAATGAACTATTAGTTGTCATTTTTTATTTACAAGACACACTTTATGATGTCTTACATTTTAGCATTTAGCATGCCATAGAGACAATTTTATTATTCTTAAATGTATTGAAAAGTGGAAAACTAGAATATATTATTAGGGTTATGTAGGCCATTAATCCATGTAATTATATATCTTGTTAAAAACACAGAGGGTTATTTTAAAGTTTTTATAGTTTGATTTTTATTATTATTTATTAAAAACCATTAATACAATGGGAGCCCCTCTTACACGACCACAAATGCTGGTCTGGACAGAAATAATTTTAAACATATTGAGTGTTTTTGTTCATCTTAACTTGTTGCCGTATTTTTATCAAAATGTAGTGTAAACTTCAAACTGAGATTAATGGCTGATCCAACACAAGCTCATTTCAGTAACAAGATAAGAACAAACAAAACAGATGCAAGAGAAAGGACACATTTACACTCCAATTAGTGCTTTTAAAGGCCAGTGCTGTATCAAACGCAGAAAACACAGCCTGTAGCCTCCTCCGTAATGAGTCATTGAACCATGGCTTCCAATGGGCCTCCTTCGTCAATGTCACGTCCACTGAGTGCCTCAGTCACATTCAAATTGGCCCCGGGTCCGCAGACATTGATAAAGGGTCTGTGTGTGGTGGGAAGCATTGCGGGCTAATTCCTGCTGGCTGGGCTGAGGCAGTCCAGTCGCTGTCCATCACATCGCTGTTATTTGCATTGGCCCCAATCAGTCCAGAGTGTTGATCAATGCACAGTCAAAGTGAGCTTTCTTCCAGCATTAGGAGCTGCTTTCCATCACACTGTTGGGAACAGCCCAGCAATGTTTTAGCACTGAATAGACGTTGAGAGGGACTGCCTACACCGATGTGGTAAAGCTGTGTGAAGGTGGCACCAACAGGAAAGTTGGTTCCATAGCTGCATCTGTGGTGTTTAATGAAATCAGTAGCTTCTATTAGTTTTAAAGACTGGAGCTTATCCCACACAAGTGTTGTTCAGTGGGGGTCCTGGCACAGAGAACTCTATCAGTCAAAATTACCCTGGCTATTGCTTGAATACAATGCAACATCATCCACCTACCTCTATCACAGAGTTTCCCTGCCTTGATTTGGCCTCGCTCATCCTGTATACAGAATGGATATTTTTGAAAGCTTTAGGCTGCTTGACCCAGTATGTACACTGTTTTGCAGAGGTGGTGAGTGCAAAGTTTGCATGACTTGTAGTTGGAATGGTCACAAATAAGACCCAGATAGAAAAGTATAAGTGAGGTTTTCCTTAGACAAACAAACAAAAATGAATTTAGTTTAGTTTGGTAAGTAACCTAATTTTGTCTTGTTATGAATGACCACATAAGTATTTTAGTAACAAATAAATAAAGACTACTGTGATTCAGTAACCGTTGCTGTTCAGATTAGAAAACATGTATTAACCATAGCTGAGTAAGATTTATTTCACAATAATTTCATAATTTAATGATGTTATATTTTGTGTCTGTATTTATTCATATGATTATTGATTTTAAAATACCCTATGTATTTAATATTGAACACTTTAGATCTCCATATGAGCAGGGTTATATTTACAATTTGGCCTTTCAAATTTGAAATAGAATTTTTAATGACATGGTATAAATATTTGATTTCTTATTTGTATTTATTCCATCGCCTCTTTTTCTCTCTCTCTCTCTGCGTGTGTGTCTCTCTACCTCATCACTCCCCTTACCATGTCGTCCTGTTTCCTAAAGTAGCCAGTTCTGGTTGATGATTTACAGTAAAATTGCTTATAAATTGGAGTGGAAAATGTTTTGCAGACCTGGCAGCTTTCAAGTCCTGTGCCCATTTGTCACTCGACATTTCCTTTTGTGTAACAGCACGAGAATTAATTAGGCTGCGTGGCGGCAAGTTTACGGCCATAATTTATGGGGAGATGAGATTCCTTGGACACCATCTCGGACCCGTGTCGATTTATTATTTTTATTATTATTGTGGCGTGTGTGTGTGTGTGTATACAGTATGGGTTTGACTTGTGAATGAGGTTGCCCTGCGTTAATAGCAGGAAAGCAAGATTCATTTGCACTACTTGGGGTTTGTGGCAGGGCAAACATATTCACAGTGGAGCACAGGCAGGCTAACAGGCAAGCATAAACAAAAATAGACTCCATAGTTATACATTCAAAAGCACATTATGCATAAATATATGTACACATAAGCAACCACACACACACACACACACACACACACACACACACACACACACACACACACACACACAGAACAACACACACACACACACACACATACTGTAACTAGACGGCTGATAGACTTCTGTTCTCCTGTTGTGTGTATGTAGGTGAGGGAACTCACTTTTATTACTAATGTAACTTTTAGATTTATGTTTAGACCTATTTTATCTACAGAATTGAAACCTGCTCCTGACTTTCGCACTTGGAGCCGTCCAGTGCAATCACAATCTTATAGTGTTGAAAGGAGATCACTCATTCTCCTCCCCTTAACCACATTTTACCCACAATCCTGTTGCATTAATCTTACTAAAACACGTGAAACAGACACCATCAGCTGTTTGTAAATACAAGACTAAAACAAGGCACAGCACCCCCTGGTTTTGGTTTATCAACCACAAGTCAGTGGACAGTCGAAGAAAGATCAAGGAGACCCCCCATATAAGATTCAAGATTCAGATTCAATACTTTATTGCCATACAACTCTTTGCAAGTTGCTAGGGATTTGCTTCAGTGTGCTCAGGACATCAACAAAGACACAAAAGACACAGAACATATAGATACATATACAACACAAGGCCACAGAACATATAAGTACATATACGGTATCCCACACAGGATCACACTTGACGCAGGCAGATAAAAAAGCATACTGTTCACAACATTCCTGGATGACAGTCCAGAAGGCTAGAGTGACAGATGTCAAGTTAAAGTGACATGGTGCATAGGGATGCAGAGCGCAACCACAAACTTTACAATAAATAGATCAATAAAACTAGTATGGGTAGCATAAACCCATATAGAAAAGTATTATAAAAACAATGTAAAAGATATACAATTTATACATGCTCGTTAGGAGAACCTATCTGAGACCACATGGCCCACCACTTTGGTCCAAACTGAAATATCAGCTATAACCATATCAAATACCATGTTTGAGCATAGGGCGATTCATAAGTGTACTTGGTACCAGAGCACCTTAGCCCAAAAATTAATGATCACCTATGTGTCATCAGATCTGGCCATATGTCTTTCATCTGATGGTGATTTGGATCAGATGGCAGGGGAGGTTGCAAGACAGACCTGGTAGACCCAAACATGTAGTGAGGGTGAATTGGGAACATCTACTGGAAGCCCCTGTCCTTGGTCCAACCTTCAGAGAAATTTCTCATGTATCCTGGGGGAGGTTGGGGACATGTAATCTGAATGAGCCATGTTCAAAGCTTCCATTGTGGAGGCAGCTGCTCAGGATAAAAGATTGTTGTGCCTGTGGCAGAGACCTGAGAACCCACCGTGGTGAAGGCCAAAAGGGCTGAAGAAGGAAGCTTTGGTTTTACCTTGGTTGATCCAGGGATCTCCTGAAGCAGGACTTTCAGTTGGCCTCAAGGAAGTTCAGGCAAACCGTCAGACGACCCAGGAAGGGAAAGTAGGGCTTGGATCAAGCTGTTGAGCAGGGGAAGTCAAATGCGGACCCTGACTGTGGACATTGTCAAGCGTTGAACAGAGCACTTTAAACTCCTGAACCCCATCGACACACACACCTTGTGGAGGAAACAGAGTTTGAAGACGCACCTATTTCCTGACAAAGGTTTCTGAGGTAGTTAAGAGGTTCATCAGTGGCAAGGCACCAGGTGTGGATGAGATTTGCCATGATATGCTGAATGTTCAGGATATTGATGGGCTGTCTTGGCTGACAATTGGCGGGTGTGCTACAATTCTCACATTGGTCAGCCTCCCTGGGAAACCCTTATGGCAGGGTGCTGGAAAGGAGGTTGTGATGGAGCAATGTGAATTCCATCCTGGACCCATGGAGCATATCATCTTTACCCTTGCAGGGTAACTCATGGGAGTTTACCCATGCAGTCTGTATGTGTTTTGTGGAGTTGAAGAAGGCTTACAACCATGTCCCCTGAAGAGTCTTGTAGAAGAGGGGAGAGGGGAGTCATTAACAGAGCTGTTGCGATGCGCGATCTAGTTCTTATATAAGCAGAGCGAGAGCTGTGTCCGTTCTCAGCAGATGGTCAAAAACGTTTTCAGTAGGTGGTGAACTTCTGATGGATAAGATCTCAAGTTGCATTAGTGGCTGGGCTCACCCCTAGAGATAGGGTAGGGAGCTTGGACTTCGGCATCTGATGACAATACCTCCTGGGTGCCATTTGTCCCTTTGGCTTATCATTGTTAGCTGAGATTACATCCTTCAGTGGGGATACTTGCTAAAAACAGAATTACACTGAATCACATTGAATAATGACCAAAAAGGTTTCAGTACTCACATTCTCACTTTATGTTTCCCTAGAGATGTCTCTGGTTAAATAACTTTTAATGACATTTGAAAGTCAATTTTCAACCGTGATAGAAAAGTATGTTCTTTTACTGCTTTTTTGGGATTCATATATTTACTGTGTGTGCTTATGTGTCAGAAAACAGGACCAGTGTGGATCTTTATAAGCTTTTCAAGGAAGTGAGGACATTTTCAACCCAATCAGTCGTCAAGATGGTGAAAACTGAGGAAATACGGCCCAGCTTGAAAATAACTCAAATGATGACCTTGAGGGAAATGTCCCTCCGGTGTCTCCCTGCTACATTTGCAAAATGTCCATGTGGATCTCCCTTATGGAGGTAAGTGTTGTGCCACAACAAAACACACACACACACACACACGGCTGCTCTCAGAGCTGTAGTAGGAGGTGTTTGGGATCAATTGTGGATAATTGGGTCTCCACGCGACATAATCCCACATTAGTACAGCCAGCTGTGCAGCAAGCATGCACGCTACCTGTTTCATGGGGGTAGAGGTGGTGTTTGCATGCGTGCGCCTGTCCAATAGTCTGAACATCATTTTAGGAGCCTATAAGAGCAAATAGTTTTATTTCCCATGTTTCTGCCACTCTGTATGTGTGAGAGAAGCTGACCTACACCACAATCTGATGTATCTCCACAGATGATAAACACTAGGGTTATGTGCATGTGACATCACCAACCCAATCTTCGTCATTCTCCATCTTACACTTCAACACACACATACCATACAACCAGCCGTAACTTTAAAAAAAAAAAAAGGCTGCTCACACCAATTTTGTAATCAATGCCCACAGAAAATGGGATTCCTCCGGCCGCCGGCAATTAATACATTTGTGTCCTTTTTTAACACTAGTGAGCCGAGCTTGAAATTACCAATGACTGGCTCCTGCTCATTTCCATATTTATTGCAGCGGAGGACGAGGTGGTGGTGGCGGCGATGGTGGTGGTGGTGGTGGAGGGGGGTGAAAACTGGGGCGAATGATTGATGTGGAGCTCGCCTCCTGCATTACAAACAGCCCATTATTGGGCAGACAGAGGAAGAGAGAAAGAAAGACAGAGAGAGAAGGAGAGAGAGACACTGAGAGGGACTGACAGAGAGAGAGAGAGAGAGAGAGAGGGAGAAGGAGGATGAAGAGCGGTCTAGCATACAGTTGATTAAAGTTGAAGACAGTGGGATCAGTCTGCGCCGGAGGTTTTTGTCCTCCACCCCTCCTTCCCCCCGCCTGTTTCCCTTCTCCCTCCTTTTTTTTCCTCCTCACCCCCCTCCCGTCCACTCACTCCATATTTTGCAGGAAAGATGGCCTGGGCGGGAGCATTAAAGGCCTGTTTTAATGGATGTTGACAAGGAGTGGACCAACAAAAGCCCAAGCCTGAGGATTTGCTTGAAAAGATTCAATCAGACATGTTTTCACTGCGATTAATTGGCGGACTCTGAGGGGGAGGGATGGGAGGGATGTGGGGATGAAGGGATTGGCGACGGAGGTGTGAATGAGTGTGATTGTTCCGAGCACCCCCCTCCCCGCCACCCCACCTCACTATCCACCCCCTCTCCCCCTTTCCTCGCACACCCCCATGCTTCCCTCTGTCATTTTGAGCGATAGTTTGGAAATGTCCTTTGAATGATGCTAAAGAGCAAACTCCTCCGCCCTCCCACTTCCCTCCTCCTCCTCCCCGTGAATTATGAGTATTATTTCAGGGAGGTGGGATGTGGTGAGCCAGAGAGCAGGACTACACAGCTTTGATTGGATCTGACCTGCCTCTACTTGTGTTACATACACACACATACATGCACACTGATAGAATTGCTGGTACTAGTGTGTGTGCGCGCAGTGTGATTAGCTTAGACAACCATGTCCTGATCATGACACAATTCAAGAGGTAAAAGTAGTAGAGCTGACCTATCTCTGAGCCTCATACACACACACACACACATACACACACATGCTGACATGATGTTTGACTGACTTGACAGCCGAACCCTCCTCACCTCTCGGGCTGGGTGTATCACTTAGACATTGTTGGTTTTGATTCTTATTTTACCTATTGATTATAGCTGAATTTGACTTGTCATTCAACTTGCTAAAATACATTAAAAGCATAAGCCACCTTTTTTTAAAATCACATTTCACATCTGGTCACAGAATCATACACCACAATTTGTGGGTTTGCTTGCAGGGTCAAAGTTAACCTCCAAAAATGTTTGGCAGGCCACCCTGCTAATCTTGTTAAGGCTCTAACCAAGAACTGCAATGTCCTAGGTTCACTTGTGATTGGGGACCATTTACATCAACTGAATCTTCAGTATGTGCCAGTCTGAAGTATGGAGAACCAGAGAGGAAGCAGTGTCAAGCCTGTTAGCTTGGCTTTTATTCACCCCCCTCAATCAGAAAATAAAAGAAAAAAATGCTAGGAGGGAGCAAATGGCCTAGTACAGAGAAAATAGAAAGAATCTTGTAAAGCCATTGTAACAAGCTAAGTCATAATTGACTGTCTATTATACGATCATTTTTCAGTTAAGAGGCAAATAAAATCCACAGGGACTTTGTTTGATGTAGCTTTTAGCTTTTTTGTTCCACAATTTTCCCATCCCATTTTCTTACTTGTTGACCGACATCAGTTTTGAAACAATTGTTTCAAGGGAGGGCCTTGTAAGAGGCACTGTGATCAGAGGCCTTTGGATTAAGTAACTGGAGCAGAGTTGGTTTATCAACCGTACCAATTTGTCATTAAATCGGTGTGGGAATCAACACATTAATGTTTCTCCCCATGGTGTGAAAAAGTACTTCAATTTGTCAAGTTAATTTTGAGAGATTTGTTGGGTGTCTGTAAGTTCCTCACAGATCCCCTAGCTGTATCTTTTTTTACATTTTTTGACAGCATTTTTTATCAACAGACATCTGAGGAACTGCTATGGTAAGATAAGTTGTGCGGTATTTTAATTATATTTTTGCATTTATTGTTTATGGTAATTATAGTGTCAAATATAATGTTTAAATGCAACAAGATGCACCTTTAATGTGACCCAGTAATTACAAACTTTCTAGTTTTCAGTGTCTGCATATGCACCTGTAGTACCTTTGACTCAGAGTAGGCCATATTATGGAAATCCAGACGTGACATAAATTCTGCAATGACATTAGCACTGTGATCTTAAGCTTGGGGGAGGTAGGGATCCCAGCCAGCATCTGTGGTTGCTCGTCCCTCCTCCCAACATGTATCTCCGCCTCTCCAAACTTCAGATCCTCCTCAGAAGTGTTTCAGCAAAGTCGGCTTTGGTTTTGGGGGAGGAGGAATGAGAAGTGGGGCAGAGAGAGTGCGCATACAGCAAATTGGCAGCTCCATCAAATTATACTGGCATTAAGGGGGTTTCGCAGGGCGTAATCCACAAGCCAAAGCCAGAACGCCCCTCCTTCCCTACAACATTTAACTTTTGTCAACGTAAACGGCACATTTCATGCTCTGCCATTAATCTGTCGGATTACAGGATGCAAGCAGTTTGAGCGGGGTTTGGGTGGGGGCATAGGAAATGGGGCGAGGGGTTGATTTGTAATGAATTCTCTCGATCTTGGCTTAATGTTGGGTGGTGGGTGGCAGAGGTAGCTGGATGAGGAAATTTGTCATCATCTGTGAACCCACAACTGGTCAGAGCAACTAGCATGAAAGAGGTGTGCAATGTGTCTCCCTCTGTTCCCATGTGATGGGATCTTCTCCCATATGAAGGGGAGGCGGAGTGATGTTCGGGGTTTGCTTTCAGAGGATAACCTAGGGACAGCAATGGAGAATGAGCCTGTCACACTGAGGGAGATTCTGCCCTCGCTCTCCTGGGCGCAGAGGAGCTCACAGTGGGGGTTAAGAAGGATCCAGGCATGGGTCCTTATAGATGGAGAGCTCTGGGAATAAGTTGACACATGCAGGGTTTGAAGATGCCACTGCACAGGGGGTGTGGCCCTCATCCTGGGGGTGTGGCCCTCATCCTGGGGGTGTGAGTAGAACAGCTGGTGTAGGACTGGATAAAGTATAAAACAGCCACTCAGTGTGGTCTATATCTAATATAATAAACTGGACAATTATTGTGGAATAAAAATCCCATCATAATGTGACTTTATGAGTGGTTTCACTGGGATCTGTTCATGTCCCATTAGATAGGCCTGAAAGAAACATGGAGAGGACAGCTAGAGGACTGATACTGGTTGAATATCCTGTTTCAGAACCAAATGTGACAGCAGTGCAGTGTTGTAAAGGTGCTGCAAAACCTGTTACAGTAGAGGTCTGCAAGGATGGTTACATGTTCAAAGTAATGGTTTACATCTCATCTCCTACAGTCAGTGTTGTTTTAATCTGGACTACATTGGTTGCTTAACCTTAACCAAGTAGTTTTAGTTGCCAAGGCTTAGATATCCGTATCCCTCATATGAGTCTTATTTGTAATTGTCATGTCAACAAAAAACTGTTTTGATGTATGATGAGTTGTAGAAAAGCAAAGGCTGGAGTGGAAATTGGGAAGATGCATTTAATGACTAAGACAAGACTAAGAGTCTACAGCCATCCTACTGGCTTTGATGCTAACATCAGCATGCTAACATGCCGCTGTTTAGCAGGTATGATGTTAACCCAAGTTGGCCAGCCATAAAGTTCAATATGTCCTGCCAGATATTTCTAGTTAAAAAACAGAAAAACAGATTTGTTTTAAAAAAATTGCCTTTTGTGCCATTTAATTTTTTGTGTAAAAATCCCTAATTATTGACTATATATATATATTTTTTAAGTTTTTAGCTTTCGCCCTCCAAAGAAAAAAGGTTGGGCAACCCTGATGTTAACCAGGTTCACCATCTTTGACATTTTGCCATACTAATTTTGATAATCAGCTCCAATCATAATAATAAAATAAAGGTTGGTTGTCAGTTTTGCTGATATTTGATCATAAACCAAAGTATTGGAACCGATGATAGTGCTAGATAAAAAGTTAGGCAATCACCAAACTTATCACAGGGAATCCTAAAGGAACATGAATGTCTGTGCCAGATTTCATGGCAATCCATCCAAAAGTTGTTCAGAGATTTTATTCTTGACCAAGTGCAAAGCTGCAATTCCTGAAGCCTGAAGAAATTAAAAAATACCTCCACAATGCTGCATTGTTCCAAGATGATCTTTTATGGCATGTGGACGTGCAACACCAACAACAGGCTTTTTAAACCAACTTTAATAATGGTTTTCTTGAATAGTGTGACAGACGTGGAGAAGATGATGGTTTATATCGGCCAGGCCTGCTCTGAGGGGGGTTTGCCTTACTTTTTTGTACAGCAGCAAAGTGAGACTGGCATCTTTCTCCCTGTGGTGCTGATAGCCACTCATACCCACACGCCACCACTGTCACTGCTCCACCCTCTCTCTCGGGAATAAATTGAATGTCTGCGATCACACCATAGATCAAGACAAATAATAAATCACCCGCTTTCCTCTTCTTCCCCCTTCTTTCCTTCTTCCTCATCTCTCTCCCTCCTCTGTGGTTATGCATTCTGTTGGCTCCCCCTCTCTAAACATTATACCGTCTCTATCAGCCTTTTCAGACGTCTCTGTTGTTCACTATCTGTGTTTCTGCTGCAGCCTCAGCCCTCACACTCCGCTCTATCTCTGTGCTGTCCTACCAGCTTGTACTGTACAGAACAGAGTCTTCAGTTAAAAGTGAGGCAATGCAGATGTTTAATCTTCTCCCACTTCTCATTTCTAATGCAGACTTGTTACACATCTTTCTTATACTTACAGATGTACAGTCTCTACTATTCAAAGCCAGCCTCCTTGGGCAAAGAAATTAATGCGTCCGTTTTCTATACTACATGTACTCACAATGTCTAGTTAAAGTGTCAGGAAGTACATTTGCTAATATTTCAGCAATACAGGAAAACAAATGGCTCCATCTTTTGACAAATGGATAATATAAATGACTCCATTCATGTGTTAAAGGCAAAAACCAGCCTAAAAAACAAATTTCTGGGCCCATTTAACCTAAGTATTTTTTTATTCCTGTAGATTAGTTGCCAAAATTAAAATATTGTTAGCATTGCTACAATGAAGTAGTATAACAGCTTTAACTTCTCAGATTCACAGAGGAAGGTCTTTATTCTGGGGCCGCTTGATCTTGCACTGACACCCAATAAGGACACAGTGAGAAAGTGAAGGTGTACCTTCTGCAAAAGTGATCACACAGAGCTGTAGTGGGTACCCTGTAAAATTCACTCTTTTGGTGAAATTTGGTGATTTACACAACATCAGTGTTTTCTCTGCGTATTCACTTACTTCAGTGAACTTTCTTTGCATTTCAAAACTATATTAAATCACAGAAGCTCAGCTTATTTAAAGGTCCAGCGTGTAACATTTACCAGGATCTATGGTTGAGGTAATATGTTTCAGTCGGTTGCAGTCTGCAAGCTCACCGCTGGATGCCACTAAATTCTAGACACTGGTTCTTTAAAATGTATGCTTAGCTCAGTCAAGGTTGAGATTAGCAAACTATAAAGGGCACTTTACCACATTTTGTCCATTGGAAGGGCACCCCAGAGGAAATTTGATCATGTTTTGTCCACTGGAAGGGTACCATAGAGTGCAATTTATCGTTTTTTTGTCCACTGGAAGGACACTTTACAGGGCACCTTATCATATCTTATCTACCATAGGGGCAGCCAAGAGAACCAAGTTTTTTAATATGGAAGAGTAGTGTTGTGAACCACAGCATAATGACATGTCTTGGCCAAACTCATTAATAGTATTTAACTAATGCCTTGATTCTTTTACCAAACCACTAAAGGCATAGGCTACAAGTTAAAGGCAGCTTTACAGATACAAAAACATGATTAAAATGTATTTGCCAGTGCCTCAGAGTCATGACAAGCAACCTACACAAGATTCACAATGTTGGAGAGCCTCGCTGTTTCTCTGGAATGCCGGGGCCTCTCCATCAAATTTTGCCATGACTCAATTCCAGAGCTTCGTCACCCCTCCTAACTGATCTCAACACAGAGAGGAAAAGTATGGCTACAGGGTTGAGACTGCTGGTTGGAACCGCACGGAACAAGTCTTGACTACTTAAATCCGCTTTGATCTGCGTTTCCTGGAGAGGGGATTGTCTGCTCGGTCCTGTGGTAACACTTTTGTACCAGCCTGTGCTCTTTGCATCATCTCTCCCTGCATGAAGAAGTCTTACTTCGCTTTTCTCTCCCTGCTTTCTCTGTTTTGCTCTATCTCACACGGGCATGTGCACCAATATGCATGCATACACACGTTCGCACATTTTTCTGTCAAACACATTCTCTTCCCATCTTTCTCAGCCCTCCCCTACTCTTGTTCTCTCTCCCCATTTTCCCTTTGACTTCCACATACACTAATTCCCTTTCTTCAAGGACAAGCATCTCACGGCACATCATCTGAATAAGACTTTGAGTCGCCGTGGCCTCCCAGGGCTTAAGTCCGCAGAGCCCTTCTTTCCGATCCCCTTTTTAATGTTCTAACACCAGCCTAGTGCCGTCAATAAATATTAACATCCAGAGGGATGAGATATGCTCTGGTTAGGCAGTCTGTTCACCACATGGGTCTCAGGGTGGCTGTCTCTCAGCTGATACTGAAGAAGGATTGTTGAGCTAGTGACCCAGACTGAAAGACCAAAAGAGCTTTGGGACTGTGCAGCTCTTGTAGATGCCATTGGGGAAATGTCTTCATCAATCAGGTTGCTGAATCAGAAGATGTCTGAGAGAACTGTTGTTTCTGCATGGGTGGAGTTTTTACTGTGTTTTTTAGGACAAAGACTTGCTTTTGGCTTCTGACATCCAGGGTTGATTAGCTTTGAGCAAAGTCATTAACGGTGGTATTAAGCTTAAAATAAATAGCCTTGTCAATTCATATCCTAATGCCACAGCTGCCAATGAAAATGGCCAAAGCAGGTCTAAATTGGACAAGCCAGCTGGTGTATTTTTCTTCAGTTAAGAAGAGGACAGGGGACAATAAAACCACATATTTGTGAATATATCTAATGCAACCTCCAGTAATGTAAGTAAACAGCTGTTATGTGACATGGATTTCAGGATTTCAGACTTGGATTTTTCTCGGAAGGTTTGGCAAGGACTAGTTGAAATTTAACACCAATTTGTTCAATGGACTTTTAGTGGAGTGGATTTGAGTTTTCAAGTCTTCAAAAGCTTAAATGCCACTCCAAAACCTTCAAGACATGAGAAGATAGATATCAATTTCATGTATGTTTGTTAACAGACAACAGTAACAGTTAGCCTGGCTGTGGCTCAGGTGGTAGAGCAGGTCGTCCACTAATCGTAAGGTAGGTGGTTTGGTCCCCAGCTCCTCCTGCTGCATGTTGAAGTATCCTTGAGCAAGATACAGAACCCCAAATTGCTCCTGATGCTGTGCCACTGGTGTATGAATGTGTGTCACTGTGTTATAAGGGTACTGCACCCAGGAACCTTTATTAATTAACCCAGGTACCCCCAGGGACGCTGAGAGGTGTACCATGCCCTGTTGACATGTGTGACCTGCGAGATTCTACGTGGGTATGAGTGCTGTTGCAGACGTTAAGTAAAGTCTGTTAACCGCTCAAAGTGTGCATGCATTATTAACCATCTAAGGTTATAACAGGATTAGTTTCTGTTTCTGATAAGCACTTGGCACCTTGCATGGAGTGTATCAATGTATAGATGTATATGTGAATGTGACATGTAGTGTCATTTGAGTGGTAGGAATACTACAAACGTGCTATATAGTTGCATTATATTTAACATCAGTCTAACCATGTTAAACAGACTCAAGATTCTTCTTGATACACTGATGTTTTAACGTAGTTCTCTTGTAATCAAATCAATAATTGATGTGCATTAAGACAAACCTGACAGCACAGCATTTCTAAGTTTCTTAACCCATACACTATATCAGGCTTGGCCTGATGACTGTAACTCCAGCACCGCCACAGGATACTGTCACACTCAGTCCTCTTCCCTTGTCCCTGACTCCCAGCTCCCACCCCTGAGCCCTGATTCATTACAAGCTGTGGCCAGGGTATTAAGATACGGCCGCATTAACAAAGTTGTCTCTGTATCTTAATTGAATCTACCCCCGCCAGAGCCGAATCTGGATTATGTTTACCTGAAATATAAGCGGCTCGGCAGACGGAACACGGCCCCACTGATAAAACACTGGGTTGTCCCCCCTCCCCAATCCTAATCCCCAACTGTAATTTGTTCCTCGATGGATGTAGCCGCGGCGATGGGAACCCCTGATTGGGATCCATTCCAAAAACAGGGAAAGCATCTGCAGGTACGTTCATCTATTAAATAGTGGAGGTGTGTGTGTTTCTGTGCGTGCAGTAGGTTCACATAAACTGTGCATGGATCTGCTTCGATCAGCCAACTTTAAACAATATTCAACCCTCTGTGCTCCTTTTATTCTGTAACAGCTTTCTTACAGGTTAATTTGCAGTTTGTCATTGCCTTCCAAAATGATCCATAAGCGAGTTCTAATTCCGGACCCCATTAGCAGGACAACATTCCCAAAGTGGACATATCTAAACGACAATATAGTTGTCAGCACATTCCAAAAACAAACCAGGTTAGGAAGAGACTGATACACATTGTTAAACAGATCAGTTTTAGTGTCCCTGCATGTGCCCTATAGTCTAACACTGGTGGGGGTGTGTTGCTTCAGTCAGTAACCTAGTAAGACAATGAGATACAATACAGTGAGTCAATTTTGATATAGATTCATGGTTTGATAGTCTGACAGAAGCCACTGTACTGCACTGTACATTATGTCATGTACAGTACAGCACTGTACATCATGCAATGCAAAGTTATCATGACATGGCGAAAGTAGAGAAGGCATAAAATTTCATTCCCTTTTTTTCCTGGAGCCCTCTATGTTGGCACCCCCACTGTATCAACAGAGTGGTCTCATTCAAGTGAATGAGGGGTTGCGTTTCTTCACACAGGTCTAATCAGTCTGAAAGTGGTCTAGCAGTTACTGAGGTCAGTAACCCAGGTTGGGAACCACTGGCCTAGTTGTCTTTATGATATGGTCCCCCCGTAGACTCTACGACACCTGATCAATGTTGTAGTTTCTGTTTTTTCAAATTTCCACCATACCATAGCTTTACCACTTTACCATAGTTTTTCTTTATATCTGTATTTATTTATTTAACGTAAAAAGCTGATGTGACAAGGGAATATCCCCGTTGTGGGATTAATAAAGTAATACAATACAATAGATGGCTGCACAAAGTTAGGGCACCCACGGTATCGGCAACTATGATTCACTTGACTACAAAATGTTGTTTCTTTATTATTATTTATTTAAACATAATGCATTTTAAGTTTTTGATCAAATTACCAAAAGTGACTTGTTTTTTTTAAATTGAAACAAGTATTGTTTGTCGCCAAGTGCTTGCTCATGGTGGTACTGTTGGGTCTCTGTAAATAATGTTATAAGGAGTTCAGTCTAGACCTGCTCTATTTGAAAAGTGTCCTGAGATAACTTCTGTTATGAATTGGCGCTATACAAATAAAACTGAATTGAATTGAATTGGTATAATTCTGTTTATTTATGACTTTATTAACCCTCCTGGGGAAATAAAAGTTTTGTTCCTCTGTTATTTTTTTTCCACAAGCAGTTAGCGGTTCTGTGCCATACTCAAGGGCACCTCGGCAGTGCCCAGGAGTTTAGCTGGCACCTCTCCAGCTAACAGTCCTCCCTCCGTCCCAACCAGGCCACGCTGGACCTGATGTTTAGCCGAGCCAAGGAGAGAGCAAAAGTGTAAGACCACCTTGCCTGAAGGGTATACTCCACCCTGGAGCTGACAGCCCCCAGCCCAACACACACACACACACATACCAGCAGACCATCTTATAGACAGACTCTGGCTGAGGACCAGAGACCTACAGTGGCACGGTTCCTGTGTGTGTGGATATGGACAAGCCACCATTAGGGGGTCTTACATGAGGGATGGCTCTGGATGGTGACAGTAGGCAGGGGCCAAGTCCTTCGCCTTTTTGTCCTTCACAGGGCCCTATCCCCACACAACCTCTTTCCTTCACCCCTAACGACCACCTCCACCTCTTTTTCCATCTTCATCTTCAAGCAAACCAGTTAAAGGCTTGGTTCCCCCAAATTACTGTACTCTGTTCCATTTGCATCTGGTAGACAATTTTCCTTTTATACAACCAGGTTTTGAGATTTCCATCTCTCTAAAATCCCTGCCTTCAGTCCAATGCAGTGGAGGTGAGTTCACTTTATTTTTTGATGCTCACAGCAAAGAAATTCAACAGTAACATCTTTCAAAACATCTCATCAATTTATTTGGTGTAGAGTAGTTGAAATGAAAACAAAATTCCATTCACCTCTATTGTATTGGGGTTGCTGCAGAAAGCTCAGACACAGATATCTCACAACCTGGACACATAAAACTGAAGCAGCCTGGATGGATAGTGACAGATGACATTTATCATCCCTTATCTGTAAGCAATGCAACAACTCACAAACATCCGACAGAAACCAAACATTTAGCGAGAAGGATATACAGTACATTACTGTAGATAGTACTATAAATATAACAACAAAGACTTGTGAAGAAAACTTGAATAACTGGTTTTGATTGTGATACCCATAATGTTTAATTAGCAAGGCGGTTTAGGTTTAGTGCATCACTTGCACTTGTGTTAAGGACTTTTCTAATGGCCAGTAAGAACAGGAGTATGCCCAACGTACTTGTACAAGTTATCATGAAACCTCTGTCCCACAGTAGTCACCAGGGATTATCATCTTTGCCAAAAATTATCTTTGTCTGTGCAGAATTCCCATAAACCCCCTTTCTTTACCTACTCAACAGGAAGTTATCAAGTAGCCGCTCACCAACAATTCATAACAGCCTTGGTAACAGCCGATGAACAAACCAGGAAAGCAGCTTCACAGCAGATCTGTCCTATGATTGATTTGATATGGACTCATGTGAACATAGCTTTTTCTTAAATAACCATAATAATTTTTACACCACAGCTGGTCAAATAGACATGTTTGGACCTTTAGACCAACTATGCACCTAGCTAGCAAGCTGCATCATTAAATTCATGTCAAATCAAAGGACAGATAGTGATGTTTCCTGGGTTTTCTTCAGTTGTCTTTCTCCGTTGTCAGTCCTGTCAAGCCTGCTAAATTTTCAAATCTCTGCTCCTGCTTCACTCACATGACATTAACTATAATGTGATGATGGTAGTATTTGCCCTGGAAGCAGTCAGTATGATTTAAAATTAAAAGTTTGGTCTTAGACTTAATTTCTTTCAACTCCCCAGGCTCTGTGGTTTTCTAATTTATGGTGCTTTCTCTTATTATGATTTCTAGGCAGCTGCGTGTGCTCAAATACTGTCTGTTTGTTGACAATATGCTGCTGTAAAGTCTGTGCAACAATATAAAGTGTGATATATATACAGGTGTGTTTTCATTAGTAATGGTAAATGGACCTGTACTTGTATAGCGCCTTTCTACTCTTCTGACCACTCAAAGCGCTTTTTACACATTTGCCCTTTCACACACATTCACTCAGTGATGGAGAAGCCCACTGAACAGAAACTAACTCATACACATTCAAACACCGATGCACAGCATAGGGAGCAATTTGGGGTTCAGCATCTTGCTCAAGGCAGGAGGAGCCGGGGATCGAACTAACAACCTTCTGATTAGGGGACAACCTGCTCTGCCTCTGCACCATAGCCACCCTTTAGTGTATATGTGTTTTTGTTACCTTAGAATGAACTGTTTCTATCTACAGAGGGAGCTGGTATTCCATGTTGAACCGCCATGTTAACATAATTCTGACACTGGCTTTAAATGGGGCCTTCCGGGTTTTTTGCAATTATTGCGACCACTCTAGTTTCCCCGACATGCTTGGAAGGCGAGTGGTACTCATTTGATTGCAATCTAGATGCCACTAAATCCTACAGACTTGTCCTTTAAATTAATTTTCCACCAAATCTGACCAAAAATGTGAAATACACTTCAAGATCTTTTTTTTTCAAGATTCCAACTCACCGTTGGAATCTATTGCAACTAATGTGAATCCAAACTGACAACAACTGTTGTCCAGCAAAATCCCAACTTTTCAGTGGCACTTTTCAAGGCCACCAAGTGTGTGACACTCATAATATAGATTTTCAATGGAATATTCCTTTTAAACTGCTGCTGCCCTAATAGGGGTCCATGCAGTGCAGTAGTTTTATTGTCACAGTGATTGTGCTTGTAGATTTGTAGTGTAGTCTCTTTTAAAGCTCTAATTGTACAAATACTCTTCGGGCAAAGAGAATGGCTAAACAAAGATACTCCAGCATGTGTACACACTCAATAGTCTCAGCTCTGAGCTGGAGGGGCCACTTTGACAGCTTCCTTACTCTAGACCTTCTACAGGCAAGGAAACAGGTGGTGGAGGCCACACACACACACACACACACACACACAGCACACACACGCACACACACTCTCCACACTCTATCCACACACTCTTATCTCCAGCAGGAGGGCTTAAGATAGAAGGCACGCTGTACAGTAATTACCACGTCCCTCCCTCCCCCCATCCCCCTGCCCCTCCTCCATCTTCTACTACTTCTCCACTCTCTCATCTTCCCAACTTTACCATCTTTGCTTTCTGTGACTCCCCCCCCCGTGGGACATCTTCATCTTCATCTTCATCCTCCTCTCCTGTGTTTGAGCTCATCCCTCTACCGTCCTCTCCCACCTCCCGCTGGCCAAGACTAAGCCATGTGCAGCCTTGCTGCTGGGATGTTGTAGACAGAGAGACAGAAGGCCCCCCAGGGCTTCACGGCGAACCAGGCGCAGTTGGCATGCACTTGACGTGATGGCGCCTCTCCTCGGGTGACAACACTGCATCCTCGCCGGTCGCGCTAACCCCCCCGCCTCCCCTCCGGTTACCCGCTCTGACTCCCATTCCCCCTGCCCCGAAACAGATGCTCGGGACGAGGGCGGCGCCAGTCAGGGGGGACGTGGGTTAATTGGGGTAGTAGTGGGGGTTAATTTCAATTAAAACTTCAACTAATGGAGGTCAGGGAAGCGTCTGCAAACACCTGATTAAAACAAATGGTCCTGCCAGTCAAAACTTTATCTTGGTCAGCCTCCGGCGGAGTGTCCTAGAGTGAGAAAGAAAGAACAAAAAAGGGGGAGCAGGCAGAGAGAGGAAGAATGACTAATTGGGGGACACTTGTTAGCACAACATCTGCAGGGAGATCAGTGAGTGTGCTCGTGTGTGTGTACCTGCCTAGTCATGTTTATTAGGGTTACACTGATGGGGATTTTTTAAATCTGAGATGTTATTTTTGCAATTAAAGCAACTGATATTATAGCTGATTTTTGTAAAACTCTCTGATTAAACTCTTTTTAAGCCGCTCTAAGACAATTCGAACTGTGTAAAACACAGTATGAACAAGACTTAAAGTCATGCTTTACTGCACTTCATCACTACCTAAGTCATCATTGGGCATTGTTGGAAAAGTGCAGGCATTTTTTTGAAAACTACTTGGCATGTGATTGGACAAACCATCAGAACCATGAACCACTTCTTTTCCAAGGAGAAAATTCTTCAGTGCCGTTCTTTGCTCTCCTTTCAATTAACAAATACTTTCCAGTTCTGATAGAACTGATGCTAGCAGCATCTACGCTAACCTCTTTAGCAGCCGCCATTGTTGTTTTTGTCACTTCTCACACATGTCATCACACAGATCTAGTGGTAAACCGCACTCGTAGCTCATGGCATATCTCCAGTAGTTCCTCAAAGGACACTAATTAGTTCCAACCACTGTGGCTGGACACAAGTGCATAGCTTGAAGCCTAGCAAAATCGATTCTTGCTTGATCTTGTAATTTCGTGATCTTGTGAGTCCAGCTGCCTCGCAAGGTTATTTGATTGCAAACCAGGATATAAATATGTTGGAGGAAAGATTTTGCGACTGTTAGAGCCTTACCACCAATGGGGTGAAAAGGGTGGTTTGCCAGTTGAGAGGTCAAGGGGTCATTTACAAATAAAGTGTGTCATCCAATTGGGAGAATGGATGTGGCTGGCTGTCTGGTCTGTCTATTGTAAAGTTGACATTTTGACTTGAGGCTAATATGTTGGAAAAGCCAGGAAGTGCAAATTTACCGTGGTGCTAGAATGTTGTGAAGGTCTATTGACCTTTTTCACAGCAGCCATTTTGACATGAAATAGTAGGATAAATACAGGTGTTACCAATGATACTAATTAAGGTTCCATTCCATTTGGTGTAGCAGACCCTTTCCAGTGAGCCAACATGCACAATAGCAGCACCCTGACTACTTTATGTTTGACCTGAATGGAACAGAACCTTAAGTTTTTTAGTATCATTGGTAACACCTGTGTTTACCCTATTATTTCATGTCAGATTGGCTGTTGTGAAAAAGGTCTACTGACCTTTATTCTAGCACTACGGTCAGACCGAAATTTGCACATGGCAATTTGCGATTGGCTCACCATGATATTCTAACCTTAACCAATCTCACTCCTCATGCCTTCCTCTTCACCCTTTACACCTTGGACTTTACCCACAACTCCACACACTGCCACATCCAGAAGTTCTCAGATGACACAGCCATTGTTGGATGCGTTTCTGATGGAAATAAACTGGAATACAGGACTGTCATCAGGGACTTTGTCAGCTGGTGTGAGCTCAACCAGCTTCAGCTAAACACTAGGAAGACGAAGGAAATGATTGTTAACTTCAGGAGGAAAACATCCCACTTCACACCGGTGAACATCCAGGGATTGGACATTGAGGTGGTAGAAAATGACAAATTCCTGGGTGTTCACCTCAATAACAAACTGGACTGGACTGACAACACCCATGCTCTCTACAAGAAGGGCCAGATTCGCCTCCACCTGCTGAGGAGACTGAGGTCCTTCGGAGTAAGCAGTAGAGTTGTGACGTTCACGAACGAACCGAATCTATTGAACGGCTCTTTAACATGAACGAGGGGAACCGAGTCCCAGTTGAGAGCCGTTCTTTTTCTTTTTTTTAACTCGCTGTCACACACACAGTATGCACACAAGCTCCTCCTTTGCTACTCCACTGAGACAGAGAGCATGCACAACAAGGGGAGGAGCGCAGCAGAGTACACATGGGGTGCTAATTTACAGATGATTTCATCTGAGTTGTCCGACAAAGTGGCACATCAATATTTCAAAATATATATAATATAATATAATATAATATAATATATATTGGTGGGATATCTAAGTTTGAATGATTCTGATCCAAACCTTACCCTATCATTCCTCCCAGTGATTATTTCCCAGATAAAATGGGTTACGCCCAGGCTAGCTTCTTAATAATAAATAAATATATAAATGAGCCAGTCTTTTGAACGGCTCTTTGAAAGGAACGGCTCCTCAAGATCCGGCTCCCTTCAAAGAGCCATAAATCCCATCTCTAGTAAGCAGGGCTCTCCTCAAGACTTTTTATGACTCTGTGGTGGCTTCAGCCATCTTCTATGCTGTGGTCTGCTGGAGAGGGGGCAGTACGGACAGGGACAGGAAGAGACTCAATAAACTGATCAGGAGAGCGAGCTCTGTCCTGGACTGTCCTCTGGACTCCATAGAGGAAGTGGGTGAAAGGAGGATGTTAGTGAAGCTGACTTCCATCATGGACAACATCTCTCACCCCCTACATGACCCTGTGGGGTCCCTGAGTTGCTCCTTCAGCAGCAGACTGTTACACCCACGGTGTAAGAAGGAGAGGTTCTGCAGGTCTTTCATCCCTACCGCTGTCAGACTCTACAACACCTGATCAATGTTGTAGATTCTCTTTTCAAATTACCACCATACCATAGCTTTACCACTTTACCATAGTTTTTTTTTATATATCTGTATTTATTTATTTCACGTAAAATGCTGCTGTGACAAGGGAATTTCCCAGTTGTGGGATTATAAAGTAATACAATACAATACAATACAATAAACCCAACTAACCCACGAAGGCAACAAGTACTAGCAAATCAGAGTAGGGAGGGTCAATCCTTCACCATCCTTGGGGGAAAAAATGTGCAGATTGTGTAGTAGGATAAGCTTCAATTCCTCAAATCACAAAATATAAAAACTATTCACTAGATAGGATGCTTGGAATAGTGTCATTGAAATCAATCCTGTAGGAAGCATGAATATGCTCAGCAAACCTGACGTTTCCTCTGAATAAACTGAAGTTTTGGTCTGATAAGGTGGCTCACTTTATTTTTGGTACAAATCTGACCACTGAACTGGTTTGTGCAGTGCCTGTTTATTCACCACAACTAATATTCTAACTGGAATTTTCTGCAAGTTTATCTCTTTATTCTTCTCTTTTTCCTTTTTGTCTCTATGTATGTTCATGGATGGAGTCATAAAGTCTTGGGATAAGCAGATAAGATGAGATGTTTTTTTCTAAAATTGAAGCCTTTGTAACTTATTCAGATAAATCTTTATCTCAGTTTGCGCCGCCTTAAACAGATTCACATACGTTAGTGTCGGCTTGCTACTTGCTAGCTGCTCAGAACTAAGACAGACAGGCATTGCCGTTACGAAAATGAATATGCAAATATATCATCAGGATCAATTCAAAAACTGAGCTTCCCACAGATAACCAGCACAGTATTTATCAGTATTTAAAAAAAAGAATGAGTCATATCTGAAGTGGATCACAACGTACTTAAAATGCCAGTATTATCCCTGTACTTGTCCAAACTGTAGTGTGTATTTCTGCTTAATGATTGAATGAAAGGCAGTTGGCGGGGGGGTTGTGTTATCCTCACTGTACCCAGGCTTGCTGTGCCACCCTGCTGCCAACCTGCTCTGCCAGGCGTGCCGCAGCAGCTTCCGACATCTGGCGCTGGGCCTCAGGGAGATGGCAGGGGACGGGGCGCCCCGCCGCGGCTAAATATGGCGCAGGGTTACGCCACACATCACTAATCACTTAGCCACTGTCTGGCAGCTCAAACAACGTCTTACCCAGATCCCTTATACATCATCACTTCTAGACATCTGTACAGCCGGTAGGCATCTCGTTTTACTGCCCCCCACCACCTCCTTTACTCTTTACTGTCCAATGACAGGTTGGGTTCATCAACTTCCTATGCAATTTGTTTTACAAGAGGGAAGATCACTGCCTGTGTTGTGCATCTCTGACATGGGAGATCAAATCATAACAATTATTATATTCAAATGATTATACACTAATGAAAACATACCTATGAATATTATATTCAATTTCTGACAATAGATCCTCCTAAATGTTACACACTAGACCTTTCAGTAAAGTGTAAGTAAATAAGTGTGTATGGTTACAGCGGTAGGATCTGAGAACCTTTTAATGCATTATGCTGCTTTTAGTTTGATGATTAGGTGTGGTACATACATGGTCCACCTGAACAATTTTTTTTTTCATCATTGCCTTTCAAAATGGCAGTTAGGGAAATGTTTGAGTTATATTTATTTGGTTTAGGCACCAACCCATTTTTTAAAACTAAATTTATATTTAATGTTACCTGGAAATAATCCTTGGGGAAGTTAATGCAGGATTTTTATGTTTTTCAGACCAAATCAAAATATGATATTTTATAAATATTTTATGGATATTTTATATTATATTTATAACTGTACAATGAACTTTTTTTTAGAATTGCTAACACTCATAAAGACTTAATAGGCTTCTGTTTTGACAAATGTAGTGTTTTCCTGGCCATTGTTCAATTAGACAATTTACTTTGCTTAACATTTACTTTTCTTTACAGCAGTAAACCAAATGCTGAGATGCAGGCCTCTATATTTTCTATAGTTTTCTACTTGTGTGTTACTCTTCTACTTGTGTGTTACTCTTCTACTTGTGTGTTGCCTAAGGGAGTCGGGCAAAGTAAGATTTTCATTGTACATATAAACCACTGTGTTTCTTACTGTACATATGATAATAAACCTCTTGAATCTTGAATCCCTTAAAATCAAGAGAGCCTCGCAACCCCCTGTGACACTGGCAGAAGAGAGTCATTGTCTTTGACTCTGCCTTGGCTAAAGGCGGAGTAGAAGATGGTAGAATGTCTGAGCATCTGTGATTTAGTGAGTTTGTCTTTTTTCTGAAGTTTTATATTACATTTCACCATTTTTCATCATAGTGTATTATTTGGTTTGTGCAGGTTCCTTCAGTAAACACAGCTGCTTCATGAGGTCCACCATCAGCAGCAGCCCCTGGTTCTGCAGCAGGCAGGCACAATGGTCACAGAGATTCAGCTCAATAAAAATGGAAACTATGAACTGTAAGTCTTGCTTTCTGATATTGTGCTCTTTCAAATTTGTCAGCATGATGATTTAAATAATTAGAAGCAATATGTGGTGTGTATTTATTGTTACAAGGTAGTGTAGTTATCCTAACAAGCTGATAAAGAATAATGGCAAAAGTTAAAATTAGTATCCTATTTTGTAAAATCTACCATTTGAGAAGACATAATTGGTAACGCCAGTTTGCTAACATTTACATAATGTATGAGGACAAAATAATAGAAACACCTATTCCGGTCCAACTCCAACACTAGCTATGACCTCAATTATTAACACATAATTAGATTAACACATTTCACATACCGAATTTCCACCGAAATTCTGACTGAAAGCTTTGGATGCTGCTGCAAAGGAGAGAGAGTGTGAGGACCTGAAGCTGTGGAGGCCAGTCATTATTAACCCCTGTACCGGATTGGACAGCTTCCATTCCTAATGGAGATCCAGATGTGATGCAGGCCAAGAGGCAAAGCATGATGAACAATATTCAGTACATCCATGAACACGGCATTCCTGCATTTCCCTGCTGTTCTCATCCATCTATGGAAGCCCATTTCCCTAATGTAATGAAAAAAATTAGATTTTGTAAGTCAAAATAACGAGAAACTTTCTCAAAATATTAATTTAGTATCTCAAAATAATGAGAAACTTTCTAAAAATATTAACTTAGTATCTCATAATAATGAGAAACTTTCTCAAAATATTAACTTAGTATCTCAAAATAATGAGAAACTTTCTCGATATTTTGACTTAGGTTTCTCAATGCATGAAAAATACATACAAATACACCCCGTAACTCATTGGTAAAAATGAGCCTGTCATTATAACACGATAGAATTCTACAGCACCGCAAGTGTCTTTAAGTTGTGTAGCAGTATTGCCCAGGGATAGGGCAGGGGTAGGCAACCTGTGGCTCCGGAGCCGCATTTGGCTCTTTTGCCCCCCTCCAACAAATTATTTAAGGATTATATATTATTGTATAAGGAAATGAATAACAGTTATTTTGTAAAAAAAAAAAAATTGGGCCTTGTTGTAGGCCTAAAGTGATCCTTACATTCTCCATTCTTTTATGTTTTGCGGCTCCAGACAATAATGGCTCTTTTGATAGTAAAGGTTGCTGACCCCTTTAAACTTTGTAGTATTATTATCAAAATTAAAAAGTAGTGTTATTTGGATTCAGTTGTAATATTGTCTAATTAAATCATAATTGAAAGAACTCAACAGAGTAATAGAGGTGTGTAGTTTGGTGTTATATTAGAACATTTCTTGCTGATGGCCGCTCTAATCTGTATGTTCCTGGTCTGTGAGGTATAATCTTTTTTCGGCTTCAGAAAAAAATCTATCCACTATGGTCTGAATGCAAATACCATATTCAGGAAGGCATGAATAATACGATTGAAACGGAAGTGACACAATTTCTATCTCAGATTCTGTTAACATCTCTGTGTTGTCTGCTTTGGTGATGTTTTATTGGCAGTTATTACATTTTTGAAACCTCATGTTACTTGTTGCACCCGCCATGGTGTCCATATTATTTATGTTAATTTATTCTGGTTAATTCTAGTGAGGCTATATCTATGGAAGTCCATTTCTGCCAATATTGACTTAGCATCTCAATATGTTGACTTAGTCATTATTTTGAGATATTAAGTCTATTTTGAGATGCTAAGTCAATATTTTCAGAAAGTTTCTTATTATAATGACTTACAGAATGTATTTCTTTCTCGTCACATTGGCAGAAATGGGCCATACTATACAGAGGAAGGCTGTTGTGTATATATACAGTAATTGGTGATCAGTGGCGTGGACAAGCTGCAATATCTGTCTGTAAATGGAATTTATTGTTGGTTAGTGTTGTTGGATTGACATTTAATAATGTAACACAGTAATGTTTCAGTTTTACCAGACATATACTTTTACTTGAGTATAATTGGAGAAATTTAGAGCTGGGCACATTTTGTCACCTTTGGGCAGAGCCAGGCTAGTTGTTTACTCCTGTTTCCAGTCTTTGTGCTATGCTAAGCTAATCTGCTCCTGACTTGAGCTCCATGCTTGACAAACCAACTTGAGAGTGGTATCTTTTCATCTAACTCTTGGCAAGAGCAAATATGCAGTTTTTAAAAAATGTCAACCTACTCCTTTAATGTAACTTTAATTATTGGTCAAAGATGAGATACAAGTTCTGTTTATCACCATTCAAAGTGGGTAAACAGGGCAGTTGTGGCTCAGGAGATAGAGCGGATTGTCCACTATTTAGAAGGTTGGCGGTTCAATCCCCAACTCCCCCTGCTGCATGTTTAGGTGTCCTTGGGCAAGATACTGAACCCCACATTGCTTCAGTGTGTGTCTCTGATGAGTTGGGCATGCAAACAGGTGAATATGACATGTAGTGTTAAGCGCTTTGAGTGGTCAGAAGACTTGAAAAGGCACTATATGAGTACAGTCTGTTTACCATTTAAAGTGGAGGTGAAATGAAAAACGCCCTTTTAGATTACCTCCTACTCATATTGTACACCTTATACACCTTTTTAACAATTTATGCCAATACGGACGGAGTCTGATGAGAGCGGAAGGTGATTTACAGAGTTTCCTGATGAATTTATTTAAACTAAAGTAGTTGCCAAGTGTAATTTTAGCTGTCATTTGCTAGTTAGCTCATGTATTAGCTCTTGTATGTAGGGATGTAACAATAGACTAACTCATGATTCAATACAAGTCGATTCTTTTTTAACAAAATGGGATTGAAGACAAATTATGACCAAAAAAGGTTCCCAAATTATATTTGGGATACATATTGTATGGTTAGATTCTTGCCTATACACAGCCCAACGATATTAGGTTTTATGTTTTACATTCACCCCTACATATACCTACCCTACTTCCATAGGATCTAAAGCATGGACATACATCCTGGTGATAGTGGTCTGGTCCCAATGTAATTACTGGCAAATATGAGCTGTCCTTACCCTTCCTTTAACCTTGTTTTGTCTCTCAGCTAGCCTCCGTTTCAGCTCCTTTTTCTCCTCTCATGATTTTTTTTCTTTCTTCACTCATCCCCATCTATTCTCTGCTTACTTTCCTATGTCCTCCACCTCCTGCTTCGCCTCTTTGATCTGTTTTGGTTTGTGTAAGTCATTAACTCCTTTTCATCTTCAGCTTCACGGCCGTCTTATTTTTGGTATGTTCCACTGTCTTTCAAGTTCCTTTTTTTTTAAATGAATCATTTAACTCTTTAAATCTACTAATTGTAAATTTGTGCTCAGTGGCTTCTCGTCGGGGTCAAGCAGCTCAAAAACTGTCCTTCAGATTTCTTGGTTGAACTGCTGTCATTTCACCCTTTCTTCAGTTTTCTGTTTTTAAACTGTCTGGTTCTTTTCATGCTTCCCCAGTTTCAGTTGCTGCACAGTTGTTTTATATCTTCAATGTACACCTTCAGTTTTGGGGTTTTGTCCTTTTTTTTCCTACACTTTTTCTTTATGCTCTTTCTTTCCTCACACTCATACTGATTCATGTTACTGTGTGGTTTAATATATAAAATAACACTGCATCCAGCTGATATTTACACAATACCTGTCCTCATCCACAACCTTTCTAATCTTTTTCAACTTTTTAAATTTTCTTTTAAATTATACAGCAGAGTGCCTCTACATCTCTATTTTTCATTCTCTCTAGGTTTAAAGTGTAACCGAACACCCAGATCCTCTTCATGCAAATTTTAAAAAATGCAGCAGAGAACTGCACCGGACAAGCACTGTAGGGGACGTTGCCTCACAGTTAAGGAGACATGGCGGAGATAGAGCGGGTCATCCACTAGTCAGAAGGTTGGCGGTTCGATCCCTCGCTGCATGACGAGGTGTCCTTGAGCAAGACACTAAACCCCAAATTGCTCCTGATGCATCGGTGTATGAGTGTGTATGAATGATTAGTGGGCATATAGTGTACAGCGCATTGAGTGGTTGAAAGACTAGGAAGGTGCTATTAGGGATGCACCGATCCACATTTTTACCTAAATTTGGATATCGGCCGATACCGATACTATTCCGACACCACAGCTCTGTTTGCTTTAATATTATTATTATCATTATTGATGATTTTATATGAGGCTGAAATAAACTCCTCTCAACAGGCAAGTATGATATGTACATATGTATAGGAAGTCAGAAAAACTGGAAATCCTGTTAACAGGAAAAATCCCATCCTGAAAACAAATATGCAACTGTAAGGGTTTCAAATTGATTGTCATGTCAATATTTATTAAATTCCCAAAATGTCAAATAATTGAAATATAAGAATAGTACAATAAGTGTAAACATGTTACACACACACAGACACACACACAGACACACACACACACTAATCCCTTTAGCTTTCACGTTCTGCCTGGAGTTTACCTTGTTTTTGGAATGACTCCAGAAGTGATTCCTGACAGCTCCTTTTGTCTTTCTACCCCTGCTCTTCTTCTTCTTCATATGGATTTCCGGCAGTTTAGACGCTTCTAGGCGTATTACTGCCCTCCTCAGGAAGTCACTCTAAGGATAATGTTACTGCTTCAAATTTTCATATATAGCCCTGTATCGTGTAAGAACTGTAATACTACTTTAACAATCAAGAGGTGGTACTCATTTTGACCCAATAATCCTCGTGCTTTTTCGTGTGGTGCTTTTTTAAATGTTTAATTGCGTTCATAGTGTTGTACGACGCGAGGGAGCTTCCGCCTCTCTGAATCATCCGTTCAAGAAATCCATTCCACCGTTTGCAGCCAGCTAGCCGACTGGCCAGCAGGAATCACCTGTGGAGTCATTTCAGCAGACAACGGTAACGCAGACATGGCTCATGGATATCGGATATCTCCGCAGGTTGGATCGGGAAAATCCGATACATGAATTACGCTGGTATCGGTCCCGATAGCGATACTGGATCGGATCGGCCCCATCCCTAGGTGCTATATAAGTACAGTCCATTTATCATTTACATCAACCAGATTGGCTAATGGACTAACAGCAGCTCAGTATATTAGTGGTAGTTGTCCCACTGGAGCTTTTGCAGTTACTAGAAGCACATTCGTGGCCATCTGTAATAGTTGTTGCGGGGAGTAGTACCTTGGTTAGCTAAGCTAGTGGCTCAGACAGGCTAATTCACTCATCGCTGTTCACAAAGGTAAAGATTGTAGTCTGATTCATGTGTGGGAATGATAATTTTTGCATCACAATTTTCATTTTCACTGAAAAAAACAATTAAAATCAGGATGATGTGACATGAAATCTTAAATCTGGAGAACAAGATTGCATTATAATGCTGTTTGTCACATTTTACCTTTTAGCAAAAAATTGCAGCTTCTGCGATTTGCATATTGCACTTGGCCATATTGCAATTTCAATAATAATTTGATTAATTGTGTAGCCCTGTATAAATCTCATGATGTAAAGTAGTCCCAAATGGTCGACTCTATGTCAGCATTGGCCTTGCAAGGTTCAGGGTGATTTAAAACCATAGATGGCGTGTTGAGCTATTTCCAAGCCATAAAATGTTGATTTTCATAAATTTAGTAAGATAGTCAATATTATCACCATCATTACAGTAATTGAGTTTAAAAAATACTATGGATATTCAGTAATTAAGAAATTAAGGTTTTTGATGATCCACTAACATTACCTCTAGTGTCACCTTCAAGTACGACTAGTAGACTTTCCTTTTATGAATACTTCATCTCCAGACTGCACACAAGATATCTCATTTTTCAGTCAGAAGTCCTTGTATCCATATGATGGGGAATTTTGAGTAAAAAGAAGCATGAAGAACCTTTACGTTTCTCCTACCTGCCTCCCCTCCTGTGAGTCTTTTATAAAATCTGTAGCTCAGCAGTATATATGAATTGATCAGTGAAATCGATCTATTGTGTACTGTATTCATGCATGAGTGCATTTCCTGTTGTGCCTCATACTCAGAAATACTGCGTGTCAGATCCTGAATGAGAAGCAGCATCTGCCTGCCAAACACGGGGCTTTTATTCTCATCGAGACAGATTGACATAAAATCATATTTCCAAAATTTGGATGAGCCATGCAAAAGTATGTGGGAAAGGAGTTACGCTTAACTGAAAACTGAGTAGATTTTGTGAATATTTGCATCCATACCTGCCTGTATACATGCATTGCAGGTGTTATTTGTGTGTGTGTGGGCAGCAGTGTTTAGCCACCAGAGGTGATGGTGAGGTAGCAGCAGTGATAAAGTGGTGGAGCAGCAACATTTTGGGGTGGCAGTGGGAGAAGAGAGAGTTGACACCGTAGGTTAGACAAACACAGCCATGCATACAAGCAGGGCTGGCTGCTGTTGGCCTGATAATAAACTTGTAGTTGTCTCTTGCTTTTATTAAACTCCAGTGCTGTGGTAAATGCAGGGAGACAGAAACAAGGCAGACAAGGAGAAGGGGGTTTGGGAGAGTAACACGAGGGATGGGGTACCGGTGGGAAGTGAAGGGAAAAAAAGGGGGATATCAGATTATAAGAAGAGGTGGTGGAGAGGGGGAGAGAGTGTGTGTTTCTGTTGTAGTAGAGCTGTCACTGTGAGTAGTTTTAACTGATGGGATTCCAGATCTGTGGCTCACCAATCATTATCCCTTGTCACAACTGGAAAGCGTTAGCGCAAACATACAGGGGCGCAGAGATGGAGAGACAAGGCACTCCTCTGATGTCAGCATGATATACTGTACTGAGGCAGAGCTGAAGGCTGCATGTTGGTCAGTGGGAAGATTGTGACCCTGCAGACACACATAAGGAGCTATTTATCATCTCTTCATCTCAGAGGCTTTGGGACAAATAAAGAAATACTTGTGTTTTCATGTTGAGACAGTGAAAGCTCTGTCGATTGGCTGATCCAGTTAGAGAAACATACCCAGTGAACATTTTCAGTTGGAAAGACATTCAGAAAACAACTATGGACACCAGTTAAAAGACATGCCAAATTGGTTCAAAAGTAAAAGTTTTTTCATCAACTATTTGAAGACGTTGATTGAATGTTCACATATTTCATCAGGATTTGCAATAATGTCATTTCATCCTCTACAATGTGCAAATAATAGCCTATGTTTACTTTAGGGCCTAAAACCACATCCAAATTTCTCAGTTGGAAGCCAGTATAAATATAAAAACTTGTCTCATACAGCAATGTGTGATTTGTAATTTTAGGCTATATGAATAACATTTGACTTGACTTGACTTGACTTGACTTGACTTGACTTGACAGGATACAGCAAGAATTCCGTATTTGTACAACAGGATTATAGTGAATCAATATTTGTGATTTATTAAGTTATTGTATGCAATAAGACCTTTATTTAGCTGACACTTTCTATCCAACTTACAATACACATGGTGGATACAACCCAAAAATGGCAAGACTCATGCAAGTACATCAGCTTCATCAAATATGCTGAATTGCTTCAAGTGCTTTAGATTTATTTATAAACAATAAGGGATAGATGAATAGTTTAGTTTTATTTATGGGCCAAGGTGCAGCCTGTACTGGTGAGTCTTAGTCTCAGTCGGCAAAAGAAGACGTGTAGAGTTTCTCGTTCCACCATCATGGAGCCAGGACAGAAAACAGTCGTAGTTTTGTTGAGCGGTTGCTGCTGCAATAGATTTCTGACTGGAGTATTTATGTCTCTTTTCAAAAAGACTGGATTTTGTTGCCATTCACTGTCAGATGTGTGACTATACTGTGCACTGACAGATTTTTTGATTATATAAAAGCCACTGTGTGTAGAATTCATAAATTTCCAACTTTAATGGCCCCTAATGGAAAATCAGACAAAATGCTGTCATCCGTCCACACCACTGCAGCCCCCCATTGTTCTGACTTGAAGACTTAGTTGAGTCCGGTCTCTCTTTTTTCTATTATCTCGGACCTGTCTTGGTCTGGTTGGTATTTGCACTTGGACTTGTGTAAGACTTGACCATTGGTCTTCCTTCTTCAAAACAAAACCACTGATGAAGTTCGCGTTCAGAAAACAGGTACTGGTTTAGTTCATCTATAACCAGAATTGACATTGGTTGCCTGGTAACCATGGTTATCAATGACACTTGCCTCGCTGTCAAAACCCACCTCATTGGCAATTGCAATGACATTCTTTTTTTCCTTTCTTGACTTTGACTCCAACTTCTTTGGCCTTTGACTTGACTTGGACTCGAACCTCTTTGGACTTGGTCTCAAACTGACCTGGTCTTGGACTTGTCTTGGAATTGACAAAGTCTTGACTATGGCAATGCCCCAAGACAAAGACATACAACATAGACTGAACCAATTTTCTACAAAAACATATCCCATCAGAGTAATTTCAAAAGATGCCATTATCACATACAGTATTAATGTGACACACATTGGCTTCAAGATGTTGTATTAAAAAGACGAGAGAAAGAAAATGGAACATTAAGAGTCCAGCTTTTTCTGGATGGTTGCTCTTTAAGTTTCCATTTGTTATTTCTTGTGTGCCGAGTGTCCATACTCAACCCTATAATGTTATAAGACACTGACTGCTGTGCAGTGAGGATAGTATTTGTCTGCTTTAAGTTTTAGACTGGTAAAGGGCTCAAATGTTATATTAAAGTTAAAATATTTTATGAATCATAGCTTCACCAGCAAAACAAATGTGAGCAATGAACATTTTTGCTTGCTTTATGAAGTGACTCTATTCAGCCTGTACTTATATACATTGTGTTTCTATATGACTCGATGTCACTTCATCTTCTTGATCACTGTTTTTGTCAGCTAGCACATTGTAATCTTAACCTTGCTGTCTGGTCCACAACCTGCATCCCCATCCACCTCTGCCCACCTTCACTGCTCCACTCCCCCCTTCCACTTCCCCCAGCACAGCTCAGACTCCCATTCTCCACCGATTCCCACCCACGATAGTGTTGCTAATCCTGACTGGGATCGCTCTGGTACACCCGCCATCACTTCACGTCTCCACCCTGACAGAATGGAGACGATGAGCCTGAAATCTGCTCTCTGCGGTGGAGGATTTAGCTGTTTTAGTGTGTGTGTGTGTGTGTGTGTGTGTGTGGTAGGCGGGGGAGGATGGGAGCATGTGTTAACAAGCCTATCTGCCCATCCAAGTGTTAATCTGTGAGATGCCAGCTGATACAGTAGGACAGGGTGGGCTTGGCTCCCTTCATGCCTACCTGCTCACCAGTGCCATTCTGTCCTCCCTGTAGAGACGCAGGAGTTTGCCCTTCGATCTCTCCGTGCCCGGGCACAGGTGGCGCTCAGTGTGCATCGACACCCCAGCCTCCCTGTGTTTGTCAGAGCTCAGACTGTGTGTGGCTATGTGCGCATGAGCTTATGTGCTAGTCTCAACTTTGTGACAAGGAGGATAATCTCCCATCCCCCCCTGCAGGTGATTATGTTTGTGTGAGTGTGCTAGGGTTAGACCGATGTATTGGTTTGGTGATGCAGATATTTTCCCCATATAAATGCTTCAGTAATCACTTTCTCAAATGTGTAATGTGAAAGATGATGGTCATATTAATGAAACCACAGAGAATTACACCCAAGCTGTTAGTCTCTGTATGTGAGATGGACACAAACCTTGCTACGATCTACGAGGTAAAAATACAGCGGGTGACTGCTTCTGGTTAACCAAATGATCCGTCTCTGTAGGAATCCTTTCCATAATGTTGTCAGACACATCTGAGCTTGTCAGTGACATACTCTGACAGGTGCATTTGTCCCTAAGGATTAGCTATGTTGCCACCCTTACAGACTATTTTGTGGATGTTTTCATGTCTGACCCCCTGGGAAGCTTTGGCGACCACTTGTGTGGGTCCCAACCCCCAGGTTGGGAACCACTGCTCTGTACATACAACTATGGTTCTGTTCCTGTAACTACTTAACCCTAACTACTTCGCTGAATCATTTAATCCAGTTACCTCCACTTTTGAAGGCACTGTTCTCACAGTTAGCAGTCCCCTCCTTCCTTACCACATCACCATATTTTGCTTCCTGACCTTGAGGACCGCCTCTTTGTGGAGTTCTCTCTGCTGACTGCATAAAGTGGAAACGGGATACCAGAAAATGTATTCTTTGTTTACGGAACACTCTTTGATGGTTGTCCGAATGTAGAGCTATTTAACACATACTTTAGCAAAATTGCTTATACCCACTTACTTTAACACTATCAGATTTAACACGTTCTGCAGATGTTTTAAGCCTAGCAGGAAAGTTTGGGATTTCGTCCTGTGCTATTCCCTGCAGGATCTGTTGAGTTTTACAGACAGTAGCTTAACACTGGTTAACAGAAAAGTGTAACTGGTCACATGTTGTAAGGTTATGGTAGACAAATTATGAGGTGATAATATGTCCAAGTTGTTTGCCTTGTCGCTGCTGGACTTTATCTGCCCCCTATGGCCAAAGCAATCAATTAAAGCAGCTTAAAACAAAGTGATACAGCCTCTCAGTCTAAAGGCTGTTATATACTCGCCGTTCCCGACCTGTAGCGCGACAATGTGACGTCACAGGAGCGCCGTAACTATTTATACTTGCGCGTGGTGGTCGCGACACTAGTCGCAGTCTTCTCCTGAACAGAGGTGTCGCAACTGAGGAAAGGCTACCGACTTTGCTATTTCTACGCACTACAAGAAGAAGAAAAAGGTAAACAATTTTTTGGGATTTTCCAAATCGGTCGTGGAGGTTCTTTCATATGGCCTCCTCTTTTCCAACATTCATGGCGATTTCTCACCATGAATTCTGGCACCTCTGGGCATCTCTGTGTTCCTTCATTGAAGGATCGTACAGATGCCTGTAGAGGCGCACTTGCTCGGAAAGCTTGCCCTTGAACTCGTCCATCTTCCTGTTCCCGCTTTGGCGCGCTCAGCTGAAAACAAAAGAGTGGTGCGCGACCTAAATCCTGGCGCGCCAGCGAGATCTAAGTCATTTTGACGTCACATTGTCGTGTGACAGATCGGGAACGGAGAGTATATAACAGCCTTAACGTTGTGCCATCCTCTACTAGTTAGCTGTTCCTGCTACAGCTGTTTCTTTGATTTTAGCATGTTATGGTGCACATGAATTATTATACACATATTTTAATTTACATATAATTTTATTCATTTTTTGAGGCAGTAAAACTGTTCTCCCCTTATAAAAGCTACATTATTTGTGCAGAATTAGAGCAGCTTCACCCAGCAAAATTTTTGCTTAATGTGTCCAAAGTAATAGTAAAGATTTCTGCACACTTAGATCCATTCAATATATACATTTATTATAGCAAGCTTTAGGTCTGTCTGACCTTCATCAGAGCATACCATGTTTAATTGTTTCTTTTTTAAATAACTGAACTTTCTATGCTGTGCCCTCCTGTTCCTTGTATAGCATGAATAAAAATATAAATTTTCGTGACTTCTGGTGTGAAAAATGTTGAATTTTAAAGATTGGTTCAAAATACAAGCTGCAAGCAGATTTAATATAAAGGTATGAGTGTTGATTTTCATTCACCAAAACTTGTGAAAAGGTCTCAGGGGTACATAGTATATGTTTTCTGGCACAGTCTGAAGTCAAGTTTAAATACAATAAGTGTTGGCTATTTTGCAACTTTAATCTAACACTATCAGTGTCACTGGCTGAACCCTCGCATGAACACAGGTGGGTGTGTATGTGTGTGTGTGTGTGTGTGTGTGTGTGTGTGTGTGTGTCTGCGGCTCAGCATCCTGTGGCTTCTCTCCATACCCACAGTGCCTTGCTCAGTGCAGCCTGTCCTGGCCATCTGCCACTGCAGGCCCCAGGCAGCAGGGCTGCAGGCTGGGCGTCAGGGCCCCTGCGGACCACTGGTGGTGGGGTGGTACACAGAGAACAGCAAGGCCGGGCAGCTCACAGTGCTGAATGAGGACTACACTGACATAGTGTGTTATCGATTACATTTGATTTCCAATTATTTCGGAACTACTTGGCAGCTATTTATTTATTGGCAATTAGCAGCTAATTGTTCAATGCAGACCTATAATCTGAATTTGGTAACACTTTATTTCAACCCTCTCCCACTATTTAGTATTAATAAGCAGTATAAAAAGACTTTAAATGTCTTAGAGTGCACTGTAGTTACAAGCATTTATGTGGACATTTTGAAATGTTATTTGTGTATTTATTGGGGCCCGAGCACTGACAAGTACAAGGACCTATTGTAATTGTAGGAATTCTCTGTTATTATTATTTTTCTGCACCTTTAATCGCATTTTTGGAGGCTTTCCCATCCTTGACAGCTCACAAAACTTTGCACAAATTTCAACAATTTCAAACGTGGCTAAACTCGACGTATCCATTTGTAACCATGCACGGGCGCCGCCAAATGGCGCCAAAAGCCACGCCCCCCCAAATCAGCCCCCAAGACGTGTATGACCGACAAGTACGAAAATTGGTATGCATGTGTATCATGATCGGTCAAGCAAAAAAGCCTCTTGGAGCCATACCCAAAACTAAACAGGAAGTCTGACATTTTTGATTTAGTGGTCATTTCTGGCGATTTATGGCGTTAGGGAATTTATCAGCTCGACTTCAAATTTGGTCAGTATGACGTAAACACCATCACGATTAAAAGTCGGGCTATTTGTGACTGTGAGTGTCACAAATAGTGTGTCACAACGTGCTCGTGGCGTGGCATCCAATTTCAAGGACTCACCATGAAAAAGGAATTTGTCATAACTTCAGCATACATGATCCGATCTCAACGAAACTTCACAAGTCTGATAAGAGTCCCGCCCTAAACATGTCTACATGACAATATTCAGATATACTCATAGCGCCACCTAGGGCAACAGGAAATATCATGTTTTATACTTTCATGTTCTACTCCTAGCAGGTTGATCAGATCCAGCTGAAATTTGGTCAGAAAATGCAAACCATATTGTTGATGATATGTGATAAATGTAGTGAGTTTTCATTGAAGGGCGTGTTCGTGGCCTGGCGTCAAACGTGGACGCACATGAATTTGCTGTAACTTGAGTATACATTGTCCATTCAGCATCAAACTTCAAGAGTCTGATAAGAGTCGCAACCTGAACACATCTATGTGATAAAATTCTGTAAAAGTGGTAGCGCCACCTTGTGGTGGAATTTATTACACTTTTATATATTTCTCCTAGCAGATTGACCACATCCAGCTGGAATTTGGTCAGAAGACCCTTAGGCTGTTGTCAATGACATCTTATGAATCTTATGAATTCTTATTGAACCATGTTGCTGTAGTGACGCGGCGGGCATCACCTTGTTGTTTTAACATTTAATCGACTTTGTGGGGGCTGAACAGGCTTAACAAGTCATGAAACTGGGCACACACGTCCCACATGGCGGCATTTTACATTTCATCTGGGTCTCGCACGTGGGTGTGTCAAAATGGCTTGAAAGTGCACCCTACAAACTTTCAAAAAACCTGCCCTGGTGTCCTGTTTAGGGGACATGAATGAAAATTGGCAGGCATATAATGTACATCATGTCAGGATTTACAACAAAAGCCTCTTGGAGCCATATCCTAAACCCAACAGGAAGTCGGCCATTTTGAATTTAATGTCAAATTATGTCGCCATTTCTAGGCCTTCTATTTTAACAAACTCTTCCTAGGGAATTGATCAGAACAACTCCAAATTTGGTGGGCACATTCTTAAGACCTCCAGGATCAAACGTTGTGCTCCTCATGAATATTCACTGAACAGTGTGTCTGTGGCGAGCCGTCATATTTGGCCAATTTTTTCCAATGTAATTGAACAAACTCCTCCTAGGGAATGTAACGGATCTACTTCAAAATTGGTGAGCTCAATCCAGAGAAGTTCAGGATGTTATGGTATTTAAATCTTTACATCCGGTCAAACGGTTTGGCGTGCCTTCAAATATCTGCCTTGACATGACGATAGAAACCCTAACCCTACTGCTAAACCTAACTGCAGTACAGATTCTCCATTTGGACCCAAACTACACAAGTTTGTTAAGAGCCGAGGCCTAAACACATCTAAGTGCCAATTTTCATGTCGCAGTCTGCACATTACTCTTGCACGTGATGCGGCCGCAACACTTTTGCATTGTTAAAATATTCCGTTTTGTGTATTCTTTGAGCAGCTAAACTTATATTGTTTTCTACTGCGAATTATAATCTGCACATAACAGAAAATTAGGAATTCTAGACGATTTGCACTAATTTAAGCCCATGGTGTGAACACAAATACAGACAGTTTGTGGAATTAACACATTCTCAAAGCTACAGATAGTTTTGCGTGTATATACCATTTATTCATTGTTGTACTGATTGTAAATGACAAATGGAGGTAAGGGTGGCTTCGAAAGGGATAAAGTTTGACCCCTTCCACTGAGGACCCAGATACATCCACATTGTCACTTTGAAGGCTGTTCAAGACAACAAACGATAAATAATACATATGAATAATGGCTAAAGGATAAGCAGTTAAATAAAGAAACACAATTGTCACTGGGAACTTTCTTCTCCCAGGGGGGTATGCACATCCCTTTACGCCTCTAAGATAACTGTCAACCAAACTGTACTTGATATTGATGGCTCGCCCTAAAGACATTAGTCTAGCCGTGCCCAGTGAAGCACACTTCAGGAGTGACCCATATTAATACTGTAGGCTTCAGTTAATTTTCCATCCAGTACAGTAGAGCAACTGAACCATGACCCGCCTTCGCACGACCAGCTCTGTAAATGTCATCCATATGGCCCGCTCATTCATTTCCCACAAAACAAATTCCCACAAAAGAGACTGACTGTAAGTGTATTTAAAAGGCAAAAGCAGCCAGAAAGAACCCTCTTATCCACCGCTCATTTTTTCCCACGAGCTAAAGGTGCTCTTTTAATTTCCCTCTCTGAAAGGTCAGTCGCAATGTTCTCCATCTCCACCTTAATTGATTCTTTAAATGCAGCTCGTCTTGTGCAGGGGGAGTCGGGGAGGGAAACTAGAGAGGTGTTTGCCTACCTTTAGTCACGGTTAAAAGCTCTAAAATGGTTACCCATCTTTTCCTAATTGTGTTGGCTGTGTGTAAATGTATGTTCCCGGAGCTTGAAGCCTGGATGTGTACTCCTCTGGCATATCAAAACCTGGACATAACAATTTGCAAATGGAAAGAAAATTGCCTTTTTGCTCAAATGGACCAGGTGAGCTTGTTTTCTGATAAATACATTGAAAGTGGGCTGAGCCTTGGTTGTACTAAATGTCAACATTTATTAGAATAACTTGCTGATATTTTCCATTGGAGGCATTGTAATTTACTAAACAACTCATACATCCTGTGATTTCTGCAGGCAAATACAGCAGCTGCACCTGGAGGGACTTGGTTCATGTGAAAGAAACCTTTTCGAATAAGAGCGTTATTAATCAGTAGCTGTGCTGAATATATAGTAAGATGTACCAGCTGGTACACACAAGCCCACTGCTGACACTGCCCTCACAAAACTGCGCAAGAATCATATGTACAGGGAGATAAATAACCAGGTGGTTATCTTCCATGAAACAACACCATATCCTGAATATAATCAAAACCAGGATGAAACTCATAAGCAGGATACTCTGCATATGTGTGTACCCTCAACTGAAGGCACTAAGAAGATCCCCAGTCTCACGCCTACTAGACCACCGATCTGCAAGAGGATACTGTGTCAGTGTCACGTTTTGCCTCGCCTAGATGTGAAGAGTGCACACATGGATTAAGGGGGAGTATAAAGACAGAGAAGGACAGTGTGGATGGATCAAACAAACATAGAACTTTCACCCAGGAGACCCATGTGAAACCAGAAGTCAAAGTTTATTTATTTGCGTAAGTTAACTTGTAATGTAATGTACATAACTTACATCAAGTACATAACGTAATTTATGATATTTTTCTAAACCGAACCAAGTAGTTTTGGTGCCTAAACCTACCTAAACTGTGACCTCAACTGCGACCTTTGTGTAAGTGTAACTGAGGTTGCATATTTATTATTGCTAACTTGACCAGCCAATTGAGCCTAACTGATATGGGATTTTTGAGACAAATTACAAATATCAATTTTAGAGGGGAAAAATTAGCAGATAACCCATAAGGTGACCAGTGTAGTGGATCTTCTGACATGGAATGAATAGACCTTTTCTAAGTGGATGTTGTACTGATATGACGATTCAAAGGGACTCAACCGGTTGCTTTCTTAAAACCATAACTTTTTTAAAGTACATTTAAGTTAAATATTCTTTAACATGTTAAATAATTGAACATATACATTGTCAACAAATTCTAAATGACATTTTTGAGAGCTGCTTCTTAGCTGCTCTCTTACTCTGCTACTTGCCACAGTATTGTTAACCGCAGTGCAATTTGCTGGATAAACATCTGCAGTGACACCAATTTTATTATTATTATTATAAATTATTATTACCTGAAGCATTTTTATATCAGAACATTTTGGATAAAATATACTACTGATATATTTGATACTGATACAACACCAGCATGCCTGTGATAGACCAGTATTGGCCAGCCACAGTATCGGCTCGGCTCTACCTACCACGCAGGACCAGTGTGTGTATTACCCACTTTGGAGTTGGAAACTAAAGATTACTGATAAAAGTTGTAATGATCTACACCTTTAATGAAAGCCATATTTTGGACATCACAAGCCAATCTAGACCATTTTGATCCACATAGCCAAGGCTATGTTGTTTTATATCCAAGTCATTACAATTTGCAGGTTAACTACACCTCTAAAGTGCTGTTTTTGTTGAAAACTTGCTAAATACTATAGAAGACAGCATAAAGTATTATAGGAAACCATAGGAAAGCTGTGAGCAGGTTACATTCACTTAATAGAGAGCTATTAAGCTGTCAAATACCTAAATTGCTTTACTAATTATAACACAGGCCTATAGTAGACACTGTAAGCTGTATACTGTACAGTAAATCAAATCAATATAAATACTGAACCATAAAACCTGTCTAGGGAACCAACATGTGCAGAAACTGCCCTAGGTTTTGGTGTTGATTCTGAGGCTTTTATTTAGCTGGAGAGTTTCGTCTTTGAAATGTTCAGCAGCAGCTTCCTCCACCTGTTTGTGGGCTCCCAAATGTTTGTGAATGATAATGGCTATTAATTTGGTTTTTACTGCATCACTGTCTGTGAGAGGAGCATCTGGAGCATTTAGTCACACCAATAAAATGCATGTAAAGACAATGAGGCAGTCAGATTTGACCATAAAGCTTCATCTTCTTGAGCTTGCTCGGCCATCCAGTGCAGCTGTGCACAGTCAAGTTAGTCATGAAACAACTGGCTACTGCCTTCTGTTTCGACATTAACTGCTCTTTCTCCCATTCTTTCTGGCAAATTATTCCGTACCAGTTAGAGTAGAGTTAAGGTTTTACATTTGTCTTGGTAAACTGGTGGACTTTTTTGCAGTTTTTGCTCCCATTTAATAAAAGAAAATAATCCAGATGGTAATTTGCTCTTGTTTTATTTTGCAGCTATTTGGAACTGCTGCCTATAGATTGGCATCCATAGCTCTTTGCATCTTGGATGTGTCACCATGTAGTTAGTTTAGATTCCATTTTCGCTCTTGCCAAACTATACTATACCAGTAGTTCTCTTTTAAAGTGGAAGGGGATTGCGGGATTCTTATTTGGTACCATCTGAATGTAGCATTTTTCTAACTTGGCAACACAGTAAAAGATAATGTGCTTGTTTTCCCTGCTAGAGGAACCAAAAGATTGCTGTTGATGGCCATCTGTTATAAATATCGTCTTTGTTACTCTTTCCAACAATCAGAGATAGACTTTTTATTTAACCAGAAACAGATGCAATATCTCCATCGCTGGCCACCAGACTCCATAGACAAAAACTGTAATTTTACCTTGCATGTCATTCAACTTCATTCAAAGTGAACAGAAAATAAAATTCACCACAACCATCTTTGTTTGTCTTTGCACTGTTTCACCAATCACCAACTATGCTTTAATCAAAATAAATCATTAATTCATGGACCGGTTATGGAACAAACCACAGAGAGGCTGCGATAACAGCACGGGCAGACGGAGCGTGACTCCACTATATCTTCACATAGAGTATAGTTGTTTGCTGCAATATTCATGTTTTCAATCTCATTAAACCTTTGGGTACAATTTTGAAGACATTACAATGCTAAAGATGCATCATACTGTGTAAAATTTGGATTCATGATGAAGATGACAAATTGATGAATCGATAGAAACAGGTCCATTGCGTTACATGCTGTAATCCTTCCACTCAGAGTCAGCATGGTGTCAAGTGTCCAGTCTAACTCACCCCACTCACCACAGAGGTGGATCTTGGGTTCCCTCATTCATTCTCTCCATGCTCTTTGGATTCCAGAGTCTTGTTGGTGAGTGAGGCACCAGGCAATCTATGAGTGATGATTCATGCCAGCTAGCAGATTAATGATGTTCATCAGCTTCTCTCCACACACCAGCACTGCAAACCCTTCCTCTGCCACGTCCTCCATCTCTGCTTATCAGATCACTATTTGTAAAAGGGTTGCTCCAACTGCTGTAGTCCTTTCCAGAAGCAGCCGCCCTGGGTCAAGTTTCATCCCAACGCTCACACACACTGAGTGTAATTACTGCTTTCCTAATACTATAGGGGTCTCTCTAAACTGTAAGCCAGTGCAATGGCCCTAAATAATGTTTTTGTCTTGGGGCTTTCTTTGAAATATCAAACCTAGATACTTAGATGAAGACTTTTCTTGAAACAGTTCAGGTTTGTTTAATATTTATATTACAATAACATTTCTGCATTAAAATGTCTATAAACACTAGACCTATGTTATAATAAGGCTCCTGAAATATCACCAAATTCTTAAGTTGGGCAAGTGAAGGCAGGTGTGGCTGATTTCTTTCCATACAAAGAAACGTTTGTTTTTCAGAAGTTCTAATTACTGATTAGACTGTAACTTGTCAGATTCAGAGCAGTCTGGAATGAGTATATGGCTTTAACATTATGGCAGCAGGAAGAATTGCTTTTTCAAACCTTGTCATCTCCCAGACTATAGTAATATGTGTAGTTTTCTTCTTGCTGTGTCATTTACTGAAATTAAAGCCACTGGGCACTGAGCATTTGAGAGTTATTGTGATGTTGCAGTTATTTTAGAAGCATTAGTTTTTTTACATTCTTAATTTGAGAATTACTAATCCACAAACTTCACAGGATTTGGGACTGGAGAGGTTAATGGAGATGTTAGGGTGCTGAAGCCTTCAACAGTGTGATTAGTTGAATTTAATTGCATTCAGCAAATGAAATGACAAAAGATGGTATAAAATCATATCATCTTTTGTCGTTTCATTTTGGTGACTGGAACTAGTGTACATGCATGTCTGTTTCCAGCACTGCTACCATCCAGTCAGTGATGTGATCCTAAAACTTAGTAACCTTTAATATTATCCATTTGCTGATCTCAAATGAGAATGACAATCATTGTTGTTAGAGCAACTTGAGTATTTTTTCTTTCAATATTCTTTATTGTAGCAACCACACTCTCATCTATCCATCTTTTGCTCCATGCTTCACAAAGAAAGTTCAGCAGTTTTACATGTTTCATTAAACTTACCTTCCTTGTCCCTTCCTGATTTAAAAAGCTGAGTATGAAAATAAAAAAATAAATAAAAGAATTTGTACATCCGTTTCAAAGCCTCGAGTTTGGTGTTATGGCCATCGGCATCTTATTATTTTGCGGCCAAATGTGACCATATGATAGCATGGAGCTGGTGGGTGACGTACTGCGATATCTGGGCAGGGCTTTCACAAGTTAGCCACAGTATAAAGCATACCATAAACTCATTAGGAGATTGTTTACTGAGCTCATAAATCAAGTCAGAGTTAGGCTCATTTTACCATTAGCTTGAATACAATTGGACTTCAAAAAGACAAAAGGACGTTTTTCCTTGCTGCCGTCACCAAGTGCTTGCTCATGGTGGTACTGTTGGGTCTCTGTAAATAATTTTATAAGGAGTACGGTCTAGACCTGCTCTATTTTAAAGTGTCCTGAGATAACTTCTGTTATGAATTGGCACTAGTCCTGCTAGATTGCCATTGCCAATACTGTTGTTGCTGTGCACCTGTCTGTCTGTCTGTTTGTCTGTCTCTCTGTCTCTCTCTCTCTCTCTCTCTCTCTCTGTCTCTCTCTCTCTCTCACCCCAACTGGTCGAGACAGACGACCACCCACCTAAGGCCAAAGGATCTGTCCTAGGTTTCTGCCTTTTAACAGGCAGTTTTTCCTTGCCCTTGTCGCCAAGTGCTTGCGCATGGTGGTACTGTTGGGTCTCTGTAAATAATGTTATAAAGAGTTCGGTCTAGACCTGCTCTATTTGAAAAGTGTCCTGAGATAACTTCTGTTATGAATTGACGCTATACAAATAAAATTGAATTGAATTGAACTTCTTTTTGTGGCCATCAAAAAGAATGCAGGTTTAAGGTACTTTCGCATTGGTCTCACTTCTCAGACCCAGAAGCTCTGACCTCAAATATATACTGTCAATGGTAAAAACATGGTCTTTCATTTCTGTTTGTATCTAAAATTTTCTTCCCTTAGCTAAACAATTACTGTACTAATTCAGTTTCAAGAAAGGTACAAATCACTAGTTGGTATTCTGAACTTGCAATTGTTATTTAATCGTAACTTTCTGCACCCAAACCCTGCATTGGCCACTTCTCTTATGTCATAGGCTACGACATGGTACTGACTATATCAAGCTTAAGGTCTCTTTTATATCATATCATGTAAAGTAATTGTAAACAACTGCTTCCTGTAAGCAGTGTGTTGCTCACACTGTACATAATGGGGTGTGTGGGCTGGAAAGTGATCAATTTGTTTCTTTATTCAAAAGCTACTGAAGCTAACTTTTTATTAGCGTCCTCTCCACTTTTATATACAGGTCATATACATTACATATAGTCTCTGTTGCTTTTACAATTTTCTGTACCATTTGCTTACAATGTCAAATATAAATGGTAGTCTTGCATAACCTAACCTCAGGGTCTATCTAGTAGCTTTAAGTTCAGATCATCAGACCACGATGAAGACTGTAACATATGGACTGTAAGAGGAGTTAAGAATATCTTGACAAGCTTTTATGTTTAATTTATTAACACCTGCTGAGGGGTGACCCCTTATTGTCACAGTTTTCTTAAAGTAATGTCTAAGTCTTGTAGAGTTTTTAAACCATGCTCCTACAGTATGGACTGTAAAATCTGCAACAGTGGAATTTGAGGAAATTATTTCTGAACCATATATAAAAGTTGTTCCACATGTCTTGAAAACAAAGCCTTTTGGAATAAGATTTAAAAGGCTTCAACTATGAAATGCAGAAAAACCTTTGCAATAGCTGTTGAACGTCAGAGAACATATTAGAAGTTTATACCACAGATTCTGTGAACAGTATTTCTCTTACATACTGTAACATGGACAGGTTGAACTCTTAAATCCCCACCACCACCACCCAGTAGAGATACTGTAGCTGTTATCTCCACGCAGTAATTCGGAGAAACCCTGATCCGGCTCCACAGGGGGAGCATGCCCAACAAATATGATCTATGGCATACAAATGAGCCCTGTAATTTATTCATAAATCATCATGGCTGCCTTTGCTGGCAGGGCCCTTTTTAATTGTCTTTGATTAACAGTGGCGTGTGCTGGAGATAGGCGCTCGGTTGCGTTCAGGTCCCCTTTTGTTCTCGGGTGGTATCGCAGGCTTCCCAGGGAAATCATGTGTCAGAGTGGAAGAGAATCAGGGGCTCAGCTTGATATCCATACACTGGTGTGTGTGTTTGAGTGTGTGCATAGACACACACACTACTAATGCACAGACACACATTTGGCACCCTTCATGTGGAGTGTATAGAAGGATGCATATGTTTGAGGGACATCCACACACAATCAGTTCATTTGCATGTATGAACACAGCAGAGGAATGCAGACATATGGTACAGCATACATGTAGCCAACACGTGCACATATGCAAGTGAGTGTTACAACATCGAATGATTCAATGCTGTAATGTTGATTTTCTTCGTACACTAAATCTGATTTAATGAGGGGTAGGGTTATCTCACCAATTCTTCTGTATCTTCTGTATCCAAGCCTACCACTGGATAGGTGCTTGGTCAGTCATCATTAAGACCTTCTAACCCCAAGACTTAACTATATTTTTGGGACAGTTCCTTTCTTAAAATCAGATCGGGAGGTTCTGTGTTACACAGTTTTTCAAATTTTACCAAATGGACAATTTGACAGTCTTCTCCCCCTCATATTCCCTCTTCTACCACTGTCCATATCCACCACTGAATTGCACAGATCACTTGTTGTACATGCAAAAGTCAACGATGAATTATTTAAAGAAAAAAAATCACCTGACTATAATTGTTACCATGACAACAAAGGTCACCTGAAAAATTTCACCTAGCTTTCCTACACGTTTTTTAAGTTTTTTAACATGACTTAAAATCTTTTCCTAAGCCTAACCAGGTAGTTGTGTTGCCTAAAACTTTGCTTTATTTTGAAAGTGTAACTAGACGTTGCATATTTAGTACTGCTGACTTGACCGGGAACGTTATACTTCTACACCTAGGTGAGGCAAAACGTGACACTACAACGGTGGACCCACTTTGGAGGTTCGGTGCCCATGTCAACAGATTAGAGCAGCCACATAGCCTGTGAGAGCTGAGGCGTGGCGTTAGCTTGGTATGGCATTTCCAAAGTTAAGAAAGCATTAAAGCTATTATTAGCCATAGTTGCTAATCAGTGATCATCCCAGCCCATGTCGATGTGTATTTATGTTGTGCAACAGTTAATGACTCTAATGTGAAAGCAAGAGTCAAGCACATTACAAAGTGTGACTTTGTAGTTTTATTTCTGTATTTTAGTTTCACCATGCTTCTGTAGAGTAACTATCTTAAACTTACCTGTTGTCTCCTGGATGTTCATTGTTCACAGAATCAATGTCAAAACAACATGTGTTGCACAGGCAAACCATCTTTAGATCCCTGTGCTGAAGGGGCTATCACCTTTCCCCTCACTTCAGTTGTAATGGGGGCACATGCACAAATTCAGCCAGAATGGTATTTCTCAAACACCAGAAGTGTACCCTCGACTATTTACAGCACACTTTCATGTATACAAAACAACCATCACATCCACTTATGATCAGCACAGACAACAACTGTATAGCAACCTCATCTCCAGCCTGCTGGACAAATCTGCATTAGTTCACTCAAGAACACCTCTGTTCCTTGAGCACCGTATTCTTTTAGCCCTATTCAAAATGCAGTACTGTATGCAGCATGCTTGTCACTCCATCACATCAAAGCCAATAAACAAGTGTGCTGAAATTGAGTAGGCAGATGCAATGTGCACTATTGATCGAGTGTGTTTCTGTTTGCTGTGTGGCGATGTTCATTATCAATAGGAATGTGCTCCTAAATGCAGCTTCAGTGTTAACACTGACAAGATGTATTTCCTATTGCAGCCAAAGGACTTCAAAGCAAATATTACATTGATCTACCAAGCAAATGTAATGTGAAATGTGAAATGTCAGTGGATGTGCAAAGGCACATCTTTTGTCTTTCTTTTTCTTCTTTTATTGGCAGTACTCTCAGTGTAAGAACAGTACACGCTGAGCAGCAAAGCAGACAGGGCAGTCAAATTTTATGTATTCATATTACTTAAAAACAATATTATACGCTCGCTGCCAGGGTTTTACAACTTCTTAAGGATTCTCATTAGGTTTAATAGGAGGACATTATGACAGCAGCTAAAATGACAGAGTCATCTACTCTAAGTGTATTTTATGTATGTGAATACACTTTACATTTTCCATACATGTCATAAATTAAACCTGCTGTAGTGCTGTTGTTCATAACCATTTAATTGCCTTAGTTGCTTGAGTTAATTTCTCCAAGACCCTTTGAATCACTTTGAATAACATTAGACTGCTTAGATTCCTCCCCTTTTAGTAGCTGGCTTTATATAGCCTTTAGCTTACAATGGTGAAAAAAGTTATTGGCACACAGGAAATTACATTGAATATTTTTTGGGGCCTTTATTGCCTTTAATCAAAAGTGACAGCTGTAGAGTGACAGGAAAGTTGTAACGGGTCAGAGTCTGCCTTGGTCCAGGTGAGCTACCAGGCGACCAAGGAAGTGACACATAATGTAGTTACTATCTAGAGCTAGCGCTGCTGCAGCTAACATCTGAAGGTATAGAAGTATAAAAGTTGAAGAATGCTAGAATACAGGAAAGGAAGGAAACTAGCCACACTGCAATGGCTGGCATAGTAGTCTGCTAAATAGGCCTAGAATGACTGCTGTTCTTCTGTAAATTGGGGTAAATTTAATATGGGGTGTATTTGGGGACTGACTCACTTCTGGAGCCAGCCTCAAGTGGCCGTTAGAGGAACTGTAGTTTTTGGTACAGCTGAGGTTAATGGGAATGTTTTTTTCAGGCATTTTGAGCTGATGTTGGCATTAAATAAATGTTAATGGATAACAAATGTTATCAAAATTCATCCAGAGGGTGGCATAGATGTCATCCAACAATTGGAGACATTTCAGTCCAGACAAAAGCGGGGTTTGACCACCCAACAATGCTATTCTTAAGGCCACGCCACTAGCATGGCTAACTAGATCTAAATACTAAGATGTTGGGGACAGTATGATGTCTATTTTATGTTTTCTAATATCTAAGCTGATCTGTGGGAGAACTCGACCAAAGCGTGATGCCTACTGTGGCAGGAATACTGTGCATAACCACTTGATCTCTTTGTGTGTGTCAGTTCTACCCCTTTCAGTCTGCCATAAAAGGACAAAGAAGGCACTTTCAAGAAAAGTAGCGACCACCTGAATACCTCTGCAACACTCACCTGTACAAGGTTATGTTGTTGAAGGGAGGTTGAGGGTTATTCAGAGCAGCTTGGCTCTGGCTACAAATGAGGAAGGAGCATTAGTAAAGGTGGGAAAGGTTGCCATCTTACAGTGAGCATGATTGATGTGGGCACAGCAGTGTGCAGCAGCGCTCACGCCGAGCCCTCGCCGACTGTCGCCGCAGCGACAGGCAGGAAGAGGAAGTGAGTTGACCTGGGGGTCATCGTGACAAAATGCTTAACAACGGTAGCAAAGCACTCTGGGTTGGGTCAGGGTCGTATGCGTGGACATGGTGGTGGCTTGCTGCTGCCGTGTATTATTTGGATTCAGGAGGTGAATGTATAAATTATTCAAAAATTATTAAATTATTTCAAACTGCTTATACTCCGAGAACCCTTGCAGAGTTTAAAAGTGTGCATCTTCTATTTCATATGCTGGATATGATTATTCTCATTATTATAGTTTTGGGGGGATGTACTGTGTCACAGACTAAATCTGGTCTTAAATACTTTACCCCAAGAATGGTGTCATAGTCATTCTCCGGTTAAAGTCTTGTTTTTGAATTTTTAACACATAAAACAGTATAAAAAAGACTTTGAGCAGTATCAGTTCTATCAGCCTGCAAAACCTCACATTGCCAGATCCCTTGCCCAGTACATATGTAATCTGTTTGATGTGTATGTGCATTCATGCCCCTTGTATATGTTCCTGTGTGTCCTTCAGACCAAACTCAGCATGCTGAGCAATAGGTAGCAGTTAGCTGGATTTTATATTCTGAAGGGAAGCCAGGGGAGGCAGACCCTGACCCCAGCCTCAGTCACCCAGAACCACGGCTGCAGGCCTCATCTCCATAGGAATCAATAGACTACAGTAATAATGGTGATCTATGGGGCCAACATCAAAGAAGGCACTGACCTTTCTGGGTTGGGGGTTGGGGGATGACCACCAAGCTCCACGAGCGTGTGCGTGTGCGCAGAATAAATGTTTTGGCAGAGAACAAAGCTTGTAGCTGTGCAAGGTGCACACTTGTGTGTACACAGTCAGTGGCCTACATGAATATGAATCACAAAGCATGCATATATAGAAGGCACCGCAGTCGGGCTTTCATTTACACATGAAATGGGGACATGTGAGCTTTTCCCACTTCATAGCTGCACCCAGTTTATCAAAAATGTAGTTTTGTTTGATTTGCCATTTGAAATTATTTATTTTATGTGCTTGGGCTTGATTTCATGGAAAGCCACATTTCAAATAGAGCGTTTCTATTTAAAAGAGAAAGGAAGCTGGAGTGCGTCAGCTTTAGCTTCTCGTGGTAAAGATCATTGATAAGATAATGTAAACACTTTAAAATGGTGATTCTTTTGGGGAAAAAATAAAACATAAGGCACCTTCAAAAAATCTAAAATGCTTTTTTATATCTTATATTTATAGTTTTTTTTTTATCTAATTCTGCACTGGACTTCCTATGGCCTTACTGAAGCTGCATTTATACTGAAATTTAACCAACAAAGATAAGCTTTGGAAGGTTACAGTTGTAAGATTGAATGTGTATATTGATATATTTCATTAATATATTTAAATCCATCATTGTCGGGGCAGAGACCTTGAATTAATCAAATTGAAAACGAACCACTTTGCGTTGTCAAAGTTGGTATGTTGGTTTTAATACTTATTGGTTAAATATTTGTAAAATCCCACAGACAGATGTAAAGGCTGACCAACGACATTGATTTATAACTAAAATAAAAGCTGAAATATGATGATACTGGTACATTTATACCATCACGTACCACTAAAAGTCTACTTTGAAAGCCAAAGTACTAAAACTTATATGAAACTGGATCTAAAGTTCATGCACATATGCAACATAAATCATCAATTCAGGAATGTACAGAGATGGGTCTGAGCTAAAACAACAGAAAGAATTATATGTTTTCAGATGTCTGAGCTGTTAGTCAGAACATATGGTTTGTGGATACAATGCTAGCTAGCTGGGCAATAATTCAATGCCATTGTTTGACTTTAATCAGAACTGTTGTGATATGACTTCATGATGTTACCATGGGGATAATTTGTTGTCATATAAAACACAATGATGAAAGCTTGTAAGGTACTTGTACTTTGAGGAGTTCCCTTTTATTTTACTTTATACATCTGCTCTTCTATATTACTTCTATAGTTACTACTTTGCAGACCAGTCATACAAAATGTATAATGAACTTAAACACTACTTACAGATTGATCAGTATTAACAATCTAATAATGTCATATATAATATTTCAGTCACTAGGATTTTTTTCTGTAGTACTTTTTGCTATACATCTGGGAAGAGGTACAGAGGCTTCCACTGCTGTATCAGCAGACTACAGAGCAGCTTCTTCGCTCAGGCAGTGAGACTGTTGACTGTTTTCATTGACTTTTATTTTATTTTCAATGATTCCGTTTTTTTTTAAAGCATAAAGGAACTTTATAAAAATGTAATTCTACAATAAATATACAATATCCTCTGTCAGAGATGGAATATAATATTTATAGCTATGTTTTCATTAGTGTGTAATGTGTGTAAAAGTGTGGAAATAAGAATCTTTGTGTTTTTGATACTTTAGAATGAGCTGTTTTTATCAATAGATGCTGCAGGTCGCCTTCCATGTGGAGTCCAACATGTTGAACCGCCATGTTTCTACAGTAGCTCAGAATGGACAAACTAAACACTGAATCTAGATAGCACACTGTTTTCGCGAGTTTCGCGGCCACTGTAGTTTCCTCACACTGGTCCTTTAAAATGTTTCATAGATGCAGCAAAAAATTACAGTTAGTTACAATCTACAACATCACTCACTCTTACACACTGGTCCTTTTAAGGGTATAATTCTTCTGTACTTTTGCCTATTGGGATTTTGAGTATTTTTAGATTGCTATATAGGTAGTAAGGTATCTGAATAGTTCTCCCCAGCCCTAAAAAACATAACGATGGAACACTGCTTTAAAAATCTTAATCTAAATTTTAATTTTTAGTGTATTTTTAATATAAATGCAATACAGTCCATCAGTGTCTGAAAATATCCATTGCAATATCCTCATGATGACATCAACCCATTGTCTCACTCCTTTATTTCAAAGGTGCAAGCTGGCTGATTGATATTAGATAATTATTTATTGATCGGTATTGGCCCTGACTATCAGTCTGACCGTAATGTCTGCTCAACAGATGTCTGTGAGTGTCTCAGATCTGTCCTTTTAACCAAAACTTCGCTCTGCTTGGGTGCTACATTAACACTTTAAATCTAAGTTTGTAGATTAAATGGAATAATTAGTTGCCAAAAATCTTTTTTCTTAATGAACATACATAGAAACACACACACACACACACACACACACACACACACACACACACACACACACACACACACACACTTTGTCATACAGCTCGGTACAGCAGTTCCTTGCCTCTCACCTCCAGGCCTCCATCAACACCCAAACCCCCAGGTGCCTCCTCGTCCCTCCCCCAGCCCAGGGCCTCTCTCTGGGGTCATTATGGGCTCTGACATGCCCTGCTGGCTCCATGAATGTTAATGCCCAGTGGAGGGAGCTAGGGGTCCACACACACATACACACTCATGCAATTACATACACACGCTTCCATGTTTTTATGCAGTACGTTCACAATCTGAGCAAACAGCATACACAAATACACACACACACACACACACACACACACACACACACACACACACACACACACACACAGTGTAAATAGATAGCAGTTCCAGAGGGCCACTGTAGTCACACACACAGTCATGCACATGTGGGCAGACACACACAGTCAAACGGTCTTGCTATCTGATCAGAGATCACACAGATGGCAGATATCCCGTCCGTGTCATGCAGGCAGCCACGGGCTCAGCAAAGATCCACGTTAGCGGAGAGATGGAGAGATGGAAGGAACAGGGGGAGGGATGGAGAGAGAGATGATGTCTCCTTCTGTCCTCCTCAGGACACTCCATGCCTCCTTTTGCCACTTTCATCTTCCTCTACCTCTTCTTGCCATCTCCTCCTCTCTACCCCAGCTTTGATCCACCTCTTTCAACTCCCAACACTTCCTCACGTTTTCTCTCTCTCCTCCTTGTGTTGTCATGATTGTTAAAATGTTTTTACATATTTATTTTCACATTTCCCATCTGAAACTTTTGGATAAACTCTGAATACTTGTTTGTCAAAGATCCCTTAATTACGATTAAGCCATTTATACAAATAGTCTGTTTGGAACAATAATGTGTGTCCGTTTTTCCCGCAAGAAAGTATGAATCACTCTATCATTAATGAATATGCAAATGTTGTTCATTTCTAAAGTTTTGCTGCTGGACACAAGATGTCTCCTCCTTCACTGTAAAGTCCATTTTCAGTGGATGTGCACTGGTGGCTTCAAGTTTCCACATCACATTGTACAAGTTGCATATTGGGCCAGGACTGACTTCCAAACTATTTGTGATGTCACAAATCATGCTGGTAGGCCCCGCCCCTTAAAATCAGATGTTCAATGAACACAGAGAAACTTTCCACTTTCAGTAGATGAATGTGAAAACATCCTTCTAGTGTCAAACTCTGCACAGACAGCATTCAAACAGCACACTGTAGGGACAAAGAGAAACACTGAGTTCTGACTGGAGGGGGGGGGCTTTAAACGTTTGGGCTTGTTTACAACCTCCTCATGCTTCTTCTTGTAGTGATGACACTGTGTTCCCATAGCTCAGCAGTTATTTTAGAAAGCACAATGTTATCATAACTGAAAGGAATGATGAACAAAACTAGAAAAATAATACCCAAGTTGACTCAATAAGATTTATTTTTTCTTTAAGCTAAACAAAAACATGTTTACCTCAGGACCCCAAAAAAATAGAAAGAGGCTGAATGCGTATGTTTTTCTCTTTCTCTGAGAAATTAAAAGATCAGCAGATGGGATCAAAAGAAACATCAAGTCCCCATTCTTCTGAAACAGTCCAAGTAAAATCTTAGTTTTTTTGCGCAATGGGCATACTGGTTCCACTGGGATCAGGTCAAAGCTGTCATTTAGAATCCTTCATGAAGCCACATATCATCTTATGTCAATATATCACCAACCAGATCAATTTATCAATACATGCTCACTTTTCTGAACTTCTGTTTTACTTTTTTTTTTTTTAAGTATTTTTTTTGGCTTTTATTTGATAGGACAACTGAAGACAGACAGGAAAGGAGGGCAGATAGAGGGGATGACACGCAGCAAAGGGCCGCAGATTCGAACCCTAGGCCGCTGCAGCAAGGACTCAGCCTGAGTATATGGGTCGCCAGCTCTACCCACTGAGCTAACCGGGCACCCTGTTTTACTTTTAGAATTGACTTTTATTTTTTATTTTCATTTACACTCTTTTCCCTTTCTTTTTCCTTTGCTCACTTTTCCATATCATTCCTCTCATTCTCACTTTCTATTTTCTCTTTCTTCCTCCTCCTTATCCTTTTCTTGCTCCCCCTTTGTTTATGCTTCCTGCTCTTTCTCCTCTCCTACCTCCACCTCTCCCTCTTCCTCCTCTTTATTATTTTCCCCCACTCCCTGCTCCTGTGATTCCTCTTCTTCAACGTTGTCCTCTTCCTTCTTCTCCACCTCACATTTCACGCGTCCCCCTTTTGCATCCACTATCTTTTCCCTTGTCCCTCTCTCTCATCCTCCTCCTCCTCCCTCTTTCTTCCCTCCTCCTCGTTGAGTATTCTGGAGTAGAGACGATCAGGCGCTCCACTGGAATAAGAATTCCTGCATTATTTGATCATCAGAGTTTATTGTAATCCTTGACCCTGGCCCTGCATTTCAAACACAGATTGTGGATTAGGGTGCTTAGATGGCCTCTCTGCATCTCTCTCTCTCTCTCTCTGTGTGTGTGTGTGTGTGTGTGTGTGTGTGTGTGTGTGTGTGTGTGTGTGTAATGCTCAGCAATAGCTCGACAATATTTAATGGAACAGGCACACCTGTCCTGCAGTGTGTGCATCTCAGTGTGTGTGTGTGTGATTGGATATATAACACAACTTGTCTTTTATGAGTCAGAGGGCAGATTAGTGCGAGTCTTGTTCATTCAAATGTCTCTGTACACACACACACACACACACACACACACACACACACACACACCCCCACCCACATGCCACTGCAAAATTTACAACGCAGGAAAAGTGTGTGTGTGTGTGTGTGTGTGTGTGTGTGTGTGTGTGTGTGTGTGTGTGTGTGTGTGTAAATAAAGGATGGCCGTCCTCTGGTTGACCCTGGTGTTGATGATGGTGATGGACTCAGAAGAGAATAGGTACACACACATACATTAACATACACACACTGCCTTCAGTCTTTGGCCTTACCACAACATCCTCTTCTCAAATGTAATGCTGTGTTACATTATTATACTCTATGTTGCGTGACTGTGTACAATTTAATATATGCCTTAGCCATACTTATCATAAACAGTCATGTCAATAAAGTAACTTACAGGATAAGGTTGGCGATATTCAATATTACATTTATTATCAATTAAACGACCAAAACCTAATATTGTGTGTGCATTAAAAGCCACACTGTTGCATTGGGTGACATATTCACATGTTGTTATTTAAAATTCAAACTGTTCAAATATGAGGGTAAAACAGATGTTTGATCTGTAATGATCTGTTCAAATTTAAAATTCTCAGTGTATAACAGGTTGTGCTTTGTACTTCAGTGGGGGCATTCTTAAAAAGCACCGTCTGTCTCATTGCATGTTAGCTGATATGTAAACTACAAGCCATTGCTGCTCTCTTTGCTAACTAGAACTAAAACTAGCAAGCAATGCAGAATGGACTGTGATATCGAACAATCATTAATAAAGGGAAATAATGGTTCAAAACTTTTTCATCAATAATAAATAATTTCAGTCCAGGTCCAGTGTGTAACACCACGAGGATCTATTGTCAGAAATGGAAGACAGTATACACAGGTATATTTTCATTAGTATAGAATCGTGTTTTCTTTGCCTTAAAATGAGCCGCACCCGCAGCTATCTCATCTAAAACCGTGTGTACGGCTGGACTGAAGTATGTGTGAGGTGTGCACATTCTTACACTCTCTTTTTATAAATACCCATTTATGTGTGGGAAGTAGTGTATAGGTTTTTGTGTGTACACATTTATACATAGCTGTGGCTCAGAGGCAGAGCAGGTCATTCCTTACTCGGAAGGCTGTGGGTTCGATCCCCGGCTCCTGGTGCCACATGTCAAAGTATCCTTGAGCAAGATACTGAACCCCAAACTGCTCCTGATGCCGTGCGTCGGTGTGTGAATGTGAGTGTGTGTGACTGTTAGTTTCTGTTCGATGGACTTTGCCATCACTGAGTGAATGTGTGTGAAAGGGTGAATGTGGCACGTAGTGTAAAAGCGCTTTGAGTGGTCGGAAGACTAGAAAGGCGCTATACAAGTACAGGTCCATTTACATCTGGACCCTGGTCACACCAGAAAGCAACACAGCAATGTTCACCACTTATTTAGCTGGTGGGCTAACCAGTAGGTAATTTGAGGGGTGATGAGAGGGGATGTCAACCCCCTTCTTAACCTGCAGTGCCCCTTCTCCATCCCCCAGCAGCAGAGTGAGTGCTGGGGCAGAGGGGTTGTTTGTTTGAATATGTTAGTCTAGTCTGCCGGACTCGTTTACCCCTTTACAGCAACCTGTTCTTTGTCAACATCCAAAGAACCTGCTCTTAGCTAGGAGCACTGGTTCCAGCGCGGCACTTTGCTGGTCTAGAACCAAGATCAACTTAAAAAGGGGCTTGGGAAACCTTGTGGCCATCCAGCTATGTATATATTAGCTGTACAGCACATAGATATTATAAACCTAGCCTTGAGCTAGCTGGCTAGCTTGCTAGCTGTTAATTTGTCACATCAATGTTTTATTCATAATTTTGTTTGTAACCTTAATGTTCCATTCCAGGTTTGTAACATTGATGTGAGAAATTACCAGTGTGGTTGCGTGGGTAATGTAAGCTCGCTACCCAGCTAATGTAAACTTGGTAACAGTAGGTAATCTTGGAGACGTATACATTGATGTAATGACGTGACTCTCTTGTGGCTCTCTAGTCCTTGGAAAAGCAAACCAGTTCCTAGAAGGTTCTGGGGTTCAACCAACTCTGAATCAGAACTAGGGAAATGGGATAAATGATCCATCTGACTATGGTTGGTCAAATTAGAATCTTTTAGGGTTGCACAATTATTATTATTTTCACAGATATTGCGATTGCAATATGATTTGCGTTTAGTGTGGAAATGATTACTGAAAAAACTATTAAAATCATGGTGTGAATTTTTGTTGGGATTTGTATCAAACACATTTTTTTAATATATATTTGGAGAACAAGATTTGTAGGCCAGATCATCTCTGCAGCACATTATAATGCTGTTTGTCACACATTTGACCTTTATCAAAATTGCAGCCTCTGTGATTTGGATATTGCACTTGGCCATATTGCGATTTTGATAATATTTTGGTTAATTGTGCAGCCCTAGAATCTGTGGCCCCAACCACGGCTTTGAAATATCAGTCTGGCTGTTGATAAATCCATGGCACTGTCCGTGGTGCTGAAATTGCAGACTGATTTTAAATGTGTCCTTTTCACTCACTCCCACCTTTCTGTCAGCTTTGTCTTGGATCTCTAATATTCTCTAAACTATTATAAATACTCTATTCTCTATTATATTGTAGCCTATATAGTTCATAGAGTAGTGTCACCGACATAATCAAAGTGACAAGTAGCAAAGTGGAGTCGTGCAGGAGTGAGAAGATCATAGAGACACTGCAGCCTGTATTCCTGTAATATTTTTATGATCATTCCATGTAGACCCACGGAGCCTAAGACTGCATTGTAAAACCATATCTTAATGAAAGAAGTTAGCTAACTTTATTTTTCACTCATTCCTGTGAATTAAGCCCAACTCAAAAATGGATTGACTGTTACTTAAATGTGTGCATTACTTGGCCATATCATTTCTGTTATTTCCATTGACTGGTTAAATATTGATTTTATATCATTAAAAAAATGTAAGCCTCACAGTGCTATAATGCTATGTAGCTTAGGATTTTTCTTCTCCCATTTTTGTGATTTTAACCATTTGGATAATCAATTAATTATAAATAGTTTTTAGTCAGCTGTTTTGAAAGTTAATGTAATAATTTGCTTTCATGGAAGAAATCTGAGTAAATTCAACTTAAGTGGTAACATTTGTATAAAGAAAATGGATTTAAGTTAGTCTTACTTAATTCAAAACAATTCCGTTAAGATATTCTAAACACGTTTGGAGAAATGCTTCTCATGACAGCCATATACTTACTAGTTTAAATGGTCTTGGTACAATTAGCTTAATTTACCCAGTTACTTCTACTCAAACCAAATATTTTTTTATGCTTAAATTGTTGAGTTAATAAGGCAATCAGCTTCCCTTATCAATTTGAGGTAAACTACCTCATCAGATTTTACAGTGCTCCTTCTTTTAAATCTAACCCTCCCATTGGACCATCCCACTGTTAAAAATGAACAAATCACCATCTGGGGCTAACCACTAACATGGTGGCACTCTCTTCCTTCAAAGGTCAGCGCTAGTAAGACAATGGGTTAATAGTGAGTGGCATGAATTTGCTTGGCGACCGAAGTTGAATTCGACTTTTGCTTTATTAAACTCTAGTGTGACTGGGTCATGACGCATTGTTGGTTCTTGTCTTTTTACACTTATTGACAGTGAGTGACAAATAAATATAAGAAATAATGCAAGCCTTATCCTTAAATCTAGAAGATTAAATACCGGAAAAAGCGACAAATTAAGGTTGAAAAATTTTAACCAGAAGGGAAATATATCCCTACCATCGGACTTCTCCAGCCCTCATAAAACACACCAAACGAGCTAGCAGGGAGAAAACCCTGCTCCATCCACACACACACCCTATTGACATGTCTGACAACCAATAGCAGGACATTTTTATCAGCTTGTACACCAGTCTTACTTTCCCAATAACTTTGACAGCTTTCCATTGAAGTGTGCATGACAGAGAGAAGGAGAGAGAAACAAAAGAGAGAGGGAGTCGCATTAAAAACACACACACACACACACACACACACACACACACACACACGCACACACACACACACACACACACACATTTAGACTGAATAGTGCAACGGTAAGCCAATAGAGTGAAAGAAAAATCACTCCTACATGCATAGTGGCAGGCAACGGAAATTTCCCTGCAACCCCAATGACTGGCTATTAATAAATGGAGTAAGAGCCTAATGAGAACAGAATCCTCTGGAGGCAACTCTTCTTTTCTCTTTGCCATGTGCCCTCTCTCTCTCTCATCATCCCCTCTTTCACAATCATAGGTGTTAATAAAGTGAACTCCATTTAGACGTCATTTCATCACCAGCTCCATTCTGCTGTTGTTGTATTCAGCCATATAAGACAAAATGTCTGATCGACGTATCAGACCAATATTGTTATTTCTGAACAGTAGATCAAGAATCCTGCCATGTTTTAATCCCGGGCCCCGTGGAGTTCTGGGGCCCCATACATAGGCTTGCTTGTGTCAATTTGATTGGAGTACACTGTATTTTGCTGATACTTACCTTATATACTGCTGATGCAATAATATGTAAGCAGCATTTCAATGCAGCAGGTCGAGCAGGAGCTAATTTTTGATACTACTTTTGTGTACTTTAATCTGCAACAATGTATAATATGAGATGATCATACAGTTTGTGCATTAGTAAGTATCAATACCACAATGTAAAAATACAAATGCAAGTTTTGCTTTTAATCATTTTTGCTCTTGTGTTGATGAAAAAAAAAAAAAAAAAATTAAAAGTATCAAAGTAAAAGGTTTTTTTTGCAGAAAGTGCTAAATAATGATATGGCAACACTGTATATTAAGGTACACGTATTTATCATTAACTAGTAGCTTATTAGCATGCATAGTAATAGCATATTGTCTCTTTATTGTCATTACAGAGCACTTACTAATACCTTATTCTGCACAACCATATTCTACAACTACTAGGCCATTAACCTTAAGTTCAAAGGTTTTCCCTCAGCAACCTCCTAAGTTCTGTTTATTGATAATAACATACAGTACATTAATTATTATCTTAATATGCTTTGCTCATTGTGATTTTCTCTTCCTCTCTCTAAATATGGTATATCCTTATGTAACAAAAGTGTTAATAGTTTTTTTTTTCACAGTAAAGTTTAAAGCTGCAGTAGTACATGAGATGGATCATCTGTGAAAAAAATCTGGTTCCTCTGACTCCTGCTACCTAAAGCATCTTTATGTCTTTCTCTGCTTGGATTGGTTGTTTTCATATTAAGATCATAAACAACTTCCTTACGTACTATGAATAAGTAGTAATTAGAAAATATAGTAGTAAAAAATAGTTGTAGTATATGGTCATGCAAAATAAGGCATCAGTAAGTGTTTTATAATGCATCAATAAATTAATGTTAATAAGCTACTAGTTAATGGTGAATATATGTGAATTTAATATAAACTGTTACTGATAATATATACTGAAATTTGTGTGTTACTGATGCATTTACATGTGAGCAAAATTTTAATGTTATACATGTAGTTGGTGGAGGTGAAGCACATTTTAAATTATTTTGTCATGTAATATATAATAATATAATAATATATTACATTTCATAAACTGATTATATGTCTTATGAATCTGAATGTGCAAAGTAACTACTAACTGTCAGATAAATACAGTGGAGTAAACCAGTGGACCACATTTACAAATACAAAATTTGAGTTTAAAGATAAATCACATTAAAAGGTAAGTACCAAGTAGGTGTAAAGTACAGTGCTGGAGTAAATGTAGTAATTGTCCACTGTCTCTGTCAAAATAATCTAGTTTTAAGACCTTCACATGTTGCATATTTCCATAATGTGTTTATTAAATCTGGGACCAGGTCTAGCATAGAAAAATTATATCACAGGGGGTTAATCTGGCATCTATCCTGCGTTTTATTAATAAGAGACTTTCTCTGAATGCTAAAGAAAGGCTGATGTGGTGATCTGTTATTTATTCGGGTATTCTTATTGATTTGGTGATTAGTGGGAATGATCATTTTCACTGATGAACATGATGATGTGACATTTGTTGGGGTCTATACCAAACAAACATATTTTTTTACATCTGGAGAACAAGATTTGTAGATCTGTGCATCTCTGCAGCACTACAGTACTTCATTATAATACTGTTTGTTACACATTTTACCTTTATCAAAAAAATGCAGCTTCTGTGATTTGGCCATATTGTAATTTAAATACTGTTATGATTAATTGTGTAGCCCTACTTCATATTCACTCTTATGACCGGTGTCAGCCAATAGAGCCATTACTCTCTGCCCCTTGCATCCGTCTATACAAATTGTAATACACTTGTTACAACAGCTTTAAGATCTATTTGTTTGAAACGAACTACAAAAAAAAAAATTTTGGATATCAAATTTTGGGGGATTTTAGTGTAAAGTTGCAGATATTTTAAAGAAACTGTGCCAGAAAGTGTAATTCTGTCTAGAGTATAGTTTGTTGAGAAAAGGCTTGCAATCATGCTTATTTTCGTGTGTTCTTTTTCTCCCTTTATTGTGTCGGGTCCGCTTTAGTTTGTGTTATGTAACAGTGCTGCTACCCGAACCCTAAACCAGGGCTGATATTTACATTGATTTGATGAATGTTTATTTTTTAGGGGTCATAATATAGCATGGACCTGTCACACATACCATGGGATTTATGGCCTAGGCTAGTTTGCAGTGCCTGTTCCTAGATAGGCCTTAAAACTCAAAGAGAAAATAATGAAGAGCACAAAAGAGTTAGAAAGAAACACTGTCTGATCCCTCTAAAATTATCCGTGTTGAGTTCTGTGGGTAGAGAACAGAGAATGACCAAAGCTGGTTTTATTAAAACGGCAAATTAAACCTCACCATTTATAAACACATGTCGACTTACTAATCCAGGCACCACGAGGGGTTTCACCCTGTCGCCGAGCACCTGAGTTTAATATTAGTGAACGTACTGAAATGATCAAAACGTTTTGTGCTGCAGTGGTGAGATCGCATTAGCTTTCAGTCCAAAACTTTAATTGTACATCATCTTTAGAGGCTTGACTAGAGCTGAAATCGATCAGCAGTGCACAGACATTTGTGCTCTCTGATTTCTCTGTTTTCTATCATTTTAAATGGAACATCTTTGGGTCTTGGCACGTTGATCTGACAGAACAAGCAATCTGAAGGTGTCACCTCAAGCTTTAGGAAATTGTGATTGACATTTATTGCAATTTTCTGATATTATAGCCTATACTAAATCATTAATCGAGAAAAAAAAGATCAATAAGAAAAACAATCTTCTACACTTGACTAATGGAGAAGCTGTTATCAATAGAAAGGATCAGACACTCATGCTAGAAGGACTGGTAGAGGGTCAGCTCATCCAAATTTCAAATTTTGATAAAAAATGGATGCTACTGTTTTTAATTGTGTCTCTATCTAAAGTATGGAGCCATATAAATAATTATATGTGCACATATTCAGCTTTAGCTGTGCAGTATGCCTCATATGTGAGGTACCATTGTGTTCATGTGCCCAAGCTCTGTGCTGTAACACACAACACTGCCATCTAGTGGAGTCCCTGCTGTGGTGATGCTGGTACAGATGAAGCAGGGTTCCACACACACACACACACACACACACACACACACACACACACACACACACACACACACACACACACACAGTGGTGACAGTATGACCATCCGTTTCAGAGGATTTTGTCCCTGGGAGCCATACAGCCTGCTAATGTTAGGACAATGGTTCTCAAAGTGGGGTCTGGGGACATGAAGGGGGTCCTTGAGGAGGATTCCGCTGGGTCTCCTGAAAAATGACAAAATAGGTAATTTCACAATTATTTAATTTATTTTAGTAGTGTTAAAGAGACCTTATTACAACATTCAGGCTTTTATATTATCTAATTGTGATCATTTCTAAAGTTTATTATTCGCTGCTGAATCACAAGTGGTTCCCGTGCAGGTCTGTGGGACAAAATATTACAAATGGGGGGGTCCTGATGCTTCTGTGTCTGTTTGCAGATGTTTCACAATTCTTCCACTACAGCAGCCACCAAAGTGCGCCAGTATTACTGTGCTATAGAACATAAATGCCACACAAATATGCAAGGCTGCATTTTTAATTGGTATGTGTGTGTGTGTGTGTGTGTGTGTGTGTGTGTGTGTGTGTGTGTGTGTGTGTGTGTGTGTGTGTGTGTGTGTGTGTTTTGCTTCCTGAACTGTATGCTTTCTGAATTGTGACTAACAGGGAGTGTGTAGGGGCTTGAGTTAATGAGGTTGGGTGAGCGATGGGGGGGCCGGCGCCGGTCTTCAGGGGCCGATAGGGCCCATTGGTTCTTCTCCTCTCTCTCGCACCAAGAAAGAGCGAGGGACCGAGAGACAGAGAGAAACAGAGAGAGAGAATTTAATCTGAATCCAAATCTGTTTTAGTTGCATGATAGGAAAGGAAGACGTGAGCTACAAGCAACATTGTATGATCTGAGACATCGATGTATTTCTAATAAACCAGAGACGGTTCATACATTGAATTGGGAAGAAAGAAATGAAAGAACAGGAGTTTTAGGAAACGGTAGAAAACAACTGCAGGCGAGAACAGAAGATGGAAGAAGTAAAAACACAGTGGGATCAGTCTGTCTGAAATCTCAATATTCCTCCATCAGCTGCAACCTAATATATCTCACTGAGTGAGTGACTTATGTGTGGACTCAAGCACAGCTGCAGATTTACTGCACAACTTCTGAAGGTCCTTGAGAGACTAACTAAAGCCTGGTGCTGCATTTCATTCCAATGTCCAACCCTCATTTCAACCTTTTTTTAAATGTTGCCACTAATGTACATATGTGTGTCTAACAGTGAATAAAACAACATTCACTGTTTCTCTGAAAGGTCACTGTTTCTTGGGTTACAATTCCTCAAAAACAGCATTTATATTACTACAGGATGCCAGAATGCACCACTCAATACTTACAGCGACACTGTCTTACACATATGCAGATACATTTTGTCCAGATTACATATGAGGAGACATTACAAATTAGGACTGCAATGATTATTTTCTTTATTGATTAACCGGTCTATCATTCTTCTCGACTAATCTATTAGTTGTGTGGTCCATATAATTGTAGAAAATGGTGCTGAGAGTCTGTTCCACCAGCTTCTGTAATTTCTGTATAATTTCTTCTGCTTTTTTGCAAAAATCATGTACCTGAGGTTTACTTTCCATATGCTAAGACAAACTGTCATCCTCTACAGCCGTTGCTGTAAGAATTGGGACCTTTTGTGGTTTTAAGAAATTTAAGCGAATACTTTGAGAGTACAGAAAAACCACAGTTCACCTCAGCGCTCTCTTCTGATGTCGTTTTTCAACTTTCCAGTAATCTCTACTTCTACAGTGTTCCTTCCTCTCTCTCATTGACATATCTGAGTGTAATGTTTGTCTTGTGAACTTCTAGGGTTTATGGGAAATGATGTTAGTTAAAGGCAGCAAAAAAACATGAATACTGAATAAACAATTATATTAGTCCAATCAAAACATATCAAGCCAGGGCACAGTTGTTTGTAAACTGGGCTTTATGACCAAGCATTTGTCTCACAGTATCTTATAAAATTCTGGTGGTTTCACAGTATATCACCATATTTTTATTTTTAGTTTATTTTGCATGACTGAGCCTTTATATAGGTTTGTAGTGGCTTATTCTATTGTCAAGAATGCATAGAATATAGAACATTTTCAAAATATGATGTATATACTGAAGGCTTAGATTACTAGAGAGTTTTCTTCGTCCCACAAAATGATACAATATATGAAGGAATCAAACAGTTGCAAAATGCAAACCATTTTTTGCAAACTGCAATGTAGTAAAAACAGAACTTAAAAATAAAAAAAGATGCCAACAACTTTAACATTGGTTCATTTTCAAAACAAAATATTTCAAAATGCTTGTTGAGATATTTCTCAAATTTTCTATTTCGCAAGGAAAAAGTTGTTACAGCAGTTGTTTATGGTGATATATGCAAAATTTATATCATACAGGAAATTTAAGCTGGTATATGTACAGGATTTAAGATAAGATTTTGTTAGTTCTGGGATAGAACCTGCAAGTTCCAGTTTGATATAGTTTTACTGTAAAAGAAAAAAATGAATGCTTGTATATCATCTGCAGCAGCAAACAGTGTTCTAGGATAAGGCCGGTGTTTTCATATATGTTTCTTATTGTCACAAAAAGCAATGATGTGCTCTCAGTTCAAAGCCCGCTTGTTCCTAATGATGTAAATCTTTAAAAACACCTCCCAAATATCCAGTTTAGTTTTTTTTAAAGACCGAATTTGTCTCTTTTTTGATCATTTTTAGTGAATATATCTTTTAAATACTTGCACATTAAAGTCCCCCTCCAGTCCAAAATCAGTTCTACAGTGTGCTGTTTAAATGCTGTCTGTGCAGAGTTTGACTCTAGAAGGATGTTTTCACATTCATCTGCTGAAAGTGGAAAGTTTCTCTGTGATCATTTTAAGGGGCGTGGCCTACCTGCATGATTTGTGACATCACAAATAGTTAGGTCAGTCCTGGTCCAGTATACAACTTGTAGAGTGTGATGTAGAAACTTGAAGCCACCAGTGCACATCCACTGAGAATGGACTTTACAGTGAAGTAGGAGACATCTTGTGTCCAGCAGGAAAACTTTAGAAATGAACAACATTTACATATTCAGATTTTCTGGAGGTTTTAATGCGGTAGAAGGACGAGATTACTGTTGAAGGATTTGAATCTGGGAATTATACTTTTTTTTGTCGGAAAAACATATCAGATTCACATTATTGTATCAAGTAGACTATTTGTATATATGTCTTAATACATGTCTGGAGGGGATCTTTTCCCACCTGAGTCTGTATTAAATCAGTTTGGGAGTTATAACAGGGTGTAATCTTATGCCTTTTATTTGCATTGCGTCTTTAAATTGACGTTTGCAGTTTGGAAGATGATTGATTATTGTAATATCGTTCACCTTTATTGGAGGATGACACTCAAAATTTGTCGGTATGGCCTCTCTTTGAACAACTTCCTCCTTTTTTACAATCTTAATTTTCTCACTAAATAGTTTCCATCCTGTACACAGACTTCAGTGACCCCTCTCACTTCCTGCTCTCACTATCTCCTCTCCTGACTTCTCTCTTCCCTCCACTTCATCTCTCCCTCTCTCTCGTGCCGTGATATTTCTCTTCTATTTAAAGGCCACTGAAGTCAAGCTTTAGAAAGACATTTCAATTTACTTACTGGCCTTTGGAAAGCACCTCCGGTTAGATTTGGATGCCATGGTACAGTTAATGGTGTATATCTGTTAAATGGCAAGCGTGAGCCGCAGCATCGATCACATCTAAGGGAGAAGATGGCAGTAGATATAACAGCAGGTACAGAGCATTATCCCTCTGTCAAGGAGAATGGAGACTTCTAGCGGACGTGGATTATCTGTTTTACTGCAAGCATGTCATCCCACGCCGCTTTAAAACAAAAGGGTTTCCTACTCCCAGCTCTCCAGCGTGAATACCCAGGTACAGAACAGCCAACTGGGACTTTTTCACTCGATTAATCATTGGAGAAAGCCTGCAGGCTGCAAGCATCAATAATTTTAAAGGAAAGGGCTTTACAGTAAAGATTATAAGCATGAGAATATCTTAGCATATTAGAAATCAGCATTTTTCTCCTTTTGCTTAAATGCTTTTGCTACCCTCAGGTGTGCTGACCCCTCAGTTGACAAGCAACATGTTAATGGATTCAGAGCAGAGCAGGCAGCAGCTCCTGAGTCACTTTCAGTTTCCATATTTACTGAGGCTGGCGGTGGCCACAGGGAGGTAGCCAGGCCACAGAGGGCACAGCGAGATACTGCAGCTATACCAGAACAACACCTTGTTTTCAGTCTTTTTTCTTGTGTGTGGACAAAAGAAATCAGCAGCTTAGTTTCTCCAAAATGCAGTTTTCTTAAAGCTCTAATATGAAACATTATCACATTAAACTGTCTATAACCTCTAGAGCTATGTTCTACATGTAGTTGAGTTGTGTACTCCCATTATCCCAAATGTTTCCAACAATGTTTAAACTCAGAGAAATCTGTCATTTTATTCAGGTAACGCTGCGTGACATCCTTTGTCTGCCCAGCAGAGTGGGAGAAGCAGTGATTTTTAAGGTGGAACTGCTTTATTCAGTGTTTTTAGCGATTTTCTGTTTCGGAGAGGAGGAGACCTCTGTGGATCATTGGGCTCCCGGTAGAAACCTCCTGAACCATGAACACTTAAGGAATCCTAACCGGGAGAAGCTGACTGCAATGACGGCAATGGTGGTAAAGACAACGACTCCCACGATCCCACACTACTGCACAGCATCATCAAACTTTGTCTTCTGTTATTGTTTTGATATAAGAGACCCCATTGCGGCAGAAGTTTAAGACTTGTGCAGCCAAATTCAAATTTCTTCACCTACACAACTTGCATTTATGTTCATTTTGTTTTTTTATTTTTTATTTTACTGATATGGTATTAAATCATGTCTGTTTCCCTGGTTAGAAAACCACAGAGCCAAGCAGAGTGGGTTTAAAGGATCTACAGAAATGACAAAATAACAACTCTTAAAGGACCAGCGGCATTTAGTGCTGATGTTGTAGATTGTAACCAAGTGAATACAGCTCACCTCCCAGGTTTATAGGAAACTACAGATTGATTCCAGTAGACCAGGAGTTCTTAAACTTTTCCATGCCAACGCCTCCCAAATAGCAATGGCTTATGGCCTGCCCCCCCATCCCCCCCCTTGCAAAATGTCTTTAAAAACACGTTGACAATACTAGAGCAAATGTAAAAAAAAAAAAAAAATCTAAATATATTTTCATGCTTTTATTAATGCAGTAATCTTTACATTTCTATTTAAAATCTTTGATCACTACATAACATTCAAAAATGTGTCCATTTCTGTGAGTTAGTGCAGGCTAGCTAGCTAAATTTCAGGAGCAACAGTTTTGTTAGAGCACAGACCATTACCAGGTCAAAACTGTCCATGTATGTGAAAAATGATGGTTTGTCTGGAAAATAAAATGTTGATATGTTATGTGTTATTATCAATTATATTACATAATAATACACATAAAAAAAGGGTATTCGGTTTTATGTTTTTAAATTTAGCATTTAGCATTTTCCCTCATCTTCCCTCAGAATTTTCTGAGGCCCCCTATACGGCCCCTGACAGCCCCAACCCCCACTTTGAAGAACTGCAATAGACCATTTTACATGATTACATAATGATGTAATTCTGTTATTTTTATATTATAGTAACAGTAGCTGTACGGTAATAGTAGTAATAGTAATAGCAGACAATAGTGTCTGACTCTTTTGTGTCTAAAATCTGTTTTAAAGGCTTTTTCACTGAGGGAGGTTTTGGGGGAAATTATTCATTTTAAATCCACAGACTGTATCTTCCAGCAGCTTCAGTCTGTATGTCTCATATCTTATTTGAAGATGAAACAACCACATTTGTTCCCTTTCCACAAAAGACTCACTGATCATCATTCTTTTCACTCGTGACCACATCTTTCCTGAACGGGCACTGCTCCCAGTCCGCTCAGCTGCTGGAGGGGGTGTCATGGTTCTGCTCTGCACCCGTGGGTGTCTGGGCAGCATCAGCCTTCACCCTTTCTGAGACCAGTCAGTGTCAGCGATGACAGTGACTATCTCAATACAGAGAAAGCAGGTGTGTGTGTCTACTTTACAAGTGAACACATCTGTTTTCTTTGATCTCTCTATCTTCCTCTCTCTCTCTGTCTCTCACACACACGCGCGAATGAGCAAGAGGATCCAATCAAGGGCGCTCCAGCTAAAGAGGGGATGGTGGTGGTGTGGGGGGGTGGGGGGGAAGCGAGGGGTGTAAGGGGTGTAATTTCTGTTTCATATGCCCCCCCCCCCATCCCGACTTGACAATACTTGAAAAACAATGAGAGTGACCCAGTTGCAGGATTCCAATTAGTATTAGATATGCAACAGTTGAGATTAGAATGCGCCTCTTCCCTCAGTGGAGGGGGGTGTGGGGGGAGGGGTGCTCGCTGCTCTGATTACCAGCCCGAGCCCAAGTGTCGGGTCGTGATAAAGACTTTTGTGTGTGTGTGTGTGTGTGTGTGTGTATCTGTGTCTCTCTATGTGTGTATGTTGCATGGGGGGTGTGGAGAGATAAGGCATCAGGGGGACACAGCAGAGCATCAGTACACTAGCTTACCTACACACACACACACACACACACACACACACACACACACACACACACACAAGCACACACAGACACACACACACACCGATCTCAGTATGTCCCGTCTGTCCGCCAAGGGAATATTTATTTCTAAAATAGCTTGACTCCTCCCCAACGGGAGTGGAGGTTATTTTAATCAGTGGAGAGGGAATAGAAGAAGATAGGGTGCTGTTGCTGTGTGTGTGTGTGTGTGTGTGTGTGTGTGTGTGTGTGTGTGTGCGTGCGCGTGCATGTGTGTTCGCGTGTGTATTGGTGTCTGAATTGGGTGAAGCGACTAGCTTGCTTTTTCAGCCAGGACGTTCTTAGAAATGAGAGACAGTCTGTCTGTGTGACCTTATTGTGTGTTAGTGTTTGGTTCATGCAGTCAGTGGAAGAAAGTGAGACTGAACAGAGAACAGCTCTGAAGGTCAGTACAGTTAATGGGTTGGAATATTGGAAGTGGTCATTGTTTCACACAGAACTGTGCAGTTTGAAAAGCCTTAAAAATACAGAATTTAGGCCTTGATGTAATGCTAAAATAATACTGGTACTACTATCGCCATTATTAGATTTTCAGCATTATTATATTATCATTATTGTAAATGTAAACATTAGTACCCAAAACCTTTCCAATCAAATTGCATCTGTGGCACTGTGTCAACTTTCACTACTCTCAAGTAACAAAACCTGGCCTAAATTGGCTTGGTCAGATTCATAATCTTGTGTTAGTTATTTGATCAAATCAAATCTATTTTTTCCCCAAGATTTAGACTGCATTTTAAGTTAGTACAGTAGGGTTCAGTGATTGGACGAATATATAGGCTATTAGAGAGTCCATCACTGGTTTTCTTTTTGGATTAATGTTTTGGTTGATTTATGTTGCAAAATAAGAAACAGAAAACCTCTGTAAAGCCTGAATATTTTCACATCTAACAGTGGTGAATTAAGGGTTTATTTTGGCTAGTTTGATGACAGGAAATGCAGTAACAAGGTGATTCAGAGAGAGGCTCCGACCAGGACTGTGACTCCGGGGAAGATAAGGACACAGTCCCACACGTGTGGGACAGGACAGGGACAACCCAGTAGAAGAGCGGCGTGAAGAGGAGCGATGGGGAGGTTGGGCATCAGAGAGGCAGCAACAGCACGTAGAGCCAGAATATTTTCACACCTAACTCTGTTAGACACCAGAGTTGGCGATTGTGGGAATGTGGAAAGAGTAATAAAGATGGTTTGGTGAGTTTTGTTTCTGTTGTATTTGAATGAAGTGTGATTTAAGGTGAGTTAACAAGGCAATTAAGTTGGTCTTAGTTGGATACATTGGCCGTTATGATTGTTGGGCTGCTGTTGGCCAGTTGGAGAACATATCGCCAAGAAAATGTTTAATTTCCTTTGGTGGAAGTGTTCTCTAGGCTTACCTCAGCACAAATCTAAGTACATTTTCAAAACTGTTGAAAACCAGCTGAAAAGTGAGTTTTTCTTACTTCATACTTCTTTGGGCACATGGGACTTTTTTTCTTTTTTTTTTCTAGAGTGTGCCCTTTATTTATACATCCAAACTAGGTCCAAAACCTACAGGTAGCCTACAGATGGATCATCAGCAACATTTCTGTGGCTTCCTGTAAATTCTTGGAAGGCTGCTGGAAACTGTGACTTGACTGCATTTTTTGTCACGACCTCCTGCTGCTGCCACCTGATCTCGCCCACTTTTCCAGGCAAGGGGCAGTTCATCTCAATTAAGCCTATAAAGAAGTTTTCTGCTGATGAGGGCCAAGTGATTTGGTTCAAAGCTCCAGAAAAAGCAAACAAGTTGACAAAACTAAGATAGTTTTTAAGTGCTGTTTCAAAGATCAATAATGACCTTAGTGTACGACTTAGTACACTAGAGGTTCTCAGAATCATGGAACAGTTAAATATCTACATTTTCTCGTCAACTGAGCAAAGTCAATCTGCTGATGAGGACTGAAGCTCCAGAGCAAGTGGACCTAAACTGATTTGAGTCGAGATTGTTTGGTCAAATAGACAGATTTGTGAATATTTGTGTGAAACCTGAGAAGAAGGATGAGAGAAAGATCATGGTAAAAAATTAATTTAATTTAGGTAAAACTAAGATGGTACTTGGACTTTTCTTTCAACTCACCTGCATTATTTCAGTTTAGCAAAACATTCAAATTAGTAGAAACACAAAATGTATTTAGTGGTAAATCTGCCCTGGTTTACATCATCATTAATTTGCAGTCAATCAAACTGCATCACGTTCATCAACTGATCTAACATCATTGGCCTCACTTATTTGTCTAATCTCAGTCTTAAATGTAGCAGTTTTCGTAATCGGTCCACAACGTTTTCCAGTGCAAAGTATTGGGTCGTGTCTTCCTAAAACTTTTCTACTCATCAGGCTCAGTGACTGCAGCTCAGGCCCTGGATCATGTTACTCACTGAATCTCATGACAGCACATCCAGCCCAACAATGACAGTTTAGGGTCATAGTGTTTGTCTATGTTCTTCTTGTACAGTATAAGTCCATAACTTGGCCTGAACCCCTCCAGCCCCAAAGCAATCAGATTATGCTATCATGCCGTCCTTAGGCCCTCAAACTCTGCGACAAATCTATACGTTCAATTGGAAGTGTCACCGGCCGGTCTTAGCTGCAGCTAAGCTCTCCGCACACGAGCCCAACAACGTCTCAAAAGGGAGCCCTTCAGATGGCTCCAGCTGTTAATATACGCCTGCTTTCCCCGATGAGATTCTGAGAGGATAAATAGAGATGGGGAGGATTAGTTAGCGGGGCGACGAGGACAGGATCCAAATTAGCGCCAGCCTCAATCACCCGGCCCAAACTCCCCCCCGTCCGTTCACGCGGCTCTCTCGTAACGCGTTCGTTTTCTTGCACTGTCGTTTATGTTCAAGGCTGATTGGCAAGGAAATTCTGATGCGGCGACATGGTCAATTTGGCCACTAATTCGCGCCTCAACACTCAGAAAACCCAATGACAGACCCCCTTCACCACTGCACCCCTGTATGCCTCTGTCAGATTACAGCCTAGTCCTCATCTGAACCCCTCATTTACATCTAAAGTAATCATTTTATCTAGTTGTGCCTATAGAGCTCTGCAAGTCATTTCAGGGGGGCAGTTGCAGTTTTATGTAAACATGCAGATTTGTACTTCTGTGCTGCTCCCTGTTGAATAATTGAATGATGCTGTAGAGTATGTTATGTTAGCAGTGTGATAGCTATGATGCATAGTTTAAATGCTATGCAGCAGTTTGCACCAATGTGTGCGTTTGTTGTCTTTTTGGGGGGCTCTAAATCACCATAATAAGTAGTTTCAGCACAGGAGGAAGTCGTCCACAGTAAGTGGGACACTTTGTTTAGCATTTTGATTGAATACTGTTCATGATTTTTGTATGTTTTCCAAGTTCTTTCAGACAGTCTGCTCTAAAGCGTTAATGGTGTTGCATTCAGTTGTGACAATTTAAAGGAAAAACTAACACAACCTCCTAGTATCTGGAACCCTCGCCATTGTCCAAGAGGTGCTCAAGTGATTCACATCATTTTTCAATCTCGTCAAACCTTTCGATGACCTTTGTGTCCTGTATGAAAGCATCTGCAATTTTCACGTTTCTCCCTTTGTTCATTCAGGTTTTTCCTTTAATTTGTCACCCGTCTATAGTTTTATGAAGAATGAAGATGCAGAGCTTGAGAGAGATGTTCAGACACTACGTATTTTCTCACCTCTGCTGCTAGGGCTGTGTATTGTCAAGATTCTGGTGATACGATACAATTCGCGATACAATGGGTTACAATTCAGCATAGTGCGATAAAGAACATACCACCATATGAGTCATGCCTGATTTCATGGCAGCTTTTGTCGTTATGTTCTTTGTTTTTTTTTAACAATGGATTTAATAAAAAATGTCTAATTCATGAAAAACTTGTTTAAGTAAAAATAAAATAACGTTTTGGACAGAACTAGAAATAAGGGAGTAAGTTTGGTTACGTATGGTTCAACTTTTTACGCAGAAAACTGATTGAATTTCCATTAATTGCAACATTGCAACTTCCTGGAGGAACTGCCATATGCAGAAAATCTAAGTTTAAAAAGTTTTTTAATGCAACCAAAACTGTGGGATCTGAATTTGTATCTATCACAGTCCCTGTAACATCCAATATCATAGCCCTCAGTGCCACTGCTGGTATTGTCATCTCATGGGAGGGCCACTTCAGTGTTCAAGTACTACAAGAAAGCGAAATATTCTGAAAATATTTCCATTACTAACATCATACTAAACAAACAATTGAAAACAGCAGTTTGTATAAATTTTTACATCATCTTTGTTGTTTCCAAGCAACAAACGAAGGTCTAAGACTGGCTCTCTTCTTATCAACCATTTGCACGCATTTGTGGGCATCTTTGACCTTTTCCGTTATTCTGAAAGACATTTTTTAAATGAATTGTCTATGAATGGGTAGTTTAAAGTTATATGAAAAAACTTGAAAAATAATAATCATCTTGCGGGCTGGATTATATTATATTCTTGTCGCAGGCCAGAAAGAAGGGGATGAAGGAGAGAAATGGCCCCCGGGCCAGCATTTTGAGGTCCCTGCATTAGACCATCCAGCGAGCATTCTCTCTGAGGCATACTAAGGTCCTTATTGATAAGACATACTGTTGTTTGTCTGTGTACTCATGCCACTAATCAAAACTGGCTTAATCTATAGAGAATGGACAGAAAGCATTCATGTGAGGTGTTGTCCCATATCACAATGTTGATATCATGTTTCACAAGGTGCAATCAGTATTAAGTATAAAACTGCAATGTGAGCTTTATGCTGTGCAGTGAAGGCCTGCTCAGAAGATGCAAAAAACAAATATAAAAAAAGGATATAAAAAAATGTATAGTACCACTGACATGCCAATTGATGGCATGTATGAGTAGGTTGACTTATTCTGAAAATAACATTGACTTGTAGTGACATAAAGTGAAAGGGAGTGAAAAATTAGTAAAAACATCCAAGGGTTTCAAGGGTTTAAGGAACATTTAATAAAATGAAAATACCAAAAAAAAAATTGTATTACTTAAATACGGAGCCCGAGGCTGCTTATGCCTCCAGCAGGCAATGACTGCAGACTCCAAAACAAACTACTTCCAATATAAAAGCCTTGAAATAGGTCGGCAGACACAGAACAGCCAACTGTGACTTTTTCATTCTGTTTCACTTGATCAATTCTTAAATACTGGTGCTGAATTCAACTCCTAATAGCCTTACCTGCATTACAATCTGCCTTCATTATCATTTTTCTTTACACCAACACACCCCAATGTTCATCACCAGGAAATAAAGTGAAACGTGCACACACAGACAAATGAACAACAAACGAACGAGACGACAACAAGGACAAAAAAAAAAGAAGCATGACCACACTCTTGTGTCTCACTCCTTTGTTGTTTTTGTCTATCTCAGCACGGTCCTGTGTTCCTCGCCGTGAACTGAAAATGGTATTTGGGAGACAAACAACTTCATTCCGCCGTGCATCAGTAATTAGCTGTGGAATTAGCGGGCTTGACGTGCCTCCACAGATCAGCCGGCCCTCCAGGGAGGCCTGCGGGTCCAGGCAAGCCGCATTTCCAATTATTGTGTTGAATTGCTAATTTAGTTATTGTGCCTGCCGTAATTGTGATGGGTATTGGGTGTGCGATTCAATTTGTTTTAAATATTTGTGGGCCGGCAGATTGGTAATGGAGCTGACCTATCTGCAGGCCCAGTGTGAGAGTGAGGGAGAAGAAGGAAAAAAAAAACAAAAGGAAGGGACTACAAAGATGTTGTAGTCCCCCATCACACATACACAGTGACACACACTCTCTCAATCTCACTCTCCCTTTCTCTCATCATCTTAGTATGATCTGCCTCATCCCTTCTAAGACTGTTGAAGTTAAAAAGCCTGCATTTAAAAAAAATAGCACTTTGATCATCTTCAGGGTGCGAGGCGCAGAGCATTAGACGGCAAGAACACTGAGGCTTTTGGTTTGATGAGGAGTGTCGTGGGAGGCATCGCCGTTTCTCTGCTGAAATATTAGTTTGCTGCTGGTGAAGGTAGTTCTGCTCCTGGCCCAATTAGGGGGCATATGTGGCAGGACACTGAGCACTGCTGTAGTCTAAAGCCCAGAAGAAACAGTCTGTGGCTGTGGGATCGCTCTATCCAGATGAAAATTAGACTGATCGATGAGTGCACTGGTTTTTCACTTAAATACTTATGCACTATAAGTTATCTGTTAATGAGATACCACTAATGCAGTTTACAAGCATCAATATTGTTGCCTTATGGAACTGATTTTGAACGGTGGCAAAATTGTTGAGTGGAACTATATTTTAGGTGTCCTTATAAACTGTGCTGTATGCCACCAATCAGGAGCAAGTACATTGTGTCGTCATGGTAATATTGCTTTTAATCAAGCACTACATCAGTGACCCATATCATGGATGTTAATTAGCATCAAATACTAAATACTGACTGCATTAAAAATAGTACTTTCACAAACTTGAAAGGGCCATGCCAGTGTTTCTAGCAGATGTACTGCAAGTAAAGGCAGGTCACCATTGTCTTTCTATTTAAGGACAACTTGCAGAGACTTGAAACTTGTTTGACTTCACTGACCCATCTATGACGCTATGACAACAAAAGAAAACCAGGGTGGCATACCCTAGAGGCTGCACTAATAATGCCAGTGTGCAATAGAGCAGTCGTTCTCAGCCTTTTTGGTGTCAAGTACCCCCAAATTGATCAGGCCACGGACCCATGTTTGATAAGATGTACTCTCAGTGATCCCAGCCTGATAAGATTTAGTTGCTCTATAACTGTCTATACTATAGATTGGCAGATTAAAAGTGAAGAGTGTGAAACCTTTGAACTGTCAATCTTGTACATTCTCTCATTGGGCTAACTTTACGTCAGTTAAATAACAGTGATATTAAAGTATTCACATTTTTCTGGTGACTCCTTGTTGATAACCATTGCCATAGAGAATAATAATCAGAATAAGGGCATAAAATAATAATTAAAATAATCAGAAGAATAAAGAATAAAAAATCTAAGCTAAAAATCTCTACATATACTGTATGTTAAAAAAGTATTAAAATATAAAGCAGTGAATTTATTAAAACATGTAAAACAATTACTGGTGGATTAATTAGTTATCACAAGAAAAGGATCTTTGTCATATCGTGATATTACGATAATAAGTCGTTATCACGATAAAACAAAAAGAAAAAAGAAAAAATCCATGGCCTCCATACGTAACACTATTACTGATTGATTACTGAAATTCTGTTTCAACATTAGTTATTTTCCTTCTTACTTCTGTGGCAGCAGTCGGTTCCACCAGTATTTTTTTTTTACATGTTTTAATAAATTAACTGCTTTATATTTTTATATTTTTATAACATACAGTATATGTAGAGATTTTTAGCTTAGATTTTTTATTCTTTATATTAATTTTTCTGATTATTTTAATTATTATTTTATGCCCTTATTCTGATTATTATCCTTTATGGCAATGGTTTTCAACAAGGAGTCACCAGAAAAATGGGACCCGAAGGATCTGTCCTAGGTTTCTCCCTTTTAACAGGCAGTTTTTCCTTGCCCTTGTCACCAAGTGCTTGCTCATGGTGGTACTGTTGGGTCTCTGTAAATAATGTTATAAGGAGTTCGGTCTAGACCTGCTCTATTTGAAAAGTGTCCTGATATAACTTCTGTTATGAATTGGCGCTATACAAATAAAATTGAATTGAATTGATTTGAATTGAATTGAATTGAATTGAACAGGTCTTGCATTCAGCAGTCCGCCTTTTTCATGTGTGAAACTCTTGAATGTAAAAGTGACTCTTGGAACAGGCATGATGATGATCTGATTCATAGACCATCAGGTATTGTTGCAAGAAGTCCTCCAAACATAACAATGACATTCCCAGGTGCACTTTCATACAAGGCAACATTATATAGACACATCATTTTTAATATTTAAACCGAAAACATAAAACAAACACAGACAAGTTATTTAAGTCATCATGTCTCAAGTCCAAGTCGAGTCTCAAGTCAGTTATTTTCTGTCAGCTTAAAAGTCATCAAAACAATGACTTGAATTGACTTTCAATTCAATTTTGCTTGTATAACGCCAAATCATAACAAAAGTTATTTTAGGACACTTTTCAAAAAGAGCAGGTCTAGACTGTATTCCTTATAAATTACCCAACAGTTCCCACTGTGAGCAAGCACTTGGTGACAGTGATAAGGAGAAACTTGACTTGAGTCACGTCACCATGGCTAGAGTACACTTCTCTGGTATGAGTCATCAACTGAGCATCCTCACATCATAACTGATCTGTCAAATCTTCAGAGTTTTCTAGTGAAACCTGTGCCCCAAGCAGACTCTCTAAGTCCACAGGAAGTGCCTTTGAGGTCCCTTGCAGACTTTACTCTACGGATTTCCCCGAAACGTGCCCGTTAAATCCATCAGTTCGCAAGTTTGGTGAAGCCCAAACATTTGGATTCAGCCAAGGTTAGAAGAGTATGGTTGTGATGGAGAATTTGCCAGTTTGAGTCCTAGGAAGTGACTTAGAGAGTTTTGATCCCTCCAGCTCCCTGTTTTCTTCTGTGTGAGCCCAGGCACTATGCAAAATATGGTGGTTTTTAACAAAAAGAAGAAGAAGTTCTCTAAACTTTACGTGTGTAAGACATGAAAATTCACAGTGTGATATCTTCCCACTAATTTCATGGATGTCACCAATTATTTTGATGGACAAGCCCACACCTGCTCACAACAAGCAACCAGTAGTGTGGCTAATATTAAAATCAGCAGGACTCTGGTCTGTATACAAAGCTGTTAATAACATTGTAAGTCAGTATTTGCAGCCTTACATATTATTATGATTCAATTTTTTTCCTTCTTTCCTTTCACATACTCTCATAGTGTCATTTTCTGTTATTAACTGATATGCAGAGAATAATCTGCGGTCCTCACTGCCGAATGAAAGAGGTGTTTGTGTGTAGAAGTGTTTGCTGAGGGTGGATTTGAATTTCACAACAGTTTAGAGAGCTCATTGTGGAAGGTGATTGCTCACTGTGCGTGTACGAGTGTGTAAGTGTGTGTGTATGGTGTCCCTGCTTTCATCTTGATGGTGCAGAGCGCATGTTTTTCTGTCCTCCTGTCGCCCTGAGGTCAATATGAAAGACTCAGGGCTGAATGGGACCTCTCCAGGTCTTTGAAATCTCTTGTCCAGCCTCTATGGAAATATTGCAAGTACACACATGCACAGACTGCCATGCATGCAGACACTCACTTATATTGAGCGCACAAGTACAAAAGGAGCATGTGGAGAAACTCATTCACACACACACGCGCACACACACACACACACACACACACACACACACACACACACACACACACACACAGATGAAGTGAAAACAGCCATTTACACCTGGTGGGTGTTTGATCATCAATTAAGCTCCATCTCTCTCTCTCTCAGGCTGTTTAGTCTCCAAGGTGTTCAGCTCAGCCTCCACAATCAATCCACACATCACCATCTAACAGCGAAATTGGCTCATTGTCACTTCTTGTGTGTGTGCATTGTTACAAACACATAGGGTTTATTTCCTAGACATTATGTCTAAAAAATTCACAGTTTAAGAAAAACCTTAATCAATGAATTTATGTATATGCAGCCTCCCCTTATTTTCATGTTCTACCTTGTTGTAATATTCGATCAATGAAAACCGCATTTTAAACATAAGCATAAACACATTTAACATACAAGGATTACCAACTGGGGACCCTACTAACTACTGTAAGAAAATCATAGCATTTTAACATATGTGTGGGAGCCCATTTCCGCCAATGTGATAGGACAAAAAGGATTCTGTAAATCATTGTAATAAGAAACAAAAGTAATGACTTTAAGAAACTATGTCAAAGTAGTCAAACCATTGAGCTACTTATTAAAAAATGCTGAGTTTCTCATTATTTTTGAGTTATTAAGTAATTATTATGACTTCAGATAATCACCCAAATATACACTGTAAAAAAACAAGTTGAGAAAAGGCTAAAGACAACTGTCTTCATTAACTGTTTGAGTCTTAAGTCAAACTCAAACTCAGTTTTGAAATTAACTAATACAGATGATTTACTTTATCCTTTTGAGAAACTTAAATCTTAAAGTTTTAGATAAGTGTATTGTATTGAAATTTGTATTTCATAATTTAAAACATATAACTGATAAATGGATTGATAAGATATATAATTTAATATTTTTAATTGCAACTATTTAATTTAAAAGCACCAAATAATGAAAAATCAGGTTCACAGCTCACTGTTTTAAAAAATAACAGTAAGTTAAAACACTATGTGAAAAACAGAATTTCCTGTTTTTAAAACTCAAAGATTTAAGTTTTTATAAAGAAGAAAAGGTCAGCAAAACTTTTACGTTTTGAAATAAACTAAAAAATTACTTAAAATGTTTACATTGTAGAAATTGGGTTTTCTTTACTTTAGAATGAGGCATTTTTATTCAGAAGTCATGATTATTAGTTTTCTTATTTATTTATGTAAAATGTAATTCTTTTATCGAAGTTAGTTGGTTGTCTAAAACCTCTGAACGCCCACCGGGTCACCCACTTGAGTGAGTTATAAGCTGCTTAGATTGCCCACACAAATATAAATGTTCTCCACAGTTGAATCCTTCAATTAATTTTACAGAAATCATGAGCTCCAAAATATCACATAATCAAATAAATGATTCCTAATTGATGTGTTATTTAATAGTCTAATTTGTACACAAGTAATTTTCATACTAAATAAACATTAGTTTAACCCACTGGCTGTGCATGGGGAGTATGGTTTACTAGTTATGAGCAGTCAGCCATGTTTCTACAGTAGCCCAGACAGACAAACCAAACACTGGCTCTAGATAGGGCCTTTTGCATTTTTTTTACAGCCACCGTAGAATTAACAGCCCGTACTCATTCTTAGGTCATCAAAGACAGATGCATTGCAATCTGTAACTTCACCTTTAGATGCCAGTAAACACTACAGACTGGACCTTTTAAATTATTTAAGTTGGGTGCTTTTGACTTAAGTCCCCCAGGACCCCAATACAGTGGTATTTTTAAAAAGAAATCCATGATCTGAATCATTATGAACCAATGGATTGACAAAATAATGAAAAATTGAAATATCAGAATGAAGCAGCTCTGAGATATAACAAAAAGTATACCTCTGGGCTCTGCGGGTAACCCATACACATATTTAATTTATAATCGATAGAACAGCACTTGTGTTTCTCCAGTCATGTGACCACATCAAAACAACGTCACACAACAAAGGCTAATAACATAACCAACAAATAGGCACGTGCTCATAAATATGTCCACGTGCACCTGGGGTTATACAAACATGCACTGCAAGAGTGAACACCTCGAACAGCAGCATCTTATCAGAACCAACCAACACCATTATCTTTACGATTTGAAAATGTTTATTATTCTGCTGCTTGCTCCCTTTCTAAGACAAACATGAAGCTGATGGCAATCAGGGTTGTTTTCCCCCCATGTGAAGAAAGAAAGATGGTAACCACTGCACCAAAACGTAGAAATGAGTAAGGTGAGGCGGGTAGGAAAGAGCAAAAGAGGACAAAAGAAGACAGAGAGGAAAGGCGTGAGAGTTTGAAATGTTAAAGAGACAGAGGAGGAGGAAAAAGAGCGAGCCTGGCAGCAGAAGCAAATGAAATCAATTTGTGAAGCGTTGAAGTAATTGGTTTCTAAACAGAGTAGTGTCCTGGATGCCGGCTACCTCTTTCTATTCGGCCTCAGCTGCAGAATAAGTCCACCTCCTGCTGGAATGACAACATCAACACCTTGTTTCTCATTCAGGAGTTGTTACAAAGGTGTGTGTAGGAGTGTGTGTCACGCAAAGAAAAACTTCTCTAAAAATGCCGTAATCAAGGAGGAACCATATCAACAATTGCAGCATGTTCACTTGAATAACATTCAGAATGCTCCAGTGTGCCCTTTTAGCTCGCACTATGTAAAACTGGAGCAGAAAGGCCTTTTATGCTCAATAATAGGGGCAGAAATGTAATCAAACCAATGTGATTGCCCTGTGATTCCTGCCAAAATACATCTAATCTCACATTAAGATACATTAATCTGCTTTATAATTGACATTTTAAAAATAGCACTTATGAAATTAGCAGAGAAAAGGGGAGAAAAGGCTTGTATGGTCAATTACAACTAACACTTGGGCTTGGCACAGGAGCCATTGGACACAAGCCATAAGTATTTAAATTACACAGAACCAGAGGGCCTGATTACAGCAATGCTGAATTTAGAAGCAGTAATTGTAGTCGAAGGCTCACAATGATGCTATTCACAGCCTCTTGTTGGAGGGAAGAGGGCTTTCCTGACTCCTGTAAAGGGCTGGGATTTAAATTATGAAATGATGTTCAGGTGTCATTTTGATTAGAGTGGCACAGGACATGTATCACTCCCATACTGAAATCGACTTTAGAGGAAAGCCTGTGCAAAAACATATTTTACCTATATGGATTTTTAAAGGCAAAGTAATGTATTTTTTACCGCTGAAGTGAGATATGGAAACGGGGAGAGAGGTGAAGACATGCAGCACAGGGGGGTTGGAATTGAACCAGGGCTGCTGAGGTAAGGACTCCACCTACATGTACATGGGGTGCACGCTCTACCAGGTGGCTTCCCAATCTCAGTCTTTTTTGACTGATATGTACAAAAATAGTAATTGGACACTTACTAAAGTGAATCTGAATTAAATTTAATCAAAATCGAGTTAAGTCACTAAAACTGAAAATAGAATTGTGTGGAAAAAATCTAAATCACAAAATCTAAATTCAAAGTAATGTTTAAAAACTTGTCTTTGTGTAAAATATAATGCATTTTCTGTAATATATGTATGAACATGAGTTAAGACATGTTGCATTAAACTAGAGAATATCCAATAATTTGTGCTAGTGTTCAGCATTTAAGTAAGTCTATATTTTTCTTGCAGTTCTTGCCATTATCAGCTCAGCAGTCATATACAGTATATTACTTCCTGGTTTTTGTAAAAACTACAAAAAACACAAAACATGTCATGATGTGATAACTCTGTTGTAAAGCTGCTGAGCCATTGACCTTACAAACAGTGCTTGTATAAGCCTCGTTTTATACTGACCTGAATGTAACTTTTCCAACCAGCAACATATTGAACTTGGTGCTGAGCGTCACTGCATTAGGAACAGTGATGCGTTCGCTTACCAATGTGTGATCTGTGATGTGCAGTGGCTTAGTTTAGAAAAATATGAACAACCCACTCAGTAGTGACTTCAAATCTTTGAACTTAACTGAATAAAGTTATTTGAATCAGCTAAGTCATTTGGATTTCCACCTGTTAAGGTTTTGTCCTTAAAGTTCCATTGTGTTCCATGGTTGGAAGGGGAGGGTAAAGCAACAATGTTGCGATCCGCAACTACACAGCTAGATGTCACTAAATCTTCTACACTGGACCTTGAATGTCATCACAGGTGTAACTGTAGTAAAGTTAAATATAGTAACTTTGAAACAATATATAGATACACTCTACTGTAATGGCTAATACATTTTTGGGGAGTGACCAACCAGCCCAGTACTTCTAAGAAATGACTTCTAGGAAATGAAATAAGGGGTGGCTGTGGCTCAGGAGGTAGAGTGGGTCGTCCACTAATCAGAAGGTTGGCAGTTCGATTCTCTGGCTCCTCCCTTTGCATGTTGAAGTGTCCTTGAACAAAATACGGAACCCCAAAATGCACCAGATGCTGTGTATCACTGTGTGAATGTGGCAAGTAGTGTAAAAGCGCCTTGAGTGGTCGGAAGGCTAGAAAGGCGCTATATACGTAACATTCATATTGGATGATTTCGGATACTGTATACTAGTACTCGGCTCAAACGAGTATCAAGTACTGCTAATGTACTGGTTATGAGTATCCAAATAGTCCGTGTAGAAATGTGTCAATATATAATAAACAATAACTATTTAATATAATTAAATAAAATCAAAAACTCTTTGTATACTTTTAAAAACATTGCTCTGTAGCTCAGTTCTCAAGCTGTTCTATAAATAGTTTTTTAACAAATGCAGCAACGTCTGATCAACCCATGTAAATTTCAGGCTTAAATGTACAACTTCCGGTTAGTCCTGGCCCATTTTTAGTACGGATACAGATACCCTGCTGTTTATATTCAGAGCTAATGGAGGATGTAGTGTGTCATGGTGAAATTGTGTATAGAGCATCCAACTTTTATGTGCATGGGCAGTTTCTGCCACAATTCGACTTTTGAGGTTTGCTTCTTAACCCTAATCTTAACCTTAAAAACTGCAACCACAATCTTTTTCTATCCATATATAAGTGTTTTAGTTTCCTAACCTTAACCATACCTTAGTCATAGTTTACCTGACATAACCACAATCTCTCTGTAATCTGAAACTGCGGGTGGCTCAAAGACTGTTGAATCTCATTCCCAGGTCATCATACATCAACGCTTTGGTCCATCAACTATCTTACCGACCTGTAATTGAATCAAGTCTCTAGTCACAGGCTACATTTTCTAAACAGAGCCGGAAGTCTATTTTTCTCTCAGATCACTCCACTTACAATACTTCTAAAAGGTTATTTTTTCTTATTTTTTGCCCAGTTATGGCAAAAATAAACTGCCTACCACAGCTTTTACTGTAATTTGAAGGTAATGTTTCCAGGAATGTCCAATATAAACAGCATCACAGTTTTGACTTATTCAACTTTAGAGATCCTACAGCCTTTACATAAAAAATACTTTTAATGTCTAGGTTTTTTATGTAGCTGGAGTCAGGGAGGAACCTCTGAAAACACACATGTAAAACCACTCAACATTATCCCAACTGTGTCATACCTACATTCATGGTTTTATACACAGAGGAAAAAAAACTGACATTTGTTGTCGGAGCCAGGCAGCCTGTGGCCAGGAACCAGTTAACACAGAGGCCTCAGCTACAAAGGCAGACCACGAAATGTCACAAATCAAAAACTCAAAGTTTCACAGCCACTGAGGGGAAAAATACCACACCACAGCCACACCACGATATTGCCTTTTGGTCTCGACTTGATAGGGGCAAAATGCATATTCATGAAGTAAGCAACTTGTGATCCCAAACAAAGTAAAGCCCTGGCTTAGGGAGATTGGGCCCGCCGTTAATGACTTCTTCGTTTTAAGCCCGCATAAGAAAGCCCCCCGATTTCCCTGCGCTTGTAGTCCATGAGAATATTTAATACCGTTATTAATCATTTTTAATCCGTTTGCTTTTAATTAAGAAACAGCATGTTGCTGTCCTATCAGCCTGTGCCAGCGCACAGATTAATTGTAGCTTAAGATAGCCGGCCGTGATTGGTGTAATGTATTAGCTAACAAGACGCCCGGCTTCTAAAGATACTTGTACACTACCTTGGGAACTTGGCACCACTCCAGGGCTTCTCTCTCCCTCCCTCTCTCACTCACTCCCTCTCTTCCTCCTCTATCTCTCGTCCCGTGTGTCTTTCCTGTTTGATGCTGCAGTCAGGCGTCTTTGGGAAACCTTTCCTCTAATCTCGGCATGCCGCTGTGTTTGTAGCACCATTACTCTGATGGCAGGCCAGGCTATCCCTGATGAGGGAACATGGCGGAAAGGAGGCTTTCATTCCGTCCCTGGCTGAGGGCGATACACTGTAACCTATAGCCCCGGGTGCCAGGCCCCGTTTTTTTTTTTTTCCCAGACTGGTTCAATTTGACTCACTTGGCCCCGGGTCTGGATTAGGATGTCAGGGAATTGTGGCTTTACGGTTACATCCTCATTTGGATGTTGTTTTGTCCTCCTGTTTTTGGTGAGAGGGAGGTGCTTTACCACAAGTATGATTGGAACAGCACTAAGAAACAAGAAACAAGAGGGAACGGTGTTGCCTAAAGGAGATGGCGATGCAGTGAAGGGATGCCAGAAAGGATATTGGCACATTCTTTCGCTGCCACCCTGCTCAGTTTCTCCAGTCCTTACCAGAAATTCATGACGAAAGAGGGTGTCAAATGTGAATGAACAGCAGGGGGTACTCTGCTCTGATTCCTTGCTGGGTGGACTGTAAGCTTTATATGCTGCTAATCGTTCTATTACAGCTGCTGAATAGGGGGTTAAAGTCATAGACATTAGGAGCATACACATGATCACATGCACATGGTTGGATCTATCTAGGATTCATCAGATTGAATGCAAGGCTAATTTGTAACACTATTTCTACTGTTTCCCCCCACCTTTATTCCCAATACAACACCCAGAAGGTTGTGCAAGTTTATTTGTCACATTTGTCTGTTTATTTGTGTGCGGAGTGTGGCTATGTGACAGCTAAGACTCTGAATGATGTTAGAACTGACCATTAACAATGAACACGGGTGCTGAGTATGCTGCAGCAAATCCTATTATCAGGATTTATGAAAATCAGCTATGTAAATCAGCAGTTCATAATAACAAATGTTGGTGCTTTTTACCTTTTTACTTGGGTTATTTAGATTGTATTAATTGTCCCAGAGGGAGATCGGTTTTCACTGTCAGTATAACACAGAAAAGTACAGATATACACACACCAACATACAGATATAGACAATACATATACATATACATATACATCTACATACTATGTAGTCCTCATAGGACCAGTCCTAATGCATCAAGACGTCATTTCTGAGGTTCTGGTTAGGGTAGGGGTAAAGTGTGAATTGAGGTTAGGTTAGGGTAGGGGGGTTAGGGTTAAGGAGTTTGGGTGCTTGAATGGTTCTCAAACTGTGGGGAATAGGGGTGCATGGCCTGGGCAAAAATATGGAGTGGAATAAAGTTGAATGAATTTAATTTATGTCTGGAGAATAAACAAGAATTTGCTGATGCTATTGTGCTTCCCTTATCCCTTATCTTACAAAAAAACAACTTTTTATTAGATTGGGGGTTTTTTTGTTCCCCATGATTGTTTAATGATTGCTAAAAATCATGGGGTGGTGGGGCGTGAACTCTTTTTCGGCTTCTGAAGGGGGGCACACCAGGAAAACTTTGAGAACCACTGAGGTAACAGTTTGGTTTATACTGTACACAATGATACTTACAAGGATAGCCGCATGTGTAATATATATTATATATATATATATATATATATATACCAGTGTCTGTTGAAGGATATAACTTTTATTTTAGTTTTATATGCTTATTTGTCAAAATGTGTATTCTGTTATTTTCTTTGGCCATGTTACGGTTGTTGATGCACTCATGAAAGGAGTTTTTTCTATCGCACAATCCCAGGATTCTAGAGCAAGTAATCCTCCATTGATTCAAAGGAGTTTCCCTCAAAATATCCAGAGTGGACAAAGGGGTTCTTCTTGGAATCCTGAACACTGGTTCATCCATGAACCCATATATTATGAGTTCTTTTAAGAACAAGAAGTGCTGATACAGTGTCCTTTGTCCTTTTTCCAGTGAAGACAGTTTGTCCTGGAACCCTAACTATTATTATTCTTTGCATCTGCAGCTTTAAACATGGTTCATTTGTGCTTTTTTTCCAACAATTCCACATAGTGCTGATCATGCCAATTTCAATAATATGAGTATTTTAGAGTGTTAACTTGTATAATAGAACATGAACATTTAATTGAATAGTCTTATAACATTTTATTATGAAATGATGTATTGCATTTCTTACTTTGAACATCATCTTACCTTAGGAAGATGCCAATACATTGGTATTTTTAAAAGGCACAAGTTAAAACGGAATCTGAAAACAGTGATATGAAGTCATTAGGAACACACTGATTGACAAAGTCATGAAAAATTGGAATCTGTAGTTTGCGGGTGGCCCAGTAGGTAGGATGAGGGTTTTAACCATGTCCTGTTCCCCTGGGAAGGAACTCAAGCACTCGATTGATTTTGTTTTCAGCTTTTGTCTGCTCTGTTATGAGTCCTTCTGCTATTACACAGCATTTTGGCACTTCATTTACTTCAGGTACAGCATTTCCATATTCAGTCCTAAACAATAAACACAGAGCAAATGAAAACCGAAAGCAATAAGAGCAAAGAGTTGAATTTGGTGGTTCTGTGCTGCATGGAAGCAGGTTGTGGAATAATCTGTGATCATCTGAACTCCAACTCTGATGAAAATAGAACCCTGCCACAAAAATCAGAATATACAAGTGGCCAAGAGAGTGTGTGTATGTAGGTGTGTGTGTGTGTGTGTGTGTGTGTGTGTGTGGAGCAGAGTGTGATGGTAATTTAGTGTATGAAAGAATAAATAGACGGCTATTTTCAGTGCTAATCTCAGCATCTGCCTCAAAGGGACTCTGTCTCTCTCTGTCTATCTCTCTCTTTCTTTTTTCTCACACACACACACACACACAACACACAACACACACACACACACACACACACACACATACACTACACACTTCTCTCCTGCACACGCACGCACAGAATCTACTCTCTCCAGTGAAGAGGAGCCCATTGTGTGTGATGAGAGTTAGATTGGATGGCTCCCCGGGGAGCTGCTCTCCATTAGCTAAGGTGATCTAACAGGTAATCAGCAGATAATTAAAAGGCTTCACTTCTTTGATGGGAGGGGCTGAGGGAGTCACAGTCGTGTAAGTGTGTGTGTGTGTGTGTGTGTGTGTGTGGTGTGCACACACACATGCAAACTTTTGCATGTGTACCTGTGTCTATGCAGTCATTTCTGAATGTCATCAGGGCAGGAGGCTTGTCGTCGTTTTGTGCTATGGTGGGACATGCATCACTTTTATAGACACTCAATCCTTCCTGGGAAAGTATCTTTGAATGGATATTGAAAGGCGAAGTCCAGGTCAAATTAGCCAGGATGTGTGCTGTAAACAGATATAGATGAGTGCTACAGTCTGGAACAGTCTATAGGTTAAATTAGTGTATCTGTGCTTCTCACTGCCACAGTAAATGAAATACTATTCACTTTCTATTGCTTTTCAGCTTAAACTTGAACACATGAACCATGTGCTTATACATTTGAGACTGATCATGTTTTATATGATTTATTAGTCATTAATGTTACCACTGACCATAGTAAAGGCTTGGCCATACTTTCCACATTCCATGGACAGCTGCAGATTGTACCGGTCACATGGATGCATACACAGTTTCATCCATGCTACAATTTGGAGTTGGAGGTGTCCTGATGTTCCTGCATGTACACAGTGCTCAAACAACATGTGGTCTGGATATTCAAGACTCTATGGATGCGCAGGTCTGTGTCTGTTTGAACCAGGGTGGAGCTGAGGTCCACACATCACAGAGGCACAAACAGTGCAGCTTCGGCTGCATTCACTCAACTTCTGGCAATACCGGCCTTCTGCAGGGTTGTGCACATGTTTGGCTGTGTTTATTTGTGCCTTAGAACGTAACCGCTGTGAAACTGAACAATTCACTGCTTAGGTGAAGCAGCTGGGCAGTCACAAATTTTGGCCTGCGTGCAGACATCCCATGTGAACACTCTGTAACACGTGCTTTCCTTTGCAATACTTCCCGGCCTCCATGAGCTCTATTCCCTTTTTTTTAAATACAAAAAACTGCAAAAATGTGAAATTGTGTCCATCCAGTGGTGAGTGAAGTCCTCAGATATTATATTTAAGAAACAGTATCAGTACCACAATGCAAAAATATTAACGACAAAGTATACCCAAGTATAAAAATTAAAAGTAATCATCATGCTTTCAGGGCGATACTGGATTCTTGAGGCTGACAACATTAACACTTGATATTGACTTTTTTGATACATATCCTAGATCTCATATTTGGTTTTAGTTGGTTATTGTGACCTAGATATGTATTAGGTGGAATATTTGTAATAATATTTTTTGTTAATTATTGGATGACATATACAGTGAGTTGATTCCAATGTTTCTTTTCAAAGATGAAATCCCTTGAAACAGCCTGTTCTAAATTAACATAACCTTAACCTTAACCCCTTCCCTACCTGGGGGTTGCCAAAGTTTCATGGGGGGTCGGAAGGCCTTCTTGATTTTAAGGAGTTTAAGAAAACTTAAAAATAAGAAAACTAAATGAAATTGTTTGCTTAAATATAATTTCAGATTATTCAAATATAAACAAACTACACAATACTAATAGATTATTGTATAAGAAGTTCCTAAAACCACCAGAAGACTCACATCTGATGCAATATTCACAGGAAATAATCTGCTCAAAATTCATCAAAACCACATTTTACACAATCTTTATTATTATGTTATTGTGTCCACTATTTGAGTTCATTGAACAATTTATCAGTTGTTTTCTACTGCTATTGTTATACATTGAATATAATATGAAATACACAAAAAAATATGTCACTAAGTCAGTTTACTCAATGATAGAAAGAGCTCCCTTTAGAAAAAAAAGGTCAGGAACTACTGACATAAACAATATGATAATAGATTCTCCCATTTGTCACTGCAGTATATTTCTATGATCACACTCATTGTGGATTAATAATATTGCTAGTTTTCCTGTTTATGGCATGCAAAATTATGCAATGCAGCACTTCAGTATTCATGTTGGTGTGTTTACAGGTTTATGTAAGATGGGACTGGTTCTTTTGTCTAGTCATTATCGCAGCCAAAATGGTGAGAAAACTTTACATTTTCATAGTCAGCCCACTCCCAAAACTCCAATTTCTCATCTGTTTTATCCATTATCAATCCCATCAAGGTATTTTTGGCCAAAACATGTTTCAAGCTTTTAAAACCATAAGGCAGTAAGTTTTGCCTTCATGTCTGGTTGTTAATAGTATAATCTTTCCTAATGATATAATCGTGAGGAAGGAAATGGAACAGTGATGAACAATAATGTCAGGACATTCATCACTGTTTATCCTGTCTACCTTCCATTATCACCAATTTTTAGCAGACACGTAGTGTTGAGTTATAATTGGTTTGTACGATGTCTTGTCTGAGCATAAAGACATAAAGAAACAGTCAGTAACAAATGAATATATTCAAAAGATATGTGAGTGAGTTGTTCCAAATAGTTGTCCTGTGGACATTGGGACACTGGCTGGAATGCCAGGATTGTGTCCGGCTGGTTTGACGAAGACATTAGTGCTCAGATAATGAGTAAGAGACCTTCATTATTAACATCAACAGGATTAAGCCAGAACTAACTTAACTTTATGATTACGATTTTTCTGAAAATTTCTTCAGGAAACGTGTTTTAAATTTAAAGTAGTAATTTGATATTTTGGGATTTTCCTATCATGAGCTGGATGAAAAAATCCAACCCGGTCTCGCTCCCAATTCTTAACTAGAAGCAGGGGGGAAACGACGTAACTGGCTCTGTTCAAAGTAAAAAAAATCTGCCCAACACCACCTCTAAAGCTCAAAAATAAATCTGTAAATCTGTGGTTTAAATTGTACTTTTGTCCTCTTGAGCCATCTTCAGGTCAACATGTTAATTTGCAGAATAGTTTGGTTTATGACTGAATACATGCAAAACTGAAGAGAGTGAGAAAGAATTTTTAGCAAAATGGTCACATTTTAGTTTAATGCCAGTGGTCATACGAACATGTGCCATGTTTTTCTGCACACACACTCAACCACACAAAGAGTGTGCTCTTCTGGTTGTCCTCACTGTCCTGAGTGGCTCCAGACAGAGAGGGCTGCGATTAAGCTGATATTAACAGATAGGTCAATGTCTATTTTCTGCTCCACTTAAAGCTTCACTGCTGTAAAAATTGCCCCCTCTTCCTGAAAGGAAGCACAATACAAACAGATAGAGAAAAGATAGGTGTAGGGTGTGTATGTGTGTGTCAGTGTGTGTGACATCTACATGTGCCAGAAACAAGTTGAGGCAAATCAATACTTGCCAACAATGGATTTGATTTGAGGTGAGGGTTGTGATGTTAGATGGATGTCTAGACGGTTTGAAAACACACAGGCACAAACACATTTAGACACACTCACACATTTGTCTCACCGTACAGAAACAAAAGAAGACACTGGGCAGTCACCCGGTATGAACCACAATGAGCTTCTGTCCTTGCTAAGTTTTAAAGATGTGTTTATCACTATATTTCTCCTATTTGCAAAAGACACCAAATAGAATATACATATAATATATAAAGTCATTTGGAGAAATTTGGTCTGCCGTTAAACAACAAAGGTCACAGGAATACACTGATAACGACACCGACCATCTATACTCAACGAAAAAAGCAACATATATCAATCAAACTTGGGATCTTCAAAACCTACTTACGACAACTTACACCAGCAGCATATGTGTGTCATAACGTTCGCAATGTCTCACATTTACACATCAGGATTTGTCACTGTCCTCTTTCTCATTGCTGATTGAATCAAATTCACTCCTCTGATCAACGCATCCAGGCTACCGTACCATGACTAGTTCTTCTGTCTGTCTCTATGGCTCGTCCTACTTGTGCTGGATGTCAATTGACTGGTTGCTGGCTTGTGTTGCACAAATAGACCTCAATATGCCTCTCTATTGAGGCACTAAGCAGTGCTTCCAGCAGGGTAGAGAAGGTTTGAACATTGTGGGAAACATTAGAGATAATGTAAGTACAGAAAATGTCAAACTGTTGCATACTACAGCTTTAATGACATTCCCAAGGACAGCAGTATGACAATATGCAGAGTGGTGATAGGTATCATAAGCAGCGCAGGTGTGTTGAACTTGTATGCTTTCATGCACTCCAGCCAACTAGCCGTCACTCGCCTGCTGCCACCAATCTAAATACACTAGCAGTGACAGGCTGAGTTAAACGATCCCTATCTTTACTTACTGCCACTCGTCTACGTTAAGGACTCCATTTGGAATTCAGGAGTGAAGCAGCATGGGCTCCCGCCCAATGGAGAATCAACAAAGTGGCACCTGGAAGGGAGCAAACGCATGCTGAATATGAGCTGAGAGAAAAGAAAAGGCCTCATCGGAGCAGGATTGATCATGCTGATTGACACATCTCTCCCATGGGTGGGTGGTCGAGTCATCAGCATTAACACACAAATACAATGGTCAAGTTTGCTAGCAGACACACAGTCTCTTTAACATATAGTGGAACACATGTGGGGAGCTGGTGGGGAGTTTAAAAGACGGAGCATTTAACCTCGACTATAAAACATACAGAGATGGGCTCATACTGTATGGGCACTTACCTCTGTGGGGGGGGGGGGGCACTGAGAATATGAGCAATGGATGTGTGTGTTTGAATTTGCAAGCACGTGTCTCTGCTTCAGCATGCTACTACCCATGTGTGGGGTATGAATGTGTTTGCTGATATGCATTTGCTTATGTTTATGCGGACACACACAATTCGCCTGTTTTTAAGTGTGTTTGCATGCGCGCAGTCGGCAGGGAGGTGGGGGTTAAGCTGGTGCCGAGGCTCCTGTAATGAGTAAGCATTGGGTGGCCGGGGCTAAGATAAATGGCGGGGGCCTGCCACTAGTGCAGCAGTCAGCAGGATGCACCAGGGCCGCAGGCTTGTTTGTGCCAAATGGAGCTCGCAAAATATCAAAGGCCAGCCATCCAGAAGACGCAAGCGTCTGACAAATTTTAAATTAGCCAGAAAGAGAGAAGGGGAGTGGGGGAGGGGGGTTGGGGGGTGGAGGAGAGGAGGTTACAGGGTGAGAGGGGAGGGAGGGAGACAGAAGGTACATAATATGGGAAGATGGGGGAAAAAAGGGAAGAAATGGAGGGATGGGATATAAGAAAGTGTGAGAGGAGGATGGATGAATGGGACAGATGAGGAGGGGGAAAAAAGAGACTAAATTATGCAATCTTTTGTCGTCCAACGATATCCATACTCCCCTCTCTCCCACCCATCGTTCCTTTCTTGTGTCGTGGTAATCGCCGGCGCTATTATCGTTATTAGCCGGTGAGGCTGTTATTATTCCAACTGCATAGTTCCAAGAATTGCTCGGTTGGGGTGGGGAGAGTAACACAAACATAAACACACGTACAAACAGATGAAGCATGCTCAGCCAAGCTGTGTTGGATGTGTATGTGTGTTGGGTCAATCTGAATGAGGAGGTTATGATGGTCAGCAAAGGGAAGCACATCTCAACAAATCATTTCTTTATTATCTGACAAATATCAATAATATTACATTTTCGGTATTACATGATGGTGGTACACTGTACTTGTAATAAAACAACAAAAAGGAGCATAATGTATAGGCTTAACTGACAAATAACAAGAGAAACCATATGCCAAGTTAAAAAGATTATTAAAAATAAATTATCAGGTCCTTATCTAGGCACTTGTTATCGCTTTCCTGGACTAATCCAAGTTGCTCCCCTCCACAGCCTCTGTGCTCGTGCCCATCTGGAGTTTAACCTCCCCAAGTTTTCCAAGCAATTCAGGGTTCAGCATCTTACTCAAGGATACTTTGACATGTGGCAGGAGGAGCTGGGGATCAAACCAACAACCTTACGATTAGGGGACGACCTGCTCTGCCTCTGCACCACAGCCACCACGTTAACTGTACTGGTCCCTGTTGTAGCAACATCCAGTTCAAGACTCTTTTCCAATCACAGTACCAGTCGTTTTATTTTATCCCATGATGACTGGAAGGTAAAAAATATATAGATGAAGTTATAGAGTATTGTACCTGGAATGTGCTTTTGAGTGCATTTGATTGGTACCTTGCCAGCCGACATGTTCACCAGTTTGTCACTAACTTAGTCTTTTTGCTGTTTAGTGCCGTGCAGGTGGTGAACCATTCAGTTGAAGTAGTTTAAAGTGGTAAGATTCAACTCAAACAGTAAAGTTTCAGGCAGTTAAACCAAAAAAATAAGATAAAAAAGGCTAAAAAGCTCCAGAGAGCAGACGGGAAACGGCAGTGTCGGGTGATAATTCTCATTAGGTATGTCTCTTGGAGTGTCCCTTTAATGCTACACATCATCATTTGATACTTTAAGGTTAAATATTGATTAGTGCAACCCACACAGCATTAAATTATTCATACACTGTCAGTAGTGTTCTGGATTTCAAGATTGTTAAAGCCTGACTAAAGGTTTTATGCATCAGAGATTTAGAACATTTATATAGCTGCAAACAACTATTTGCTATATAAAGATGTAGTGAAGTAATGGCAGCCTGAGCAGAGAATGACATCACACTTCCTCTGTATATGCTGTTCGCCAATCTGCTCTGTGCTTTGTTTAGACAGCCAGGATGGCCTATCGTGCCTGTTAGTAGCATTTTAGTGAATGCAAGTCCCTTTACTTTGAGGAGAGAGACTGAAACTTTTTTTAATGTCTGTGAATTAAGGATTTATTTTGACCACAGCTTTGGTGATTGTTGGAACAGTTGAAAGACTAACCAGTACAGTTTTGGCATGTTTTATTTTGCGAGAGTGATGTATCGGCTGTTTCTGGTTAAACAAAAAACAAAAAACGAACTGAAAAATGTATCACTGTAAAGATCCTTTCCGTAATTCCTTTGTTAGACATGACATGAGTGCCAAAAACAAGAACTTTAAATGGATGTATTTTAAATGTGCATTTGTCCCCAAGGAATAGCTTACATTGCTGCACATCTAACTCAATCCGGCATCGATGATTGTTGGAATGACTGACAAAGACAGTTTTGGTGAGTTTTATTTTGTTTCTTTTCAGTTTGAAGTGTGTTTTATGATCATCTATAAGGCAAAATTATGACTTTGTGTCAATGACGTCTGGTGGGCCGTAGCGCCTATATGTTTTGTTTTCTCGTGCAACTGAATGTGTAATGTATAATTTTTAAACTATATTTTGACCCTTTATATGGAAAGTGAAAAACATTCTTCACTTTAAATTCAGCACTCTCCCAGCACAGGCTGCTCTTCAGCTATAATCTTAGCGTCTTCACACACTTCATTCCCCGTCACCCCCCCTCAGTTGTCTAAATGAGACTGCTGGGCCCGCCTAGTAAAAGAGTTTTCTTTTACTAATGTCAATTTACGGCCTAGCAAGAGCTCTCTAATCTTTTCCTACTCATTACACACAATTTCCAGGGCGTTCAGCTAGGGTGCCGATTGGTTCCTTGCAGTGTGTGCAGCGAGGGGTGCCGTGATTGTTTATTATTTATTTATTTATTTGTTTATTTATTTACACCGATGCCCCTTCCCTCCCCCTCCACCTTCCTCTTTCCCTGTTTCTTCACCCACCCACATTTCACTCCCATAGTCCCTAGTCTGCATTTTCTATGAATAATCAAAGTGCCGCTAAAGCATGTGGATCTGCTTCCCTGCATCTGTTTTTCCAGAGTAGCCTGACCGCTTTCTGAAGGACACGTCTCATACTAAAGTGTGTAGAGACCTCCATGGAATTTCAACCCCTTTATTTAGCATTCATAAGCAGTAGCGTAACATGAAATATATGGTTAACAACACACTATAATGTTGTTATAAGGAGATATAAGGTTTTAATAACTATATTTGTCAACAATTGTAACACCTACCGACTAAAGATTTTCATCGTTGATTGAATTATTTTAATATGTATATATATTTTACCAGCCGCCTGTTAAATGCTAACAGAAAAATAATTCAGAAAAAAAATCTGAATGTTTAGGAACAACAAAGACAAATACTTGCAGACTTATCGTTACAATTGATGATGTATAACTAAACTCGCTCCTCTCCCACTTTGCCTCTCCAGCTCCTGCCTGAACCCGCCGTGGCTTCGTTATCCCCACTGTCAGAGTCCTGGTCGGAGCCTCTGTAAATCAACTGGTTTCTGTTGATTTACAGGATGGGAGCCCGCTCACATTGCCCGCTCACCTGGCTCTGGTTTTGGTCCTCATTCTGGCCACGCTCATTAGCAGCATTCCCCGCTGGGCCCCCTCCTTCTGGCAGTCCAAAGCTCATATGCTAGTAGTGTAAAAAAAAACTCCCCCCATCCTTCAAGCTCCCAGTCTTCCAGGGATTTGTTGAATTTGTGTTGCAATCAAAACACCACAACTTCCTGGAGGAACTGTATAATCATATATAATGAAATATGTTAAGTAGTTTTAAACACATCTGTAAGTGATTGGTTCAGTTATGTTCAATGTTGGCTCACTTTTTTAGTATGAATAGTTAATATAAATTAAGCAATTACAAAAAAAAAAAAATTAATTACAAATTTAACAATCTAACAAACATGTATAAGCCACAGATGTGTATGCAATATGACTGCAGTGTGACCAGTCTGAAATGAAGCCCTTACATATTGCAATCTCAGTCTTCTCTGTGAATGGTGTCGGGGTAGGTGTTAGCGTTGACAGCTAAAATCACTGTACTTGAAGCCGCTTCACCTATTAAGCTGTAATATTTTGTCATAGAATGATAAAGACTCCCTGTTCCCTCCGTTTGGTACTCTGAAGGTGAAAATGTACTGGAAGTGAAATCAAAATTGCCATGTTCACACAGGAAAAATGGTCAGTCTGAAACTAACAGCAGGTGTTGAATTGGCTTTGATGACTACAGTGTGCACAGGATTATTGGCTCTACATTTTCACACAATTTTCTCCCAGTACACCATTTACTGCAAATGGTCAACAGTGTCACATGATTAGTTGTGATTTTTGCATGTCCTGTTGGGCCACGTGCTTCTAGTTTGTTTCTCAATTAGTTTGGAGCTTGTGAGTTTGTTTTTGTTCTTAGAGTATGTTGCATGACTGCTCACACAGGAACTGTAGACATGTTTTCCTCTACATGCATGTTTTGCTTATGTTTTAAAAGCTATTCAACCACAGCTCAAAAATGTGCATGTGTCATTTCTGACAAACACAAGCACCTTAATAAAGCTATTAGTAACTTTGTCTGTTTTTGTTTAACTGCATTAGTATTTTAACCTTTTTATTAAGGCAAGATTCAGATAGACACACCTAATGCGTTATTCATGTCGTATGAGATTAACTTCATTATCACACCGAGTATTCAAATGGGAAACATGTCAGCCTCCCCACAAACAAGAGGGGAAATGGTTGAAAAGCCTCCACTAATGGCAGTTACATTAAGATCAAATTAAATAGTATTACTAATGAAACCAATTCAACTAATCAAAGAGAAGCTCTGACTTTTTATATGGGCTTACTTGTCAATGAACTGCTACAAAGAGGCTTGGGGTATAGAACTTAAACACTTCTTTGTTACAGTCTAAAAGTTTTCCATGACATATGAGTATAGCAGACTCTCAAGTACCAAAAGCTAGCAAATAACGCCTGGACAGATCTGGTATTCGCTTGTTCTTTGATCAAACAGGTCCTGATTTAATTAAATTCATAATTTAATAAATGTTTCACCTTTTTATTTGGGCAAAGTTCCTGTGTTTAGACAGCATTTCAAATTACAAAGCCTCAACTTATTTTGTCAAATGAAAGAAACTGCAACATTCCAAAAAAATAAGTTAATGGGGCACGAACACAAGTGGTCAGACAATCAGGTGGGTTGTAAAGAAAATCCCAGATCTGCCAAAAGTATTTTTTTTATTAAGCAGCATGTTTTTAGACCACCTTCCTGTCTCAACTTTGATCCACCATATTTCCCATAAATTACCTACAAATGAACTGCCTATTGATAATCTGGCCAGCTGTTTGCTTGTTCAGAAACCATCTCATCATGGGATGATGTGAAGAATTCTTATCGATGTCACCTCTTTGCGACATCTTAGCAATTAGTTTGGTGAGCACAATCTTGTACAATCTACAATATGAATTGAATCGAATTTGTGTGGGGCTATTTGAGTGTATGATTACATCCCTTGTTCCTAAAAAAATAGGTCAACACTGACTTTTGGTACACGAACAGTGGTCTTCTGGGTGAAAGTTCTGTGTTTGTCCATCCCCCCATAGCCATCTCCAAACATGGATCTTCTCAAAGATTAAATTAGGTCACCTGACTTTGACGGCAGAACATTGTGCACTCGCAGCATCAAAGTTTAAAGCATAGGGCCAATGACCAAGCTGCTGCATTTGACAAGTTGGGAGTGTCAATGGGCTGATCATGGTGTGAATACTCAACCTGGCAACAGCATTTAAAAGTGAGTGAGCCAGTGTAGTTTCTTTGAGAACTTGTTTTGGCAGGGAAATTATTATCTCAGTTGGTGTCAAATGTATTTGAGTGTTTGAGGATCTGAGAAAACCAGGGACGCAGTCAGTCAGTGTTGGGGGTGTGCTGAGAGAAAATCTGACGTCATACTTAATGCAAAATTCATGGCATTTGTGGTTTTTGCATTCATTTAAAAGGCCAGGATAATTTAAAGCCTATTTAATGGCTATTAACAACATTTTACACAAATGTATATATTAATTAATTAATTTATAACTTTTAGTGGATAGAACTGATTTAAAAAAGAAGGCAAAATCTCTTACATGCCACAAATACCAGTGTACATATGTAAATCCCAGTAAAAAAAATATAAAAAATATTTTCATTATGCCAGATTTTGGCATTTCAGCCCCCTCAGCACGCCTACTTCCAGCGCCAATGGAGAAAACATCTTATATTGACCTCCAAATACCTGCAAATATCCTTTTAAGAACAAATTCTTACTATAAGCAACTAAAAATAGAATCATAGATTTACAGCTGGCTCAAACTATCCTGTGCTATCTTCCTCCACACACACACACACACATACACACTATCCACTATCTCACTGCTCTGCATCAGTCCCAGCAGCAGGAACATGGATACCCAGCGGTCCATGACTATCAGTGAACAGGACAAACAAAATTAATTAAAGTGCCATCATAACTGACACCTTGCTGTCACCTGGTGCAGAGAGGTAGAAAGGTGTCAGGAGATGATGCACTGTCATGTGGACTGCGCGGCGGCGAATTGCCTCATCAAATATGCATGCATGTAATCATGCACATGGCACAGAAACACTGTACAAGACTCATTAAAATTCAAAATTTGAATATTGTGAGGTCAGGAATCTCCTAATTTTCACTTAAACTGCCTTCAATTTTAAAATCATTTATTTCTTCATTTATTGGAGGTAACCTGAGAATAATGATTATAATTAAATCTGATACTGGACTAAGGCTGAGGTTTACTGATTACTGACACACACACACGCACAGACTCCACTAACAAAATGAAGGCTTCATGATGCTCCCATGGTACCAAATGATAATCCTCGGTGCTTCATTACTCACCCTTAATCCACTGTTCATTACCCTCAACGTAGCCTTTGTCAGCCCCCCCACTGGCCCATGTAAGTAATGCTATATCATATCTCCAATTCCAATCACATTCTTACAACCATCCAGCAGCAGTCATCATTGTCACTGAACACTCCCAGTGCCCGCTCCTCTCTAAATGGACTGGAGAAAGGGGATGGACGGATGGGAAAGAGGAAGGGACAGTGAAGGCAAAACGACAAGCTGACTTCATATCGGTGCCTAGATTACTACTGCTGCAAGGCTGAGGTGAAAAGAGTTGTGGGTAATTGTCGTGTTTTTCATTAGCGGTTAGATGAGAATCTGGAGATGAGGGAGGAAATGGCCTCATCATCATCGCTTTTGTGTGTACTTGTGTGCGTGTTTGCGTGTGTGCGAGCAGGCCCTGCGCGTTTGCAGATCACACCCTTGATCACAACTGTCCCCGTTCACTGCAAAGGGAACAAATTGTTCCCTCTTTCTCTCTGACGGTAGGCCCGTTATAGTCCGCCATTACCTCGGAACATTGAAAGAAACAAGCCGTCCTAAATGACGAGCCGAAAGATTGCAGGAAGAGACTGAGATGGAGGAGAAAAGAGGAGGGGGGGGGGGGAATATGGTGGTGCAGTGGGCGGGTGGGTGGTTGTAGGGTTTAGGGGGGTGTGAGGCCAAAAATAAGACAGGAGATGAGGAAAGAAAATGAAAAGAAATGTCTGCCAAAATTGTGATGAGACGCCACAATCACACAGGCTGGGATGAGAAGGGAAAATTAGAGCAGAGGAGAATTGAAAAGAGACAGATAGGAAGAGGAGAGTGGAAAGACAGAGAGAAATGGAGAAGATAGGAGGAGGGAGGCTCTGCAAGAACAGAGAAGTATTAAAGGTTTTTTTCTGTAACTTTTTAGGACTTGTATTCCAACCAACAAGAGGAGCGCTCTCTAGAGAGTTACTGTACCTTAGCTGCACTGTGGATTTATCTCCTGCTCAAATGAGCATCCATGAGCCATTAAGGACTTTGTCACCAAGCATAAACTTCTTCTTTTTCCCTGTTGAAAAAGCTAAAACAAACTTCCAGCAAGTGCTAGTGGATTATACATGCTAGCTTTACTTCGTCAATTAGCTACCCCAAACAGTATCAAGATAAACATGTCCATCCTAGCTTAGCACCAACAGCTCCTGTGACATAACACTGCAAAAGAAATTAATTTAGCGCTTTGAATCCTTGTCTTTTTTTGCTCTGATTTCACTCTCTTTATTTACAGGAGTTTGGTTTAGTCACTTCATGTGACTGCTAGGCTTGTCATATTGTTATTTTCAGAATAGTTTGGGCTCCTCAGAGATGCCATCATTTTGCATGCGAGTAGTAGTAGTAGTATATGTCGTGTAGGACAGTTGATATTGTTTTCCAAATGTCCACACGTTTTCAACACAAAGAAAATATCTGTATATCAACAGAGCAGAGTGACAGTTTTCCAAACAATAACCATGTTAATGTACATTTTGAGCCTTAGTACTGTCAAAAAATGTATTGTTAATGTAAGACCAAAAAAATGGGCTTGTCACTGGCATTAATGATTGGACAAAAAAGAGTTAGGGCCCTAGATTCGTAGCGGCGCAATGTTCAACATGTTCTCAATCAATACCAATACTGCTGTTTGGTTGGTGGCCCTGTGCTTCAAAATATGCCATAAATATGCAATGTCCAGTCAAGTAAGACTTTAAAAAATAAAGTTTGTGTATTGTGAAATGGTCGCATATTGGTTTTAGCCAAGTTTAGGAAAAGGTTGTAAGTTACGTACATGACATAACTTAAATACATTACATAAGTTTGCTTAGGTAGTCTATGTAACTTAAAATAACATTTACCTTTGGTTCTTGCACAGGACATCAACAGCGGCCTCTTGGATGAAAGTCCGGTGTTTGTTTGCGCCATCCATCCCACCACCTCCATATGCAGACTTTCTTGCTCTTTATACTACACCACCTGACCCAAGATAGTGTGGAATCATACACTAAATTGGTAATTGAATGGCCACAAGGTGGTGCTATTGCCAGTAGAATTGTATGAAATGTTACACACACGTGCAATTTGGCTTTATGTACAACATTTCCAAATTTGTTTGCAATCCAATTTAGCATTGAAGAGTTATGGCCGTTATGTGAATCATGCCACGCCTTCAAAAGATTGGCAACCAATTACAAACAAACAATACCAAAACACAAACATAAAAGTCTTTTTTGGCTTCATCTAAATATTCTATGCAGTAATTTTGGTGAAGATTAGATGAAACATGTGCCAAAAGAAGCAAAACATGTATTTACCAAAAAATGTCAAATGGCAGAATGTTTTTAAAATTTAAAAAAGGAAAACTGCCACAGAAAACAATGAAGACCATACTTGGTAATGGTATGAACATTTGTGTATAGTCACAGTTTACTTTCTGCTTTTCTTTTTGTATTAAAATGTTTGCTTGTAGAGTGAAGCCGTTCAGTGTCTATGTGAGATGCTTGCTTTTAGTAGTGTGGGGAAGGAAAAGGCAGCAAACTGACGCACACAAAAGGCCTTATCAGCACTTCTCTCCCCTTTTTTTTTTTTACCCCTCTCTCCTTCCATCTCCCCATCTCTCTGCAGTGTTAGCACAACAGCTTCAGAGGTTACCACTCAATTAAGCCTGGCTGTTCATTTACGGCCCTGACAAAGACTACTGTCTCTCTTCTTCCCCTCTCTCTCCCGCTCTCCTCTAACCAAACTTGTAATTACAGTGTTGGACAGGACGCTCCACACTGACCCACTGTAAAATATGACCATCAATTTGGCCCTTATCCCTTCATCGCCATTCCTCCTCCTCGAATGGGGGTGGTAGATGTTACTCACCCCCAGCCCCTCCACCACGCCGGCTATTTCACCCCCCATTCACCTCACCTCTCTCAACTGCCACGCCACGAAGCGTCAAGATGAGGAATATCGCCAAGCACTATCTCCCCGTAATGAATTACTTTCACTTTTAACCCCGGACAGATATCCACTTGAACTTACCTCCGCAAATCATCTGTTTTTTTTTTCTTTTCTTCTGCTTCATAACCCACCCCCACCCCCCGACCAACCATCCCACTTTAAAACCACATACACTAAATTAAAATATGAAGTCAGTCCATTTAGGAGTTGCTGGTGCAAGCGTTTGTGTGATGGGATGATTGATAGATAGTTGAGGTGCTCATGAGGGGCTTTGTATGTATAAGGGTATATACTGTATATGTATATAATTTCACTAACAGTGAAGACTATCTTGGTGTAATTTGAGAAGAGTGTAGGTTGTGAAGGATGTTAATGTAGCTGGCTGAACAGAGCATGAATGGTACAGTGAATGTGTCTAGCAGTGCAACCCTATCACAAGATAAACAATTCTGCAAAACTTACAATATGTCCAATGCCAGCAACTTAGAATTCTCACAATATGTGCTCATGACAGCTACACAGACAAAATTTGATCACCTAATGAAGTACCTCACCAGACCTGCTGATTAAAACTGATAAAAACACTGAATAAAGCTGTTGCACCTTAAAAATCTGTGTTTCTCCGACAGTGTTCAGCAGACAGACAGATCCTTCATCCTGTTCAAATGTAGTTAAAAAGCACCAAGATCTAAACAGTGGATGGTAAAAATGTGGCTTCAAACTTGATAAACATTCAGTGTATGACAGCTTCTGGCAGACAACCACAACGCTGACGCAGGCACAAAGGGGATATGACGCCATAGACAGTCAAACCAGTGAAACCCAGCATTACCTGAATAAAATGAAAGATTTCTCTGAATTTGAACATTGTTGGAAACATTTGGGATAATGGAAGTACACAACTCAACTACATATAGAACATAGCTCTAGTATTTATCGTCATTTTTATGTGGAAATTGGGGCTGCAAGGCCGCTGTCCTGTGCTGAAGTCTTTCCGCTTTGCATGTGAAAGATGTTTTTGTCATTGCCTCATGGTCACTTCTATTAGGCTTATAGTTGTTTTGTTGAATGTTCTTTGACCAAATTCAATTAAAAACTACATGTATATCCACTGTGCTGTGTGCCATATCATGTGCTTTTATTGAAAAAAGGAGAACTTCCCTATAAATTGACCAACATATTGGTCTAGCTCTCCCTGGCGTCAACTATGGGTATAGTTAAGGGTAGGAAAGATCGTGGTTATGGCAAGAACAAACTATGGTTATGTAAGGCATTGTTCAGGTTAAGTTTAAACATTTGGGTTAGTTAACTTCAACACAACTGTGAAAGCAATTTCTTTATGGGCCTGGCTTTGTGCACAGGCTCTTGACACAGATAGGCTTTTTCCTCCACCTAGATTTAAATCATTCAGAGCATTTTGTATTGTGTTGATGACATATCCTTCATTACATAATTGTTCTGCTCAAAACTGGTGGAAATGTGGGCTGGTTTGTTAGATAGCAACAAGTGTCTAAGACTATAGAACAGAACCGGTTGAAGAACCAGATCTAATTTGGAAAAACAACAAAAGTTGGAAGAACACTGTTGTCCAAAATATCAGTGTATGTCAAAAAACTAAATGGCCAAAAGTATGTAGACATGGCTGTCTACATGGTACTATGCTTCATGTAAATACACGAAGGAACTGTTAATAAGCAACCTTTGAACCTTGAAATTAAATTTGCTGAACCTTTGAATATTTGCCAGTTTTTAGATTGGGCTTCTGTGCTCTCTGCAATGAATTTAAGTGGATTTGAGTGCCAAAGCTGTGAGTGTGTTTCTGACACATTCGGTCAGCCACACTTAAAGTCCTGATGTTAGTTAGTACACACAATGGAGCAGCAGCACAACAGGATGCAGAGCTGCAGAGCTGCATAGCTAACGGAGGACATGCCACTGAGAAGACCAATAGAGAATAACAAGGCTAGGCTCTCACACAGACACACAGACAACACATATACAGTGAGGGTGAGTGTTGCCGACGCAGCTGTCCATAGGACACGTGGCTCCATATGCCCTAGCCAGTGGGGGAGTGGTGGTCCTTCCAGGCCAGCTAATCAATCACTGAGCGCCCCCCATCCTGCAGAGGTCATCCTAGCTCCACAGGGCAGGGTGTAGAGCCCAGAGCACTGTGCCAATAATCGCCATTTCAGCTGAGCTACAATGAATTCCGAGCTCACCATCTCAACTTATGGGAGGTCAAAAGGAAGAGAGACAAAGGCTGGGGGTTAGTTTGAAGCATTCAATAGATCTGCACAACTTGAGAGAATTTTTAAGACCTTTTCAAAACACCCAGAATGATTTGAGTTAAGGATCTGCAAAAACCATGGTGCTTTAAAACAATACAAAAATCTTTAGACTAGGCCTGCCACTTTTTCAAAAAATCTAATTCTAACAAATTTGAAATGACACGCAATCCCTTTGGGTGAAATGCTCTGTACAAAGTTGACAGAAGCACGCTGCTTCTCAGATGGTTTGGTATTGTGAGTGTCCACTCAGGGCAGATTTGTTCCATGGTAGTGTCCTCAATTTTCGTAAAACATACCATTGCTAGCTTAGTTTACCGACAGGTCAAAAGGGCGTGCCATAGGACAAGCTGATAGTAAAGTGCCCTCTGCTGGATCATGAGGCAAACTACCTCAGGCCGTCCATTGTGCTTTCAGACTAAATTCTGAATTCAAACAGGTCATTACACTTCGCAAATTAACCACTTTAGAATGAATTTTCGAATTTCGAACAAAAAGTAACATAGATGTCTAATCCTTATAATCAGCTTAAGAAACTTCTCAAACCACAACATTGTTCACTACGTCAGTATTCATACTGTACATGCGTTCATTATGTTCAAAGGCAAAGTTCCTCTACAACAGGGCTAAAAACACTACTTCTGTGTCACACTATTGCCTTTTTCAGACCTCCAACTCTCATGGGGTTTAACAGCGCTCGAAAAGACAGAACATGCTGGAGTTTATATATCTCATCTGGTTTGGGAATGCCTCAAGAAGGACCAGAAGTAACATTTTTGGGGAGGGTGACAGGTAAACTTGCCATCATGCAGCCATATATGTGCTGTGATAAAAATAGCTAGTTTAGCCTACATTTTATTTATGTGGTGTGACTAGAGGGTTAGCAGCAGTAACCATCTTGGAATAATCTACAGAGCCATGACAATAATATCTGTTTCTGTTCTTCCCATTCTGCTCACATGGCTTGAGTACACATACACAAACAACATTTTGTGTCTTTCATTTACTGCTCATGTGCTGGTTTCATCTGTCTGCTTTGATTATGGAATACTGGTTAGAGCAGTGTCTTTGATGTTGTTGTAGTGTAGTTGAAATCCTTGAGCTAATTCTCCTCCAAGGAGTTCACACAGTGGGTCATCTAGCTGCCACTACTCCCAGTGTCACGTCCATCTGGCCTGGGAGGTGTAATAACCCTACTAATCTCCCAATAATAGCAGCGGGACTGAGGACATGTCACCGGGGAACCACGGACCCACAGTCCCCCAAAATCAATATCTTACGCCCCTCAGGGGGACCCTGCTACCCAAGGGGATGTCAATAGTGTCGATTGGGTATTAAAGAACATTTCATCAGCGCGTGTGACAGCAAGAGAGAGGGGGAGTGTGTGTCGGGGGTCATGGAGGGCGTCTGTGGATGTCCAGGGTGGCCTGTGTGTATTAGGCCCCCAAGGGAGGTCCCAAGGTGATGTGCCATCCCTCCTGACTATCGACAGGCGCCATGACAAACTGTGTCGTCTCGTTTCACTGCAGTGTGTTGTGTTCAGCTTAAATAGGATGAGAGGATGGATGGTGGCAGATTTGTAGGCATTTTTCATTTCTGCTTCCGTTTATGTCGTCTTAATTCTACGGCTGTTTGCATTCATGAAGGGAAATATGACATGTATGTAAATATCTCCAGCTATCATATTATATTGACATATTTTAAATGCATACAGGAGATAAATTACTGAGTATGACAATATAATCATTAGGGCTATGCATGGGCAAGAATCTGGAGTTACAATATGTATTGCGATACATCGTTTATAGTTTTCTTACACCCCTTTTAATAATCCTAATAATATCTAATAACAATGGTTTTCCTTTTGCACTTTACGTGACACGTTGTGTTGTGGCATATAGGTCCTGTAGTGCAACTCAGGGCACAATTTGTGTCTTAAACTTCATTATTATTCATATAGTGAATTTAATTGTTTAAATGTGTTTTTGGCAAATAGTAAATAACAGCAATAATAGACTGGATTGATTTTGCAGAGGTGAAAAGTGTGTATTAAAAGGAACCTTTAGAGAAATGTCTAATAACAAATCATTAAGCCTCGTCAGCAAAGGTTTATAAAATAAAGTGACTAGTCGTCTCTGGAAACTCACTATACACATTTCAACCATTAAAACTAAAAATAACGTATGACTCTGTAACTGCATGGTCTTGTACTTGCCCCATTTGTATGATTGTATTGCCTTCCAAAATGACTCCAGCATGTTCTGTTCTATCAGCATTATGGCATTAATTGTCAATACCTTCAAAAATGATTCAGTAATTTGGTCAGGTTTAGTCGATTAACTAAAACTGCTTAAAGTAACAGAAAGATCATGGTGATGGTTACAAGAAGTGTTGACTGTTGGGAGATGCACTGTGAACAGCAGTCTAGCATGTCAGAGTCAGGTTTTGCAGTGCTATAACAACATCATACTACTTCCACTTTGCTCTTGAGAAAGGGCAGTTGACCCTTCCTAAGTCCCACCCCTTTTTGCTCTGTGCTCCAATAACAGTAGAGCAAACCTCAGAACCTTGGTCAACTTTCTCCTTTCCTGTACATATAGATAGATATGCTACATGATAGGTTCATGTTGGAAAGACAACCACATTTTGAATATGGTTCAAATAAGGGTTGGTTAGGATTAGGGTTGGGGTTAAGATGCGACTATATGTTGCTTTTACTTTTTACCACCCTCAAATTTTGGTTGTCTTCTTCATTTCTACTGTAGGTACCAAAAAAAGAAAGTTGACCGAGGCTTGCTCAACTGTTACTGGAGCATAGAGCAAAAAGGGGCGGGGCTTAGGTAGGGGTCAGTTACTATTAACACAGCTAAAAATGATCACTCGACGACAAATGGGAAACTAAATATAGGAGCTTCAAGACCAATTTAACAGCACCGTACTACAAGGTGTGCCAGTACACTGTGACATCACTATTGGGTGAGGTTATGCATGCAACAGAACAGTGTTTACCAAACTTTTTTTCTGTATACCCACATTTTAGAAATGACAGACCATGGCGACCCAATTCACAGCAAGAAGAGAAAATGTGTGCATAAAAGAACATTGCTGACCATTTTTATTTCTGCATCACTTTTTTTGGTAAAACAGCCATTTTGAAGAGATGTACGTTTGATAAATCACAACTACATCATCAGAGATCACATCACATCTGACCACACCCATCAGTGACGCTGGCCAATGTCAGAGGTAAGAGGCACTTCAAACTTTGGTGTTAAGTTAATCTTTAAGTATTTGAACAAATAACCATTACTGTCATTTTTCTGGGGAAACAGATAAACAGACGTCCAGTGAATGGTACGTCTACTTGAAATGCAGTTCTCAAGCTACTACATCCATGGCATTGCAGGAACACAGTTGGAGAGTTTTGCCAGTCCTCAGTACCAAAAATATATCAACTTGCATTTTGGCAGTTGACTTGGGCTAAGTAGTTGAACAGCAACCCAGCAACTGGCCACTTTCCATTTAACACCAGCATTGTGCTGTGGGTGCAACTTTTTTTTGTTTTTTTTGTTTTTTTCTTCAATAAGAGTAATGCAGACTTTGTTCCAGTGAAGAAGGAAAACCCTGCATCAGGATTTTGCTTGTTCTCACCCAGCCCAGGCCACGGGATCGGCAGCATTCGCGCTGTGCCCGCTGCCTCTGTGCCCCGCCGGCCTCCCGCCCAGCCACCACCATCTGTTCCCTGGCACAGCCCTCTGCCCCCCACGCAGGGCAGACCCAGAGTGCTGACACCCTAACACCACACACGCGAGGGGAGGAAGCATGTGTTTGTGCCGTTGTGTGGTCATTCACACATGTGGCGGCACAATCAGATCACAAATGTAAGGCTGGGAAGAGCATCAAAATGTCCTTTCTAATAGATGCAGTGCTGCTCATTTTGCTGAAAAGAAGGAAAAGATTGAAGTGAATGGACACTTACTGTGCCATTGGTGTGTGAATGTGTGTGACTGAGTCAATGTTGCATGTAGTGTAAACTCTTTCACATTCATTCACAGGGATGCCTGTTTTGTTCCACATATTTTCAAACCCCCAAATCAGGACCCATTAGCGTACCACACATTCATGCACGTACACGTGTACAGTATGTGCCTATGCACACATCATCATGAGGATGCGGGACAATTATTTCAGAGCTTAGCACACCTAGGAAGGGAAATTGAAATGATTTTAATGATACCAATACCATTATGGATCAGTTTGATTCTTTTTTGATTCTCTTATTGATTCTTGATTAATTTTCTGTGCAGTAAAAACAAGTTTTCAACATCAACGCCAATGTTTTATTATCTGCTGCTGAATGCTGTGTAGAAAAAAAAAGTTTGAGCTTCTTTGTGAAATGAGGCCACACTTTGGACCGTTTCTTCCTCTCTGCCTTGACTGCGTCTTGTTGCAAGTTTCCAGCAGGATAGATGCATGAGTTTGGGTTTGTTGTTTTATATCGGGTTAGAGTGGAAACAGAACATAATAAACTTCTTTGTAAGCAAAGAAATATGATATGAGAACAATCATTTTAATTGTGGTAAAAACTGGCACACTTTGGTGCTTCATGTTGAAAACTGTGACATTTTACCGTTTGAATCCTGGTCACCGTAACTAACATTCACAGAGAAGTACCTGCAGACAACATGCCAAGCTAGTAGCTATGCTGCATGCAGCCTAAGCATGCCGTCACAGTGGGGGAGCACGAGGACCAACAGGACAGAATATTGCATATTGAAACAGACAGCAATGTTTGTGTGTTTGCTCCATGCATAATGCTGCAGCTTGAAATGAATGTGACTGAATCCAAACAAGAGCAAAAACAATGGCAGGATTTTGAGGATTTAAGGCAGTAATTGTTGGAATCCCCTGATGACAATAAATATGGAAATCGGTGAAAATCAGCAGAGAGGTGACGTGTGATGAAAGTGGACAAGTAGACAAACTGAGTGACGCCTAGCCTGCATGGCATGCTTTTAGAAAACATGTACAACGTGTGCACATTTACAGCGGTGTGTGTGTGTGTGTGTGTGTGTGTGTGTGTGTGTGTGTGTCTCCATATGTAATGCTTATATGTGTGTGTCCAGAGGTGGCAGCAGCTCCATGAAGAATTGTGTTGAGGCCACTGAACTCATTTTCCTTTCCCCTGCTTCAACCCTTGACCTTTGACCTTCAAGGTCAGATTTGCCCCCCTCTCTCCCCTCCCAATCCATCAGGCCCTCTGTCCCAGACGGGGGTGGGCTGGGGGGGCATCTTTGTATTCAACCCACCTCTCATCTCTCACCTCTTTTGTTTTAACCTCTTTAGCCATCACTCCTGGTGGGGGTGTTGTAGTGTGTGTGTGTGTGGGGGGGTTGGTTTATGGCCCCGGTGGGTTATGGGTACTGGTGGGAGGAGGAGGAGGTGGGGCCACAAATCTCTGACTCGCACCTAAAGCTGTCAGTGGCGCCCCGGGGGCCCTCGGGCGTCAGCCAGCACGGTCACCTTGGATTGGTGGACGTATGAGACGGAGACACACACACACAGATTTGTGCGCAGATGCCGGGGCGAGATAGCAAACAGAGAAGATCTCGCCATCGCCTGTACGATCCCCAAAAACAGACGCACACATGCATACACATGGGCAGGCGAGCAAACACTGAGGTTGTTACTCTGTACACTCACACACACACACACTTCCTCTCCCTGTCAGAAACTCAATTAATATTCTAGTAGAGAGTGGAGAGGCCAGCGTGTGTTTACACGGATTACTGCAGACTTCCTCTTCCTCTCCTCTCCCCCCCACCCCACCCACCGACCCAGCGCCCCACCCTCATGGTGGGAGATCTCTCTTCTCTCCCAGTTTGTTCTCGGCTGAGTGGAGCTGTAGCCATGATAACCAGATCGAGATGACTCGATGCATTTGTTAATGATGGCCCCCCCTTCTCATTCTCCCAGGTGCGTGCTGGAGAGCATGTCGAGGTACACTCACCCCACCACCACAACCACCACCACCCTGCTGCGCTCTGAAGCGCCCTGCGACGAGGCATCCCGGTGAGGTGTCGGTCAAGAGGGCGGAGCTGGGTAAGTTGTTAGGTAGGGGGAGGAGTGGGCAGGGGGTGTCGAAGTGTTAGTGGGATGGCCCCGCTGTCTGGGGGTCGCCCCGCACCACCCAGCCGCTCTCCCACTTGGTGGCAGCTGTGTGGGGAGTGCATCCTTCACGGGCACAGCAGGGGGTGAAGGTGGGTGATAGTGTGTGTAAATGTGTGTGTGAAGGGGAGCAGATTGGAGTTTTGGTTACACAAACATTTCCCAGAGGCAGAGCTGCTGTGGAGGCAGAAATAATTTCCATTGGTTGAGTTAAACCTCAGCGGATGGAGCCAGTTAGACTAAGTGATGCCCAGTGAAACAGGGCAGGTTCAAGAGAGAGAAGATATCTCATATTATTACTGAAAAACCATAAACAAATACAGTAGTTCCAAGTTCCAAGTTATTTTGTGGCTATTTTGTTGATGAATAACTCAGCAGTATCTGTCTCTGAGTTTGAAGAGACTCTCAAATACAATTTGTACATCATGCAACACTAAAACTTTGACTAATGAAAATGTTGTGGATTTGAGCTTGTTACCACTGGGGTTTTACTGTCGTAGTTTTGGCCACTCACTTCCACTAAGTCAAGGATTTGACCATTTACAGCAAATAGTTATACAGCCAAATTTAACAGACAAGGTTCAAAGTGTCATTCCAGAGCACATAATACACACACTGGTCCACCGTGGCAGTGTCACATTTTTACGTGTTTGTTCCACAGTCAAGTTAGTGAGGCTGATCTGCAGTAAAGTTATTGTCATAATAACCAATACTAACCAAAAATACCATTAATACAAAGCTGAACGGACACACCTCCCACCAACTTCAGCTGTGACACCTGAACCCACAATCTGAGGTGTGTGAAAGGTAGGGTGTCAGTTTGAGCCGGTTTGCCATGGTTTCAGCTGTGTGTGGCGTGTAAACAAAATACCATGTGTACCAATAGCATTATAAACACAACCAATACAGACTAATAAACACATATTTCAAACTGTGGCTGAATCCAAGTAGAAAATGTTCTGTTGGGACTGTCAGCGCTTAGAAACTGTGAAAATAAATTAAACTTTACTACAGCACCTCTAGCACCTTCTGCTGTTTGAGTATCACATGAAAGAGATTTAACACCTGCTGTCTTATATGCCGCCATTTAATGCAGCTATCCCGCCCTTGCTGCTACGAAAACAATGGCGCATGGCCAATTGGACTGCAGCTCTAGTTATTTGGCAAGCAGAAAAGTTGAGATTATTTCTTTCTCATCATAACCTAACTTTATAAGTTATATAATAAAATTAAATAAACCTTCAGACTACTGTTACCTACCACAATAGGTTCAGTACCCAAGAAGCGCTAGAAAAACATTCATCAAATATGCAAAAAAGTAGTAATTTACTAATACATAGAAATGGTACTACATAATAAGGGACTAATATCGGCTTCATCAATCGGTGCGACCCTAGTTGGCATCCAGCCTGGCACTAAGCCCCACGACTTGTCTGAGCACATCAGCAGAGTGGCCAGTCAAACACCCTGCACCGAGCCAACACCGAGCCTCCCTGCCCGGTTCGAGCCGTACAGCTCAGCAGCAGAGCAGTCACACCAGCCTTACCAAGGGCAAGGGGGGAGGGAATGGTTGGTGTAAATACAGTGATGGAGACTTTCTATATACTCGCTTGGGACAGAACTGGAGAGTTTATAAGTCTGCTTTTGTTTTACTGTTTACTGTGATACATATTTGTGTTATTTGTCAAAGAAAAAAGCTTAAACTTTATTCTAAAAAGTTGGATAAATTCTTAAAAAAAAGGTAACCACCACTATATCTATATGTCTTTCTCAGAATATAAAAGTGTGTTTGTGGTTCTAGATCAGTTATATGTACATGAATTCAACTAAAAACGTGAAAACCTCTGAGAGGCATGAACAAATTCAAGTCTAGTGGAAATAGTGGTAAGTTGATCTTCACAGGTAAGGCTGTCCTTTTATTAATTAATGATGAGCACCTGTGCTTTTATTTTGAAAGCATAGTCAGTGTGTACCTTTTAAATCAAACTACACTGCACTGATGATTGTTTATGCATGTCTTTATTATACTAATTATGACCGTGAAAGGAAAATTATTTGAATTTTGTATTTGTATTTTTTCTGTATGGAAATTTGTATTTTTCTTAAGAAGTTCAGTGTGGTTTGCCATGTAATTGATCCATATCCAAATTGAAATTAAGTCAAATTTGATAAAAATTACAGTTGTTGTCTCTAAAGTTGCTGATTGTTGTTTACGTCAATGATGTTTCTGAAAGAAGCCAAAAAAACTGAATAGAGAATTATTCTTCCCATGTATTAGGGCCAGACTAAGAAAAAAAAATATTTTATTGTTTTGGAAATTACGAGAATAAAGTCATAATATTACGAGAATAAAGTCTTAATGTTATGAGAATAAGGTCGTAATATTACGAGAATAATTTAATACTAATACAAGAAATACAAGAAAAAAGTTGTTTAAATGAGAAAAAAGCTTCGATAGAGTTATCAAGATCTGATGTGAGCAGCTCAACCAAACAGCAGCCTCAGCCTGAGCCCAGCAGCCGCTGTTTGTCTCAGTCGTACCGTACAGTCAACAGGTAAGCTAACGTATTGATCATTTCGTCGTTAAACAGTTATGACTTTATTCTGGCAATATTATGACTTTATTCTCGTAACATTACGACTTTATTCTCGTAATATTATGACTTTAATCTCGTAATGTTACGACTTTATTCTCGTAGACCTAATATTATGACTTTATTCTCGTATATTTTCCACAAAAAAAACAATTTTTTCTCTTAGTATGGCCCTAATACTCCGTCGTAGTTTTATGTGAATGTCCCTGAAATTATTCAAGGACGAGTGTGTAGGATTCAGTGGCGTCCAGTGGTTTATTTGTAGATTGTAACCCCCTCGCTTCACGCTCCCATCCAAGCTCGTAGGAGGAACTACGGTTGTGAATCAGACGAAGAACGCAAATTGCCCTACACGTGTTTGGTTTGTCCCTTTTTGGCTACTATTGAAATACAGAGATGTAAATAAAATCTACTCATTCTAAGGTAACAAAAACACAATGATTCTTATATTCAGGTGATTATACACTAATGAAAACATACCTATGAATATTCCATTTCTGACAATAGATCCTCCTAAATGTTACACACTGGACCGTTAACATAAATTTCAAGTGGGGTGATGATCCATTATACTATCTGGACACAATTTATACATTTTCTATAATCAATGTATATACCGTAATTTTTTTAAGATAATTTTTTTATATATCCATTCAGATATTGTGAATACCATACATACATTTTCAGAAATGTTCTAATGTGGTAAAAAAAAAAATGTTTTTTAAGAAATTGACTTTATTATAATCAAGATTTGGAATTTTTAAAGAAGTTTTAAAAGAAACCTACAAAAATGTGTTGTTGTTTTTTTTTAAATCTACCTATGGGCTTTTCATACATGTATTGTAAACAAAAATTGTATGATATTAAAAATGGTATTTACAGTTCGAAGAAAAAAAACTGGATAGAACTTTTTCAGTCATCAATTTATCTACAAAAACATTTTCTGTCCTATCCAGAGCTGTTGTGCGTGTTATTCATATTTTCTGTAATTGTTATGCAAGTTCTCCTTTTCTTCGCATGTGTCTGTGTGCTCATTTAAGCCGCTTTACTGGACATTTTGCCAGCTTGAAACGTCCACAAGCCCTCCTCGCCGTGGAGACATCTCGAGTCCTCCGTATTTCCCGCAATGTTTGACAAACCGCCAGTAAGACTGACACGCTGCTGGTGCACAGCGGCACAATACTGATGTGTCATCTAATTTCAGATCACACTGTGCCACTACAGAAAGGGAAGAAGAGAGGGGGAGAGAGAGCCAGGATCGGACAGTATAGAAGGTACAGGGGAAGAATGGAAATTGGGGAAGAGAGGAAAGAGAGGAGGGGTGGGAGCGAGAGGAGGGAGGGGGGGGTGTAGAGGGAAAGAAATCTCTGTCTCAGCAAAAGTTTTCATTAAAATTTTGAGACAAATGATCTCTGTGTCCTTCTCCTGAAGCTGCCTGGGGCGTCATGCTATTTCTATGCAAATAACAACCTCACGCCTTTGCTCCTATTATTTCTGCTGGAGCTGCTGCAACATGACCCAGGAGAGAGGGGGAGGGAGGAGGGAGAGGAGAGGAGAGGAGAGGAGAGGGAGGGAGAGAGAGAGAGAGAGAGAGACAGAGGGAGGGAGGGAGAGTGAGTAAGGGTGATATGAAGTGAGAAAGAGAAATAAGAAGGAAAATGCAGTAGAGGAGGAAGAGGGAATGAAGGAACGACAGAGAGGAGGAGGAGGAGGGTGGAGAAGACAGTCAGACAAGCAGAGTGTGTGTATGTGTGTGTGTTCCATGGACTCACTGAGGTGTGAAAATATATAACACTAGGAAAGAGAGAGAGGGAGAGATGGAGGGCTAAGAACAACACAAAGACACAGCCATAATTTGTTTGGAGTCTGCCTTTCTTGTAATATATGACACCCTCAGCACGGGTGCTTCCTCACCGCGCACTATTGTTTAACTGTATAGCACTTACAACACTATCAGGACCAGTCCATCTCTCACGCACACACCTCAGGATTTACGTAGTGGGCCGCTCCACTGCTGCAGTCTGCTGCAAATGTAACACAACGTGTGAAAACTGAAGCAGCACACGTATGAATTTCCAGCACGGTACATGATACCAATGTGCGCCATATTGGGTGACTCTAATTGCACACAGTGTGTCTATGTGGTGACGTAAAATGTTGTGAAATAGCCATGAGTCCTAAAATGTTCAAATTAAATGACAAATGAGTAGAAACAGGTTGCAGTTTGACAATGGAATAGGGTGATGAGCATAGATACTCTGACCTTCAGGTTCCTGTCTCATAACGGCCATTGCATTTTGCAGTTTCCTAACCCTGTAGCGCCAGTTGTGTCATAGATTCTGAGACCTCTGTGGTCATCATGATCAATACCTGAAAAACCCGTTGCATGGAATCCGACACATCTTCTGCCCTCAGTGCACTTCAGGCAGTAACCGTCCTTAGGCCCAATCCCAATTTCTAGAGTCACAGACTTCCCTCTCATCCACTCCGAGGCCTTTTCCACCAACAGGGAACCCGCTTTGTCAGTGTTCAAGCACCTAGTTTTGAACCATTTTGACCAAAAAAACCTGGAACCTGAAAGGTTGGTTCCCAGCTGGAACCAAACAATAGCAGCATTTCCTTGGAACCAAAGTGAGCGTGTCATATTCTACAGGTTGTTGTGATTGTGCAGCGCCCTCTGTTGATGACGCATCCGATTACAAGAATCTGAAAAGGAAAAATAAAAAGTCCCAAACCCACAAGTGTAGGCCATGTAAAGGTAACATACAAGGTGAGGTAAGGTATAATAGTACATACTAGTGATGCGCGGTTGGTTTCAACATTTATTTAATAATTTGACCCGCTCCATCCCACCCCGCACAACCGCATCTATTTTCACAACCCGCCGTTAAATATGTCATTAAATAAGGCTTTTATTTGGTCTTACAAATGTGCTTGAAAACAGCCTTTCGAGTGGCACTGGAAACTGGCAACAACAAATTCAAATCTTAATAAAAATAAATATATATATATATATATATATATATAGGCGCTTTGTGACGGATTTACCCAGCAGTGTTGTTAAGAAGTAGGCTGTATTGGACATATTTAATCCTTAATGACCTGCCCCACCCGCCCCGCCAATAAAGTTAACATTTCTTGACCTGACCCAACCCGACCCGCGCATCACTAGTACATACGAAGTGCTTTACATGGTTGAACCAGAACATCTCAGGACTGAGGTAAATGAAAATCATACAGAATTAAAATGAAGTGAAACCCCAAACAATAAAGATAGATGGCAATAATAAATAAATAAATAGTAAATAAATAAATAAAGTACTCTCCCATACCTATTCATGTAAGGATCAGGACATATTCTTTCCTCTTTTTGAACAGTGCAAGCTGCTGATTGCTGTTTGTTTTAGTACAAGAACATGTGACGCTTGGTTTTGTCCCAAGCTCAAGTTGACACTTGACCAACACATGAAAACACCTAAAGCTGCAGTACCACTAACTGCCATTAGATGGGACTACAAAACCCCAATTACTAAATATGATTGATAGAGTTGATAGATTTTGGAGACTAAAGGTGTGTGACAGTTGATTATTCATATATGCAGCAGGCATGGAGTAACATTATCATCCCATTCAAATTGTGTTTGTGCCTGCCTGATGAATAAAAGTTCAATATTCATTTTTTTATCATCATAAGTTCATGAATGAAAACCATCATTTTGTAAGGAGGGCATATGTCCTGTGTAAACATGTAGCGGCACATGTAAATGCAAGTGTGAAATCCAGAGTGCAAATTCCATTCATATTCAAATAATCATGGATTTACCATATTTCCATCAGCAGACAGTGTCAAATAATGAATATTGATAAATGGCAGCATGTCTGAAGCCTGCAGCAGCAGCTCAGTCTCTCCTCCAGAGGTCTGGCTTCTTTATACAGCCTTTTTTTGAAGTAAAACGTATAGGGCGCATTTACATTGGACATTTTCAATATGAATATGTCAATTCTTATTACTTTTATAGAGATATGCCACAATGCTTTTTTGTGTAAAGGATCCCCATTCCCACACAGACATAAAGACTATATGAATTCCCTCTGCTGTCCTCACTTTATTATTGGGTGGCTCTGTATTGAAATCATATTGCAATAAAGTAATATACAAATATACGTACATCATATGCTGTTTATAATATATGATTAAATATATATATATTTATATAGATGTGATGTGTATAAATGCAGATTTTCAAACAGCAGTTAAGGCAGTGCCTTCTTACTGACAAGAAAAATAAGTATTATAAATGTAATTATATTGTATATAAAGTCAACAATATTTGATATAAAATAAACTGGAATCCTCACAAATTAAATCTGTATGCAAAATGTTAAAAATAGCAGTTTGCGTGTGTGTGTGTGTGTATGTGTGTGTACCTCTTTCTAACTCAGTATTTACTCAGTAAGTCCCTGAATGAGCAACAGCCAAATATCCACTCAGAGCCAAGTGATTTGTTCTTGTGTTGTTATCAGATGAGTGAGGGGCTGATGAAAGACGAAGGACTGTGTGTGTGTGTGTGTGTGTGTGTGTGTGTGTGTGTGTGTGTGTGTGTGTGTACACGTTTATGTCTCACCATATTTGAATAAATGTGTGAACTAGTTTGATGTGTTCAGCATGTATGTTAAGGTTTAGGTAGAGCTATGGTTTAGGAATGTCATGGTTGTGATCCTGAAAACTGTGCCATCCTAAAGAGTGTGTGTGTGTGTGTGTGTGTGTGTGTGTGTGTGTGTGTGTGTGTGTGTGTATCCATCTGTGCAGACGGCACCCTGCCGGCCAACTCACCTGCGGCCCGCGGGGGGTAACTAGCTAGCAGCACGGCTAACCCAAACAGCTAGTGAACTGTGAAACAACTGCAGTCAAAACATCAAGCCGATTAGACGCTAATTACGTCTGCTGCCATATGGTGCTAACTGACCTGAGTACCCCCAAAAACACACAAATGTGTTTGTGTTTGTGGAAAAAAGAGAGACCTGGGCTGCCTCGACACTTCATTGCTAGTTATTAGCAGGAACAAATTGAATCCATTGTATTGAACCAGTTTTTTGCAAGTCACCACAAATACACACACATACACACACACACACACACACACACACACACAAATGTGCCCTAAAGGAACATTTAACAGTGGAGAAGGCAGGGGAATCATGACCATTTGACATTGTTGAATGATGACCAAAAGCCACAGATACTTTAGGCTTCACTACGATAGTCAAAATCAATTTCCACTGACACAAGCACAATATGACACTCACAAACAAATGAATCCGTGTTGTAATCCATTTAAATAGCTCATATCTCGCCCTGTATCTTTGTTCATGGGGAACAGATTTTGCTTGTAGGTGCACCAAAATGAAATACACAGCAATGGAACTTGCTCTTAAATAACTAAAATTATTGACAGGTCTTTTAATACACAGATTAACACCACTGACTATAATAACTATACACACAACCGTTAACTCAAGGAAAGGATTTCAGTCACTTCTACTTAGCAAATACCTAAATTTGGCAGACAATGTTCTTCTGTTTGATGGCAACACGGTTTCACGCAAAAGCGTGTTGTACACACGCCGGTCCACTTTGTCAGTGTCACATTTTCAACACTTGCTCATTCTGCAGTTAAGTTAGCAACGCTAAATATGCAATGTTCGGTTACACTTTCAAAATAAAGCTACCTGAGGTTGTACTTTGGTTAGGTTTAGGCAAACAAAACTACTTTGTTGATTTAGATAACAAGATGGTAAAATTACTGTAAGTTAGAGTACGTTCTGGGCAAAAGTTAAGTACGATACGCAAGTCAACATACATACTTTTGGTTTCACGTGGGACTTGAACAGCTGTCTCTTGGGTTTAAGTCCACCTCCCTATGTGTACTTTGTCACTCTTTAAACTGCTCCTTCATACATGCATGTACTTTTCACATCTAGGTGAGGCAAAAAGTGGCACTGACACGGTGTCCTCCAGTGGTTCGGCAGGGTCTATTAGACGCTTTGCCATGAGATCGGGCTGCTGAGGGAGCTGTCACAGCATCTGATCAGCAATTAGGACTAGGTAGAGCTAATCCCCCTTTAATAAACAGGCCCATGAACATTAAATCTTAGATAATCAACTATCCTGAGAGCTTAGCACATGAAGCAGAGGTTATGGTGGTGAAGGGAACTGCAGCAGCAAAGGTTGTTAAGTGAAGTGCCAGTTTATAAAGGCTGCACTGTCAGTCTGTAAGATTATGATTTGACGTACCTAGTGAGCTGGTAGTCAGCAGCCGATGAACAAGGCACTGATCTATATCTAATATGAATACTTTTGGATTACTTAAACATTGAAAATATGGCACCTTATACTAAAATATATTAAAATAGTAATATGCAAAATTACATATTCAGGACTCTTGATTATATTAAATTGCTACCATTACAAAAACAGTATAGCACAGACTACAGATTTGTATTCTAAAACATGTGGGCTGCTGTTTCTTTTGTATACATTTTTGTTGCAGCTCTTACAAAAACATGCTGGAATAAAGGTCTACAGGTGTACTGTATTGTTTCTTTTATTTTGATGATCCCTCCAGACAAGTATTAACACACACATACAACAATCTGCTTGGAATAATAATGTGTGTATTATATGTATTTTCCACAAAAAAGTATAATTTCCAAATTAAAAACCTTAAAAAACCTCTACCTCATTATAAATCCAAGAATCTCTGAATATGCAAATGTTGCCCATTTCTAAAGATTTCCCCGCTGGACACAAGATGTCTCCTACTTCACTGTAAAGTCCATTCTCAGTGGATGTGCACTGGTGGCTTCAAGTTTCTACATCACAATTGTATAAGGCAGTCCCTCCAGGAAGTTTTGCTGATGTGATTGACGCAAAATTCAACCAATTGCCTTGAAATTGTATCCAATCATGGAACATGTCTGCAAGATGTGAGTTTATTCTTACTGTACAAGTCACCTTCAAACTATTTGTTTTTTTACATTTTCACTTTCTCACAAAATTTCATTGCAAAAAATTAATGCCAAAATACATCACAACATGCATTACAATTTTTTTAGAAAAGCATTTTAGACTGCAATAATCTAAAAAAAAATGTGTGTATATATATATATATATATATATATATATATATATATATATAATATCATATAATATAATCTGAATTACATAATCCCGATTACATATAATACTAGCAAAATAGGGTAATCATGTACTGCAAAGGAAGTGCATCAGCAACTGTAGCAGAAGGCTCTGACCAGTTAGGTGACACTCTCACATACTGAGAATTTGACAGTCGTTGACCACAAGGCACACACAAACTGAAACACATGCTGTCTAAATCCCAACCACACGTACACACACATACATGCACACACACGCACACAGGCATGTTCCTACAAACACATCACTATCAAACCTGACTGACAATACACACCACACAGCAGCCCTCCTTCACACACACACACGCTCTCCCTGCCTACAGCCAATGTACAAAGTAAAGGCAGGATGGTAAAAGAGAAAAACACACAAACTAACACACTCACAAACACGCACGCTGCCTTTCTCCTTCCTCCTTCTCAATCCATCTGCTTCACGTTTGCATTTCATGCCTGCCGGCATTTTTTTGAAGTGGCAATACTTTGATGCAGACTGAGGGATACATTATCATTATTTCAATTTCAATGCTGAGGTGTTTTGTGTGTGTGTGTGTGTGTGTGTGTGTGTGTGTGTGTGTGTGTGTGTGTGTGTGTGTGTGAAAGAGAGAGACACAGATAGGAAGACAGAGAGTAGGACCAATACGCTCTGTGGCGATGCTGTCTTCATACTCCTGTGCTTCCGTGAAAATAAGGCATTGTAGGAGAAAGAGGCAGAAAACAAAGAGAGTTGAGGGAGGGAGGGAGGAAAGATAGAGAGGGGAGGAAAGGAATGCAGATGGAAGGAAGCCACAGAGAAGGGAAGAAGAAAAGGAGGAAAGAGATAGGAGAGCAGAGGAAGAGGCATGAGAGAGATAAAGGCAGTAGCAGAGAGTGCATTGCATTTTGACATGGCCGTCTAAAGCATAAGCCTCTCCTGCAGCTATATGCTTTGTGCTGGGCTCCTCCACCTCTATCTCTCCCGCTATTTCACACTCTCTCTACCCACACCCCCTCTCTTTTTTCCCCTTTCTTCTATTTTAAACTCTCTCTCCATTCCCTCTTTCTCTCTGTCTCTCTCCTGGCCTGGACAATAATTCAAGGTAGGGCCGCTGCCAACACAACATCTTAAATCTGACTCAGTGGCGGACTCCACATTTCAGGCAGAGAAACAAAGATATTTAGGCAGTTCCTTTTTCAAGCTCGAAAGAATCATAAGGCTACTTAGCAGAGGGGTTCAGGATTTAAGAAGTCTGTCTTATTGATGACACACTGAGATGCTTTTTAAGAAGCTGGCAGCAGAAGCTTATTTTTTCTTTCTTTTTTTTTCAGAGTAGCCCTGTTGTAAACTCCAGTGTTTTTCTAAATGAAAAATCTACCAGATTTTCAGTGTAGTTCTATAAACAGTATACAAGTAAATACATTATAATGACTGGCAGGTCTCTGGGAAGCATGCATTTCAAGGCAGTGTCTGTTAGATTGAGCTATATTTTATGTGCAATTTATTTATTTATTTTTAAAAGGACCAGTGTGCTGGATTTAATGGCATTACCATCGCTTCACCCTTACTTTCCCAGCACGATAGAAAAACTACCGTGGCCACGAAACACAAAGAAAATGCGAATTGGCCTTTCTAGAGCTGGCAACTGCTGTGTCTGTAGATTCAAAAAGCCTCATTCCATAAAAACACAATTTCTTATTTTAAGGTTATTATACACTAATGAAAACATACCTATCAATATTATATTCCATTTCTGACAATACATCCTCCTAAATGTTACACCTTGTGGACCTTATGCAAGGTATGTTTTCATTTGTGTATAATCTCTTGAATATAGAAATTTGTTTCCATTACCCTAGAATGAGCTTGAATGTCTAACTGAATGGAGCTATCCATGGTGCTGAAAGGGGGATTTAATTCTGGCATGTTAAATAAGCATTTAACCTTTGGTTTTCTTGTGTATGATCACATCCTATGTGTCTGCTTGGCAAAGGACATGAGAGAGAAAACTACTTGATGAATTTAAGTTTTAAATATTGATTCAAATATTCCTGCAACTGCAATGATGCAGTTTAAGTTAAGTTTGGTAGTTTTATTAAGCTGCAGAATTATTCTGTGAATCTTACTAAGATTAGAGACCCACACTTTATTTTAAACGTTATTTATCCTGGGTTTTTTTGGGCAAATAATGTTCATATTTAAGCAGCAAAAGTGAAAACTGTAGTTATAAACATTGTCTGCTGTTTTACTCCAAACTGTTTCACTGTATGAACCTGGACTGTGTGGACTTTTAGATGTGATGATTTAAATAATGAATGAAGATGTTGCCGTGTCTTGTGTGTAAATGAGCACTGATTCTCTCTCTTCACCCACCCACCTACAAACCATATTAAGTAATTATAAACCCAGACATGTTTTACAGATATTTGTCAGAACACCCAGCTTGAAACAGGAACAGCGTGGTCACCGCAGTCAGGTAAGATCACTTCTCTCTAACTCCACACTTCCTCAGATTATTTCCATTTTACAATTTGTGGTCTTCAGCCAAGACTGATCCCTGACTGTGGACAACAGTGGAGTTCAATGGCTTGGGGGAATAAGCAACATCAGGCTGTGATGCCACAGACAGTAGGGTAGTAAACCAAAACAGAAAGTAATGCCTTTAAGTTCACAATTAAAGTCATGGCAAAGTACACCACTTTCAATTGAATTTGTCCTTCAGTAAAAACATTTTTTAAAGTTCCTATGAGAATGTGGCATTTGGATTTGTCAATATACATTCCTTAACTTTCCTATGGCTGTGATAGATTCTGTTGTCTATATTTTTTGTTGTCTAGATAGATTCACTGTGCATTCCACAGACTTCCAGATCCTTCATCCTCACTGTCTAACAACAATGTCCATCTTGTTGTTGACACAAAGGGAAAAATAAAAAATGTGAAGAACTGCACATGTTGATTAAAATTCCAGCACAGTGCTTTGCCAAATATTCTGCTGAATGTGGCCATAGCATGCCATGTTTGGCATCCAAAAACTTTGATGGTGAAAAAATCAAACAGTTAAATCATTTTAAGTTCCAAAAGCCTTCCTCTCAAATAGTTCTGTTCAACTCCTCCTTTCAACCCTGCTGTCCTTGTGCAGGGACTCACTGGCTTCAGCTTTGGCTGGCGTGGGCTAAGGGGTTGCTTTATATTTCAGCTAATAGCTGCTGTGGTCCTTTGTAGCTACTATCATAAATATACTGTAATTTGTATGGCTGGTTTTTATAACACACTGTTAGGACTCTACCTTGGAACAAATGCCTTAGCTCATGCAGACACTGACTTTCATCAGCAGTGATTAATAAAAACCACATGAATGTTTTCATTCTCTCCATAAAATCAAAGGAAACTGGATTTCTCTTTCTTTCCCGACCTGTACAGGTAAAGACCTGTCCACAACAACAAAGCTGTCATGAATTTAAATTATTTGGATGAATGTTGCCATCCCTAACAGCCAGCTGTCCTGTAGTCCTTGTAGGAATCAAAAAATAGGGACTTCACAGCTTTGACTCCACTGTTATTCCACTGTTTCCAACATACGTTTCAGTATATAATATATTTATTACTACCTGTTAATACCTGTACATTTCATACATTTTTTTACTACCTGTTTACAATCTGTTTGTCCATCACAGTATACTGTATATTAACCTGCATACTTGTCTAAAGCCTGTTATATTTATTTATTTATTTATTTATTTATAGCTTATAATTCACCTGACTAAAACAGTACACATTATATTATATTCCTATATTTTAACTGCTGCACTATTTTCTGTTTAGATTCTAATTAGATTTTAGATTTAATAGAAAACCTGGCAAAGTACCCTTTAGTGTTCCCTTCACCCGAAATGCATGACGACTTTTTATGCACTGGTGCCCTTTTTATTTTTTTTTGCCCCTACCTCAAACAGCCTGAGTGTGCCACTGGTTAAACATATGGCAATAAAGAACTTGAATTTCAAGCTGGTGCCATGTGTACCAAGATATCCTAGCTCCAACTTTATTATTCTCCCTCACACAGTACTCTGTACACCTATGCCCATATATTTACCATCTCACAACGGATGAGCTTAGCATTTCCCGTGTTCCTGTGTTTAATCTGGTGGTGGAGGTTTTTTTATACACCTCTTATGTGTGTCCTTTTTTATCAATTGATTTTATAGATTGTGCTGTTTTTCTACATGCTGCCCACTCTTCTAATTTCTGCTGTGCAGGTCCTTTTTAGAACAGTGCTATATGTATGCATAGTGCTTTTATACAAGCTATTTAATATTGTTATTTATATTTGGATACATTTTATGGACTTTCTTACTGATGATATGTATTTTACAGATGTTTATATTTATTGTGTGTATTAAGTTGAACCTGTTGTAATTTTTTTGTCAACAGTCTTTTTTCAGCCTGTGCTGAATGAGTCTCTAATTAAGGGAGGTTATTTCGGAGAATGTGAGTCTACGCTGAAACGTTAGTCATTCAATTAAGTTCTCCTGAACATGTTCTGTCCCATGCTTCAAATCAACTTTTTCTCTAACAAATATAGAACAAAAACCACCATCTTTTCCTAGGTCTAACCACGTACTTTGAGTTGCCCCAGCAGAACCCTAAAAACCTTAATAATACTGTTATTATAACATTGTAGGGAAAATTTACAGGAGCCAAGCCAATTGAACAAAGTGCAAAAGCTACAACGCGAATGCAAAAAGCCACAACAATAATGTAAAAAGCTACAATGTGGATGCAAAAACCTCCATCTTTTCCTAACCATAACCATGTACTTTGAGTTGCCCAACCAGAAAATAAATTATAATACGCTGTCACTGACTGTTTTTCACATACGTTCCTATGAACATGTTTCCACTTTCTAAATATTTTTACTGAAAACATACAATAAAAGTGTAATCTCGGAAGTACTGCATTTTTTTCTCAGTGTATTTGCTGTTGCAAATTATATATAGATATATATTGTCTATAAATAGATTTTTTAGGAGACAAAGTTGCATTAACAGACCTCATCTGAGAGACAGATGCATTATTGGGGGTTAATGTCTATGCAGGAAGCACTTGTGAGCCATATCCACTTTAGGTTTTCTTGCAGTAGTATCAGCTGCACAAATGTAATACATCACACTTCCCATCCCATCTGCACTGCAGTTTTGATTGGATAGATAGTCCCTGTAATAGTCCCTAAAGTGCAGTATCAGCTGTGGGTACTGTCTCAACATGTCAAGTGATGAGGTAATGTTAAGAATTTAATATCAGCGAGCTTGTGCACCAGCCAGATACAAAGCTGGACTGGCCAACATGAAATATGCAGTGTCATCCAGAGAACTATAAATACTTTGTTACTGAAAGTCCAGAGTGTAACATTTTGGAGGATCTATTATCAGAAATGGAATATAATATTCATTGCTATGTTTTCATTAGTGTATAATTACCTGAAAATAAGAATTGTTGTGTTTTTGTTGCCTTAAAATAAGCTGTTTTTATTTTTATCTTTTAAAGACGCGACGTGTCATCTTCCATGGAGTCCGCCATGTCGAACCACCATGTTTCTACAATTGTCTAGAACGGACAAACCAAACACTGGTTCTAGATAGGGCCGTTAAATTCCCAGACGCGAGCGGTGTTCAATTGCTTGCAATTTCACCGCTAGAGTAAGTAGTTTTTTCAGGTATCTGTACATCCCTTGAGTATGTTAAACTTTTACCCCCTACATTTTTACATAAATATCTACTACTACTTGTTCTTTCTATTCCTAGTTTTAATGCATTTGAGGGGAATTATCATTTTTTTATCGACTGTACACCTTCCCAACATTAAGACCAGTGCACATCATGCATGACAGACGTAACAGGACGAAACAGACAAGAGAGGGACACTCGACTCTATTTGAAGTTTCAGCTTTGCACACAAACAGCAGGTAGAAACGTCCTTCACAGAAATCAAGAGAGTATTTTACATTTATACATTTCAGAGCTTTCTCATTTTTACTTGAGTAAAAAAGTTGAATCAGTACTTCTACTTTTACTGGAGTTATTTATTGTCTGTATCTGTACTTCTACTTGAGTAAAGAATGTGCGTACTTTTGCCACCTTTGGTGTCGTCGAGGGTTGTTTACACCCTGACCTCTGTCATCATCATGAGATAAACAAACAGGAACAGCAAAAAAAAAAAAAAAAACGTAATTTATACTTCTCCCTTCAAAAGACTTAATCTTTGTGTAATTTATATACATTTTATCTTACGTATTATGATGTTAACAACTGCCATCCTAACTAAGTTTAAAAGGGTTTGCCTCAACAGTGTTGCCGGACAGGGTTTTGTTATTTACTGCGATGGCTTGGATCCATTAAAAGGAGCCAGGATGAGCTGCACACTCTTCAAGCTCTGTCTTACCAGGGGTTGATGTTAATGACAGCCATAAAACACCAGCACCCTCAATCTTACATTACTGCAGTCTGGGTCAGAATCATCCATACAGAATTCATTACTGTAAATATGACCAGACCAACAATATGTGTGTGTGTGTGTGTGTGTGTGTGTGTGTGTGTGTGTGTGTGTGTGTGTGTGTGTGTGTGAGAGTGTGTGTGAGTGAGTGAGTGAGTGTGTGTGTGTGAGAGAGAGAGAGAGAGAGAGAGAGAGAGAGAGAGAGAGAGAGAGAGAGAGAGAGATCATTCAGGTGTGTTTTTTAATTCAAGAGAGATTCACACACTGACCGAAGCCAGTTTTCCAATCAAAATCCACCTCATGTGTCCTTCCACAAATTTTAGTGTTACACACTGATGCAGGAACACCCTTAAAGCGCACAAACTGGCAATTTCCAAGGAAATGAGAGGGCCCTTTGCTTCAGTGGGTAGATTTGAACAAAAGGTGGTGGAGATTGGCCAGGCACACCAACAAGCCGCTTAATAATGTGTTTGCTGTTGTCTACATGTGGTTCAGAACCCGCTGCAGATCTTCCGGAAGGAGTCTGGAGACCACCAGGACTGAGAGCACAACAAGGGTTATAGAGAGGGTAAGCCCAACCAGATCCACCGTTTAATGTGTAGATTTAGATACACCATGTTCGCTTATCCTTTCAATTCTTCCTCCTGTCCTCTGTGAATCAGAGGCTGATTGCCAGCCATCCCAGTACTGTAAGAAAAAACAGACAAACTAAGCTTTCTCTTAATTTTCCAATTTTAAATCCCACTTTATGCCCCTTCTTGTGCTCGCCGTTGCTTTATTCTACTCCTGTATTTTAATTCTAAAAAAACTTTAGATACAAATATTAAAGGTTAGAATCTGAGCAACCTTTTCTGGTGTTATAAAATATTTATTGACAATACTTGTGTTACCTTTGTTCATCAGTAATGGACTGAGACTTGTGCAGTATAAGCAAACAGCTCATTCACTGTTGGCCTTTTAGTTACAATCTATGAACTTTTATATATAACATCTTTATTTTACAAAACCAATGCCTCAACACACCACAGCTTTAGCAGATATTAGGGGCATTAAATGCCAAGATAATATTTAAACAATATTATCCAAAAATGTCCCAAAATATCCCACTACACAAAAGCAAGAGACAGAAAATACATTGTCCATGTCACTCAACCTTTTTTTACTAAATACCTCTTTCAATGAATCTTTGTAATGATGTAATTCATACAATAAAAAATAAGATTTTATTTAATTGATATATATGTATGTAGAATCTGCAATCTGATCAAATAATAATCATAATAATCTTAATAAATAATAATAATACATGTATTTTATCTAACGCTTTAAAAGGTACTCAATGGCACTTTACATGGTAGCAAGAGACAATAACAGAAACAAGCAGTATCAGTAAAAAACAACTATTATAATAACTATAGGAGAACAGGAGCAGCAAATACAATAAAAGGTGAAGCAACAAAAAGAGAGAAATGCGACTGTTTTAAATGAATAAATGAATCATAGCTTTTGGAAAGGAAAACTCTAGTCAATTCAGTTGAGTGTCTCATAAATGCTGACCGCCTACCTGTAATGAACCTGAGAAACTTTATCATAAAACTGCATCAGTAAACAAGGAGGAATAAAACTGGAGTTAAATGTGTCAAGACTAGGTCACCCAGTAAATTATATGACAGTTTGTGAGCAAGGGCTGTCCTGAATTGTCAAGAGAACTCCTGGAAAATGGTTTCTTAAAACCAGTGGGAACCCTGTTGAGTGAAAATGTACAATTATAGAATACAGTTGTAGAAAATTATTGTCTTACAGTACTGTATGTCTTTCTTACTAAATATACAGCAATAATGCTAAGCAAACTGTTGCTTCATGTTTTTCACAGTACATACAGCTAAAAAACAAACAATTCAGCAATTAAAACATCAAACAGCAGTAAAAGTAAAAGCATGTAAAGTCATTTGTTCCAATGTAGACAGTAACACTGTAATACTTGAACACAGGATAATAGGCTGCAAGTGTACAGACCTGTGACAAATTAAAGCCCGGGTCTTCCTCCTTGTAAAGAAATACTTCACCAAATGCAATAAAAACTAAATGGACCTAAAGAACCCAGAAGAATATACCGTAGGTCCAGTTTTTAAAGTAATATTTGGCCCACTTCAGCTACCATATGATCACCAGTAACTGCATGTAACTAGACTAAATAATTGAATTTCTTCCTACATGTGTGATTCTACACTGCATGCTTATTGGCACAGAATCCACTGTGTCTCTTATATGTTTTTGTATAGTTAAAATATGAATAATCATATTCATGTTTAATATTTCTATAAAAAGAATTATTCCCATATCAAGGACACTTTTTCAAAACTCTTCACGCAGTCACACAACAGCAGTCAGTGTGGACTAAACTGTGGATTGGTTTCCATTTGCTTTCACACAAAATGCATTCAGTGATCACACCTTTTGAAAAAAATTAACTTCCACCAAATCTCTGTGCATTTACATGCCATTGTAAAAACTGTTGAATTTAAGTTCAAAATAAATAAAATAAAGAATTATTGTAAATTTGACTGCAATTTGCTACATTCTGCTACATCTCAAAATTAAAAAGGATAAATACTAATTGGGATCTACAACACTGAGCGTCTGTATTTTCATTTCTGGATAACCTCTGTGAAAGACTTGGGCCAGGTGAAACTGCGGCAGAATCCAGAGTGTTTTGTAATTGTATAGGATCTAAGATGGTGTCACTTTTCCTTCCACCTTATGCTAGAAACTTTATGTTTGATCTGACATCAGAAAGGTTCCTTCCCGGGTAGATTACTGTAAGACAGAAGATGAGGTGTGATGTGGACGAGAACTTGTGGTCAAATGCAGAAGAAAGGGTTGACTTGTAATATCTGTAGATATCTACAACTATTTTTAGAGAATATATGGGGTTTTGTATTGCATTACTGGAATGACTTTAGTTTCTTTTTGTGAACTTGGAATTGCAGGGATAAAAAATGAGGCCTGTTGAAGCATATTGCAGCATGTCTGTAGCAAATACTGTAAGATAGCACAATCCAGGCTCTTGTTTTTGTTGTAAGGAAATCTTGGTATCTAAAAATAAATAATATAAATCAAGAAAACAAAGATCCTTTTAAGACAATAGTGATGCATAATGCTTCCTGTTGTTACTGTTGGCAGACAAGTGTCAGCGTGAGGTGTGTATGAAGTGTTTTGGTTGCATTAGTGCATTTTGGATGTGAGATTTAACTGTTGTGCTGAGCTGCGTGTCCGTTAAAAGAACCGCGTGAAGAGTTTTGAAAAAGTGAACAGGGTAGGCTATAGAGAAATGTGAGTTAGCAATTGTAAAGAAAAAAAATAAAACTGTAAACACACACATACACACACACACACACACACACACACACACACACACACACACACACACACACACACACACTTGGTCATTCCTGCCACAGTGTGAGTGGAGAACAGCTGCAGCACAACAAGATGACTTCTGAAGAAAAAGAGGGACACCCATAGGTGCTGTTGAGGTACTGCAAATGCTTCTCCATCAGTGTGAACATGCAGGTGGCCAAATCAGACACATACGACAAAGAACATGAAAATGATCCCTCTTTATCTCTTACGCTCAAATATACATTAAAGCTGTCTCTTAATGAACACATTACGGAGCATTTGATGAGCTGATGGGTATTTAAATACACTGCAAGGTGATGAGTGACTGCAGTGGGTTGTAAATTAATTGTATGACCACGCATTCCCAACTTTGGACTTAAGGCATACAGTCAATTGCATACTATTTCCTATACACACAGGCAAACATCCACTCTATTACACTTTTGCTTAGCCATGGTCTGCATTTCTCTTGGTCACTGACTGAAATGGATTCACACACACAGACACACACGCTGCCTTGACGGGTGAGTGACAGGATGGCATTGAGTGAGTAGGATAGTGCTTTTGTGTTTGTTTGCCCTCCTATATCAAACCATGTCAAACGTGCCCTTACAGTGGTGACAAAAGACCCCTCTGTCCATATGTTCCAGCATGATAGCATACAATGTAGTGGGGTAGGCTGGTGTCTCTTGTTCTCCCTCGCTCTGTCTCTTTCTCAAACACACACACCCACAAACACACACACACACACACACACACACACACACACACACACCTCGGAGGTAAACTCTTTGTCCAGTATTGCAAGCCAAAATGCTCCCCTATTATAACACAAGCCTGACTCGCCTGATTCCCCACTACATTATAAGTGTTAATTAATCCCAGCCAAACACAATGCATTCACAAATGGGCTCTATGTGTAATGCAGTCTGCCAAGTACAAGTAGATGCAGGATGAAATTCTGCTTTTTGGTCTTCATTTCCATGGCTGGTGGGGAAGAATTATACGGCGACAATGCTGCCTTTGTGTTAATAATGTTCAACTTCTTTTGTTGGAAGTAGAGGTTAGAGTCTTTGTTCGAATGCTATACACTAAAGTGTTGCACCCATCCACAGTGTTTGGTGTATAATATATGTGCTTGCTCACTGCCTGTTTGCACTTGTCACAGAGTCATGGAAATTACTCGCAAGCCAAGTTATGAATCAACAAGTCATTAGTTTGAAATTCAAATCTATTTTCGTACCATGTTGAGCTCATTTAAGACCACTGTTGTGCAACAGCTCTAATACACCATAATAAAATGCAAACAAGCCCGGTAATGTTTCTTTCAGCTTTCATTTGATATGAGGATAGATAAATGGTATGATCAATTGTATAATTAAAGTAAATATCAAAGAGGTTTTTTTTTTTCTTGTTATGATTTTAACAGCATGGATGCTAATTGCTGATTGATATAATGGTCTTACATGGGCGCCTTCAAAGTGTTGCTTGTGCTACTTGTTAGCACCTAATCTACAGTTGTAGCACAATGATAAGGTAATGAGAGGCGGTTCGTTTTAATATAAGTGACTATTAGTTTGATGAAGACTTTGTCATTAGGAAGTAATTTTGTAACTGTGTATAGGCCTGCATACTGGACTGCACTTCCACCAACTCCAAATCTGTATGATACCTTATTTACATATTTATTGTTGAAGGCTTTAATAATGGTTGTCTTTGGGAACATTTTGATCATGCATCATCTGTCTCAGCAGGATCTTTGAGAAGTCCATGTCAGAACCTTACACCTCCAGAACAAGCCATTCAGTACGTTGGCTCTTCCCCAGGTACGGTGAGACTTAGCATTGGCATATCTTTGGACATGTCAGTACTATAATGGAAAATCAAAGACAAGTAAATTAAGTTTTTTTTATGACTTGGGTTTTAGGGGTAGCATAGGGTGACCACAGGATGGTGGACAATTATTTCAGCATTTAGCCCACCTACCGAGCGCACCTATCCACGGACGATGATTTCGATGGACGCCATCCGTACTTTATGAAGGAGCATGCTTCCTGGAGTTCTTTAAAGACTGACTTTCTCTTTGGCATGACAGCTTACCACTGACATGTTCTGTCATAGCCTATGACTCATAGGCTAGTAACAGCCTTAACAACGACACATCATTGATTCACACACATAGAGACAAATGTTAAGTTCCGATTATTGGTGAATTATGTTTTGTGTAATGAGTGGGACAGAACATGATAAATATCTAAGCACTGAAACAAGTATGGTATTATATTTGTTACTTTAATTGTGGTGCGAACTGGGACAATTTGGTAGTGAATGTTGAAAACCGGGACATTTTAGTATTTTACAGATTTCTGTCGGGACTTGGGACATTCACCTTGGAACCAGGACGTCTGGTCACCATAGTGTAGCAAAACTATCCACTTGTTTACACCTGGATGAATCTGGCTGCTTGTGTTTATTGCTCTGTTGGATGGATTCATTAGAAATATTATTATCAGCAATTGTATTAATGTTAGCTAGTTAAACATATGATATGTGACATTTCCACAGCTAAATGAATAAAAACAAAGGTTTCCCAACAATGTTCGAATGCAGAGAAATCTGTCATTTTTTTCAGCTAACAGCACATTTTTGCCTCTAGTTGCTAAAACTTCCGTGTAACAAATGTGACTAAAAAGAGCTGGACAACATGACATCTTTCGCTGAACAGGCTCCTGTCAATCATGGACAATCCACTGCATCCACTGCACAGCACCATCTACAGGCAGAGGAGCAGCTTCAGCGACAAGCTGCTGTCACCGTCCTGTTCCACTGAAAGACTGAGGAGATCGTTCCTCCCCCACGCCATCAGGCTCTTCAACTCCACCCAGGGGAGAAAAACTGCACCCTGCATTTTGTGACCACCTACTTGACACCTTAGGCCTTTCAAGCATTGGATATGACCATGCACCTTAGGACACTTACCCAATGCTCGTTATTTTGCTATTTATTTTATTATTTTATTTTATTTTATTTTATTTTATTTTATTGGTTCTTTTGCATTTTGCCTCCTGTTGTTGTTATTGTTGTTATTGTTATTATTATCAGTCAGTGGATACTGCTGGAAACTGTGAATTTCCCCTTGGGGATGAATAAAGTATCTATCTAATCTAAACATAACAAGTTTAATTTACCTCATCTGGTAACAATTTCACCCTAGCCTCATGTCAGGTAGATTTGTATTGGCAATGAGGACAACAACTCCCATGAGTCCCAACATCATGAAACTAGGTCTAGTTAACATTAAGTAGCTTACACAGCTGGTAGTAAAGTTAAAACAGGAACTTCAGGATAAATAATGTAAAAAGTAAACCAAAAACATGCACTGGTCCTGTTTTTTTTGTCTACCATTCTCTGCCTACTTTTGGTGACGAGTTCCTGGAACTAAATTTTGGCACTTCTGAGAAGGGAAAACTAAATATATGTTCCAGGTACTTTTGGGTGCTATTAAGTGAAGCATATGTGTTGTCACTTTACAGTAAGGATGAATAACTGGAAATCTATGAAGAGGTTTGATGATCTGCATGCCTTTTTGGCCCACCAACTGGCTTGTGTGGCCCCTGTGATTTAGGGTAAATATTAAGAAAATAGGCCTTGTTGATCCAACAGTAACCTTTAAATGACATACCCTGAATAATTTGTAAAATACAGTGGAAACACAAAGCAGTGGTAGAACCTAATAAAGTTCTTAAAAGGTCAGGCTATGGGAACCTACAGTACAGGTTATGGGTTGTTTACAGGTCGTACAGTGGAAAAGAGCAACAAAAGAAAATAGCTATAATTTTCTTCCTCCTGCTGCATGTTGACACATTCTTGAGCAAGATACTGAACCCCAAATTGCTCCTGATGTATCAGTATATAAATATGAAAGAATGAGTAAGTTTCTTTTTGAGATGGACTTGGCTATCGCTGTAAGAAAGGGCGAATGTGACATGCTGTGTAAAAAAGCTTTGAGTGGTCGTAAGACTTGAAAGGCGAGTCACTATAAAGTCTGCATTGAAGCCCAGTGTCATTCTGTTTTGCATGGAAACTTTTTAAGCCCTGTCACTCTGAGGAAAGAAAGGAAGTGTTGTCAACGGGTTGAAGGATGTGGGAGTTTATTGAGATGGAAAATGGCTGCTGGTTAGTGTCCTGGGCTAAGTAAATGATATAAAAGCCAATCCCAGTGTCTTAATGGCCTTCATTCTTCTCTGAGGGGGTGGAGGTAATTATAAAGTTCATTACTGTAATGAGATAGGCAGCGTTTGAGAGAGAGCCATCAGTAACTGGGCCGAGACAGCGATACAACTGTTGATCAAGTCACTGGAACAGGACGTGAATTAGGTTAGGACAAGTTCTGATGATGTCATTTGTTCCTAAACATTTGTTTCCATCTGACATGATGGATGAACCTTCGATCTAACTAGTGGCTTTATTTTTTACCTTTCTATGCAGGTTTTGAACCTCACTGTAATCCCAGTGCTCTTTAGATTTTTTCTCATTCTTTTTAAGACACATGTATTGTATCATATATATATATATATATATATATATATATATATATATATGTCATGGTTTCCCTCACTAATTAGAAGAGAAAGAATATATGTACAGTTTATATCACAAGCCAATTCTTTTTTTTAGTTCATGTATGTTAAGATTTTCTGCCACTCTGGTCACTTTTCTTCTGAATTAAGCAATTGCATCATCGTTCAAATAAACACGTACTTCAGTAAGTAAACATATCATTCCTAATGCCGTGATGTGTGATGCTGATTCGGACTGTTCTAAGTTCAGTATGAACTTCAGTCTACTGGTTCAAGAGGCAAGATTTGGTTTTCCAGTAGCACAAGGACAGAAATAAATACAGATAAATAATAGGAGGCATATAAAACTAAAATAAAAATGTGACAGTGGTTTGGTTAATAGCAGCAGAGCCAGCAAGTCTAGTATATGTACAACAGACCAATATAATATGGTAAAAGATCCCCTCCAGACATGTAATAAGACATTTATAAAAGAATTTACACAAAACATATAATTTCCACATTAAAACCCTTAATTCCACAATCTCTGAATATGCAAATGTTTTCCTGCTGGACACAAGATGTCTCCTACTTCACTGTGAAGTCCATTCTCAGTGGATGTGCACTGGTGGCTTCAAGTTTTTACACAACACTGTACAAGTTGTATACTGGACCAGGACTGACTTCCAAACTATTGGTGATGTCACAAATTATGCTAGTAGGCCCCGCCCCTTAAAATCTGATGTTCAGTGAGCTCAGAGAAACTTTCCTCTTTCAGCAGATGAATGTGAAAACATCCTTCTAGAGTCAAACTCTGCACAGACACAATTCAAACAGCACACTGTTGGGACAAGGAGAATTTTTAAGTAAAGTAAATTTTAAGTAATGTTACATACAACCTGTTAGGCTACATGTGCACAGGTATCACATGGATGCAGTTCTTTCTGTTAAGATGGTCACTGTAAAAATATATATATCACAGAAATAGAAAAGTAACTTCATGATGTACAGCACATAATGGAAGGCAACTACATTTGTCTGAGAGAGTTTGCTCAAGCAAATTCCATCCCTCATTTACTGCATATTGAATACTTAGTGTATGTACTGTATATACATTTTTGTTTTTTATAAACATCTGATCCTGGTTTCAGATATCCAGGATACTGTGGTATGAAAACACAATATTCAGGTTTCTGATCATTGTCAACTCAAGTAATCTAGTAATTAGTCAGCAATACAAAAAAATATATGACGGCAAATGATGCAATGATGATGAACGGACTGAAATAAAGGCAATGTTTGTAAATTTATTGTTGCTCCAGTTTTCCATCAGTTAATATAAGATCAGATAAGATGTAGAAGCTCAATACAGCACAGTGCTAAATGCAGCAGGCCACCAGAAACCAAACTGCATGTTTTCTGTCTTTGTTTTTTTTGTTTTTTTCATGACCAAAGTTTTTATTGTTTTTCAACATTTCCATAACATCACAACACATTAACTGACAGAAAACGGTACATAAACCTGGAATAAAATATTCATCAATGGTGGAAATCAGTGTAAACAGCATATCCTGAAGATGGTCAAAACCAGGATAGAACTCAAAACCATAACACATCACAAACAATAAAATCAGATATCATGTAACTTGTCTACACTTGTATTTACCCATTCACTGGGTGTTCAAGGACAACTTACTGGCGGATAAACTCTGAAATTTCCAACTCTTCCGAATTTACTGGGAACGCTCAAATGCATCATTACTCTTCAAACTCATTACATTTAATGAAGTCTATTCAGCTTTTAACTAAACCACATTTACTCGCAGGACTAATGAATAAAACTGTTCTTATCTTGATAAATTAAAACCAAACTGTGAAAACTGAATAATGTAGAATCTTTAAAACTAACCGTTGGCTCAAGATCACTTCAGTTACAGGTCCATTGTTGTGCTTCGAGACACTTAACAAAGACATTGAGTTACTCGGCTGTGCAAACGCTCAGACAAACACTCACAGTAATGTTAGAAGCCAGCGCGTTGGGTGACCCATTAATTTATCCACTAGAAGCAGGATTTTCCAGACATTTGGTGTTCAGTGGGTGTTAATTTTAGACCACGCTAACAGCCATATAGAAAATCTTCATTATGTTTCCTCCATAAAAAATCCAATAACTGTGTCAACCCACACATTCCATTTAAAGGTGTGTTTTCATAGTCACAGCATAAAGCTCGATGTTGCATCCCACCAGCACCCTCACCGTATTATCACATTTGTATTCTTTTAATAGAACAGTGTGCTATTTTATGAACTATCTGCCACCTGTGTGAGCTACATCAAAAGCTCTGAGCTTTGAGTTTTACTTAGAAGTTAAAAGGGGAAAAAAGAAAGTCTGCAGTAAGATGACAGACTCAAGTGGCTCTCTCTCTCTGCACAAGAGAACATAAAGCTGAAATAATGGTTCATTTTGACTGTGACTCAGCCAGTATAAAATATGCCTGATTTCCACTGTGAATTATACCGGCTTCTAGCAGCTGATTTATCGAATAGGAGGGCTACATTTGTAATAAAGCAGAAGAAATTATTGCCCGGTGTTAATATTGGAGATTTGATTGAAACGGATACAGGGGCCGTTGAAAATTGGACAGTAAATCACTGTGTTCCAGCCAGGCTCCCTATTCTGAGAGGCTTGCACAGATATTGACAGATAATGGGTTTTTTTCTTTTGCTTTGATTGGTCATTACAGAAACTTTATTTTCATTAGCATCTCTATAACCGTGATATTTTCAGCCTGTCGACGTGATTGTGGCTAGTTGTGTGTACGTGTGTGATTTGGACATTGGTTGTTGACAAGAGCGAGGGACTGAAACCCCTTGACTCAACCAAGCACGAAGCAGAAGCTACAGTGGCTGCGACACAGGTGAAAAACATGGGAGCCCCTATCAAGAGCTAGTATTGGGTTTGTTTAATAAAAATGGTACTACTCTCAGGTTTGTACTACAGCTTTGATTCTCTGCCCAGACTGTTCCCACGAGGTTCTGGCCGGGTTCAGGCCCAAAACTGCTGCTGTAGGTCGGGCTCAGGTTGGCCTCGGACAAAATTGGATTTAAAAACAAATATATATGTAATATTTTCTTAATGATCCATGCAGCTGTAATAAACAGGGCATTTGTTTTTGATGATTTTGACAACAATTTTGGGCTCAGGTTGGGCCAAAAAAATGCTTACGTGGTTCGGGTTCGCACAGAATTTTTTGGGTCAGATCGCGCATGATTTTTTGGGTCCAATTAAAGCTCTAGTCTCTACTATAAGTTCAAAGTTACTGCCAGCAGCCAGTTAGCTTAGCAGCTGGCCTAGACACAGGAAGAAACAGCTTGCATGACTCTGTCTAAAGGTAACAAATTCTGCCAGAACCTAGACCCCACTAACTCACACATTACATCTTGTTAGTTTAATCCATTTTTGTGCTAAATTTTAATGCATTAAATGAAAATGAAAGAAATCATACTTGTTTTCTCAAGATAAAGAAAAAATTAACTAGCAAGATACCAGCATTAAAAAAAAAATATGTGCTTATCGGTTAACATTCAGAGGTTCAGTGTGTAACATTTAGGAGGATCTATTGTCAGAAATGGAATATAATATTTATAGGTATGTTTTCATTAATGTATAATCACCTGGATATAAGAATCTTTGTGTTTTCATTACCTTAGAATGAGCTGATTTTATTGAGTCCACTATGTTGAACCGCCATGTTTCTACAGTAGCCCAAAACGGACAAACCAAACCACTGGCCACCATGATTCCTTCTACACGCTTGGAAGTCGAGGGGTATTCAGTTGGTTGCAATCTGCAACTATATACCACAAAATACACCACACTAGTCTTTCAATGCCCAATTACTTTGAATTATACACTGCACTCCAGATTCTTGGTATATTTAGGAATACTATTACTATTATATAAAATTGTATTTAATTGTTGTCCAGCAGCAGCAGTTAGCCACACAAGCCATGCCATTTCTTCTTCTGCAGAAGATCACTGGGATTTCTTGTTTTATTGCAAAATACTACAACACACATGCATTGTTTCTGCATGTGTGCCTTTTACTGTTATTCTGTGTATGCTCTCCCATCCCTCTTAGCGACTGTTGTTTGGAACTGATTACATTTTCTATATCCAAACAATCCTCTGCATTGTGTATTTGCTAATATGCATGTACCCTCCAAGTATTGCAAAATGCAGATGCATATTTACCGTGTCAATAAACCCATTACAACAGTTTTTAATTGCCTGACGGAGATAGAGGGGAAGGAGGGGAGAGGACTTGCCACTGTGGCATGGAGACCATTAATTGCCCGTGACTCTGACTGTGTCCTCCCTTTACTCGACTCGCCTGACACTGACCAATCAATACTCAGTGTTGGCTGATTATAGCGGGAACACCCCTCCTTTTACAGAGGTCTGTGCCTCATCCTGATCAATAGCTTCACTGAGCGGCAGCTGTCGGTGTGTCTGGCTGTATAAGGGATTATAACAAGGCTTTATGATCCTGGTTACAAGAAAAATAGACCAATTTCCAATAGATATCAAGTCATAAACATTCATAAGACACTTAAATACATTTTAATTTCTGCCTATAATGTTTTACGAGTGATGCTGTAATATATCATTAAGCATTTATTGTTCATACAAACATGGTCATAAGGCATTATGGGTGCGGGCTAATTCATCAGCACCATAGATGCTGCAGTCACAGGAGACATTTTGTAGTTAATATGTGTTGAAACATTACAAATAAAACTTTGACCCAGAGTTTGGAGGGGCTTTTCCACACTTCCTCTAACCTGCCTTAAAATTACCCAAGATTCCTCACTTCCTGCCTTCGACAATTTAACACAGCAATTTGCACTTTGGGCAAGAAAAAAAAAATTACCCTTAGGAAGTACATTTCCTTTATTTTTGCACTTCACCAAACAAGATCAAGTCCAATTTCCTCCCATTCTGCAATTAAGTATATTTTGTGAATTCGTATGTGTTGTAGATTGTACTGCGATACACTGTGTTTAGAAGGCAATGTTCTTTGCATTCAGGTCAGCAACATGCACAGTCGGAAAGATGAGGGAAGTTAGGTGGATGACCTAAGGGTGGAAAAAAGCCATCGAAATCAGTCAATATTCAATTAACCAAAATATTAAGTAAAGGGCAGAATTAAGTAATGGAAAGCTTTAAATCAACTTACAAAAGCAAAGCAGAGTTGATGAATGACTGAATGGCATTTCAGTGTGTCCTCTGTAGACCTAACAGCCACTAGGAAGCAGCCAGACTAACTGGATGAATTAATTAATTTATGTGAGTTAATACGTTTTTAAATCTCTGGTGCTTCACATCAGCACCAAAATATAGATTCTAAAATCACACTGAAATTAAAAGTGTAATCTGTTTGGTTTCAGTTCACTGGTGGTTGGTGTTAAAGTAGTCAGTTGAACTCTAGTGTGGACAGAGAGCTTAGTCGATTAATCGATAAGCTGTCAACGAATAATATTAAATTGTCATTTTGTAAGAAGAAATTCTATGATTTTTCTATGAGCTTCTCAAATGTGAATATTTTCTAGTTTCTTCAGTCAGCAATGACGGTAAACTGAATGTCTTTGGGTTGGGTGGATAATACCACCTTGAGCTTTGGAAAACACTGATCAAAATATTTCAGTTTTTAAACATTTCATGGACCAAACAATTACTCAATTAATCAAGAAAGTGATCGTCACATAATTATCGCAAATATGATTCTGTAGGTGCCCCTTAAGTGTTGTTTATGGACATGCCCACCAGACGTAGTATAAAGAGCTGGGAAGTCTGCATAATGAGGTGGTGGGGTGGATGGATGGGTCAAATGAACAGGACTTACTAACCCAGGAGACCGCTGTTTCTGTCCTGTTTGAGACCAATAGTCAAAGTCGACTTCTTTTAGGTAACATACATAAGCCAACTTACATAAGGTATGTAATGTATGATCTTTTCCTAAGTAGTTTTTGTGCCTAACCAAAGTGTGACCATTTCACACTGTTAACCACACAAGCTTTATTTTGAAACTCTAACCAGACCTCAGGGCCACCTACACCATCATATTTTGGCGGTGGCAGTATTTGACAAGTTGCGAATATTAATGGTATTGACTGTATTTACTGTGTGGTCAAACTACTTTCACTCAATCAGAAAAAATAGGACACAAACGCAACCTGTTCTTTAACTGCTTTTTTACTTTCTGATTGATCAGGGGAATTTCATGTACCCATGGTTACAGGATGATATTAAATAAATATATATATATAGATTGCTGTCATGACTGGTCATGATCAGCAGATAGATTGAATAGCAGTTTAGCTTTTGAATTTACGCTAACATCACATAAAACCTTGTGGCTGGTCCCTTAAGATTTTCACTGCTTTTGACTGAAGCTTTTACACCGGCCTGCACTAACAAACTAAGTACTAGTTAACTCCTTCTAATATTGCAATAAAAGACACCTCATACTCATAATCAGTTATTTCCTAATTAACTTTGTCAGAGAAGAAAGAAATAAACACATCAGGTTCAGTTAAGTGCAGCACCCATCCTCTGTGGGTCCATGTAGCCCGATAATTCAGGACAGTCATCAATATGTCACCACCTGTCAGTGAATGTGAGTTTATGTCTACTTCAGTCGTCTTCATGAATCAGACCAGAACTAAAAGGCAGCAATGGATCCTTTCTTTTTACTTAGTTCAGACCAAATTAACTACACTACAGATGTAAAAGCCATGTACTTCAATATACTTCTAAACTACAAGAATTATATTCCATCATAATTGTATTTCATTCATCTAAATGGTAATAGCCATAATTTTAATGATGGATAAAGGAATTACAAGACATCTCTAAAAGCCTTTTGTCTAAACTAGCAATTCCCAAACAGGGGTACATGTACCCCGGGGGGTATCTGAAAAGATTGTGGAGTAGCTCAACTAATTTTGAAAAAACAGAAATTACAATTTAGATTTTTAGATTAATTTATGTATTTGCACAATAAAACAAAACTGCATAACCACAACAACAAAAGAAAAGATGCAAATTATGCAGGTGAGATTTGCAGGTGAGAGGCTTACAGAAGGAATCATTATAAACTGCTTATTATAAAAAGTCATGTAATCCACAAACAGCAAACATAAGTAAGCAATAGAAATCAAGCAAACTCATATAATAATGCATAAATAATTGAAACAATCATCTAAAAATGTATAAAATAATACATAAATCGTTAAGAATAAATTGAAAATGTGAGCAAAAATGGATAAATGGTTGCAACATCCAGTTTGTGAAACAACAAACAAATGCAAAGTTAATCAAACCAAAACACTGACAGCCCAGTTTAAAATCAGATCTAGAGGGGTGGCAGCTGTCACCCCTAAAAAATGCCTGGCCACCCTAGCTGCCACCTCAGTTTGGTATCAAATGCTGTCAAATTTAACACATTAAGTCAGATTAGTTTTTAAAATAACCTGTCAAAATCATAAATTAATTTAATGTTATGATCACATTTAGAATGTGATAGGCTTAAGTTCAATGACAAAAATAATTTATTTATTTCTAATAGTGTTTTACTAATATGCCACAATAATGTTTTTTTCCAAGCTAATATTTATGTTATATGTGATGGTGATTAAAGATGCAGTGTGTAGGATTTAGTTGCAGATTGCAACTTATCTAGAGGCAGTATTTGATTTATCCATTCTTGGCTACTGTAGAAACATGGCTGACCCCCCCGAAGCAACCCGCTCCCTCTGTAGATTGAAATGGCTCATTCCATGGTGAAGAAAATACAACAATTCTTATTTTCAGGTGATTATACACTAATGAAAACATACCTATGAATATTATATTCCATTTCTGACAATAGATTCTCCTAAATGTTACACACTGGACCTTTAAATCAGCATATATTTCTGCCACCCCTTAAAGTCTCAATGTCACCCTCTGGCCACCCCATGAATACCTCCAACCCCTGCATGACTGATACTGGGGTACAGACAGTGAACTGTGAGGGTACACCTGAAAACAAATGACTGAAATGCTCTTTTCAGCAGGTTGTTACACTGTGTACTCTGGGGCTGAATTGGTCAACGCTTGGTCCACTTGTATGTATACATTAATACATCCTTGCATACATTGCATATTTGCCTCCCATATGTTGAAAATCTTTTTGTGCATGTAACGCCTCCATCTGGCGTTTCAGATAATATGAAAAAAATGTTGCATGTGCCTGTCTGAAACATTTTTGTGTGAACATACTTTGTATGGCCTCCTTCAGACTTGCTTATGGATGTAAGTCTTTGATTTTCATTCTGATACTGCCCTTTCTTTCCACGTTTCTACTTTGTAGACACTCTCTATATATCGCATCTGTACACATATATAACATCACTTTAATAACACTTTATAAACAGGATTAGCCTTAAAGTTATGTAAAGGTTGTAAAGTAGATACACATTTTGGCTTTTTTATTTAATTATTTTCATAATTCTGCTCCATAGAAGGCTATATGCAATGTATATTTGCCATAGACATTGTCCCGACTGTCATGTTTATGTATGACATGGTTTCAGGTTTGCCACATACACATGCACTTTCATTTTCCTTCATGCAGACTTTACCTCCAGGCTCAGTTTGTGACAAGAACAGCCTCTTTTGTCAATTTAAGAAGGTACCAGAAGGCAGGAGGACTGCAAGACAGGCAGCATGAGGGTGAGGCTGAAGAAGACTCACTGTTCACACACACACACACACTGTGCGTGTGTGTATTTTCCGCATGGCAAAGGGTAGGGTTCCAAACTGTAAGAGGATTAGTGACTTGAAAAAGGTAGCCGTCATTTAATTGAAGGCTTACCAGCAGCCGGAAAAAGGCTAGCAGTCAAAGTGAAGGTATAACCCAGCCCAGAACATCCTGTTGAGACCAAATTTGCCAAAGTCCATGTGTTTCCTCACGCCTGCCTTCCCCGCCTTCTTCTCAACCTCAGAGGCACGCATCACGTTTTATCACTGAGCCTCAGCTTCTTAAAGACGTTTACACGTTTTGCAATTTTTAATCTCTTCAGCTCGCTAAGAAAGGTGCCTTCAACTCATATTATTCAAATGCTGTGATCTTTGGAAACCGCTTGGGCCCTGAATCCCTCTTCCTTTTGCCTAGGAGGAAGCTGGGGCCATGTCAAGAGTTTATGATACATGAGCAGCTGTATCTGTCTGTGTAACACTTTTACTAGGATTGTCACTATTCAGCCTTACACAGCCTGCTAGCAGGGCCAGCAGCCATTGTCTGGACATTCATCCTTACAGTATATTTATACTGCACCGTCAGGTTTTACTTGAAGTCTGGGTCCTGTGTAGAGCTTGAACCCACCAAACCTCAGTTTATACATTATACACATTAAGAGCAAAATAGAGTTGACAACTGTCTTAGAATGACTTAAATCTGGATTACCTCAATTCATAAGATGTATAAAGCTCAATGAAAACAGTCTTTATCACAACCACTTAGTACTGGGTGATGCTCAGGCCCACACATGGGCGTGGCAAAATGGCTCCACAGCGCCCCCTAAAGTCAGCCTGTGAGGCACATTCCACCAATATGAATGAGAATTGGTACGCACGTGTATCATGTCCAGACAAACTATATTTTAACAAACTTCTCCTAGGGAATTGATTGGCTAACCTTCAGGTTTGGTCAGTACATTCTAAAGACCATCACAATTAAAAGTTGCACTATTTGTGACTGTGTCAAACGGCGTGTCCGTGGCTTGGCGTCAGATTTCAAGATATCGCCCTAAATAGGGCCTGAAGTTATGTTAACTTCATACAACAATTCATACAACAATCATGAACAAACTTCACATGTTTGGTAAGAGTCCTGCCCTGAACACATTTATGTGCCCATATTCAGTGATAGCCATAGTGTCCTGTACTGGAAACAGGAAATAAGGCTTTAGTGTGGCAGTCATCATCTGATTTACAATGATGCTGGCGCATGACACGACTTCAGAATGTCCTGACTCGTGTGGACTGCAAGGGCCCACTCATCGCTGCTTGCAGCTTTAATAATTGATTTACTCTTGCTGTTGTGGCTGCATAAATTCAAGTAGCCCATTAATGCTAAAGTTAGACCAAATTAAATTGGCATATCATCCAAACTTTTATTAAAAACTATATATCCAATGTAACCACAAAAACTTTAATTTATAATATTGTTATAAGTAAAGAAAAGAGTTCCAGCTCTATAGAACAATTTAGCATTTTTCAGCTCATTGTTTTGGTTTTTCAGCCTGTAACTTTACACTTTTAGTTCAGTCTCATCAGCCTTGTTTCCAGCAGCAGCAGCAGGCAGCTGTTTTCTGTGAAAAAGCTCTGATAAACGCACTGTACAGTACCTGCCTAGCACCAAACAGCAACATTAGCAACTAGCTGGTGAACATAGTGGATCATTGAAGACCCAGTTATTCTTAGGAGTTGGTGGAGATCAATACTTGAGATAACAGAAAAGTAAATGTAGAAAATATGTCATGTAGTCAGACACACAATTCCAAAAGAACACTACAGTAATGTTGCTCTGTGTCTGCTGGATAGACAACTGTGGGCTAACACTAGGGGTGGCAGTTTTATAAGGCAGTTGTTTGTCAGGCTGGGACTGAAATCCTATTAAACATCCGTAACTCCCATAGTTATTTATTTTGTGTTTTACAGTAAGAGATCCTGGCTGCCTTCACCATGGAGAGGAAAGTGGATTATGTGTTGAGTCACTCATTTTCTCCCTCCTTCATGCTTATTCCTAACAAATTAAGCGAAATGCGGGTGGTTATGAGTGAGCTCTCGCTCGTACACATAAACAGAATCTCTTAGGCAGGGATGTACAGTATGTAAGTATGATGAGACTTAGTCTCATTTTCTATGCATAACATAGACCTTAAAATCAATCGGAACATAAACCACAAACCTAATTTTCTCTGTGCTGCAAGCTCTCTGTAAGCTCTTCAACCTCTTTTTGGCAATGACAGTGTACAGTGCATTGAAGTAGCGAACATAAGATGTATTAAACATGGTCATGATGATCGTGATTAAAAATGTTTAAAGCTGCAGTAGGTAATTTTTCTAAAAATATTTTTTGTCATTTTTTGATATAGTGAACGTTTTTACTATGACAAAAAGTAACTACTCAGCTTTAAGTCTCTCTTTATAACTGTGATTCAGGATCAATCAAATATGCATAATTACAAGGAGAAAACATTATATGTTTCTATTTTGTTTTGTTCAAAATGAATGTTTGAGTCAAATATGACTTCATGACTCAAGAAGTGATGCTTTATACCAGGACTCATATAAATATTATTATGGACGCATGGATGTATAGGATTGATTTTAAAGACATTATCTTTGACATTGTTTTCTAACTCAATACCATTCAGGGTAAAAGAGACCGTATTTTGCAAAGGCATACAGTATGTGTATTTTGTTAAAACATGCTTTAATCTCCCTCTCAATTTGTTGACTCTGTCTTTATCCCTCTGGGGTTTTTTTGTTTCTTTTGACTGCCTGCTCCTGCCCACAGAAAAGTCAAAACCGCCTGCTCCCGCGAGATTTGCATTGCCAATCCTAATCCCAATGCAGCCCTCTAGTGCAAAGAAGAAATGTGAATAAATATAGGTTTTACTAAAAACTTGACCATAAAAATCACTCCAGACTGCAACTAAACTTTTCTTTTGTTGAGATCATTTAACAATATATATTACTGCATTTACCTCTGTTATAACATCCACATTAACTCCATCTTATCTACCTCTACCTGCCTTACTCTGGGTCCTAATGCTCTCGCTGTCTCTCTGGCTTGGTCCACCACTTGCAATGTCTTGCTTATTGTGCACCTTTGAGTTCTCCTATAATATCACTTTATCTCTATAATTATGGAGAAATGCTAAACATTATAACATCATTATTTTATGAAAAATATTTTGAGTAACAGTTTCTCCGGAGGATTTGGTGATCAAGAATACTACATCATCATTTCTTTTTTTTTAACTCAAATTTCTGAACTGCGCTTATGAGCTGAGCTACATGATGACACTGGTAAATGTTTATATATTATGGTCATTAGTCAGCACAATAGGGCAGCAATACCTTTTTGTAATGCACCTTTGAAGCCCCCCTCCATTCATAAATGTCTTCCTTCTCATTCCTACAGTCTGATGTTGAATGATGTAAGTGCAGAGTTTGACACAAGAAGGATGTTTTTTCACATTCATCTGCTGAAAGTGGAAAGTTTCAGTATCAGTGCATTATGATTGTTGGTGAGTGATAGTGAAAGAAGATACTACAGTCACAGAAAATGTTATCACACAGTCTCTATTTGACCTACATGCCAAACAACACACACACACACACACACACACACACACACACACACACACACACTCACACAGAAGTATTTGGCTAAACCCTGGATCCAAATTGCTGGATGCAGTGGAATAACCCGCAGCCAGGCTCTTCAGTAATGAAAATTACAGTGTAGCTGTCGTTATTTATGGTTCTGCCAAATCACCCGGCTCTGGCCGTTCTGCCAAACGCACCTGGGCAGCCTGTTGAATGCAAGCCTGTGCAATCTCCGAACCTGTAATTGTCACCATGATACCAGCGCTGTTTGCTATTGGTATTGATCACACATATGATTGCTTGTCAGAGTAGAGTCAGCCAATAGGAGTGGACGTGGGCCTGTGACCTTTAACATCAGATCGTGACCTCTCATCACTCGTCTCTGGGAAGAATAGAGACCATGTTTTATTCATTCACATTTTGAGAGTGATTGAGATGGCCGGATGAACGCTATGATTTACTGCTATTAACTCTTAAACACAGACAATCTTGTGCGAGTTGGGTTTTTGAGTGTGGTGTTTACAGCCGAGCAGACTGAGTGATTGCAGACAGATTTACACCAAGAATCAGGCAGTGGTGTCTTGTTTCAAAACAAGAGCTGCATCAAGTTTTAATGCCAAAATGATAGAGAATACCACCATCTGTCTCGTGATGAAGGTATTTATTATGTATGATTAATATTTGATATTGTATGAGGGAGTTTACTGCAATATTAAATGAGAGTAAAGAATCAGCTTGATATAAATTATTTTTACTGTACGTATTTAGCAATAATCTAAGTAAAATTGCATTTCTTTTTTTTTTGTCTGTGACAGCAGCGGTTCCCAAAATTTGGGTCAGGACCCCTGCAGGAGGTCACCAAGGCTGGACGGAGGGTTGCGAGACCTTCTTGATTTTACGGGGTGTAAGAAACCTTAAAAATATTGTAGGCCTATATCTCAGCATTTTGTTCATTTCTGTGAAGAAAACTAAATGAAATAAATATTTTCAAAGTGTGGATTATTATTTAATATAAACTGACCACAAGCTATATTCACATAGCCTTCACTTTCTGATAAACAGCCTCATCCTGCATTAGAAAAGTATGCAGGTGAAACAATGAAAGAGATAACTGAACAATGGCCAAGGGCCAGGGAGTAGAAAACATTGATTTTGTCAACAAAAAGCCAATTAAAGTATGTATGCTTGTTTAAGAAATTAAATATATACATGAAACAGACAGAATTCTATAAAAAAAGATCCTAAAAATATCAGGAATACTAATCTCTGATCAATATTCACAGGGAATAATCTGCTCAAAATTAATCCAAATCTCTGGTTTTACACAGAGAAAACATCCGACACACATTGTTTTTATTATTTGTATATATGTCTTAATGCATGCCTGGAGCAGATCTTTAAATCTCATACTAATTCAGCAATACAGTTCATATATATGAGTGTCTCTGTTGTGCAGCCCTATGATAGACTTTATAGTCTAACCATCTAATCAAACCAACTCCCACAAAGCTACTGTATACAGTACAGTATTTTACTCTCGCTAATTAGCTCACAATGCATTCAATATTAAGGGCTCCCTTAAGTACTATTCAAGTCCATTTTCCCAGCCAATCTGAGTGGTAAGCCGAGTCATTAGCCCAGGCCTGTGTGCCATTGGTTTCTAATGTAACAGTCGACGGGGGGCTTCTTCGGTCTAATTCTACAGCATTATCAGAATTGTTTTCACAACACTGATCAGATTATAGCTCAGCGGGGGCCTCTTACAGTATGGTACACACAACTTAGTCCCCTGGGTGGATTTCATATTTACTTGTTGAGGGGGGAAATGGTGGAAGCCAGCACTCTACACCATCAAGTCTGTGCATTGGTCAACAGGCAAGCCTTTGTTTTTTATCAAACTGTTTAGAAATATACATCCAGGAATATAGAGCCAATGGTTATTGGTCGTCTGGTCAGTTAGTTGGTCTTTTCATCTATCTGTCACTGCACTTTTATCCAGACTAAAGGGCCATCCACACCAAGAACAATAACTACAATCATGTGAGACACAAAGACACATTTTATTTGGTAAAAAATATATAAAGGTGCTAAAGGCAGTTTTTTACGGTATATCTCAGATAAAATCACATATTTTTATATTTAATTTGCAGGCTTAAGTTAAGTTATTGTCTGGTCCACCATCTCCCAATTTAGGCAGAAACTTAAATCTGCTCAGCCTGTGATAGAGACTGTGAGGAGATGGACCAACAAGGCAAAGCTGCAATTGCATTGCACTGATTGGACTGTTTTTGAGGCTGCAGCTACACACCTGGATGGATTCACTGACACTGTGAATTCTTGTATCAGCTTTTGGTGTGCTGACTTAAACTTTCTGCACATACAAAAACAACAACAAACCATAATTTAAACTCAGGCAGGCGCGTCTGACCAAGGAGAAGGCCCACATAATCCAACAGTCATTTACAGCCAGACCAGAAACCGTGATCAGAGTAGCTACGAGGATAGATTAAAAAAAAAGAGACAATTCAACAGAGGTTGGGCCAAGTGATTGTTTTAAGTTTAAGTTTGTGCACTCATGTCCCAAGTTGAGCCAAAAGTCCTAAGTCCCTAACTTTGAGTTTCGAGTCCTAAAGAAGTCAACAACAACAATCTTCACAAAATGTAATGACATTTTAACAACAGTGTCAAGAGTAGGCAAGCATCAACTTGCTGGGAATTAATAACATTAGCGTTAGTTGATTCAGGAAATGAAGGGAAATTTGATTTTGTAAAGTTGAGTCTTAAATTATCAAATTTGTGACTCAAATCAGACTTGAGTCAACACCTTTACAATTCAGTCTCATTATCTAGTAACTACAGGATAGCAGGATCATCTTGTTGTGTGAAATAATTAATGTTTTAGCCTCTATGAGCCAGTAGCACGATTAAACTTTAAAGGCTTGCCATTTTAGCCTCATAGTCGGTGTATTTACCTGTTGTCTTATTTAAAGAGCATTAAATAATGTGTGACCTCTATTGATCCGTCGGCAGTGGGAGCTTCAGTTTTGCTTCAGAAAAGAAAATGGCCTTGAAAGTGAAAGCCAAAGTTTTCTGCACCTGGCCAAGTAATCATTAAGTCATCGGTATTGATCAACAACGCTGTCAAGCCCTGCAGATATATTAGGGTCATCATGTGCTATGGGGCAAGAAAAATCGTATTCATTGCCCTTTTAAGCTTTATGTTCTGACAGCAGTAGTCTGGAGTGAACCGAGTTCCTTGACCTGGTCCAATGCCTAAGATCAATGATGGCTTCCCCACAGTTTTATGTAATACTTCGTTACTGAATAGAACAGGACATATAAAGGGACTTGTGAGGTCAGAAAACATTTTCATCTATTCCATACATACAGTGCAATATGGTCCAAAAATGGCAAAACTACAACTACAACTTTGTTCTTTGCCCATTGGTGATTAATGAAATATATCTTCTTCTTCATGTACTTTGCGTTTGTGGTCCCATCATGAAGAGGTTTCTGGCAACATAACAGGGCTATTATCATAGTTAATGTGCCAGCATATATGTAACAACAACAGTTACACTACACTCTTGATACAAGTACACAAACATTTTACCAATTACATTCTAAAAACAAATTGGCGCAACAAAAACAAAATAAAGGAAACAGTTTGCATCAATCTTTTTGAATTATGGCAACTTCTAATGAAATTATGTTTAGCAAATGCACTACATTGAGTTAGGGGAATTAGCTTTTCCTCTACAATCAAAGGCATTTTTAATTACCTCTTACTTAGCACAAACACAAGTTCTTGAGTTCTTAGTTAGGCTTGTCATAAAAACGTACGTGTTCCTACTAGTTTTTCCATGTTATTTATGTGAACACAACTCATCACAGTAATGCTTGCAAAAAGGTTTATCTAAATCAATAAAATTGAATTCTTGCAACCATGCATTTATTTAAGTGGTGATAATAGGTCAATAAGTGCAAAAGGTAGTAATTAATTACTTTCAAAAACATTTAAGCATTAAGTATGATTGGCTTAACAGCATAGCATTGTTTTTTTCCAGCTATCCATTATCATAAAAAAGCATATATCTTTTTTTCAGAATTCAGTCTGAGACCAGAAACAAAGCTAAAAGGAGAGTGAATATTAGATTTAAATAGTTCAGTTAATCATGAAGTTGCCACATAACTGCTGGATGAGTAAATAAGCTGTAACTGTTTGCTAACAAGTTTGCCCTGTCAAAATTTTTTTGTTTGTTTCTGTTGCCCTCAAGTCATTATTTCAGTGTTGTGAAAGAATCCTAATCTGAGGAACCAATAAAGCGGCCAGCTACCTGTGGCAGCACACACACCTGTCACATCCTTACTTACACATAAATTCACTTGATATGATTTGAAATGGGTGAGTTATATAAAAATAACATTACTAAGTTGTCAGGAATGGGGAAATTAGCTAGGAAATAGCGACCGAAACCATTTTTTTATGCCAGGCTGTAAACATGTTTATTTCTGCTGTAAAGTCAGGCATTTTAATATGTGGCCTTATTGAGACTCACGGGACTCACTCCTGGAGACAGCCTCAAGTGGCTGTTTGTGGAACTGCAGCTTTGGCACTTGTGTGTTAGCTTCATTTGCCAGTTTATAAAAATATCAAGTATTTATCTTGGCATTGACCTACTTCACAAAAGATGTTTAGATTATGCTTTGGTAGAAATTATTCAATCTTATTTTGCTTCAATTTCTACCATAAACACAGTGCCTGAATTGGACCAAAAAATGTGCCACTAGCCTAATTCACCACTACCCTAATCCAAAACATAACACAACCCTAACACTAATTATTTTGCCATTTTTTATCCCTTTTAATGAAGACATGTGCTATGTGTTTACACAGAGATGCAGTTACTTGAGCGTTGAGGACTACCTCACTGGCCATGCTCTATGCAGGCCCATTTCAGACTGCCATTAAGTCCAACGATACTAGTAGTAATAGCAATATAGATAATAGCGTTTAAATAGTTAGGAATAGATAAACCGATCATACTATCAGTTTGGCTCAGCCCTCACTTTTTCCTTTCATGTTCTTACACTCCATGCCAGTGTGTCTAATTGCATGGCTGTGATTGGCATAAATGGAGCCAGATCCTACACATTTGTATATTTCAGTGGCTGCAATGGGACAAGGTGTGAAAGACAGTCCCAGCCGGTTTGTTGTTGTAATTTAACACCTTCCCAGTGTTCTCACTGCACTGATGAGTTTCAACCTGGATTTGAAGGATGTGAGGACATGGATTAGACTAGTAAATTACACTGCAGATATTCAGGGCCGATGTCTCTCTTATTGAAAACCTGGGTACAACTAATGTTGCTTTCTGGGTTTCAATGGAATATGTTAGTCTCCCTTGATAGTGTGAATGTTGCATTATATGGATGGATCAAATTCTGGGGGAGGGGGGACACATTGAATAAGTGGACTAGTTTACATTTTTGCCAGAATGATCAAACTTACAGATAGCAAAATATCGGCAAAGCCACTGTCATCGCTATTATCTCCTTGCCAGTAAAGCTATGGAAATGCTTAACAGAGTTTCCTCTTACTATTTTATGACTTACATTTCAGCATATAAGGAATTGCTTAACAAAGACAGGGAAGAATGATATTGAGCTTTGAAAATAAGCTAAAAACCTGAATCCATGCCTTTAGATGATTGTAGTCACTTTGAATGATCTAAAATAAAATGATATTATTACTTCATTATGTTTTGTTCTTTTATTTGGTTCGTATTTCTATGTCTCGTTATTTATCTTTGTGATGCATACCTGTTTTCATCCCAGCTCATTTTTAATCACTCCAAGAAGCAGCTTATATTAACCATTCTTTGTACAGAACGTTACTTTGTAAAATGATTGAAGCGGATGGTGTATGACCTCAGCACTAACTCAAATGAAAAGACAAAGGAGTTATAATTAATCATTATTTCTCAGAACCTGTTCTTGCATTGATGTTACACTGTGTTACATTCTTAAACCATAAGCTTTCCAGAGGGGAAATAAGTGATCTAGCAAAGTGAGGAAAAGTCTTCATTTTGCCAGAATGTAAGATCCACATCCAGTCAGTGAAGACCATGTATTCCCAAGTTTAGAAAAGTAAATCACTTTTTCAGAAAGACCTGTAATCCTTCCCTTCACTTCACATGCATTTGATATCAGTTTGTGAAATTTTAAAGAATGTCAGACACATTACCTTTTTGTTTGGCTTCACTCTCACAGCTCTCATCAACCTTGTTTCCAGAAGGCAGCTGTTTTCAGTGAAAAATCTCAGATAAACCTACTGTACACTACCTGTCCCCAGCAAACAGCAGACAGATTAAAATTAGCAATTAGTAGGTGAAGATGAGTCAGATATTTTTCTCAGGAATTAGTGGAAACTAAAATTATATTGGACTTAGATAAGCCAGAAACATGAGTCCAAATACATGCTAATGTTGCTTTGTGTCCGCTGGATGTGTAAAAAGCAAACCCACTGTGACATCTCTGTGGACAACTGTTTTGAGCCTCGAGTTTGTTTTAAAAACCCAAGTTCATGCTACAGAAATCAGTACACTAAAATGTGTTTCTGGAAAGATTTTAAGAGAGAAATGCAGTAACAGAATGTTGATTAATATCTGATCAGCACTGCCTAGTTTGAGAATTACCTGTCAATCACAAGGTAGTCCCGCCCTAAAGCATACCCTGCTTTATAGTCTATTTTACTCTGAATGGGACCATCATTTACTAAATTAATATCATGCTGTGTGGAAGAAGATTGAAACTAGAGATTGAGACCATAAACGCATTAAGGCCTTTGAAACACTTTTGTACATGTTCAATAAGGCCATAGACCCAGAGCCAAATCTGGCAGTTTTTGGGGTTGCTCATAGAGATCTGAGTCTTTCTCCTTTCCATTCCGGTCTTGGTAAATAAATTCCTAAAAGTATGGCAACCATTCAATGACCACTATACTAATGTCTGCACTACAAGAAATAGAAATATTACTTTTTGCTTATCTTTTTGCTTATATAATATAAATTATATATTCATTTTTATATTATTTAATGTTTTTGTAATTCCTATTCCTGCTCATACTAACCATTAGATGAGGCTTAAGCTGTCCAAGTTGGACTAGTACAGAGGATATCTTCCAAAGTTACAGTGTTTGTTTATTACAATTCTCCTACTGCAACTCAACTGGGTAACACTCTATAGAAATCCAAAGGAAAATAGAGACATTTTATCCTTAAATTGGAATATATCCACCTAATAACAGACTGCTGAAGCCTCACATAGCTTCAGCTGAACTGCAAAAATGCATTTATGCACAGACCCCTGTGGATTTTAAAGCCCCACTCTTTCACACTTTTAGCATACTATGTGAGTATTGCATTCAGAATGACTTGAAAAAATTAGAGCCAGTGGTGTGGCCCCAACTAACTAGATCAGATTTTTGCATCAAAATCTCGCCCAGTGCAGCCTGAGCTCCATGTTCTACCAGTCAGTATTCTCCACCACACTTCTCAAGCCTCCCTGCCTCTCTTGCTCTTGCTTTATGTGAGCTGCTCTCTCCTTTGCGGGCTCGCCAGTGCTGTCTTTCTAGTGTCTCCTTCAGACTCCTGCTTTGCATGCTCAGCGACAGCCGATCGATATCCCGCCCTATGTGTCTGGTGAGCCAGGCGTCACCGCTGAAATAACAACCGCTCGGCCTGTTTGTATAGAGCAGTCTCTCAACTCGTCCAGGGTACTCAGGAAACTCAATGCAAAACAATCATTTACAACAACACGGCTGGCGGAGAGCACACAAGTGGTGGAGCTCATTCATGTAAGAGAATAGATGTTTTACTGGTGTCTAGGTGGCCTTTAAAGAACAAGAGAGGTATGTTAAATGATTTGGATTGATAAGTTCGGCATGACATTCTTTATGATACAATAAAACGCAGCATATTGCAGCTGGGAAAGAGACACACTGAGCCCCTCCTGGGACAGACGAGAGCCCGCCGGGATGGCTTCGGTGTTCCAGCACTTATTCTGATAATACAACAACATACTTCTGATAATGCAGCCCAGATGCCAGAGCTCCAAACGCAGGTGCTCAGTGGGCTAGTGTTAATTGCTGCTAATTGGTGTAGCAACACATCAAGGCATATGTGGTCTGTGTGTATTACGGTGAGAACAGAGGGGATTGTCAAGTGTTTCAGTGCGAGGGCTGTACGAGATTAACTAAGAGCTCTGTGTTGTGTTATGATGGACAAAAGAACAGACTGTTACCACAACTCTTTATTTCACTCACAGACAATGAGACATTTGTTAGAACAAAGAGAACGTTAGTCACCTGTGGCATCTTGTCTTTCTATGTGGTTGACTTTGGTCTGTAAACTGTAAAGGATTTGCACAGTGGACTCTTTGTCTTCTTTTGTCTTTCAAATGAGTTAGGCTAACTTTGAGGTTTGTTTCCTTTTTTTAGCTTTTCAGCCCAGTCCAGGCGGCCAGATGCATTAACTCTGTGTAGATTCATCAGAATCAGAAATACTTTAATAATCCCAGGGGGAAATTACTTTTGTTACATACTCCAGATATACATACAACATATAATATATTAAGAATATATATATATATATATATACATATATATATATATATATATTTAAAAAAAGATACAGTTTATAATACAAAAAGTGCAAAAATGATTGTCCGTGTTTGAGGTCAGATTACAGAGAGGGGGTGTCTGACTCTCTGAGGGAGGCGTTCATGACTAAAAGTGTGTGTAGGCACCAAGTGTGAACCTATCAAATGGAGTTTCTAGCCTTGAGTTTGGTGTAATGGTCGTTGCCATGACAGTGTGTTGGAGCAAGTGGAGTGACGTACTGCGAGTTGAGCTGCTGTACTGCGCAGTTTTGACTCGTCCGTAGCAGGAAACAATGGCGGCTCGCCTGGTCACACGCAATCTCGTATTACAGATAAACAGTACACTAAAATATGTTTGTGAGAAATAGACAACACAGTAACAGAATATGGATTAATATCTGATCAGCACCGCCTAGTTTGACAGTTTGATCTGAGTTTGGTGTGTTGAGCTGGACGAACTCACTGAGAACTACCTGTCAATCACACGGTAGCCACACCCTAAAGCATACCCTGCTTTATTTTCTATTTTACTAAATGGGACCATAATGAGAATGAACATCATGCTGTATGGAAGAAGACTGAACCGAAGAGATTGAGAAGTGGGCTCATTTCTCCATAAGGCTTCATACTAATATACTTTTTGGAGCCCATAGGCTGCCCCATGCTGGCCATTACATAGACTACAGCTCTATCCATTATATACAGTGGCAAGAAAAAGTATGTGAACCTTTTAGAATTTCATTGTTTTCTGAATAAATTTGTCATAAAATGTGATCTGATCTTCATCTAAGTCAAGGGTATTAACAAACATAATGTGTCATATAATGAAATTCTGATCTTTCATGTCTTTATTGAACACACTCATTCAACATTGAAAATGGCAGTGAAAAAGTAAGTGAAACCCTTAGAATTTATAACTGGTTGACCCCCTCTTAGCAGCAATAACCTCAACCAGGCGCTTCCTGTAGCTGTGGATCAGACCTGCACATCGTTGGAGGAATTTAGCCCATTCTTCCTGGCAGAACTGCTTTAGTTCTGTCATATTCTTTGGACGTCTCATGTATATGGCCTTCATCAAGTCAATCCATAGTATCTCTATTGGGTTGAGGTCTGGGCTCTGACTTGGCCACTCCAAAAGGCGGATTTTGTTTTTCTGAAGCCATTCTGTTGTGGACTTGCTCCGGTGTTTTGGGTCGTTGTCCTGTTGCGTCACCCACCTTCTACACAGTTTCAGCTGACATTCTCACATTATCCTGAAGAATTGTCTGATATACTTGGGAATTCATCTTCCCCTCAATGATTCTAAGCTGGCCAGGCCCTGATGCAGCAAAGCAGGCCAAAATCATGATGTTTCCTCCACCATACTTTACGGTTGGGATGATGTTTTCATGATGATATGCCGTGCCCTTTCTGCGCCAGATGTAGTGCTGTGTGTTTTTTCCAAATAGTTCAATCTTAGTTTCATCAGTCCACAAAACAGTTTGCCAATACCGCTGTGGAGTGTTAATGTGCTCTTTTGCAAACTTCAGGCGTGCAGCAATGTTCTTTTTAGTAAGCAGTGGCTTCCTTCGTGGTGTCCTGCCGTGGATACCCTGCTTGTTCAGTGTTTTACGTATTGTAGACTCATGAACAGAGATGTTAGCAAGTTCCAATGAAGCCTTCAAATCTTTGGCTGTCATTCGGGGTTGATTCTGTACCTCATTGATGAGTCTTCGTTGTGCTCTTGGTGTCATTTTGACTGGGCGCCCACTTCTTGGTAGAGTAGCAACAGTCCCAAAGTGTCTCCATTTGTAGATTGTTTGCCTAACTGTAGACTTGTGAATTTCTAAAGTCATTGAAATAACTTTGTAACCCTTGCCAGCTTTATGTAAACAAACAATTCTTGATCGTAGATCCTCTAAAAGCTCTTTTTGGCAAGGCACGGCTAACATAAGCGTGTTCTTCTTGTGCAGAGCAAATTCCAAAAGTTTGAGGGGTTTTTATCAGTCAAAGTAGCTGTAGTCCACACCTCCAAACTTATTATCTTAACGAGACTCCAGGTGTGCTAAAACCTGACTCCAGTTAGCTTTTTTGAGGTCATTAACTCAAGGGTTCACATACTTTTTCCACAAGCACTATGAGGTTTTTTTTGGTTGTTCTCAATAAAGACATGAAAGATTCAAAAAAAATGTTGTGTTATTATTTTAGACATATTTTATTTGTCAATACCCTTGACTTAGATGAAGATCAGATCACATTTTATGACAAATTTATTCAGGAAACCATGAAATTCCAAAAGGTTCACATACTTTTTCTTGCCACTGTATACTGTCAATGATACGCAGAAAGCCAAAAATATACATACGCATTCTTTGTCAGATTTATGAAGCCTGATTCTGTTTATAAATCTCAGTCATTATGGAAACGAGTGTGCAAGCTTCATTTCCACTCCCACAGTTATCCATAAATGGATGTAGAAAACGCCCTTAAACATCTGTTTGCATATTAATACTTATCCACTACTCATTTGACAGGGAAAGTAACTGCAAAGAAGATCATGCTGCATTTGACGAGGAACAGCTGTCATTACGCACAGCTGTGGCTATTTATAGCACCCATACCACTAACTCATCATACGTACTTCTGTGCACATCCCAGTAATATTTCAATCATTATTATTATTAAATGTCAGAAGGATCATCAGTGATTAATCTATATAGCTCATATTGAAAGAGACTGTACAAAGTGCTTCACAATTCAGGATCAAATGAAAAGATCATTAACAGAGAAATAATGGTGAATGTAAATAAAAAAATATATATATATAATTTAATACTAAATTTATAAACACATTTCTGAGTAATATTTTACAGAAAGCTGTGTAGATTGCAACAGATCAAACATCTCTCAGCCTCCCACCTCATCATTTCACCCACAGTTAGCTCTTGAAATCTCTGTGTATGCCTTTTCTGAAGTACAGTATGTGTGAGGTACGCACAATCTCACTGCACATTCTTCTTTTAGAAATGCCATTTTATGTGTGGGTAAAGGCGTATGCATTGTTTTTGTGTGTACACTTCATTTATACAACTGGCCCATGATCTCAGCAATTATCCTGTTGTAGACAGTTTTATTATTACTAATATATAATTATTTTGATATCTTTTGCCTAATGGCCCAACCCAACTGACCTCGAAAAGACTAGCAGAATACTTTTTTCTGCTCTCACCTAAATTGAAAACCTTTACAACTCTTCTGTACATTTCTTATCAGTAAAAGATGAATGGTTCCAGGTTCACAGAGGCGTCACTCCTTACCAGTCCTTATAAGTTGTGAAATTCCTGAGATTGGTGCCATGTCCCCGACTAAGTCATGGCAAAAACGAGTGACTTTATGGTAGCCTAATCTAACACAGTGGCCATCTATAAAGACAAAAGTATTTTGTCTTATTCCAACATCAGATCCATTCAGGCTCAGGTTTCATGGCTGTCCAGTCCATGTAGGGAGTTTTTGGGGGTTTGGACTTGGTGTCTTGAGCTCCTTTTCTACAGTCTGTTCAAGGCGGGAATGTTGTCCCATTGTTCCACCTCGTACTGTATAAAATGTATGAACACGTAATGGGGCCATTGTTGTTCCACTGTTAAGCCAGCAGCAGAAGTAGTACCATAGCTGCATTTACGTCTGTGTAAAACGCCACCGCTGTTCATCGCGCCTCTTTTGCTTTCGGAACACCAGCTATCTATAATTACACATTGCAGTAGTGCTATGCTAGTGTTGTTTGGTTTAAGCAAAGCTGGCGTAATGATAGGTCTTCTTTTAGGCAGTTTTGCTGGATCTCTGTTTTTAAAAAGGGCTTCAGGGAGTCCTTTTCAGATCAGGTGCAGGATCAGGTACTTTTAGACACATGACATCCTCTACACCATAGACAAATGTTATAAAGTGACTGTTTGGTGTATCATTTACTCGTCAAGGAATTGGAGCTTCTTGCCAGCCAGTGTGTGCTGCTTGCATGATGCACAAATTTGCACTGGTATTTCAGCATCAGTTCAAAAAAGGTCTATTTGCTAGTAATAACAGACATATTATTAAGAAAATTCTAGCATGGTTTTCTCTACATACTGGACTGTGGCTGCCAGTGTGTCCTACCATGGAGCAACAAAATAGATGCATCAAATCTTTTTGTTGTTGCAATGAATCAACAATAAAAAGATTCAGATATTCACAATGTGATACAGAAAGAATCCATGGTTGAAAATCAAAATGAGATGGGCAGCGCTCAAGAAATAAATCCAACTTCATACGAACTCTTTCGTTTGATCTTAATGATAGCCATTGTATTGGCGCCGTTCACAATTATTTCCGCTTCCTGCAACCTACTCTGTCTCGCCTGGCTGCAGGCCTGGGTGCCTCACTGCAGAATACAACTTCTTTAAAGAGCTTGAAGGGGTCTCGGAGACGGAGCGAAGCAACAGCAACAGAGGAATAGAAGAGGAGAGGGTAGAGGAAGAGATAGAGGAGTGGGAGGAGGAGGTGGGGAGCTGGACAAGATGAAAGAAACAGCTGTATACAAATGACAGGCTTCCATACCCCAGCACCACCAGCACCACCACCACCCGTCTCCCCCCCACCTGCGGTGATGTTGCCCTGTGCGGTCATCGAACAGCTTCAAAGAGCCAGGCAGGCGAGACGAGGCGAGGCGAGCGGGCCGAATCCTCAAAGAGACAGCCTCCCTCTCCTCCTCCGCTAACACCAAGGCCTCCGACACACAAGCACAATCTGCCTCGTCCACGCCGCGCACCCTCCTCACCCCCCCACCGCATGTAAAGAGTCAGGAGAAGAAATAGAGGAGGAGGAGGAAGAGGAGGGGAATGGTGTGACTTTATCACAGCCATATACTCAGTAGAAGTGACAAGCTCTGTTGTGTGGTGAGACCAACAAGTGTGTACAGTGTATGATTTTTTTCTACTTTTTATTTTTTACATTTTATGGAAATCCCACATAGCTGAACTGAGCAAAATGATACATATAATGTTTATTTGATTATATTTAACTACAGAATTGATTGACTGGTTGTCTATCAAAGGCATTAAAGGAACTACATTTACATTTTTCAGAGCATGCTGTAGTGTTTTAGATGTATGTTTTTTTCAGGCAGCCGTTGATTCCCATTGATTTCTCTACAATATTATAATTAACTTGCTTAACCCCTGTACCCCTAGACAACTATTGCACCTCTTTTTACATATTGATTTACTGTCTCAAAATTATGAGTTAGCATTGCATATGTTTAACTTATCATGTGTCATCATGAGTTTATTTGTATCATCCCTAACTTTTCATCATTTTTTTTTTCTGCTAAAGGTACATTGATACATTTTTTTGGGATGGCAAAACAAACTGAAAACACAACAATCACCTCAACTAGTTGCGTGTCTAACAGGCTAGCAAAAAGTTTGCAATTTACACATCGGGCAGACAAAGAAACATTAGCATTCAGTGGATGTAAAGCCAATATTTACTAAAATGTTATTTTATTATCTAGTTTTTATCCACCAACCTTTGATTCTTTAGCTGTTAAATGCTCCACTGTGCTCACCAGCTAGTTGCTAATGGTGTCTGTCTACTGTTTGGTGCAGGTAGCCTAGATTGGGCTTATCAGAGCATTTTTGCTGCCTTGTGCCGCTGCTGCTGGAAACAACGTTGATTAGAGAGGAGTTGAAAAGCCAAAACAATGAACAAAAAGAGGCTAAAAGACTCTGTTGATTCACCACATTACACATAACTGTTAGAGCCATTGTTTATAAAACAAGAATTGATTAATGCAGTTTCAAATTAGGTAATCTATCACGTAGAACATGTTTTATTGCTGTCAAAGTTAGATGGTTGTTGTAATTATAAATATACTTTGATTTGAAAAACCTGCACTCTACTACTGATAATGCCTTACATTGTCCTACTGTACAGAAATAATGGAGGCAAATGCCTGCCTGAAAGGAAAGGAAAACAGACACACCTTCAAAGGTCAATAATAAACTTTCAATCTCAACTTTTAAGCCAAAATGTCACAAGGTCCTTTCTTAAAGTGCTCAGAAAAATTAAATTAAACATGTGCAATTCTATGACGACTGAGGCTCCAGCAGCTAAATAAATGTACTTAGTGAAATTAATTTGTTCACTAGAAAAAATACATTAAAGCATCTGAATTTGGGATTCGTAGCAGAGTAGCTCAGCCATACTGTCGCAGGAAGAAACACAGGCAGGGTCTGTGTGACTCAGTATGTATATTACTATTAGTACCACCTCTCTGGTTTTTATTGGTCTACTGCAGCTTTCACATCCTGACATTAGGTAGTGCTTCCAAGATTTTGCATGTGTTTTTTTAGATTGTTGTAGCTTAAAACGCCTGATTATATGATTCAGTAAAAATCTAAAGCTACTTGTTCCACTGAGAATAAAATCGGTAGTAGTTTTGCGTAGAGGACTGCTATGATGTTGCTGTAATTGGACAAAATTCACAGGGATTGATTCAATTTGCTTTAATTGTTGCGATCGCAACATTGCAACCTCTTGGAAAAACTGATTACAGGTGAAAATACTGAAAACTTGTTTGTCATGAAATTTGTCATTGAAAAAAAAATATATCACAATTTCATAGAGACCATGAACAGAACCTTCAATTTAATAGTATAATAGTATAATATTTTTAATAGTGACAAATTGTCTAAAGTGCAGTATAAAATATAGCCACAATTCTTAATTTGTGTCTAACTATGATTCTGTGGTTAAATACCATGTAGCAGTTTCAGTCCAAAACCTTCAGTATCAGGCATTCAAAGAAAGGAGAGAGCTAGTATTGGTGTATGTGTGACAGACAAGGAAAGAGACTGATGAGGAACAAATGCCAATTTGGCTGTGAAACAGACCAACCTGAAACTCTCCCTCCCCTCCCCTTGCCCTCCACCATACCTAACTATCTTGATCAGAAATGACAGTGCTTGGGTACCGGCCAGGGCCTTCTCAGCACAGACACATGATGGATATGGACATGCCTTTCCAAAGGAAAACACGGCAGGGTAATCAATGAAAGCCATTTTGTTGCTGTCTTTTTTTTTAGATTTATTTCAGGACATCATATCAGAATCCCATCCTCTTTTTTTTTACCACGCCACCTGAACCTCCTCAGCCTGGATGATGGAGGAGGAGAAGGTATTTTGATTTGAGGATGTCATCATCGAGAAGAGAAGCTCATACCACCACCTTCAAACACACACACACACACACACACACACACACACACACACACACACACACTGTACACATGCATGCACACACAAACACCAACTCCTCACTCACTGAGTCCCACCCTTTACTGGCCTGGGCTGGTAAATAAGGCCGGGTGTGTGAGAATCTCATTACCGCAACACAAAGCAGAATTTCCTGTGAGGATTGGTGTGTGTGTGTGTGTGTGTGTGTATGTGTGTGAGAGAAAGAGTGAGACAGTGCTTGTGTATGCAAAAGTGAAATAGAGCGAAAGTGTGCATGTGCGGGCATGGCTATCTCAAAGTGTATATATATATGTGTGTGTGTGTGTGTGTGTGTGTGTGTGTGTGTGTGTGTGTGTGTGTGTGTGTGTAGGCAAGCTCAATCAGCAGCAGGCTGATGGGGAGGGAGAGTGAGGCAGCTGGGGCCTCCTGCCCAGGCCTTCAATTTCCCTTCCAGTCCAGTCACTGGAGTGTGTAATTACTATGGGGCCGGCCTGGGGGCTGGCATGGAAGTGCAAACGCACACATACACACATACACACACACACACACACACACACACACACACACACACACACACACACACACACACCATCCCTCAGTATCCACCCTACCGCAACCACTACCACCCCCCAAGTCACACACCTCCCACTAATAGCCCCCACACACCCATGATCTCCACGCTCACACACACACACACACACACACACACACACACACACACACACACACTCACACACACAGTTAAGAAACATGTCAGCCTCCCTCCCCTGGCCTGTAGTTCATCCTGATGCCCTGTGTTGCCCTGGGGTGGCTGAGCATCTATGATCCGCGACTGAGAGCACACTATGAAATCCCTCTCAGCTCTCACTTCACAGACACGCTGGAAAGTATCCACTCCTCCACCATGACACAAAGTATAGATTTCTTATTAATCTACACTATATTTCTCCTCGTGATTTGCTGCCAAGTCGGTTGTGTTTGCTGTAGCACTGGAAAGGTGTTTTTGTAGATTTTTTTCATATGAAACTCTAGTCATTTTAAAGATCTACAGATTTTTCTAAAGTGACAAATCCAATCTCAACAGTGAAGTTCAAAACTCTCTCCTTGACCTCATTTACACCTGATGTGTACATGTGACATCTGTATATCCCACCTGGATCAGGAAAAATGGGAATATGATTGGATCAGCAACAACACATCTGGACCATCGACATATAAAAGATGGACATTGCTCCATTTCCTACCACTGTACAAAAATAATGTCAAAATATCCCAGATATGGCCCTTGAAACCCCTTTTTATAGCTTCAAATAACTAAACCATCTTTGGGAAACATTTATTTGACATGTATTTAGATTTTTTAGTTTGGCCCCATGCCCCATCTGCTAACATGGAGGCAGCTGGCTTTATGACCTATACTGCCACCAGGGGGCGATCTTTTGGCTTCACTTTTGGGGCGCTGTCATTTCGTCCATCTTTATACATGTCGATGACGTAATATACATGATCCAGCTGTCAATGTGATCAGATCTCAGCAAGGTGCGAATGCAATCTGCCTGGGTGCCATTTCCAGCCCTTCTTCCGGCCCACAACATGATGTCAAAAACGTAATATAATCTGGTCCACAAGTTCGCATTTTTATACAGTGTGATGTAAATAATGGAAAACATTTTCCGAATTCTGCGCTTTCCTGTAATACTTCAATGTTGAAGTAATCCTCCTATGAGATGATAATACCAGCAGTGGCCCAAGACAATTAGAGTTTGAAAGCCCTGATTTAGACATCGAGACTCCAGTTGTACATTCTACTGTTGTATAACGGCTTTTCACATATAATGTAGTCCAACTCTTAGGCCTAAGAGCTGATGCTGGAATAACTACACACAGTCTGTTTACTTTAGTCCTGTTTCACACTGGCACCTTATGGCCTTGTGTTAGTTTTCAGGTATAACCCTGCAAACTCAAGGAAGCAAGGCTAGCAAGTCCTAGGCTAAGTCCCGGTTAGAATGTGCCAGGATTGTGCCAGTGTGCTGAAGGCCTGGGGCTGAGTGCAGTGTGAAAAGACCGCTTAGTGGGGCACTAAGGATACCCCCGGCTAAGAATACGCAGTGTGAAAAGCACTTTAGCCTGGGGCTAACAGATTACTTATCCTGGGCCTAAGAAGGTTTTGAGAATACTTTTAGCCCTGGTTAAGTGCAGTGTGAAAAGCCCCTACAGAAGTAGTGCATGGGGTCTGGGGTTCCCAGAGGTGGAAGCAAACCATCACTGCCCACCTCAGCAGGTCTGGCTAGCTTCACTATCTGTGGCATGAAATTCAGTTACAGGGTATCCGATATTTCTCGCCTCAAGACCCTAAAACACTGATGATGACCATCCTTTGTGTATGTTGCAAAACGGAACTGGTCTGACAAAACTGTAGCTACTCTAATCAAAACATGCACACTGTAAAATGCCCTACCGGTCCTTTCTACCTCACTGAATTATCTCATACCTAGTTTCATTTCTTTCCAAATATGACCAATTATATGAAGATTTTCTGATCTAGTACCCTTACCAGCAGGACAGATTTGTTGTGAGTGCCTTCCAAACTGACCACATGAACATTACTAAAATTACTGATCATTTCCTGATCTGCCATCTCTATGGTAAAGCCATGGTGAAGTTAAGGCAACCAGCTTGTTGCCCAAATTCAATCTAGTATAAATTATTATAGCCTTTATTAGGCACTCCCAAAGTGCAGTTACGCCACAAACAATCTCTGGTGGTCACAAAGGGCCTACTACCATCACACATGACCTGAAACTGTGTACTATATTGTTTTTTGACTAGTAATGCACTACAGCACAGAATTATTTATTTATTAGTTTAACAATAACCTTTAAACTTTAACAGATTGATCAATATAACAGTGATCCTCTGTTCACTGAGAGAGATGAGAATGATTATGACAGAAATCAGTTTGTTTGGTTGTATGGTAGAGGCCTGATTTAGATTCAGATAATCAGTGTGTTAGTGACAAGCACCACCTTACTGTACATCTTTTGTACAATATTTCAGGATGACACATTTAAAAGCTGTTGCTGCTGCTCTGCCACATTATTTACATATTGTTTTCGGCCCTGTATATATGTATATTTGTTAACTGGATAAAACTACACAGCCAATTTCAACAATTTCAAAGAGATTTGGTGAAATGTTTGTGTGAAGGGAATGGTGAGTTTTTGGCAATAGCACCACCAAATGGACACAGATAAACCACTGTATTAAATGAATTTAGCTGTATTCCTAGTTCCCAAGAAGGGCAGTATAAGCTCTGTTAAACTTTTTTTAAAGACTCCCACAAATTGTATTTATTATTCACAAATTAACATAAAAATGGCTTTTTGTGTGTGTTTGTTTTTTGTAAGCCATATTGTTTTTCTCTAATCGGTTGCCAAATTCTTGTAAGCCTGTCCTATTTTCTTTGAACTGCTAAAACTCTAGAATTTGTTATTATGCAATTGCAACAGTGTTGTGAAGTCAAATGCACATGCAGTATCAACTCAGAGCAATCCTGCAACATTTAAAATCATCTCAACAATATAGTAGATACGGTAGCCCAGTGGTTCTTATCCAGGGGTCCTTGAGGGGGTTTCAAGGGATCCCCAGGAACATTTAATATTATAAATATATATAATATTTTAATTTCACTATTCATTGGTTAAAAGTTAGCCCAATGAGAGAAAAAAAAACTGTTCATACAGTATAGACAGTCATATACATCTAATCAAATATGATGTGTATCAATTTGGGGGTCTTTGACACCAAAAAGGTTGAGAAGCAGTACAGTAGATGACAGGATGACCCCACACTACCTTCAGTTTTTTTGTTTTTTTTCCACTCTTCTTTTGGTATTTGTAAGGCATGTGCATTGAAAAGTAGGAGCTGACAAGCAGCACCATATAACTACTTATTATACAATTTCAAATACAGTTGGAAATACAGCAACATGACACATTTATATGGTCAAAGGGAATAATTATTATTATATAAATTAATATTCAAATGATTAAAATGTTGCCCCCGATATATTGATATAAACAAAAATGCAACTACACACCAACGTCGAAAATACTACAAAATATTATTATAGTCATAACTAAATGAACAAATGCCATTATTATTACTGCTGCTTCTAGTGTTATTGTGTACTGCAGTTCTGCATGTGTTTTGTATCGTACCCCAGCAGAAGCAGTTGCTCAACTGCTGTTGGTGGGTACAATCAATATCAAAGCTGCACTGTCTCTCCATTTCATTAAAGTACTCTTAATGTATTAAAAAGTGTAAGACTAGAATGCAATATGCGAGTTACACCACCATATCACCATATCACTGTCAATTGTGATAGCTTTTGTAAATTGTTATGAAAAATTAAAAGGAGCAACAGTCTAATGTCTCTAATGTACAGACTCATTTTGGTTTCCACTTTAATGTTAACAAAAGTAAGTCATTCATTTTTTGGGGGGGACTCCATGGCTGTGGCCTTGCGCCAGTGGCCATCAGCCTAACTTTCTTGAACAAATGGATTTCGAAATTCAGTTCAGGTTTTAATGATTACATGATGCAGATGTACCAGTAAAAAGCTCCTATCATTTATTATTATTTAGAGGATTGTGCAGCCTTGAGCTGTCTCCCAAGTTGATTGAGCAGTAGGATTGGGTGTTGCAATCCCTTATGTATTTGCACTACAGTTGACTTGAGTGGGGTTGTTCTCAAAAATGACCACTAGATGATGTTGCTACCATTATGACACATTGTGTACCTTAGCATCTCTGGGTGTTTTCTGCCATTTATCACAAGACACCCTCAGTTGAGGCAGGCCCACTGCAGGCTGATCCGTCCTGGGTGTGTGTCTCATGGTTAGCGTCTAATTTTTTGGGGGGGAATCCATGGTTGCAGTCTTGCGTCAGTGGCCATAAGTCTGACTTTCTTGAAAAAAAAAAGGATTTTAAAATTAAGTCAACTCCTAAAAGCTCCTATCATTAAAATAACATATTTAGAGGATTGTGCAGCCTTGGCCCTCTGAGCTGTTTCTCCAGTTGCTTGTGTGAAGCTACAGTTTCTAAACCCGTGGGTGGGATGTGTGCACTTGTCTCTGTGCGCTCAAAACAACAGGCAGACTTGAGAGAAGCTCCTTGATATAAGCACATTTTAATGGGACACACACTTACAACGTGTGCCTGACAGTATCTAACAGAGACACTGTGTGGTTTTGTTCATGTTTTAATGCTCTTACCCCTCGTGTGTACCTTGCATGCATGTGTGTGTGTATGTTGTCGCCCTTGTCCTTCTCGGCACAGCGGGAACGCACACACACTCACTGGTGGGCCCTGGGACAGGCAGACAATTAAACAGGTCAGCATGGGGTAACCTCGGCCGGCCTGCGGGGGGCGGTAGACACGCAGCTGGAGGTAGCAGGACAGGCGAGAACAGCAACACCTCCGACGGACATGCTCTCTGTTTCACAGGCAGATACTGAGGGACACACACACACACTGGTGCACTCACACATGCATCTAGTCAGCAGGACAGAAAGATGATTAAGAAGTTAGAAAGTGGAGGATAAGGACCACTTCTGGACACTGACCTCGACTCTGAACCCTTACACACAAAGGGTATTTCACACCTTAGACTAAAAATATAACTAAATATTAAGAAGGAAATTACTGGAAATTTTAAATATAATAATGATTTCCTCTCCTTTAGCCATTTTCTCCTAAAGGTTCTACTCTTACATGATTATTTCATAGCTATAGAAACATAATGGCCCCTGAAGAAGCTTCCTTAAAATGTAATGCAACAGGGACATAAAGCATATATTTAAATATATTTCATTGAGCTCATCACTCTGTCCTTTATGCTCTGTTGTTCTCTAACTCCTCTCGCAGAATGTAAAATATTTTACATCTCATCCTTTATCCCTTGCTCCACTGAGAGTGTATTTTTCCTCTGCAGAGATGTTAGGACAATTAAGAAAACAGGTGCCTCACAGTGTCTGAACAAACTTCAGCCGCGGCTCCTCTGTGATAGAAGCAGATTAAAGCCTTTCTCTGTGTTTGCGTGGTAACTGATTGCCAAGGCAATGCTATTCTTGTTTGCTATTGCAGCCGAGGCAGAATTACCTCGATTTTGTACAAAATAGTCAATTAAATTAACTGTGAAAGGCTATTTATTTTAACCCGGGGACACTTTTTTTCTCTTTTTTTCTCCTCTCATAGATGTTGTAAGGGGGAGAAAGGCAGCAGAAGAGGAGAAATTGACAGGAGAACAAAGAGGGAGGATTCAGTGGAGTTTCAGAGCTGGAGTCATACTGCCATCAGGTGGACACAGGCAAACACTGCAGCATCTTGTCTGACTGTAAATGTGTAAAATGGACATTTGTGGTTAGTTTCTTTCTGTAATCCTCTCTCCATATTCAGCATCCTTGTTTTCATCAAATCCATTATTTTATCAGATTTCTTGTTTGTCTAACAGTGTAAGACTCTATTTCCACCTGGTACTAACATATGATTTATTTTCTGCATACAATAATGGTATAATGACATCTGATTGCATGCAAAAAGGGGTTCTTCCAACAACGTCAGGTATGCTTTTTCCTTTAGTCAGGAAGGTGTAGGTGCAGTTGGGTGACCTTTTTATTCTCAGAATGTGGCCACAACTGTACAAAGGGATGGTTTTGATCTGGATCTGATCTGATTACAATGTGATCAGACCACCTCTAATAATTTTGGGTGAACTGGGGATTTCTTAGGTCAGTGTTTTCCAAAAGGGGGGGCTCAGAAAATTTGAGGGAAGATGAGGGAAAAGGACAAAAAAAATTACTAATCCATGACTTGTATTGTTATGAAATATAATTTATAATAATGTATTCCTAATATATATCGACATGTATTTGCCATGCCCATCTTTCTACTTGCCTGCCAGTCAAAACATCATTCATAACACAAATCACCTGCAACGACCTGCGCCTGCCAAAAAGCTGTTGCCCCTTAAATTTAGCTCGATAGCTAGCTTGCATGCAAGCATTTTGTTGAATTTTAAACTAAACTTACAAAAACAAAGCTTATAATGGAATATACTTGAATCTAATGTAACAATTAAAGATTTGAAATACAAATGTAATTATTATTGCAGTAATAAAAGTCAGGAAATATATATTTAGAAGTTGTTTTTGTTTTTTTTTGTTCTTTCCTGCTGTATTGTATTGTCAGTGGGGTTTTAAAGAAAGCAAAGATGTTGCAAAAGGGGGCCCCCAGACATACGCTAATGCTAATTGCGGGAACTTTGCATGGAAAAGTTTGGGACCTCCCTGCTTTAGGGCACTGCACATTTATAAAATTAAATAAAAAATGTATTCTATCCTCAACAACACCAAGATGAGAAAAACACATAAACGCTGCTCTCCAGGAATGTCTTTATGTCTGCATGCTTCGATTAACACGCATTAATCCAGATAAGATATCCAGATTTGCATCACATGTTCATACATGGTGCAAATGGGATATAAAAGAATATACAACACAATGATGTTTGTTGGCACAGCTCAACAAGAGGGAGATTTATCTTACAACAGATGTATCCAAACACCGACTGACATCCAAATGAAAACAGATAGAAACCAAAAAACCCAATGCAGCAACAGAAACATAAGGGGTTGCACACACGCATGCGCACGCTGCTGTCTAGTTAAATGAGGCATGCTGTGATACACTGTTGTGGAATGTGTATGACAGTAAGACAGAGAGAATAATTGTGACTGCGAGATCGAGCAAATGATGTGTTGGAGGGAAGTAAACAATGCCAGTTCCTGTGATAGACTGCAGAACACTTTCCGTCTCATTGACTTTGAATAATTTTTCACATCAAATGAAAAGTAATTACATCACAGCAACTCATGTCGGATGGTTTCCTGTGTGTATGTGTGTACAGCAAGATGAGTATTTATATTGGTCAGTGATTTCATTTAGCCTGTGCAGACACTACAGTATATGCAAACAGTAGGCTCTGCATGGAAGAATAACAGAATAAGCAACATGTACGCTACTATATATCCTCAAAATCATACATTTGTGTAGAATTCGAGCATAACTGAAATATTTTGAATTCATTTTTGTAGGCAAGAAAGCCTTAATGATGTTGCAGACTTGCCTGAAAATGCTGAAACATGACTTTCGTTATTTTATGTTCAGACAGAATTGTATGTAGATATATTGTATGTATTATCTTAATCCCTATCCTAATGTTTTCATTTGATCACTACAGCTTCACTAATCAATATTTGATATTAACAAAGGATAAAAGTACTACAAGTCCAGTGTGTAACATTTAGGAGGATCTATTGTCAGAAATGGAATATAACATTCATAGGTATGTTTTCATTACTGTATAACCACCTCAATATAGGAATCATTGTGTTTGTGTTACTTTAGAATGAGCTGGTTATATCTACAGAGGAGCAGGTCCTCTTCTACAGAGTCCGTCATGTTGTAATACCATGTTTCAACAGTAGCCCAGAACGGACAAAGCAAACACTGGCTCTAGATATATTTTGCTTTGCTGTATTCAAATGGTTGCAATCTGCAACTTCAATTAGATAGATAGATAGATAGATAGATAGATAGATAGATAGATAGATAGATAGATAGATAGATAGATAGATAGATAGATAGATAGATAGATAGATAGATAGATAGATAGATAGATAGATAGATAGATAGATAGATAGACTTTATTAATCCCCGGAGGGAAATTGGGTCGTCATAGCAGCCAGGTACATTAAAATACAATAAAATACAATAGAATAAAATACAACAGTTAGATACCACTGAATCCTATACACACTGGTACTTTTTTTAAAGAATATTTTTTGGGCTTTTGTCACCTTTATTAGACAGGAACAGTTGAAATGGGGAGAGAAAGAAAGGGCCACGCAACTTTGAACCCAGGCCAAGGACTCCCGTACATGGGCGGCAAGCTTCACCAGATGAGCAACCAGGGTGCCCCACACACTGGTCAATTATATGAAATTTGCTGGCCAAAGTGACAATAAATAAATAAATTGAAGCATTCAAATAGAATCAATGCAGTGGTATAGACTATAGGGTTGTGGGATATGTTAAAATGTTTCAATCGGCCACTACAACCAATGATTGCAACTGTACATCTCCTGAATTGAAGTTTCTCTCTTAGGCTTAACTGCCTTGTAAGTAATCATGAAACTCACTTCAATCAAAACCATCATGGTTATTCTTTACACTTTTCACCATGCCTGTAGTCAGAGTCCTGTACGGAGCCACTGTAAATCACCTCTGTACTGTATTCCCTGTTGTCAGACTGGTTGAAATAACCCCTTATAAATAAATAACCCATCATGGACAACCCTTCTCATCCTCTCTACACTGAGCTCAGGCAGCTCAGGAGCACGTTCAGCTACAGACTGACCCAGCCCCGAGCCTCAAAGCTGTTTGGAGGCTCGTTTGTGCCATCAGCCATCAGACTCCACAACACCACAGCTCCTAGTACCTCCAACCCCCGCAGACAAAGACTGGTTTAAAAACTCCTACCTACAATGCACAAGCCTTTTGCACTATTTATATTTAATTTCCACTTTAGTAGTTTAGTAGTTTAAGTTTCATTTTAGTTTTAGTCAAGTTTAATTTTCTGCTTATATTTTGCACTCCATATCCTACTTGAACAATGCAGAGTCAGTGTATATACTTAGTTTTATATCTTCTAATATTAATAATATTAGTAATATTTTTATTGTGATATTCTTTCTCTGTTTTTGCACTATTTTGCCCTATTGCTGCTGTGTCAACCTGAATTTCTCCTAAGGGGGATAAATAAAGGAATATCTTATCTTATCTTATCTTATCTTATCTTATCTTATCTTAATTCACCAAGTTAGATGTGAAAATAATCTTCCTCTAAAGCTAGTTTTCCTCGAACTCGTTCTTTGGCTCAGTGTGTGTACCATGCCGCTCAACATCATTGAGCAGCCGCTCCCATTCTTCAGAGGCAAAATAAAATTACAAATGACACCTAAACCCAATAGTCAGGCACTGACCATTGTAAAATATGTTCACCACAAGCTGTGGCTATCCCAGATATACATTTATATACGCCGTGTTTTCTGCAACGCTGTCTTGGTTAGACCATGTTGACCTTTCATCTGTTTGTGATTTTGACCATCTCTTTCTTCAGATTCAGATTTATGGGCACAGGCTCCCACTTCATCCACCTGTCTTCATGCATGCATCTTCTGAGACAGCTGATATCCATCAGCATCTTGACACCATTGACTTGGCCCTTCAAAGAGAAGGCTCTCCTAAAATTCTGCTTACTCAGAAAACTGAAACTGTGTTGCTTGGCATGCATATAGTATGGGCAATCATAAGAATAGTTAAGAATAAAGTCAGCTATAGATAATATTTTGTGCTGATATTTCTTATCTTTTACTGGCTCATTAAACTGTAATGCATAATGTTGGTAAACCCCTAATTTGTACATAAATGTCTACAAACCAATGTTGCTGTGTTTGTAACTCTATTAATTGTCATCTAGGGTAGTGTGGGGATGGATGGATGAATGGATGGATGGATAAATGGAATGTAAATTCTTTTATAACTTTAATACTACAGCCACATTTGCTAAATTTATTAATTTATTCCGGCAGTCAAATGATCAATCTACATTATATCAACAGCAAACCCTAATTTCTGTATAGGTCTTAGAAACTAAATGCAACCAGGAGTCGGTAAACCATGTCTGAGTCAGTGTTTGCCATGGAAATGAGGTTTACTCCACTTCAGGCATGTTAATGTGTCTAATCCTTGGATTATGGACCCATTTCAAGGTAAAATTACAACACCGAGTGTGGGGATCACCATAATAATGCTTTACTGGTGGCATCTTCTGCTAATCCTGTTCCATTCATAATCAAACCCAGTTGGAATGCAGCTCTGTACCTTCCTTTTCTGCTCAAGACTAATAATCTAGACCTTGCATTAAGTTAGCTGTGGATTCATGATTTCCTGCCACGTAGTTTCATAGTAAAATATTTTCTGTAACACTTTATATTAAGGTACACCAATTCACCATTAATTAGTTGCTTATTAGCATGCAGATTAGTAACATATTGGCTCTGAAATATTCATTATTAAGTACCTATTAATGCCTTATTCTGCATGGCCTTATTATACAACCAGTAAGCCATTAACTAAGAGTTTTTCCTCAGTAACCTCAGAATTATTGCTTATTAGTAGTAAGTTAAGAAGTTGTTGTATATGAATTACAATCTCAATATGCTTTGCTTAGTATGGACTTTATAAGGTGGTAGTACCACAAGAATAGTTATTCTCCCTTAATAACACTTAATGAATATGGTCTGTTCTTACATAACAAAAGACAAAACTACAAGTGTTAATAGTGTCCAAATAACTCTAAATTAAGTCTTTGTTACTTAGAATATGTTCCCCATACTAAAGTGACATCTTGATCATTACTAATTCACTAATAGTTGAACACTTATTAACCAACACATGTTCCCTAATCTAAAGTTGCCTCCTTTTCACACTTAGTTAATATATTATAGCACATAACTACTGCAATGAACAAGTGATGGGTTACACCTTTGAAAAAAATGGATCTATCTATAGGTTCCCTCTCATTCAGTGGTAGAATAACAAAGACAGCACAAGTACAAATACCTCATTTATTAAACCACTGGTTCAGGTTTTGCCAAGGCTGACAACAAATACTGTGTGAACTTGCTGTGTAGTTTAATTTACAGGTAATGGGGTCTGCCTGAAAATTCAAACACTGACAAGTATCAGTGTATATAAACATGTCATACAATATGGTTTCAAATGTATAAGCAGGTCATACTGTATGATAATACAGGCACTCTTGTTGAAAATCTGTGTGATCCTTTAACCAAAATCTGCCTGCTTACAAAAAAACAGCACAATATAAAATACTGCACAATATTAAGTACAAAAATACAAAATATTGCACAATCTAAAAAATATAAAACCTACACAGCTCAACATGAACTTGCTCTTTATCAGCTTAAGTACACTTGTCAACGCTTAGAACAAATGTACTGAACTGTACAAACATTGCACTTTCACAGCCTAAACCTGCTCTATAATTACTGCATCAGGTCTTAATATTTCATCAACAAGGAGAGGAGTTGGCATTTGGCCTTCATGTCCTCTATAATGCTCTTCTTCTCAGGGGTAATGTTAGCAAAGGACTTCAGGGTCTCCGTTGCAGGATCATACTTCAGGGTCTTGAAGGTTTCAGGATCCACAATGTTGAGCTCTACAATTGCAGCAGTTATCTTGATGGTTCCCCGGTCCACGCCATTGATTCTGAAGGCTTCAGTCATGGTGTGGACTTTGCTTAAGCTTTTCAAGACTTTTTTTATATCTGCTGATAACCTCAGCTGGCCCTTTCACTGAAAAATCTATAAAACAAAAACAAAAGAACACAAGAAATGAGCACAAACAACGGTTTAAGGTCTGCTGAAATTGCTCAAACTGGTCACCTCTCTTTTGATAAAAGTATGAAGCATATTCTAGGAATGGGACAATCTGCTCATCTCCTGATATGATTCTATGCACAATATGTGGTTCAGAATTCAATACAAAAATTATATTCTGTAAGTTTAGTTGGTAAGTCTTACGGTTCAGAATTATGTTTACTTCTGAGAGACAAATCTTTCTAGCAATACATTTGATGTTGAATAATAATTGAATGCTGCAAAAATAAAATGGAGCTTTATTCTTGATGAAAGCCACATTTTTGACTTTAGACATTTAATTTTTATGTATCATCAAATTCCTAGTATATTCAGAATCTAGAACTGAAGATCTGTATTTTTGCCTCATAATTACTTCAGAACATATTTTTAACAGCTCTTCCAACGCTTTTTTTAATAATTACTTTTCATGACCACTTGTTGCTAACAGGGCAGGTGGGTCAAGTTATGCCATTCTTACCTCTCACATGAGCTTTTCCAGGCACAGCCACAGTTGCAGATGCAGGTGGCCGTGTCCAATGTGTCTTCCCTCTTTGGAGGACATCACTGTCCGAGGACTCACTGATGTCTGGAGAAGATGGGGGAATGACGTCATCCTCATCATTGTCCTCCAAAGTAAATACTTTTGACTGAGCTTCGATCAAATAGAGGATACATGAGACAAAGATCAGATTGTTATGAAGATATATCACACCTTTCATTACAATTACATTATATTTTGCAGATACAAGTTGCTCCCAAATCACTCACATGATTTCTTCTTTTTCTTCTTATTTTTTCTTGCCATTGGATCCTGGCTTCTAGGAACTCCACTTTGGAGATTGATCCTTAAAAACAAAAATGAGAGCAGGATACAAAAAAGATTATGATTTGACAATATTGAGTGAGTGAGTGAAGGCGAGGAGAGAGAATGGTAAATGGACCTGTACTTGTATAGCGCCTTTCTAGTCTTCTGACCACTCAAAGCGCTTTTACACTACGTGCCACATTCACCCTTTCACACACATTCACTCAGTGATGGCAAAGTCCATCGAACAGAAATACACACTCACACACCGATGCACGGCATCGGGGTTCAGTATCTTGCTCAAGGATACTTCGACATGTGGCACCAGGAGCGGGGGATCGAACCCACAACCTTCCGATTGAGGAACGACCTGCTCTGCCTCTGAGCCACAGCCGCCCCAATGACATGCATACAACAGAGGTAGTGGACCAGATATGGTGTGTGCCTTAACTTGATTTGTTAAGCACATGTATACTGACAAAATCTGCCAACAACTTTAATCCCAGGTAGAAAAATCACTAGCAAGAAATGAAACTCTGTAATTTTAGACAACAAAGATACACCGCTAGAAAATGAGAAATCATTACCTGATCCAATGCTGCTTATACTGCTGCAACTTGGAGCAGAGCTTCCTTTATCTTCAGGACCTACAGTATGGCATAGGTACAACAAAATCAACATATGAATAGAGGACTTTAACTATTTAAACACATTTGGACAAGCTAATTATTTAAGTATAAAAGTTTCTTGAAAGTTGACAAAGAGAAATATTTACCATCCAGATCATTTTTGGTCACCTCTGCCATCGAGTCATCTTTAGGGACTTTTAGGGACAATTTCTTCTTGGCCTTAGGCAGTAAAAATATAAACATATTCATGTCACTATAACCAGCAAAATGTAACTTAAATAATCCACACAAGAGAAGAGTTTCTATTGGTTGGTTTGACTGGCTACGTCTTCCACATTACACCCACTTCTCCCTGTGCTGTGCTGCTTGGAGAAGCCTGTTGCTCTTGAAACGTTTCCCATAAGTAATGAATTGCGCTATATATCGTTGGCTACAGCCTGCCGTACATTCACAACAACAACAACAACAACACAAGTAACATGGTTGTCTCTGCTCGTCACGGCCTGAGCAGAGTAGCCTAATGAGTGAGTGAATTACAGGGAGGCGTATACAACGTAGGGCTGTGATTGAAACATTTAGTGTTGCATGTTACTGGCGGTGCCAAAACGTCACGGTTCCTACACAACAGTACTACCGTGGATTACTAAACTACCGCTGAACGCGGTGCCAGTTTCCACTGTGTAGCGGGCTGCCGCTACTCCTCCCGGCTCCCGTTCTCTACAGCTGTTCTAATGTCAACAAACACACGTGGCGAATAATTTAACAAATTTACGCACATATTTCTAACCAGCCATAATTAATAATTATGACTTACCATGGGGATTTTTTTTTATTTATCAAGGCTAAGTTATCTTTCTTTTTTACTTGTGCTGTCTTTGTTATTCTACCACTGAATGAGAGGGAACCTATAGATGGATCCATTTTTTTCAAAGGTGTAACCCATCACTTGTTCATTGCAGTAGTTATGTGCTATAATATATTAACTAAGTGTGAAAAGGAGGCAACTTTAGATTAGGGAACATGTGTTGGTTAATAAGTGTTCAACTATTAGTGAATTAGTAATGATCAAGATGTCACTTTAGTATGGGGAACATATTCTAAGTAACAAAGACTTAATTAAGAGTTATTTGGACACTATTAACATGTTATGTTTTGTTATGTTATGTAAGAACAGACCATATTCATTAAGTGTTAACTATAACTGTAACTATAACATTAAGTGTTAACTATAAGTGTAAGAATAACTATTCTTGTGGTACTACCACCTTATAAAGTCCATACTAAGCAAAGCATATTGAGATTGTAATTCATATACAACAACTTCTTAACTTACTACTAATAAGCAATAATTCTGAGGTTGTATATATACAGGTTGTATAATAAGGCCATGCAGAATAAGGCATTAATAAGTACTTAATAATGACTATTTAAGAGCCAATATGTTACTAATTTGCATGCTAATAAGCAACTAATTAATGGTGAATAGGTGTACCTTAATATAAAGTGTTACCATATTTTCTAACTACACACCTCATAAATTGATGCTGAAAAATGTAAGCTCCATTCATACATCTGTGCAATAACAGGGCCACCTAATTATTTTGAAATCCAACCAAACAAAATGTTAATTGTGTCATGATAATTTCACAATCATAGCAATTGTATTGTATTGTTGTAGAACTTAAGCATTTGAGTCACAAAAAGCTTTGTATTGAATGAACCCAGTTGCCACCCAGTTTGTGCAATTTGTTTCACAATTCCTTTCAAAGTGAAAACTGAATGTGTCTCAATGTAAATACTTTAAAACATAACAGTTGCAATATTGTGTGAGAATGCTGCCAAAGAATGTGTAATTGGAGAATTCAAATGTGCTTCTGTTATTTCATCATAAGAATGTTCTAGAATGCGACATGCAATTTAGAAGTGACACACACTGAACTGTGGCATTTTACTGTTTGCAGCTGGACAGACAACATGTTTTGCATTAAGAGCTTCATATCAACCAAAAGCTGGACTGGACCCAGACAATAAGTGTCTCTGCTTTCTCAGAGAAACTTTCTTTTTGACCACACAGGTAAGTCAGAGGCTTTTTTATACTGTGGTTTACAGTACAACCAGAGGATGGAAAAGTTGTTTTCAAGTACACAAAGTTATTGTGTAGTCATTAAAATGACTCACTTGCTTTTACTCAAATGTAGATGAAACATAATTTGTTTTAAACCTATCAAGGATAGACAAACAGGTCACCACTGAGGTTTTTGGCATGACTTCAATACATGATAGCCTGTTTAAAGAGATAGGAACTAACACATTGTTACTTCCCTTCCAGGTTTCCTGGAGAGAAAAAAATCCACTCTGGCAAAGAACAAGGATGGTTTGTAGCCTTCAGGTGACAAATACCTCAGTCTTCACTCAACAAAAACAAGTTCCTATAAATTCTGGCAGAGGTAAGCTGTTAAACAGTGTTCAAACATGGACACCAAGGTCAGTGTTGCTGTAAAGATCCCCAAATTAATGTTAAATGTTGGCAGAACGGTGAGTTATTATCAATAACTTTTAGACAGTATCATACAATTTTAAACTTGTACTCCATTACAATTCAGAAGCAAATATTGTACTTTTCACTCTACAGAGTTGTAGTTATTCGTTGATTAGTAGATAAAGATTTTACATACAAAACAGATCATAATCTGTTTAAAGAAAAAAAAATTACCTACATACAGAGCCCCCAAAGGCTCACTGCAAATGGGAAGGCAAAAAAACTTCTTGCCATGACCCTTGTGGGATCATTATCTACCCAACAGTATGTGAAATTGTACCAAAACACAGTAATGCAACAATAATAATATACTAATATAAATTAAGTAAACATCAGATATGCGAGCAGAAACTGCAGGAGCTATGTATACAGCCACCTCGCATTGCCAGCTGGTCGATGACAGTACCTTGCTTATCTGAATGGAATGAATGGATATATCTAGCTGGCAGACAGCTTAGGGCTGAGTGGCTGGTACTGTACTTAAGATACGGTGCTGCAAATTCCTCCTCCTGTTGGTATTCCTTGGTGGAGGGATGGTCAGAGCATTCGTATTGTTGGGAACCCCTCTGCGTCTTCAGCAGGTATATCAGATCACATGTTTCAACCCTTATAGCTTGTATGCCTGACCTGAGTAGGGCAGCAAAGACTAAATTAATTCCCCTGCAGAAGAGTTCCACTAACCATGTTTAGCTGGTCTCAGAAATAGTGCACTGATGTTGCTGAGAAACCATTGCAGCTGGCTTTACTGGGGAATATTATTATAATAATATTATATTATATTATTGTAATAAGTTGCAGTAGGCAACATTACAAAAACTTTCTTTCATATTTGCTGGAAATGTTACTATATTCCTGACAGTAGTGCATGAGACAGATAATCTATGACAAAAATATGTTCGTCTTGCTCCTCCTAGTGCCCGTAATTGCATTGATAGCAAGAACCCACTGCGGCTAAATGAAAAAAAAAAACATTTAGAGCCATCAGATGTCTCTTATTCAGTCTCAGTCACTGCTCAGGCACACACTCTGCAGAACCACTTCCCCAACATATGTTCTCGCTTCAGGTTGAGCTTTGTAAACACTGAAACAACCACCAGCAATGAAAAAACTGCCCATCTCTCCTTTGCTAACAACGTCATTATTGACAAAACACACAGAGCTTTGGGTTCATAATGTTTGGTAGCAAGGTGCTTGTAGTCCCTGATGCATTAGTTTAAAACTAGGATGTCTACATGACTGTGAGTCAGTGTGTTTGTGTTGTAAAACCTATACTAAACCTTTCAACTCTTTCCCCTGAAAACATACTTCCTAAATTACATATATTTTAAAAACTAAAACTAATATTGAAACTATTGAAAACTAAACTAAAACTATACCTTTTTAAACAATACAAACTAAACTGAAACAAGCAAAACCACTCAGGAAACTAACTAAACTGAGCTTAAAATAATAATAAAAAATAAAAAATACAATAAAAACTAATGAAAAATACACAATACTGACTCTAGAATCAAGCATCCGTTGACAAGAGCTTCATCAATAACTTGGTACTTAACTTTCTTGAGTCGGTGAGAGATGGCTAGTCTGTCCTCCAGGGACACAGTGAGATCGGCTACTAAGATCATTTTTGTGCTCCTGGATAATAGTGTCTGGTTGGAGTGAGGTTACAGCCTCCTTTTCTGGAAAGACAAGATTCTTCTTCAGGTCCACTTCAAACAAAACGAAGGGCAGGTTATTGGCAGTACTTTACCTTACCTTTGGAAATTGCATCTTTGGGTAGTGATGCCTGGTGTTTGCTGTCTTTGACACTCAGCAGATCCATCCATTTGGGAATTTCTGTAAAGACCAGTATTAGTATTTTCCCATTTATTTGACACATCCAGTCATGACGTAATGGGTGCAAAGGGTTGCTCCACACTGCTCACAGGGCGTATCTTACCCTAGATCTTTGGGTTATTTGGTGTTGGCAAAGGTCAGTCACAGCAGGCAGGAGGAAGGTCAACTTCTCCTGATCAGTACCCCAAAGTTTCTTCCAGGACAGTGAGTGCTTGGTTCCACTGCAACTACTGTCCCTGGTTGCCGAGGCCTACTGCTTTATGTGGCAGTCTTCCTTTGCTCCCTCTGGGACCCTCTATACCACTAGTCCTCTTTTGCCTTTGGCATTGGCTTGCTCCATCTCTTGGCAATGTAGTTTCAAAGTCCCTCTTGACAGACCACCCCAACAATCTCTTCATGTTTGCAGTTAATTTCTGCTTCCATCACCATCAGCAGCGTGCTGACTACTGTTTTGCAAGATCTTCACATCAATCTTGGTTGCTTTGAATTCTTCCACCTCTGATGAGACTGAGGAGCAGAAGCACTGAGCACAGAGCTGAAAGTTGGGAGTCATGATGCTCTTCTTGAGCCTCTGCCATTGGGTGGTGAAGTTTCCCAGAGTTAACTTCATCTTCAGTAAATCCATGTATGATATCACCAGCTTGACTACTTCTGATGGTACTTGGTAATGCTCCGATCAGTGGGTGGGGTGCTCTGGATCAGATATTAGTCTTGTTAATGGTAGACCAAAATATTTTCCCTTCACCATCTAGCATGGAGACCTATTGAATTGAAGTTCAGTTCATTAGGGATAAAGCAATCCGTACAGATGTACAAATCCAGGATTCCTGCTGTAGTGTCCTTAAAAGCTTGAGTAATAGCTATGGCTAAAGCCATATAGCTATATCCGTCTTAACTCCAGGTGAAATAAGGTCAGTTGAACTGACAGGCACAGGTAAAGGCATAGCAATAGCCATAACCACAAAAAAAGCAACTGTAGAAATAAATACAGTGATAATCTGAGTTATATACAGAGACATGTGTAGACATTGCATAGGGCATAGGTTTGCTCTCAGAATTGGCACACAGCAATTGTCATTACTGAGTGAATTATCCAAGTGAAATAAAGTTGATTTGACAGGAATGCAACATCTATTGGAATAAACAATGCTGGAGGATGTTGTGGAAGAGGAAGATTATGCTCACCTGCTGTACAGTCTGGATTATGAAGGCAGAGTGGAGCAATACATAGATACTCAACAAATCAGGAGCAAGATAATCTTGCACAAGACTGTTGTGCTGGCACCCCTGGACTGGCTACTGAAATGGTACAATGTTATCCACTGTGATTTAGGAAGACACCCACCTCTCTCAAGTACTATGTTCTCACTGGGGCAGAATAATCCCCTTGGGTGCCTCGAGGAGGGGCAGTCTACCCCCTACCTTGTAGTTTAGATAAAGTTCAGTGTTCTATCTTACCTCAAGATTCCTTAGAAAACGATGTCAATATTGAGTGCATTAACCTTGTGAATTAAGGTTAATTGGACTGACAGTAACAAGTAAAGGCATTGCTAGAATCAGCAAGTGAGGGACAAGAAAATCCAGCACAAGACTGTTGTGCTGGCGCCCCCGGACTAGGTACTGTAGTGGCGCAACATTATCCACTGCAAGTTAGGAAGGCACCCAACTCTCTCAAGGACTATGTTCTCACTGGGGCAGAATAATCCCCTTGGGTGTCTCGCGGAGGGGCAGTCTACCCCCTACCTTGTAGTTTAGATAAAGTTCAGTGTTCTATCTTAACTCAAGACTCCTTGGAAAACAATGTCAATATTGAGTGTGTTAACTTTGTGAAATAAGGTCAATTGAACTGACAGAAACAAGTAAATGCATTACCAGAATTAGCAAATGAGGAACAAGAAAATCCAGCACAAGACTATTGTGCTGGCGCCCCCGGACTAGGTACTGAAGTGGCGCAACATTATCCACTGCAAGTTAGGAAGGCACCCATCTCTCTAAAGGACTACGTTCTCACTGGGGCACAATAATCCCCTTGGGTGCCTCGAGGAGGGGCAGTCTACCCCCTACCTTGTAGTTTAGATAAAGATCAGTGTTCTATTTTAACTCAAGACTCCTTTGAAAACAATGTCAATATTGAGTGTGTTAACTTTGTGAAATAAGGTCAATTGAACTGACAGAAACAAGTAAATGCATTACCAGGATTAGCAAATGAGGAACAAGAAAATCCAGCACAAGCATGTTGTGCTGGCGCCCCAGGACTAGGTACTGAGGTGGCGCAACATTATCCACTGCAAGTTAGGAAGGCACCCAACTCTCTCAAGGACTATGTTCTCACTGGGGCAGAATAATCCCCTTGGGTGCCTCGAGGAGGGGCAGTCTACCCCCTACCTTGTAGTTTAGATAAAGTTCAGTGTTCTATCTTACCTCAAGATTCCTTAGAAAACGATGTAAATATTGAGTGCATTAACCTTGTGAATTAAGGTTAATTGGACTGACAGAAACAAGTAAAGGCATTACTAGAATCAGCAAAGTGAGGGACAAGAAAATCCAGCACAAGACTGTTGTGCTGGCGCCCCGGACTAGGTACTGTAGTGGCGCAACATTATCCACTGCAAGTTAGGAAGGCACCCAACTCTCTCAAGGACTATGTTCTCACTGGGGCAGAATAATCCCCTTGGGTGTCTCTCGGAGGGGCAGTCTACCCCCTACCTCGTATTTAAGATTAAGATCAGTGTTCTATCTTAACTCAAGACTCCTTGGAAAACGATGTCAATATTGAGTGTGTTAACATTGTAAAATAAGGTCAATTGAACTGACAGAAACAAGTAAATGCATTACCAGGATTAGGAAATGAGGAACAAGAAAATCCAGCACAAGACTGTTGTGCTGGCGCCCCCGACTAGGTACTGAAGTGGCGCAACATTATCCAATGCAAGTTAGGAAGGCACCCACCTCTCTAAAGGACTATGTTCTCACTGGGGCAGAATAATCCCCTTGGGTGCCTCGAGGAGGGGCAGTCTACCCCCTACCTTGTAGTTTAGATAAAGTTCAGTGTTCTATCTTACCTCAAGATTCCTTAGAAAACGATGTCAATATTGAGTGCATTAACCTTGTGAATTAAGGTTAATTGCACTGACAGAAACAAGTAAAGGCATTACAAGAATCAGTTAGTGAGAGACAAGAAAATCCAGCACAAGACTGTTGTGCTGGCGTCCCCCTACAAGGTACTGAAGTGGTGCAACATTATCCACTGCAAGTTAGGAAGGCACCCAACTCTCTCAAGGACTATGTTCTCACTGGGGCAGAATAATCCCCTTGGGTGCCTCGAGGAGGGGCAGTCTACACCCTACCTTGTAGTTTAGATAAAGTTCAGTGTTCTATCTTACCTCAAGATTCCTTAGAAAACGATGTAAATATTGAGTGCATTAACCTTGTGAATTAAGGTTAATTGGACTGACAGAAACATGTAAATGCATTACCAGAATTAGAAAATGAGGAACAACAAAATCCAGCACAAGACTGTTGTGCTGGCGCCCCTGGACTAGGTACTGACATGGCGCAACATTATCCACTGCAAGTTAGGAAGGCACCCACCTTTCTAAAAGACTATGTTCTCACTGGGGCAGAATAATCCCCTTGGGTGCCTCGAGGAGGGGCAGTCTACCCCCTACCTTGTAGTTTAGATAAAGTTCAGTGTTCTATCTTACCTCAAGATTCCTTAGAAAACGATGTAAATATTGAGTGCCTTAACCTTGTGAATTAAGGTTAATTGCACTGGCAGAAACAAGTAAATGCATTACCAGAATTAGCAAATGAGGAACAATTAAAACCGGCACAAGACTGTTCTGCTAGCACCCCTGGACTGGGTACTGACGTGGCAAAACATTATCCACTGCAAGTTAGGAAGGCACCCACTTCTATAAAGGACTATTTTCTCACTGGGGCAGAATAATCCCCTTCGGTGCCTCGAGGAGGGGCAGTCTACCCCCTACCTCATAGTTTAGATTAAGTTCAGTGTTTTATTTTAACTGAAGATTTTTAGGAAACAATGTATATATTGAGTGAGTTATGCTGGTAAAGTGATATCAACTGAACTGATGGGCACAAATAAAGGCATAACAAGACTCGACAAATCAGGAGCCAGATAATCTTGCACAAGACTGTTGTGCTGGCGCCCCAGGACTGGGTACTGAAGTGGCACAACATTGTCCACTGCAAGTTAGGAAGGCACCCACCTCTCTAAAGGACTATGTTCTCACTGGGGCAGAATAATCCCCTTGGGTGCCTCGAGGAGGGGCAGTCTACCCCCTACCTTGTAGTTTAGATAAAGTTCAGTGTTCTATCTTAACTCAAGACTCCTTGGAAAACAATGTCAATGTTGAGTGTGTTAACTTTGCAAAATAAGGTCAATTGAACTGACAGAAACAAGTAAATGCATTCCCAGAATTAGCAAATGAGGAACAAGAAAATCCAGCACAAGACTGTTGTTCAGTCTACCCCCCGGACTAGGTACTGAAGTGGCGCAACATTATCCAATGCAAGTTAGGAAGGCACCCACCTCTCTAAAGGACTATGTTCTCACTGGGGCAGAATAATCCCCTTGGGTGCCTCGAGGAGGGGCAGTCTACCCCCTACCTTGTAGTTTAGATAAAGTTCAGTGTTCTATCTTACCTCAAGATTCCTTAGAAAACGATGTCAATATTGAGTGCATTAACCTTGTGAATTAAGGTTAATTGCACTGACAGAAACAAGTAAATGCATTACTAGAATCAGCAAGTGAGAGACAAGAAAATCCAGCACAAGACTGTTGTGCTGGCGTCCCCGGACAAGGTACTGAAGTGGTGCAACATTATCCACTGCAAGTTAGGAAGGCACCCACCTTTCTAAAAGACTATGTTCTCACTGGGGCAGAATAATCCCCTTGGGTGCCTCGAGGAGGGGCAGTCTACCCCCTACCTCATAGTTTAGATTAAGTTCAGTGTTTTATTTTAACTGAAGATTTTTAGGAAACAATGTATATATTGAGTGAGTTATGCTGGTAAAGTGATATCAACTGAACTGATGGGCACAAATAAAGGCATAACAATACTCGACAAATCAGGAGCCAGATAATCTTGCACAAGACTGTTGTGCTGGCGCCCCCGGACTGGGTACTGAAGTGGCACAACATTGTCCACTGCAAGTTAGCAAGGCACCCACCTCTCTAAAGGACTATGTTCTCACTGGGGCAGAATAATCCCCTTGGGTGCCTCGAGGAGGGGCAGTCTACCCCCTACCTTGTAGTTTAGATAAAGTTCAGTGTTCTATCTTAACTCAAGACTCCTTGGAAAACAATGTCAATGTTGAGTGTGTTAACTTTGCAAAATAAGGTCAATTGAACTGACAGAAACAAGTAAATGCATTACCAGAATTAGCAAATGAGGAACAAGAAAATCCAGCACAAGACTGTTGTGCTGGCGTCCCCGGACAAGGTACTGAAGTGGTGCAACATTATCCACTGCAAGTTAGGAAGGCACCCAACTCTCTAAAGGACTATGTTCTCACTGGGGTTGAATAATCCCCTTGGGTGCCTCGAGGAGGGGCAGTCTACACCCTACCTTGTAGTTTAGATAAAGTTCAGTGTTCTATCTTACCTCAAGATTCCTTAGAAAACAATGTAAATATTGAGTGCATTAACCTTGTGAATTAAGGTTAATTGGACTGACAGAAACATGTAAATGCATTACCAGAATTAGAAAATGAGGGACAAGAAAATCCAGCACAAGGCTGTTGTGCTGGCGCCCCCGGACTAGGTACTGAAGTGGCGCAACATTATCCACTGCAAGTTAGGAAGGCACCCACCTCTCTAAAACACTATGTTCTCACTGGGGCAGAATAATCCCCTTGGGTGCCTCGAGGAGGGGCAGTCTACCCCCTACCTTGTAGTTTAGATAAAGTTAAGTGTTCTATCTTACCTCAAGATTCCTTAGAAAACGATGTCAATATTGAGTGCATTAACCTTGTGAATTAAGGTTAATTGGACTGACAGTAACAAGTAAAGGCATTGCTAGAATCAGCAAGTGAGGGACAAGAAAATCCAGCACAAGACTGTTGTGCTGGCGCCCCGGACTAGGTACTGTAGTGGCGCAACATTATCCACTGCAAGTTAGGAAGGCACCCAACTCTCTCAAGGACCATGTTCTCACTGGGGCAGAATAATCCCCTTGGGTGTCTCTCGGAGGGGCAGTCTACCCCCTACCTCGTATTTAAGATTAAGATCAGTGTTCTATCTTAACTCAAGACTCCTTGGAAAACGATGTCAATATTGAGTGTGTTAACTTTGTAAAATAAGGTCAATTGAACTGACAGAAACAAGTAAATGCATAACCAGGATTAGGAAATGAGGAACAAGAAAATCCAGCACAGCCTGTTGTGCTGGCGCCCCAGGACTAGGTACTGAGATGGCGCAACATTATCCACTGCAAGTTAGGAAGGCACCATACTCTCTCAAGGACTATGTTCTCACTGGGGCAGAATAATCCCCTTGGGTGCCTCGAGGAGGGGCAGTCTACCCCCTACCTTGTAGTTTAGATAAAGTTCAGTGTTCTATCTTACCTCAAGATTCCTTAGAAAACGATGTAAATATTGAGTGCATTAACCTTGTGAATTAAGGTTAATTGGACTGACAGAAACATGTAAATGCATTACCAGAATTAGAAAATGAGGAACAACAAAATCCAGCACAAGACTGTTGTGCTGACGCCCCCGGACTAGGTACTGACGTGGCGCAACATTATCCACTGCAAGTTAGGAAGGCACCCACCTTTCTAAAAGACTATGTTCTCACTGGGGCAGAATAATCCCCTTGGGTGCCTCGAGGAGGGGCAGTCTACCCCCTACCTTGTAGTTTAGATAAAGTTCAGTGTTCTATCTTACCTCAAGATTCCTTAGAAAACGATGTAAATATTGAGTGCCTTAACCTTGTGAATTAAGGTTAATTGCACTGACAGAAACAAGTAAATGCATTACTAGAATCAGCAAATGAGGGACAAGAAAATCCAGCACAAGACTGTTGTGCTGGCGCCCCGGACTAGGTACTGTAGTGGCGCAACATTATCCACTGCAAGTTAGGAAGGCACCCAACTCTCTCAAGGACTATGTTCTCACTGGGGCAGAATAATCCCCTTGGGTGTCTCGCGGAGGGGCAGTCTACCCCCTACCTCGTATTTAAGATTAAGATCAGTGTTCTATCTTAACTCAAGACTCCTTGGAAAACGATGTCAATATTGAGTGTGTTAACTTTGTAAAATAAGGTCAATTGAACTGACAGAAACAAGTAAATGCATTACCAGGATTAGGAAATGAGGAACAAGAAAATCCAGCACAAGCCTGTTGTGCTGGCGCCCCAGGACTAGGTACTGAGGTGGCGCAACATTATCCACTGCAAGTTAGGAAGGCACCCAACTCTCTCTAAAGGACTATGTTCTCACTGGGGCAGAATAATCCCCTTGGGTGCCTCGAGGAGGGGCAGTCTACCCCCTACCTTGTAGTTTAGATAAAGTTCAGTGTTCTATCTTACCTCAAGATTCCTTAGAAAACGATGTCAATATTGAGTGCATTAACCTTGTGAATTAAGGTTAATCGGACTGACAGAAACAAGTAAATGCATTACTAGAATCAGCAAAGTGAGAGGACAAGAAAATCCAGCACAAGACTGTTGTGCTGGCGTCCCCGGACTAGGTACTGAAGTGGTGCAACATTATCCACTGCAAGTTAGGAAGGCACCCACCTTTCTAAAAGACTATGTTCTCACTGGGGCAGAATAATCCCCTTGGGTGCCTCGAGGAGGGGCAGTCTACCCCCTACCTCATAGTTTAGATTAAGTTCAATGTTTTATTTTAACTGAAGATTCCTTAGGAAAACAATGTATATATTGAGTGAGTTATCCTGGTAAAGTAATGTCAATTGAACTGATAGGCACAAATAAAGGCATAACAAGACTCGACAAATGAGGAGCAAGATAATCTTGCACAAGACTGTTGTGCTGGCGCCCCGGACTAGGTACTGAAGTGGCGCAACATTGTCCACTGCAAGTTAGCAAGGCACCCACCTCTCTAAAGGACTATGTTCTCACTGGGGCAGAATAATCCCCTTGGGTGCCTCGAGGAGGGGCAGTCTACCCCCTACCTTGTAGTTTAGATAAAGTTCAGTGTTCTATCTTAACTCAAGACTCCTTGGAAAACAATGTCAATGTTGAGTGTGTTAACTTTGCAAAATAAGGTCAATTGAACTGACAGAAACAAGAAAATGCATTACCAGAATTAGCAAATGAGGAACAAGAAAATCCAGCACAAGACTGTTGTGCTGGCGTCCCCGGACAAGGTACTGAACTGGTGCAACATTATCCACTGCAAGTTAGGAAGGCACCCAACTCTCTAAAGGACTATGTTCTCACTGGGGCAGAATAATCCCCTTGGGTGTCTCGAGGAGGGGCAGTCTACCCCCTACCTTGTAGTTTAGATAAAGTTCAGTGTTCTATCTTACCTCAAGATTCCTTAGAAAACAATGTAAATATTGAGTGCATTAACCTTGTGAATTAAGGTTAATTGGACTGACAGAAACAAGTAAATGCATTACCAGAATTAGCAAATGAGGAACAAGAAAATCCAGCACAAGACTGTTGTGCTGGCGCCCCCGGACTAGGTACTGAAGTGGCGCAACATTATCCACTGCAAGTTAGGAAGGCACCCACCTCTCTAAAGGACTATGTTCTCACTGGGGCAGAATAATCCCCTTGGGTGCCTCGAGGAGGGGCAGTCTACCCCCTACCTTGTAGTTTAGATAAAGTTCAGTGTTCTATCTTACCTCAAGATTCCTTAGAAAACGATGTCAATATTGAGTGCATTAACCTTGTGAATTAAGGTTAATTGGACTGACAGAAACAAGTAAAGGCCTTACTAGAATCAGAAAGTGAGGGACAAGAAAATCCAGCACAAGACTGTTGTGCTGGCGCCCCCGGACTAGGTACTGAAGTGGCGCAACATTATCCACTGCAAGTTAGGAAGGCACCCAACTCTCTCAAGGACTATGTTCTCACTGGGGCAGAATAATCCCCTTGGGTGTCTCGAGGAGGGGCAGTCTACCCCCTACCTCGTATTTAAGATTAAGATCAGTGTTCTATCTTAACTCAAGACTCCTTGGAAAACAATGTCAATATTGAGTGTGTTAACTTTGTGAAATAAGGTCAATTGAACTGACAGAAACAAGTAAATGCATTACCAGAATTAGCAAATGAGGAACAAGAAAATCCAGCACAAGACTGTTGTGCTGGCGCCCCCGGACTAGGTACTGAAGTGGCGCAACATTATCCACTGCAAGTTAGGAAGGCACCCACCTCTCTAAAGGACTATGTTCTCACTGGGGCAGAATAATCCCCTTGGGTGCCTCGAGGAGGGGCAGTCTACCCCCTACCTTGTAGTTTAGATAAAGTTCAGTGTTCTATCTTACCTCAAGATTCCTTAGAAAACGATGTAAATATTGAGTGCATTAACCTTGTGAATTAAGGTTAATTGGACTGACAGAAACAAGTAAATGCATTACCAGAATTAGCAAATGAGGAACAAGAAAATCCAGCACAAGACTGTTGTGCTGGCGCCCCCGGACTAGGTACTGAAGTGGCGCAACATTATCCACTGCAAGTTAGGAAGGCACCCACCTTTCTAAAGGACTATGTTCTCACTGGGGCAGAATAATCCCCTTGGGTGCCTCGAGGAGGGGCAGTCTACCCCCTACCTCATAGTTTAGATTAAGTTCAGTGTTTTATTTTAACTGAAGATTCTTAGGAAACAATGTATATATTGAGTGAGTTAAGCTGGTAAAGTGATATCAACTGAACTGACGGGCACAAATAAAGGCATTACAATACTCGACAAATCAGGAGCCAGATAATCTTGCACAAGACTGTTGTGCTGGCGCCCCCGGACTGGGTACTGAAGTGGCACAACATTGTCCACTGCAAGTTAGCAAGGCACCCACCTCTCTAAAGGACTATGTTCTCACTGGGGCAGAATAATCCCCTTGGGTGCCTCGAGGAGAGGCAGTCTACCCCCTACCTTGTAGTTTAGATAAAGTTCAGTGTTCTATCTTACCTCAAGATTCCTTAGAAAACGATGTCAATATTGAGTGCATTAACCTTGTGAATTAAGGTTAATTGGACTGACAGTAACAAGTAAAGGCATTGCTAGAATCAGCAAGTGAGGGACAAGAAAATCCAGCACAAGACTGTTGTGCTGGCGCCCCCGGACTAGGTACTGTAGTGGCGCAACATTATCCACTGCAAGTTAGGAAGGCACCCAACTCTCTCAAGGACCATGTTGTCACTGGGGCAGAATAATCCCCTTGGGTGTCTCTCGGAGGGGCAGTCTACCCCCTACCTCGTATTTAAGATTAAGATCAGTGTTCTATCTTAACTCAAGACTCCTTGGAAAACGATGTCAATATTGAGTGTGTTAACTTTGTAAAATAAGGTCAATTGAACTGACAGAAACAAGTAAATGCATTACCAGAATTAGCAAATGAGGAACAAGAAAATCCAGCACAAGACTGTTGTGCTGGCGCCCCAGGACTAGGTACTGAGGTGGCGCAACATTATCCACTGCAAGTTAGGAAGGCACCCATACTCTCTAAAGGACTATGTTCTCACTGGGGCAGAATAATCCCCTTGGGTGCCTCGAGGAGGGGCAGTCTACCCCCTACCTTGTAGTTTAGATAAAGTTCAGTGTTCTATCTTACCTCAAGATTCCTTAGAAAACGATGTAAATATTGAGTGCATTAACCTTGTGAATTAAGGTTAATTGAACTGACAGAAATATGTAAATGCATTACAAGAATTAGAAAATGAGGAACAACAAAATCCAGCACAAGACTGTTGTGCTGGCGCCCCCAGACTAGGTACTGAAGTGGCGCAACATTATCCACTGCAAGTTAGGAAGGCACCCACCTCTCTAAAAGACTATGTTCTCACTGGGGCAGAATAATCCCCTTGGGTGCCTCGAGGAGGGGCAGTCTACCCCCTACCTTGTAGTTTAGATAAAGTTCAGTGTTCTATCTTACCTCAAGATTCCTTAGAAAACAATGTCAATATTGAGTGCATTAACCTTGTGAATTAAGGTTAATTGGACTGACAGAAACAAGTAAAGGCATTACTAGAATCAGCAAGTGAGGGACAAGAAAATCCAGCACAAGACTGTTGTGCTGGCGCCCCCGGACTAGGTACTGAAGTGGCGCAACATTATCCACTGCAAGTTAGGAAGGCACCCACCTCTCTAAAGGACTATGTTCTCACTGGGGCAGAATAATCCCCTTGGGTGCCTCGAGGAGGGGCAGTCTACCCCCTACCTTGTAGTTTAGATAAAGTTCAGTGTTCTATCTTACCTCAAGATTCCTTAGAAAACGATGTCAATATTGAGTGCATTAACCTTGTGAATTAAGGTTAATTGCACTGACAGAAACAAGTAAAGGCATTACTAGAATCAGCAAGTGAGGAACAAGAAAATCCAGCAGAAGACTGTTGTGCTGGCGTCCCCGACAAGGTACTGAAGTGGTGCAACATTATCCACTGCAAGTTAGGAAGGCACCCAACTCTCTCAAGGACTATGTTCTCACTGGGGCAGAATAATCCCCTTGGGTGCCTCGAGGAGGGGCAGTCTACCCCCTACCTTGTAGTTTAGATAAAGTTCAGTGTTCTATCTTACCTCAAGATTCCTTAGAAAACGATGTAAATATTGAGTGCATTAACCTTGTGAATTAAGGTTAATTGGACTGACAGAAACAAGTAAATGCATTACCAGAATTAGCAAATGAGGAACAAGAAAATCCAGCACAAGACTGTTGTGCTGGCGCCCCCGGACTAGGTACTGAAGTGGCGCAACATTATCCACTGCAAGTTAGGAAGGCACCCACCTCTCTAAAGGACTATGTTCTCACTGGGGCAGAATAATCCCCTTGGGTGCCTCGAGGAGGGGCAGTCTACCCCCTACCTTGTAGTTTAGATAAAGTTCAGTGTTCTATCTTACCTCAAGATTCCTTAGAAAACGATGTAAATATTGAGTGCCTTAACCTTGTGAATTAAGGTTAATTGCACTGGCAGAAACAAGTAAATGCATTACCAGAATTAGCAAATGAGGAACAAGAAAATCCAGCACAAGACTGTTGTTCAGTCTACCCCCGGACTAGGTACTGAAGTGGCGCAACATTATCCACTGCAAGTTAGGAAGGCACCCACCTCTCTAAAGGACTATGTTCTCACTGGGGCAGAATAATCCCCTTGGGTGCCTCGAGGAGGGGCAGTCTACCCCCTACCTTGTAGTTTAGATAAAGTTCAGTGTTCTATCTTACCTCAAGATTCCTTAGAAAACGATGTCAATATTGAGTGCATTAACCTTGTGAATTAAGGTTAATTGGACTGACAGAAACAAGTAAAGGCATTACTAGAATCAGCAAGTGAGGGACAAGAAAATCCAGCACAAGACTGTTGTGCTGGCGCCCCCGGACTAGGTACTGAAGTGGCGCAACATTATCCACTGCAAGTTAGGAAGGCACCCACCTTTCTCAAAGACTATGTTCTCACTGGGGCAGAATAATCCCCTTGGGTGCCTCGAGGAGGGGCAGTCTACCCCCTACCTCATAGTTTAGATTAAGTTCAGTGTTTTATTTTAACTGAAGATTTTTAGGAAACAATGTATATATTGAGTGAGTTATGCTGGTAAAGTGATATCAACTGAACTGATGGGCACAAATAAAGGCATAACAAGACTCGACAAATCAGGAGCCAGATAATCTTGCACAAGACTGTTGTGCTGGCGCCCGGACTGGGTACTGAAGTGGCACAACATTATCCACTGCAAGTCAGGAAGGCACCCACCTCTCTAAAGGACTATGTTCTCACTGGGGCAGAATAATCCCCTTGGGTGCCTCGAGGAGGGGCAGTCTACCCCCTACCTTGTAGTTTAGATAAAGTTCAGTGTTCTATCTTAACTCAAGACTCCTTGGAAAACAATGTCAATATTGAGTGTGTTAACTTTGTGAAATAAGGTCAATTGAACTGACAGAAACAAGTAAATGCATTACCAGAATTAGCAAATGAGGAACAAGAAAATCCAGCACAAGACTGTTGTGCTGGCGTCCCCGGACAAGGTACTGAACTGGTGCAACATTATCCACTGCAAGTTAGGAAGGCACCCAACTCTCTAAAGGACTATGTTCTCACTGGGGTTGAATAATCCCCTTGGGTGCCTCGAGGAGGGGCAGTCTACACCCTACCTTGTAGTTTAGATAAAGTTCAGTGTTCTATCTTACCTCAAGATTCCTTAGAAAACAATGTAAATATTGAGTGCATTAACCTTGTGAATTAAGGTTAATTGGACTGACAGAAACAAGTAAATGCATTACCAGAATTAGCAAATGAGGAACAAGAAAATCCAGCACAAGACTATTGTGCTGGCGCCCCCGGACTAGGTACTGAAGTGGCGCAACATTATCCACTGCAAGTTAGGAAGGCACCCACCTCTCTAAAGGACTATGTTCTCACTGGGGCAGAATAATCCCCTTGGGTGCCTCGAGGAGGGGCAGTCTACCCCCTACCTTGTAGTTTAGATAAAGTTCAGTGTTCTATCTTAACTCAAGACTCCTTGGAAAACAATGTCAATATTGAGTGTGTTAACTTTGTGAAATAAGGTCAATTGAACTGACAGAAACAAGTAAATGCATTACCAGAATTAGCAAATGAGGAACAAGAAAATCCAGCACAAGACTGTTGTGCTGGCGCCCCCGGACTAGGTACTGAAGTGGCGCAACATTATCCACTGCAAGTTAGGAAGGCACCCACCTCTCTCAAGGACTATGTTCTCACTGGGGCAGAATAATCCCCTTGGGTGCCTCGAGGAGGGGCAGTCTACACCCTACCTTGTAGTTTAGATAAAGTTCATGTGTTCTATCTTACCTCAAGATTCCTTAGAAAACGATGTCAATATTGAGTGCATTAACCTTGTGAATTAAGGTTAATTGGACTGACAGAAACAAGTAAAGGCATTACTAGAATCAGCAAGTGAGGGACAAGAAAATCCAGCACAAGACTGTTGTGCTGGCGCCCCCGGACTAGGTACTGAAGTGGCGCAACATTATCCACTGCAAGTTAGGAAGGCACCCACCTCTCTAAAGGACTATGTTCTCACTGGGGCAGAATAATCCCCTTGGGTGCCTCGAGGAGGGGCAGTCTACCCCCTACCTTGTAGTTTAGATAAAGTTCAGTGTTCTATCTTAACTCAAGACTCCTTGGAAAACAATGTCAATATTGAGTGTGTTAACTTTGCAAAATAAGGTCAATTGAACTGACAGAAACAAGTAAATGCATTACCAGAATTAGCAAATGAGGAACAAGAAAATCCAGCACAAGACTGTTGTGCTGGCGCCCCCGGACTGGGTACTGAAGTGGCGCAACATTATCCACTGCAAGTTAGGAAGGCACCCACCTCTCTAAAGGACTATGTTCTCACTGGGGCAGAATAATCCCCTTGGGTGCCTCGAGGAGGGGCAGTCTACCCCCTACCTTGTAGTTTTGATAAAGTTCAGTGTTCTATCTTACCTCAAGATTCCTTAGAAAACGATGTAAGTATTGAGTGCATTAACCTTGTGAATTAAGGTTAATTGGACAGACAGAAACAAGTAAATGCATTACCAGAATTAGGAAATGAGGAACAAGAAAATCCAGCACAAGACTGTTGTGCTAGCACCCCTGGACTGGGTACTGATGTGGCAAAACATTATCCACTGCAAGTTAGGAAGGCACCCAACTCTTTCAAGGACTATGTTCTCACTCGTGTTTTATTTTAACTCAAGATTTTTAGGAAACAATGTATATATTGAGTGAGTTATGCTGATAAAGTGATATCAACTGAACTGATAGGCATAAATAAAGGCATAACAAGACTCGACAAATCAGGAGCCAGATAATCTTGCACAAGACTGTTGTGCTGGCGCCCACGGACTAGGTACTGAAGTGGCGCAACATTATCCACTGCAAGTTAGGAAGGCACCCAACTCTCTCAAGGACTATGTTCTCACTGGGGCAGAATAATCCCCTTGGGTGTCTCGCGGAGGGGCAGTCTACCCCCTACCTCGTATTTAAGATTAAGATCAGTGTTCTATCTTAACTCAAGACTCCTTGGAAAACAATGTCAATATTGAGTGTGTTAACTTTTTGAAATAAGGTCAAATGAACTGACAGAAACAAGTAAATGCATTACCAGAATTAGCAAATGAGGAACAATTAAAACCGGCACAAGACTGTTGTGTTAGCACCCCTGGACTGGGTACTTACGTGGCAAAACATTATCCACTGCAAGTTAGGAAGGCACCCACTTCTATAAAGGACTATTTTCTCACTGGGGCAGAATAATCCCCTTCGGTGCCTCGAGGAGGGGCAGTCTACCCCCTACCTCGTAGTTTACATTAAGTTCAGTGTTTTATTTTAACTCAAGATTTTTAGGAAACAATGTATATATTGAGTGAGTTATGCTGGTAAAGTGATATCAACTGACCTGATGGGCACAAATAAAGGCATATCAAGACTCGACAAATCAGGAGCCTGATAATCTTGCACAAGACTGTTGTCCTGGCAACCCTGAACTGGCTACTAAAATGGCTCATTGTTATCCGCTGTGAGTTAGGAAGACACCCACCACTTTCAAGGACTATGTTCTCACTGGGGCAGAATAATCCCCTTGGGTGTCTCGAGGAGGGACAGTCTACTCCCTACCTCGTAGTTTAGATAAAGTTCAGTGTTCTATCTTACCTCAAGATTCCTTATAAAAGGATGTTAATATTGAGTGCATTAACCTTGTGAATTAAGGTTAATTGCACTGACAGAAACAAGTAAAGGCATTACTAGAATCAGCAAGTGAGGAACAAGAAAATCTGTTGTGCTGGCGCCCCAAGACTAGGTACTGAAGTGGCACAACATTATCCACTGCAAGTTAGGATAACAACGTTGGAATAAATAGCAACTTCAATCACTCATTTAAATTAAATTTCATTTTCAAGTAATTTGTAATGGGAGTTTGAGGTAAAATGGTGTTTAAATGCTCTTAAGTTCTAAAGGTAAGAACACTTAATTACGTGATTCAAATTAATTTAATGATACATGATTATTTTGTTCACCTGATAAGTTTTTAACCACTATAATAACTGTTTACAGTTTAGAGAGAGACGAGGAGAGGGTTGGAGGCATAAGTATGTTTCTCAATTTAAAGGTAAATATACTTCATGTAATATGTATCTTTCTGGTGCTGAAAACTTTACTTCACTTTGTTTCTTAAGGCTGAAATTCCTGGTTCCTCTTTTCTCCTATTTGTTTTTTAGAAAGAGCAGAAAAAAGTTGGGACATGACAAATGTAAATCTAGAGAAACATAAATGTCACATAACTAAAAAAAATCCTGATCTGCCACAAAAACTGATCTGATTCATATTTGAGCAAAGAAATCTCATTTGGGACGCTTTGGCCTGGAGGCAGACATTGATACACTTCATGTTCTCATCTGAATTTATGAACCATTCAATTGGTTTTTAGGAAGAGGAGAATTGTGGTAAATATAGTTTATGTAACATCATCATTATCTTGTTATCTTGTATCTTGCTGCTATTTAAATTCCTGTCGTGGTACGAGGCACCACTGCCATGTGGAACACGGTCTTCTGCTTCACCGCGCCCTCTCTGGCTTATTAGCCAATCATTGTTCATGTCGAGGGGATAAAAGTAGGCCGTGTCCCTCCTCCTGATCTCTCGTTTCCTGCCTTTTCGGTCCGCCTACTCCCGGGCCATGGCGTGCGCCGCTCGCCTCAGCACAGGTAGGCGCATCTTAGCGTGGTGCTGGTGTACGTTCGTCAGCGTTTCATTTAACTCAAACCGTAACTCCTTTTAACAGATCCGATGTCTCCATCCTCGGTTTTTTTTTTTTTTCCGTGGCGGCATAGGTAGTCATGCTGAACTTCTGTTGTTAATTGCTGTTAGTCAGGTGTTGAGCCCCCTTTCTGCTCCTCTCCCTCTAACAGTCTGCTGATCGCATGATACGTGGTGGCTGTCTCCCCTGCTACGCCGACCCTCTTCACCCCTCTCCCTCTTTGGACAGGATGCAAATTAACCGGACCGGAGTTTATGCTTCGTTGCTACTGCTGCTTCGTTGCTATTGCTTCACTGTCGCCGCTGCTACTTCGGCTGTCACTACTACTTTGTTGCTACTGTTGCTTCGTTGGCTTGGTTCAAAGTCCTGTCGGCTGTCTGTTTGCTTCCTGCTGCTGACCCTGTTTCCCGCTGCTGCTGTGTGTGGGATTGTGTGGTGTGTGTATGGTTGGTGCTCGGGTAGGCCATTGCGAGTTCCGCTGGGACTCTCAGCCACTCGTTTGGACTGTGTGTGCATGTGTGTTTTAAGGGTAATCTGCCAATGTGTGGTGTATATGTTTATTTATTTTTTTAGTAGTGGTATAATTTCTTTTTGAGTAACTTTTTAATAGTTTGGTTGCTTATTGTTTTGTTTGGGTAATTTTGCTTAGTTAAGGAGTTTACTGTAATTATTTAATTTCTATTTGGGAGGGGAACTTCTCAATTTGAGCCTTCCTTTATTTGAGTTCAAAGTTCAAGTTAATTATGGTTAACTGTTGAGTTGATAACTCTGGCCAGACTCTTAAATTTTCTTCTTTTGGTTTGATTGATTTCTGATTAATGTATATCAATAGTCTTCAGTTCGTTGATTATTCAGTAGTTTGTTTATGTCAAGCGATACTGTTTGTTTTAACTGTGAGCCCTCTTAACTGTGCCTCTTATCTTCACCTAGAGCTGAAGGCCGACGGTGGTGGTGGTGGTGGTGGTGGTTCCCTTGGAGGGTGGTGGTGATCCCTTGTGTGTGCGTGAGCCTCGTTCAAGATTTTCTTTGAGTGCACGTCACGTTTTTGCTGTGTGAGTGGGGTGTTCTCCTTTCTTTTTTTGGACGTCACTTTCCCCTGCCCACCCCTCCTCCAGCCGGTAAGCCTCAGCCAATACCCCTTCCCTTCCCTAGTTGGGCTCCAGTCTCCTATTATTCGTTTGTGCCAAACTTTGTGTTAATTTACACAATAAAATTTTTTATGTAATCATCGAACTCTGTCTCCTGCCCTCCCTGAGTGAACGAACCGGAGTGTCCTTTTGTAAGCGGTGATAATTGACCTTTAATACGGGTCCTTGGGCCCTAACCCAAGGTGGCGTTGTTGGTAACAAATAAACTAGAAAAGATCATCTGATAATTTAGTAATCATCCCACCCTCGTTTCGCCACATTCCCATTGACGTAAATTCCAAAAATGCACTGCAGAATTATTTACTATACTTACTGTACACTGAAAAAGGGGTGAAATGGTGGTTGTTCACTTTACAAGTGAACAGTTCGTATACATAACACAATTTATTTATGTTCTTCCACTGAACATATATCAATCGTTTAGAATTCTTGTAATCTAGAGGGATGTTTAATTTTTAAGTCTCAATCATGTTATGAACAAAGGAAGTTGTTATGTTTCGTCTGGAAACTCTCCCCATTAAGAGCAGATTTTTGAGAGAAAACTTGGCCATGTGCGCCATTTTTTCAATCCGGTCGGAGGAATTCAACTGTCTGGACAGCTCTTCACACGGTAAAGGTAATTAAACTTTGTCGTATGTTAGTCAAAGACAGACGTAGTCGGGTGGATGACGTGACATGGTAGTTTTGCTGTCTTCAGCGTCAAACATGTATGATTAAAAAATATATTTGCCAAAAACCTTCTCAATATTGTGCAGAACATTATGCTTTATGTGAACATACTCAACATTAAAACAGTTCATCACTAATTCTTTCAGAATTTTCAACCAAACATAACAAAACTGATATGGTGTGACTGTCCGGCACTTGTTTCTCAAAGTGAGAACTTGAATAAAACTAAGAAAAATAAATGCAAGAATTCTCAAAAAAACAGAGAAAAATAATACAGATGTCTATTTGTGAGCCTACTCTTTTCAAAGTCCAAGCATAATGTTTTGAGTCAGTTCTAATCAAAAATATTTTGTCACACAAATCAAAATCATATGGTGTGACACTATTTGGGGATATTTCAACGGGCAACTATTTTGACACCCTTGGGAAGGAGAGGACCTTCTTCAGCAAGGTTGTACAGTACTAGCAATGTATTGCTACTGTACAACCTGAGGTGAGTTATCATTTTTATATTTACAATAAATCAGATCTTGTTGGCACTCTGACAAAAGTCCCACTTCCAGATGTTTTTTGGTGTGACACATTTTTCATAAAAATGCAAAAGAAATTGTATTATTTTGTTATAATTACATGTAAATATATGCTGCTTTGTTATAGCTAGCATGTTGTTAGTATGCTAATGTGTAGCTACAAGACTCAAGGTTGTGCTAAGTGCAGAAAACATCATATGGTGTGACAAGCAGACATATGATTTGATTGTCACACTATATGATATGAATTGTAATTTCCTGCAGATATAACAATAAGTAACAAAGTCCAATGTATGTTTTGTCCTTTTAAACATTTATTTGGGTCCATCATCACATAAAAGCTGTAATTATCCACAGTCGATTGTGTTTAGTTTAGTTTATTTTTATTCGGTGATACAGAGTTCTAGCTTATCAGACAGACATAGCAGACCCCTTCACAGAAACCTTAGAATACTGTTTAAGTCTAAACAATGTTTTGTCTTAATCTCAAACCATACATTCCCTTTTCTTTTGTCAACTTGAGGCAGATAATGATGACAAGTGCAGAGAGGACAAAGAGATACAGGGAGAGACTGAATTCACACCCTGCAAAGAGAAAGGAGTTGCTGAGGAAAAGAAAAGAAAAGTAAACAACAACTGTCTGTTTCCATTCGCTGACCAATAGGAAGGTCTGAGGCAGGGTTTTAATGGGTGCTTTCACTGTTCATTCAAAAGGCCTTGAGGCAGATTTCTTGAAGCCTGGCAATACATGATAGCTTAAATATCATTGGAGTAGAACACTGTAGGCAGTGCAATTAAGAGGAACGCAGTTATGAAATGAAGAGAATATACAATGTTGAACAACTGTTAAAACGTTCACACCATTCTGTTACTCTGTTAACAGATATCAAGAAAAGAAACAGAAAGGGGAGATGCCTAAATTTAGGATCCAGACTCTCCCACCGTCAAGAAGAGAGAAGCTGAGGGAGATATGGAGAAATTCCCAAACAAAATATAGAGCCAAAAGAAGAAATTTAAATGCACTACTTAACATGACTCCCCCAGATAACTCCATCTATGATGGAGACATCCAGGTAGACCCAGGTCAAGTCCCAGGTCCTACATCACCACCACCAAGCCCACCTACGTCACCACCACCACCAAGCCCACACACTGAAGAACTAAAGAAGCTGAATAAATCATTAAGGAGACTGAAGGATCAGAACAAAAGGCTCCAGAGAAAAGTCAGCAAAGAAAAGAAGAGGGCTGAGAAATATAGAAAACAAAGTGTGAGGCAAAACGTAACAAAACTAACAGTCAGAGAAAAATACCACTTGCCACCCAGGAAAAAGTTAATAAATGACAAAAAGGCTCAGGTGGAATCCTTCCTGCTGTTAGATGAAAATAGCACTGTGCTTCCTGGGAAGAAGGACACAGTAGGCAGGAAAGAGAAAAGACAAAGACGAGTGCTGACTTCCTCACTAAAGGACCTTCATAAGGCCTACATGCAAAAATGTGAAAAAAAGCACCAGCTGTCCTACAGACAGTTCATAAGGTATAAACCTTTTTATGTCACAGAGGCTAGGTCCAGCGACCGCAATACATGTGCCTGCTGGGAACATGCCAACATCTCGCTCCTAATTGATGCTCTTTCAAGCAGAGGCTTGATCACGACAAAAAGCCTGTCAGCACTGCTGTCAGGTATCACATGTGATACTGAAAATACAAAATGCATGCAACGTGTGTGCACAAAGTGCTGTTATGATGAGCCCAACCTGCAGGACCACAACCCAGCTGACACTGCAACATGGGAGCAGTGGGAGAAGCAGGATGTTGTAGTGGGAGAGAGAAGCTACAAGAACTGGGTGAAGAAAAAGAAGAGGGGGACAGTAGGAGAGCTAACTGGTGTGTTCAACCAGAGGCTCAATGCAATTGCGAGTCATCAGTTAAACTGGCTTCATCAGGTGAAACAGTTCAGACACATCAAGGAGAACATCCATCCCAATGAAATGGTCTTACACATAGACTTTTCAGAGAACTATGCGTGTAAACTCAACACTGAGATTCAGGCCTTTCATTTTGGTGGCAATAGACAGCAGGCCACAATGCATACTGGAGTTGCCTACTCAGTCAGTGGCTCCCAGTGCTATGCCACCATTTCCCAGTCCTTGCGTCATGATGAGCGTGCCGTGTGGGCACACGTCAAGCCAGTTATTGATGATTTCCGAAGAAGACATGAAAATGCAATCGACACCCTGCATGTCCTCAGTGATGGGCCAGCAACCCAGTACCGGAATCGATCAAACTGCTTCCTCATGAGCTGCATTCCCTATACATGGGGATTCAAGAGGATCACCTGGAACTTTTCAGAGCGTTCCCATGGGAAGGGTGCACCTGACGGTGTGGGAGGAGTGCTGAAGCGTAAGGCAGACATGTATGTCCTCGGAGGCAGTGACCTACAAACACCAAGGGATCTGTATGAGTATTTACAAAAGTCCTCTGAAAATGTCACCATCATGTGGATTGAAGAAATTAAAGAAAGGTAATGTTAAACTGCTCGGTTAAATCAGCATGGTGCAGTTGACACTTATTTACAATACATAGACATTCCTCAAACGTCCTCAGTAATCTCCTGTAAATCCATGTAGAGGAGGTGCATTACTCTGATTAGAGCCATTATTACCATGTCCTTATTCCTGATGTTAAATGTTTAGTAATTCTTTTCAACATTTTCTGTGTTGGAATTAAAACTTGGATGTGCTGCTTGAGATTTGCATTGGCAAGAAAATGTCTAAATCTAAAATCAAGTTTGTTTATTCAAGATTTTTTTTAACTTTGACAGTTAGATAAGCTGTGTCACAATCAGGATGCTTCACCAACTTGTAGAAATAATAAACTCATTTTAAAATGTTTTTGTTTTCTGGATAGGTATAAGGTGGTGTTCCAGTTTAAATCTCTGCTTTGCTTTGAGCACAGTACCAAAAGCTCTGTAGTAAATGGTAAGTAATATACAAATGTTTTTATTTTGTTGCTACAATTTTAGGTTGAAACTAATTCAGTCTGATATAGTCCTGTAATAAATCCTACCTTCATGAAGGTTACAAAGTGCACTATTTGTTATAACTGTTTAAAAATGGTGTTTATAATATTGAATCTAACCTGGCTGTTCTTAATATCTAACATTAGTATGTCCTCTGATTTGTTTGTCTCTCTCTCTCGCTCTCGCTCTCTCGCTCTCTCTCTCTCTCTCTCTCCCCCCCCAGTGAAGGTGGCAGTGTAAAGGGTGTTCAGTAGCCGTTGCAAGTAGGTCCGAGCTACTTAACCATTACAAACTCAAACATCCACATTTTGAACGATGATTAATGCTAATGCAAATCTGCTTTAATGTAGACTAAGTATAATAAAACACAAAACTAAAAAAATAGGACTACTGGAGACAGTTAATATAAAAAATAAAACTCCAATCAGGAAAAATGTGGTCATAACCTTACCTGGTATCCTTTGCTGCTGAGGTAAATAAAGACCCGGGCCATTATTTGAGGAAACAATTATCAGTTAACGCAGATACTAGTTAAATAGTATGATGTTTTCAGGGCATAATAGAGTTAAGGTTTAGGGCAAGTGTTTTATTTCCTCTCATATGACTCTTTTTGTGATTTTACACTCTGCAGGCAGCAGACGAAGTCCTGCACCAAGGAGCCATTGAGGAGACCACGCTGGGAATATGTGTTGTGAATCTCAGAGATGCCGCTGATAGACCAGAGGACATTGGGATTGTCCTGGAGGGCCAGGTGGTACTGCATGATTTGGACAACGTTGCCTTAGCTGTTGCCATGCTGTTTGGCCTAATGTATGCCTTAAACCTCAACTACCCTCCTGAACTTAAGTAGTGTTTCGAAGTGCTCCAGAAGGTTGTGATGGAGCTGGACGGCAATACACTGTCAAAGAAAACAGACTCCAACAGTGAGCTGTTGCCATTTAATGGCAAGATGGATACAACAAAGTCTCCCTATCTTCTTTTGGAATATGGACCATTGCTGCTTTTTCATTGGACTGGACTTTTAACACTTACGCATTTCACTTGTGCTGCCTTAATGTATGTTCTTGTTTATAGCAAGTGTTGTGTATTGTTTTCAGCAGATTTTTTTTCTCAGGGTCATGTGTTGCAAAATGTGCCTTTCTCATTTAGGTGTCAGCATTTGTCAGATGTGTGTTGAATAGAGCTCCAACAGTTTCCCCTATTTTCAAATTTGGAGGTGATTTTTGGTTTTTGCACATTCTTAACTGAAATGTAGTAGTGGTGGGAAAGCAAGCCATTTCTTTTAATTTTATTACACTTTATTTTCAAAACCCTTGCAGTTAAAGATGAAAATTTAATCTTTCAAGCACTGGATCTGCATTTGCCAGGACAATAACGGTTTTCTTACATTTGTTCTTTTATTTTGTTGGAAAATTGTAAATTTAGTAAATGTGTTTTTGCACATATTTTGCAAGACATATCTGCATTAATCTGGTCATTGTATTATTCTCTTGATGCTGGTTAGAAGTAATTCAGAAGGTGTTTTAAGGACCAGCAGTGTTGCCTCAGGTTGTAGCAGTCATGAATGTTTACTACACACTGTTGATAGCTAGGGTACCAAGTGTTTCTTGTGAAAGAAAAGGGTGCTTTGTTCTAATATGCGATTTGTTAGTGTATGTATGCATATGTGTTAGTGTATACATTGCACTGAACCTACTGTTCTATGACAATACAGTTTTAAACTAAACGTTTTTGTTTTGCCTTATTTGTTTTGAAAATGTTACAGGAGTAAATGCTGTAGGTAAGAGATTCAGGAGAAATCAGCGTACAGAAATCATTTTAGCATGTAGAGTTCATACACAATATATTACACTTTAATAGGTAAGAATTGAATACAGTAAACATAAAAGGGAAACTTAAAATTAACCCCAAAAAATTATGTTGGGTCATCACAGAATAATTGAATATGATTAACATTAATGAAAAACTTTTAATTAACATAATAAAATTATGTTGGTTTTACATATAAGAATTCAGTATATTAAATAGAAATTAATCATTTTGACTAAACATGAATATAATATGTGCAACCGATGTCCATTTTTTTATATGTTAATTCAACAGACTTTTTTTCAGTGTATATATGGATATAAATAACATATTTGTTTTATGTTATTCTACTATATATTTAATTATCTTGTTAATTATATAATTGGCTCGTTCATTTTGGTTTATTCATTGTGATGTATGGACAGCAAGAAAGTCCACACAGTTTAGCTTATCAAACATAATTCATTAGGACCAATATTAACAATAGAAACAATAGTGTGTTAAACATTATGAACATCAGCACAATGCATGCATGTACTAGTACTTGCCTGACAATAGAGTCTGCATATTATAAAATAGTCTCAAACCAGCAATGGATGCAACAAACATGTATTTAATAATCAAAATGAATGTTCAATTACATTATTATGTGTATCATTTTCAATTCCTTTGCTTGATCTCAAAAGCTTTTGCTTTTGCCAATTGTTTTTAGAGAGAGAAGCTTATCATGATCATGGAGATTTACTTATGAGAACATTTAAGTTTTATTTCACTCACAGTTACAATCCATTCTATGAAGCATATTCAATAATCAAAGTTACTTCATGGTCATTTACACATGGTTATATAATGAAATTCAGCTTGTAGTTACCTTAAATATATAATATATACACATAAATTGTTTCAAGTGCATTAATAAGTCATAAAAATATAATTTTGCATAATGGATGATGAACTAAGCATATATATGTATATAACATACATGTTATGTTTTGGGGTTCAGAATAAGAAAGGGATTTCTTTTATTTCTGTGTAAAACTAAAATTGAATTCTCCCAACCGGGGGCAGAGCCTCATGGGGGCTCGCAAGGCCTTCTTGATTTGAAGGCAGGCAAGAAAACAAAATTAATTTATTCACAGTAGGCCTAAATCTCAGCATTTGGTTTACTTCTTTGAACAAAAGTAAATTTCAAGTAAAATCAATTGTTAAGTAAATTGTCTAATAGAACAACGGCCAAGAATCAGGGACAAGAAAACACTGAATACGGCAGGAAAGAAGCCTATTAAGTGTGCATGATTGTTACAATGTTAAAATTATTTTAAAAATACATAATAAAGACCATAATTCCATTAAAAGTGTCCTAAACAGGACATAATCAGCTCAAAACGTATCATATCACATGTATTATGCAAAGCTTCTTGTGGTTACTGAGTTCACTATTTGGGTTCATTGTACAGTTTTAAATATAAATCATAATATACCTTCAATAATAATAACAGAGTAACTTAACCTAAGCACCGCCTACATTTATTAACGATAACACCATAAAAACAAGTTTTTTCAAGAATTTCTGAGAAAAGAAATTACATTTCTATCAATAATAATACAAAAGACACGAAAAATAAGCAAGGCATGAGACAACAACAGACAAAAGAAGTTTAAATTAAATATGAAATAGGGAGTGGTTAATAATTCTGATTATATTTATAAATTTAATAAATGAAATATAGGATTCATAATTTTTTTGTGATCAAATTTTTATTTTAAAGGAAAATACAGAATACATATGCACGTTACAAAAATAGAGCAAAAAAATATATATTCACATACATACCTATACATATGCATATATACAGTACATATGAATAAACAACTAAAATAAAATAATACAAATAAATAAATAAAAGCAAAAATCACAACCCCAAATACAACCCACCCACCCACTGGATCCACAACTCCATATCTCAGTCACATATTACACCTGAAACCCACGGAGGATAGTTAAGAGCGAATGCCAAGCCTCTATTGCTGACTCTTTTTCGTGGACTTTAGCTGTCGACAACTCCAAATAAACAATATCCAAATATGTTAAAACCCATGCTCGAAAAAAGAGTGAATGTGGAGGTTTCCAACGTGTGGCAACTACGGTAGTTTTTTTTGCAGCCCTAAGTCCAGCCAGCAATGCTCTTCTCTTGTCCAGTGTCAAACCTTGACAAATCATTCAAAATGAGTGTAGCAGGCGAACAGGGCAATCTAATCTTAAACAACTTAAAAAGGTTAAAGGCAACCATCTTCCAAAATTCAGCCACTGGGGTACACTCCCAAAACATGTGAAAATAACTGCCAATCACTTTGGAAGAACAGAAAGTGCACCTAGGATCATTAATAACCTTCATCAAATGAAGCTTCCTAGGAGTTAAATATATCCTATGTATAGAATTATAATGTATTTGCTGATGATCAGGGTTTCTGGATGCTAAGCCCACACTGACCCACACTTTATCCCAGTCAAATGTAGGTTTCAGATCTGGAACATCTCTCCTTCATATCGTGTCCAGTGCCAGAGGTCTGTAAGAGTGCTGCAATAAGAACCAGTAGAGTCTTGATACGAAGCCACTTGTGCTCCCAGCAGAGTGAAACAATTTACGAAGTGGATGTGGATATGATTCATAATTGTAACAATTTGTAAGACCCATACTGCAAACAGAGATTGAGACATGGCTCAAAAGCTTTTGTGCTGGCTGTGTATGAGATAACGTGCATAAAGTATCCCTAGAGCCATGAATCACACGCCCACAGGCCACCCACACAGGTGTTTTCACTTGTTCTACCTAATTCTAATCATCTGGGGACAGTATGAGACTATTGCACCTTGCACCTGTTTGGGTGGGAGAAGTTACACCTCCATCAGTTCTGATTGGCTCCTGACCTCATGTTACTCCAGCATGGCTCCGCCCAGCTTAAACCTGAGCAGAGACGTCATCACAACAGTGAAGGGTTGGTTCTTCATAATAAAGTAAATAAATATATTCCCACAGTGTGATAAATATATGAAATATGTGATTCATTTCCTTTGAGAGTGTGTCCAGCTTAAGTTAAAGTTGATAGTCAAATGATATTAATACAAATGTTATTTGTATTAAAGTCAAGTACTCTGCGCAGATTTAGCCAAAGCATTGATGTGACTGAACATGAATAAGAAGAAGATCCTCCATATTGTCAAGCCTTTAAGGGCAAAAACACCAACCAGAAACTGAAAGCTTTTGTTAAAATGTGCTGCTAAATAACGTTTATGACTCATTTCAAAGTGTTCTTTTTTAGTAACACAAGACTGAGAATTATGCCACATCAATACAAACGAACGGGACCAGTAATATATTACCACCCCTCTATTATTTATGACAGCCGCAGTATCCTGCGATCATAACGGTTTGAACACATGACGTTTTATTTTGTCAAATTGCTGCTAGTGCATGACTTTAGTCCCGCCCTCACTGTTGGCTGATTGGGTTGACGAAAACGTTTCTGTGCTCTGATTGGCTCCCAGTTACACAACACAGTTCCGCAAATCTAGTCTGTTTGTGTTTTGACGTTTTTTTTTGTGAAGCTCTCCTCAGACCACCACACACACGTCTAGAAAGCAAAGCCACAGTGAACGTCCTCCGCACCGGTTCGTAACTATATCTGCTTTAAAACAATGTCTATGACAAACGCATTGTCCCGCTTCAAGGCTTCAGTTTGGTCGTTGTATCACTGCAGGGGAGTTTTATCAGCTAATGCTAGCTAGCTAAGTTAGCTGCGGGGTCCTTATCTAGCAGTAGAACTTAAGCGTTAGCCAGTAGCGGTGTTGTGTTCACTTGGCAGTTGTCACAGTTGTTTACCATATTGGTCCGCTATTTGCTAGTTGTGCAAGCTAGCTGAATAAATGTTTAGCCTATGTAAGCGAGGCTAAGGTAGCCCAGAGAAGCTCATCTCTCAGCCCATAGAAACACTGTTAACTGCATGTAGCTCGTCTCTTGGGTTGTGGACATCGTTGCATAACGTTTGGCAAGTGTAAAAGTAACGTCCTCCCTCAGTGTCCGTGTACACACAGTGGACTACCTGCACGTTGCAAAACACTGAAACAGATGGCCACTGAATGTTGTTTTACTAAGTGGCTTAAGTGCATGAAGTCATTCTTTCATTAGTGAGCAGGCTGATTTCAGCAGGTCAACTCTTGTGTTTATGTGTGTGATTGTTAAAAAGTATTTTAAAACTCCATCATACAGACAGAGAATTCCTTTAAATGTTTCCTAAACAGGAAATAATGAGCTAAAAATTCCTCCAAATCACACAATTTATGCAAAGTTTCTTGTGGTGGTGTGGTGAGTATCTCTCATGCACTACTGTCAGGATAAAGGGAAAGTTTAGCAAATAGGACAAAGTTATTTTAAAGAAGTAACCTACTGCAGCTTTAATGTGTCCAACATTTATGAGGATTTATTGTCAAAAATATAATATTCATGGGTATGAACATAAGAATCGTTGTGTTTTCATTACTTTAAAATGAGCCGTTTTTATCTACAGAGGGAGCAGGTCCTCTTCTACAGCCATGTTGAACCACCATGTTTCTACAGTAGCCCAGAATGGACAAACCAAACACTGACTCTAGATAGGGAGTTTCATGTTTTTTGTCCGAGTTTTGTGGCCACTGTAGTTTTTCCTACATGCTTGGTAGGCCAGCTGTATTCAGTGAGTTGCAACTCCACCTCTAGATGCCACACAATTCTACGGTCTTTTAAAGTTTCGATTTGGTTGACATTCCCATAGTCTGCATCCATCCATCATCGACATCTGTGTGGAGTACATAATGGCAGCAGACTTTTCCCGCAGTCGCATCCTCCAGCTCCTCCAGGGGGACCCTGAGGTGCTCTCAGGCCAGCTGTGAATTAAAAGAGCACTGTGCATGAAATCCATTAGCATGCTCAGGATCAGATGAAAGGTCTCCTCCTGACCGTTCAGCCTGGCTTTACTGACACAGAGTATTGACTGGGAGAATCAAATGTTACAACACCTCAGTTATCTCCTTTTAAGGCTAAGGAGCAATCATTTTACTTTCAGCTCTCCTAGGTGATCTCACTCTGTTAGAAGCTCATTTCATTCACTTTCTCTCCTCAGTTGTGGTCTTTGGATTGCTACTCTAAGCTCACAATGGCAGGGAAGTAGATTGACAAATAAATCGATGGTTTGTCCCTCAGCCTTAGCTTCCTCTTCACAAAAGTTTGGCGCTACATCTGCATATCTGCACCAGTAGAGCTGCTGTTTCCCACAGTCTCCCTTTACCTAAATACACCATGAAGAGTAGTAGTGATTCAGTTGTGAGAATCTGTTGGTATGAAATATTCCACCTACGTACTCCTACTGCACATGAGTAAGAATGACGTTTTGAGTCTAGTTTGGTGTGACTTGTTGTGGTTGCTGACTGTTTTCATGAACAGTTGAGTAATGTAGTGTAGACTGGAGTACAAATTTATACTCAGTGCCAGGTAACTTGGTACACCTATCTAAAACAAATACTGTCTTATACACCTGTAAATCCTATATTCATGAATTCTGATGTTCAGTTTTTGTTGACAGGTTTTTTTTTGTTGAGCTGCAATGATTAGTCAATTAATCAATTAGTCCAAATTCTCTGATGGCTTCTTAAATCTGATTTCTTTAGTCCTCTAGGACAGTAAACTGAATATTTTTTAAGACATCTGAGGACGTCACCTTGGGCTTTGGGAAACAGCGATCAACATTTTTACCATTTTATGTATCCAACAACTAATTGATTAATCCACAGATTATTCAAGAATGAAAATAAATGTTAGTTGCAGCCATAGTAATGGTGTGTGTGTGTGTGTGTGTGTGTGTGTGTGTGTGAATGAGAATGAGAGGCCCAACATCGATCCTGCAAATGGAAAATCTTTTGGTTTTATTCAATCAAAACAGGAAATTAACGATGTTACTTTGGGCTCTGTTCAATTTTGATGGGTATTTTTCACATTAGTTTTAGCATTTCTTAAACAAAATGTAAAACTGGTTAACATGGCACATCCATAGTGTGGCTGAATCATAAATGTAAAAAGCAAAGCGAAGTAACTGCTGCCTGTCATCCACATGGTAACTGCTCAGAGAAGATTGGATTTCATACCAAAGCTTGTAAGCTGCAGTGCAATTTGTTCTTCTGTGCAAGTACAAGATAGTATGAATGCAAATCAATTAAGAGCTTTTTGCTTTTATGCTTCTGTCATGTTAAAATGTCTTTTTCTACCTTTTTAGGATAAAATAAAGAGAAGACAAAATGGCCTCGGACTCTCCACGCAGACCGAGTCGCTGTGCTGGAGGGGTTCTGGTGCGAGCACAAGCTGCTACGTAAGGACACATATGTTATTATTTCATCAGAAATCCCTAAATTATAATACTGTATGTATGTATCTGTTTACTAAAGGTCTATAGTATATGTCTGTGATATCATAGCCAACTAAAACAGTGAAAAAAATGACACATTGATGGCCTGTTTGAGCATTGTCCTATAATGCATTATCATTAGAGATGACATGAGCTTTTTGCTGTCACAGGGAGCAGTCCTACATGGAGAGTGTGGTGACCTTTCTGCAGGATGTGGTCCCCCAGGTAACTTTCCTCTGTCATATATTCCCACATACTAACAGCCACTACTGATTTTAGTCAGTACAGCACATTGTGAGTGTTCATACTAGAAAAGAAGCAGTTGACTGATAAAGGTTTTTCAATGGCCCATAGTTATAGAGCAGAAGTCATGTATAATTCCATTATTCCATGCTCATTGCATTCTAATATACATGGTTATCTTAGCCAGGAACATGTTGTTGAACATTTGTTGTTTAATTAATTAATGAAAGAGAAAAATACAGTGGGTTATGCTGTAGATTTTAGAACATGAATTGTATTTAATGTGACGTCAAGTTGATGTTGACTGAGGCTAAATTTAGGCCAACGTTTACAGCCGGGGCCTTTAAAAGGTTTTTGTCTATTTTCACCACCTTCTGAAAACTCACAAAGGGAATATCATTCCACAGCAGCCACACAGACAAGCGCTGCCTGAAGATGTGTCTGTAGACGATGCCAATTATCTTAAAATGCCAGAAAATCTGCCTGATTAATCGCCCGACCAATCACTAAAGGAAAGTGAAAAAATTATAAAGAGTGCACTCAACAAAGTCGGAAGTGTAGTGTGCTGCCGACAGACACTGTTTTCCCTAATACAGTGCACAACGGAAATTGCAGAGATTTCTTGTATACTAACTCTATACTCCCTATATGAATGAATACATAGGACATACTTTATGCAGTTAGTATGTAGTATGGAATTGGGACACAGCAATAAATTGTGATGGGAACTCCTGCATACCCGAGCCTTCATCCAAAAACACTTGCAAGTTGAGAGAGTTATTTCTGCTACAAAAACACTACATGAGGTTAATAGATTCTGGTACATACACTTGTGTTAGGTATGCTGGCTGGTGTTTTTGTCTATATTTTTCCCACTCACTTTTCTGTCTTTCAAACTGCAGGCATACACCGGGGCTCCTCCCACAGATGAAAAAGAGAAAATCATTTGGGTTCGATTTGAGAAAGCTGACATCAACGGTGAGTCTTAAACTGTCAGACAATGTTAGTTTGGTTTGTTTGAGTATTGAAAAAGAGGGAGTTCTAACTACAATGGACTCATTAGTTAACACTGACTGGTTTCTGTCTGAAACTGTTGAAAAAACAATCCAAACCCACTGGTCCTTTAAGCCAGTGGTTCTGTTGCACCATCAGTGTATCATTTATTAAGAAAAACACTTGATGTCAAATGTTTAGAATCGCTTTCTGAATTCATGTCAAACCAATTGTTGTCATCGTGCAGTAACACTAAGACAGCATTGTAGGTGCGTTGAACTCCACCTATTTGATAAGTTCAACTTACAGTATAGAGAAACAGGCTTGTGCTTCATTGGTAGCATAGAGGCAACTGCAGATGACAGTTTGCGGCTGTTAACAGTTAACCCCCATTTGACTTTAAGCTGTACCCTCGAAACCCCCCCCTTTTAATGTTTATGTATAAGGAAGCAATACACAGAACAAATTAATGTGGTGGTGAATGTGGAATAAGATTATGATCTGGAGCTGTGACCTAAACCTCTCAAGCTAAAAAGGAAATGCAGAACATCCGACAAACAAACCAACAAAAAGAACTGAAATGAGATGAGAAGGAATATAAAGAAGACGTTTGTAAGGCAAATGGATCAAACAGAGCAGAATAAATCAACTAAAGTGGTGTGATAATGAACAAAGTCTATATAAAATATTTAATATGACAAAGCACCAGATGTGATTCATTTGTGGTTTGTTTGTCATAGTGTTGGATGATTTAACACATCCTCCTATTAAACTTGACTCAATGTCTCGCTTTGTGTTCGCACAGACACTGCCCGCAACCCAGAGTTCATGGAGATGCACAGCGGTACGACTGAACCTCCTCTCTGCCTCATGATTGGCTACACTGACGGGATGCAGATCTGGAGCGTATCTGTAAGTCAATACACCTCAGTGTCCCTGCAAAACTGCAACCTCATACATTTCCAACCTGGACCTTTTGTGCTGTAGGTTTTCTTTACAATGGTCCACTCAGGTGGACATGTGTGCTGAAACATTCAGATCAAAATCTCATCAGCTGAGTCACTATAGAGCAATATTCTGCTACAGCTAGGTTGTATAGTACCAAAGACTGACAGACTCTTCAAAAGTCAACACCAAAGACAAGCAAAGCATTTCTTTTTTAACATTTAGACTAATTATAGTCAAAGTTAATGTTTTAAGAAGTAGTTTTCGTGTTTAAATGAAATACAGTCTGCTACAGTAACTCATTGACTCAAATGCAAATTCTGTCGCTGTTATAAGTTTACAGATGAGTTTATTGTAAGACCCCAACTGCCAAAATAGAATAAAATAAATAAATGACTCAATATATAAATTAATATGCCAGTTTTTCCTTGCCACTGATGCTAACTCATTGTGGGAATTGTTGGGTCTGTAAGTAATTTTATAAGGAATATGGTCTAGTCCTGCATGAAGTGTCCTGAGATAACTTCTGTCATGATTTGGTGCTATATAAATAAAATTGAATTGATTTGATTGATTTACTTTCCTGAGTAGTACATGAGCACATAATGTGGAAAAATAAAAATCAGGCTCCTCTGAATCCACCGGGCTCAAACGAAAACGACCAGAGGGAGAGGGAGAGAGAGAGAGGGAGAGGGAGAGGGAGAGAGGGAGAGAGAGAGAGAGAGAGAGATAAGGTAGGCAAGGGGTGTGGGTGTGTGTGAGAGAGAGATTGAATTTGTTTACATTGTGTGTCCATCAATAAACTATGCTAAAATAGGCCTGTTTATGAACTGGTGGAGCATATTCTTCTCTCTAACTTTACCAACTGTTGAACAGAACTTTTGCATTTCCTACATCATCCTTACAATTGACTTACAATTGATGGACAATTGCCTTCCTTACAATTGATTGTGTGACTTGCTTACTGGGTTCAAAAGTCAAACTCTGGTCAAATCATTTGCTGACCCTGGACCTGTAAGGACATGTCCACTGCCCAACCAAGTGCTTAAAAACATTGAAGAAATGATGAAATGTAGCTGTTGTATTTCTGTGCAGTGAAGGTTATCGGTCAGAGCAGCTACGTAGAAGAACATTTGTGTCACACTAACATTCACTATACTGTCTTTTTAATAAAGGATTCAGATGAATATACATCCATTGCATTTTAGTAAATAATTGAATGCTATAATATTTAGTAATATATTTAGTAGTCAAAGGCATTCTTTGAGATTCATTACATTCGTTATAGCATGTTTCATACAGGCTAGTGCAAGTCAAAGTGCTTCATAGATGCCCAACTATCTGATAATAAGAAATGTAAACAGTAAGGCAATTTGAGACTAATGCACCAGAGAAATAAAAATGCTAAAAAAATCAATAATAAAATCAATCAATGTGATCAAAATTGATATAAATGAATGTTTTGAATCACATTAATCAGTGTCTCATCTGCGCTAGGTTTGGCCCTGTTCTCTGTTTGAACTCAGCACTGTATTGCAGTGCACACATTTGTCCACTAGGTGACAGTGTTGACCACGATGTGGACCGTACTCAATTCAGACAGTAGCACTTACCCTCTGCTCAGGGCTGTAACACAAGTCCAGTGATCCTGTTGAACTTACCACTTCTATTTTCTCAGTAAAGCTTGTAGAGAAAACACAAGAGGAGGACAAATGAGCTGAATGAGTTGACACTAACAGTGGGCAGTTATTGATAGGGAATATATCTATCATTGACAGCAATGCTGCCAGTCACATTTTTGCCTTTGTTGTGTTCAGCAAAATGGAATTGATGAAAGATAGACGAGTCCAAATTTATCAGAATGCTTATTTCACTTGATGTAATATATGTAAGCATCTATATTTAGTGTATATCCATATCAGCTCTGTGGATATTTCCAAACAATTCTATCCATGGAAACACATTAAAATCCAATGCAACACTACAAACTACAGCCCTACAAACTATCATACATTAATAATAATAATAATAATAATAATAAATTATTATTATTATTATTATTATTGGGATCAATTATCGGCATAATGATAATGGGAAATGTATGTTTTTAATTATTGGGATTATTAAATTACAGCCAAGAAATTATCAGTTTTTTTTAAAATTTATTTGGAATTCTTATGAAAAATATTTGATAGACTTTGTATTCTGTGAAAGCCAAAGTATACTGGTTAGGTTATTTGATTTACTTTACTAGAAACTACTTTACTGAACATTTGAACAGTCAGAGCTGTTGTTTGTTGTTGTAAACAATAGTGCTGTCAGTTAGATTTGGTCAGAACAGAAATATGGAATATCAAATCATCCATCTTTGTTCTTTTCTGAACTTGTTTTTAAAATAAAAAAATGCCAAAATTGGCCTATAATTGGCCATTAGAAGATGGTAATTATAATTTTTTTTATCGCCGGAAAAACATTGTGCATCCCTAAATAATAATGATAATAATGACAATTGCTTACTTTAGTTCAAGGGCCCAGTTTGGGCTCAAGATAGTCGGACCAGTAAAGCCACTGCATAATAACCTATAAATAACAACACCTCTTTTCTTTTAGTGTAAAGAAGTACATTCTGAAAACGTTGACAATTAATGAAGCATCCATTTACAGAACAGATGATTAACAGCCTGAGAAAAAATAATTTCAACTATAGATCAGGGGTTCCACATTCAGTCAGCCCAGATCTGTCAATCTACGAAGGGACAAAACCTTTAATTACGTGGTAAATGGTAAATGGACCTGTACTCGTATGTACGCGCTTTTACACTACGTGCCACATTCACCCTTTCACACACATTCACTCAGTGATGGGAAAGTCCATCGAACAGAAACTAACTCATTCATACACATTCACACACCGATCCACGGCATCGGGAGCAATTTGGGATTCAGTATCCTGCTCAAGGATACTTCGACATGTGGCGGCAGGAGCCGGTGGATCGAACCAACAACCTTCCGATGAGAGGACGACCTGCTCTTCCTCTGAGCCACAGCTGCCTTCACGTACCTACATTTATTTGGAACTGAACCACAATAGTGCATTGCATTTTATTGAAAAACTGGAATTAATTACTTAATTTTCATTCATGCAGTGGGCTGGAGTGGACCATTAGGTATGTGGGTTCTGCACAGCCCTGCATTTGAATGTAGCGGTAGCCTGTCTTATATTGGTCCACTGTTTGTTAACTCTGTAAAGAAACTTAATTTAAACACGTCATCGTTCCAGGTCCATAAATCCTGACGTAATGTGAGATGTGGCCACAAGAGGGAGACCTTTTGATAATTTAATGAATGGGGTGATTTCAGTTACCATGACCTCTGTTATTTACAGGTTGGAGATTAAATCGTATATTAAACAAATACCTTAAAACCAGTTGTTCCCAACCTTGATGACTCAGTGCAATATTTTATGTCCAACCTGTACAATGAACCCAAATAGTGAACTCAGGGAACTTTTTATCCATTTCTCTGTCTATATTATCTATTTATTTTTTTATTTCAATTTTACAAATATATACACTTAATAGGCCTTTTTTTTTTTTTTCCAAAGTCTGTGTTTTTCTTGTTTTCCTTGCACTTGACTTTAGACAATTTACTTATTTTACTTTTACATTACATTAACAGAATGGAACCAAAGGATGAGATATATGCCTACAGTGTGTGTTTGTTTTAGTTTTTCTAGCACACCTTAAAATCAAGAAGGCCTCACCATGCCCTGTGAAGCTTTGGCGACCACTAGTGGGGTCCCTAGCCCTAGGTTGGTTACCACTCCCTTAAACAAAGTTCAAAAGGCATCCATACTGTAATGACTACGTAACATAAGTGTTTTTTTTTTTATTATTTGTTTTTACAAGCTGCTTAATGCATTTTCTTTGACTGGGCCAATGTTAAACCTCTAAAAAACCTCTTAAAGTCTTCCCAAGTATAATGGGCAAGATATCTTACTCAGACAAATTCACTTCTTTAAAGTCAGTCCTGAAAATCATTAGAAGAACCTGCTCTGCGACTTAACAAATTACCAACAATGCTGCAAAGGTTTTGCCCACCGAGTATCGCCTTTCATGTCGAGGCCATCACTGAAACATGCAAACTTCACATACATCCTGTTAGATCTAAACACACCAAAGTCCTTAATCAGTCTCTTTATAAACATCCACGGGCCGCGGGCAAGAGGACACACTCTTACTTTAGCCGTGAACACACACATTGGCCACTGTGATGTGGCAACTCCTGCGCTGCTAGCAGATTCTCTGCTGCAGTTATTATGGTGGAGCAGAGGATTACAGCTGTTTCAGCCACACTTACACACACCCAGTAAAAATATAAGCTTGGTGAGGCTCCTCTGCCTTACAGTTTCAATTGAACTTGACACCAATTCTGATTCACACCCCGCGGCCCGGCCTGTTATCACACGCTGTCCTTGCTCATTGTTTTTCTTTCAGTTTTGAAAGTTTATGGGATGTTTCTGGGTTGTGTTTTTTCGCAGGGTTTTAAGTAAGCATTGAAGGTGCCTCGGTCTCTGGCTCTTGAGTGGCTGTGAAGTGTTTGTGACAGTTGCTAAGCCAACACCCTGTGTAATGGCCCCGGCAGAGTATGAACATACACGTGTACACACATTTGCGAGACGGGGACTTCTGACTGCTTGTATGGATGCTGACAGAGCTGTTTAGGCGTTGTAGATTACTGTCTCCTCACACTGGAGAGGTGTCATCCACCGCTGCCTGATAAGAGGCAGACTGTAGTGGACTAATTGTCTGTCTGCGTACGTGTTGAGATGAAATGACCTGCTTGGAAGAGAAGTGTCTGCAGCAAGTGTCAGTGGATGTGCTGGACACCTGGAGCTGTATTACAAAAAGGTTCTAAGTCCATAATCCTGTCCGAGACTTGACAGATATTATATGACTTGAGATAAGAAGTTTCTGTAATACAGACGCTGAAGTACAAGTTGTATGCCAGCAGTGCATTTGTAGGAGTTTCTGCCCCCTCCCAAACATAGTCCTTGATTGTTTTCTTCAGAAATTTTAACAGTACCTTTTTAAAGGTTTAAGAGCTCTGACTATTGCCAGCTGAGCAATCGGTATCTCCCTCAATGATAATTACAAATTTGTGGTTTTAATAGGAAAGCTGCTGTTCTTTGATTCTGTGAAACTGACACAGATTATGGTATATATGTTAAAGTTTGCTATTAAAATTCAACGTAGCTGCACGGGACATTTGGACATATCACTTCACTTGACATGAAACTGAAAGAGATTTACTGTATGACGTATAGATATTGGGATGTCAAGATTTTGTTTCTATTTTCAAGACTGTTACAGGCATTATTGTGCATGAACCTGTTTGTTTAAATCTGCAATCTTTTGATGCTAAGCTTCCAGTTTCTTTTCTCAGTGATGATGGTTTCTTATTTTCTTATTTAACTGTAGTTGAGAGGAATCTTTGTCCTTTTTGTCTGTTTGAAATATAATACAGCGCTTTGTTCCCCATATACAGAATATTACTATTTTTTAGTAAGTGGTAGTGTATATGGAACATACAAATGTGTACCGACAATAGCTTCAGAATTAAACATATGGGACACATAATTCTTCTGTTGTGAAATAGATGTGAATATAATGTTCATTTGGTTTCAGAGTTTCACAACCAGTAAATAATTTGACATGTGTCATAGACAAGATGTTATACACTAGCTGATCCTTACTCAGTGTCATCTGTAGCTGTCACCGACCAGCTAACTGTGAGTGTATAAGGATGGATACTGAGATGCCTCACATTTAAAAAGAAAAAAGTTCTAGTTTGTTTTGCAGCTCAAACAAGCACCTGTTACTGCGTGATCCCCAAAGCACCTGCTCCCTCCAAACCTCCAATATGTCCGGCATTGTGTCAGTGAGCGGACTCACTTGTGAATATGGCCCAGATATCTGTTCACAGCTTATGGCATTACATTTGGGGGATTAAAACAGAAGAGCAGACACTGTGATTCCACAAAAACAGATCCGAGCCACAAATGAAATGAATATAATGAATAACTGGGAAAACAACTTTGAAAAAGCAATTTGGCATATTGCATACGCCGGGCCGCTAATGTAATGGTGGGAATGTTGTTGATGGCAGTGGATGTCACACAGAGCCATGTAAGGCGAGGATGAGCGGCGGGGTAATGCACAATCACCCAGCGCATTAACCTCCGGCCCTCCCCTCCTCTCTTTTTAATCCAGCAAATTCCATTATTCCCCCCTCGCAGGTCCATTTGCCTGTACAAGAATCCTACCCTGCTGCCAACCTCCTTTTCTATTCCTGCTATCAGTGCTCGTATAACCTGCCCATATCTCCAGTGTTAATCTACCACCGCAGGGCCTCAAGCACTTTGAATAAAAACACAGCTCCAAATCCGCCACTTTGAAAAGGCTACTAATTGCACAAAAGAGCGATCATCCCCTCAGATGGGTTTAAAGACTTAAAACAAACAGATTAAAGCACTAGTAAAGTGATAATGCAGGTTTCACTGTAATTTAACGCATAAAAGAAGAACAAAAGTGGGGCATTCTGCGCTTAGAACAATGTGCCATTACACACGCCAGACACTGCCAAGAGCCACACAGGCCATTGACCTAATATACCGGAATCACATATGAACACATGAAGCTTAAACTGGGCCAGGCACACACACACACACACACACACACACACACACACACACACACACACACACACACACACACACACACACACACACACACACACATCCATTAAAGGGCTTTACACTGTGGCTGTAGTTCCTCTGTGACAAAGAGCAGAAATGCAGCAAACCTTAAAAATCCTCTTTTAATAGGGTGACCTTAAGTGTTTATCCCTAAATGTAATTTCAAGCCTGTGCAAATGTGCTGGAATGCACTTGTTTGATCACTGAAGCAGGCTGATGAACAAAAGTTTTAGTCACACTCTCAGCTCGTGCATCAATCATCAACCGCAAAACACTTAAACAAACAGCTACTGCCAATGCATTGTTATTATTTCTCTGTTTGTTGTTGTGTATAGTTGTGCATTTTGATATAATGCTTAAATAACTGGCTACATGTTGACAGATGGGGTTGGGTACTGATGTCAAAATGAAATGGCAATTAAGTCTGATCATCAGGCTAGAAATGGGTATTCTTAAGTACTTAAGTTGGCATTGAATGCTTGCTCTGAGTCTTAGGTTTGGTTACTTATACTTGAATTAGACATTTGATTCAAATAAGTAACCTAGCTAATTGTAAACTTTGTTTTAAGTTCTTGTACAGCTGCTTTGTGTTCAGAGGAAAGAAAGAAATGTAGAATCTTTTATTTCTGTTTTTGGTCTAATAGAAGTCATATTTACACATTTAGTATAAAATTACCTGAATCAGCTTGTATGTGTATGCAAACTGGTGGTTGTTAACACCCACAAATTCACAAAATAAGCTATAGAGCAGTGATAGAAATGTGGCCCGCAATAGGGTGCCAGGTGGTCTACCGACAGTTTTCTAATTCACAGTGAAAATCATTTCTTCTAGTTTGTTTATACCACTTAGTAAATGTTCAGTAATGTCCCTTGGCTATTACTTGGAAAGTTGGATATTAGCTTATCAGCAATCTGTGCAATGTGCAGGAGCGGTGACACTTGATTTCTGACTCGCACAGATCTGCTGTGCCAGGATTTTCTTTTTGGAAAAGATGAGTGAAGACAGCAAACGTCCAAAAGTTGACGAGAAAAATGGCAACTGAATTTCCCTTTACTTCGCCACGTAATACCGATCCAAAACCACTGTGTTTAATTTGCCAAATAACAATTGCTGTATGCAAGTATTGCTAATATCAGGCACCATCACAAGTCAAAACATGCTAGCTCCAGTGTAGTGATCCTGCCTGGTAGCACTGCAAGAAAGGATTAGATCAGAGAAGGTATAAGGGTACCTTATTCTGCCACATCAACAATCGTAATGTTCATTCATTTTTCTCATTTATGTTATTTGAGAGCCAGTCTAGACATGTTTTCACACACATATACCAATAGTCTGCTTGGAATAATAATGTGTGTCTGATATATTTTTTTCCACCCAAAAGAGTATCATTTCCACATTAAAATCCTTTAAAAATGTCAAATCCTTCTACCTCATTAAACATTTCTGAATCTATGAATATGTAAAGTTTTCTTAATTTGAAAACATCCTTCTAGTGTAAAACTCTGCACACACATCATTCAAACATCACACTTTAGGGACAAGAAGAAACACTGATTTCTGAGTGGAGGGGGGCTTAGTACATTTAGTATCTCTGCTATAAAGTAAAGTGTTGGTGTGTGTCACAATCAAAGATCAAGGTCATCTTCTAGACACCTTCTTTTGCACTGTCATACGAAAATATCATGCATGGGGAATATGTATTATTGAAGAGGTAAGAAATCGGCACCACTGTTAGATGTAGCAGACCAGAATGATGTGTTCGGAGTACTGGGTGTGGCCACACAATCATAAGCATGCCCAAATATTCAGTAGTTGACTTGTTACTTTGACAGCAAAAAGTTTATGGAGTGGTCAAAGGGCATTTGGGGAAATATCCTTTTATGATCATGCAGTTAAAAACATAAGGTAATCTTAGGAGATGGTAAGATCTGTTGGAAACACTGGTGAGAGTGTTTGATATGCTTTACAGTCCGACTAGGACAGAGACATCATGGGCTTCTGCCCACTTGGCATTAACCCATGTCTAACCCTTCCGTGTTGGCTCTGTCACAGTGAGTGTAGGCAGCTCGTTTGCATTGCGATGCCACTGGGCCTTTTATTCTGCGCTCAGTAGGTTTTACTTTGTGGTTTGGCTGGAACTTCAACCGCTGGACCGCCCTTGTTCCCCCGTCCTCCCTCCCTTCCTCCCCTGTCTCTGTCTATGAAAAACCAGTTTCACACAGTTGGAATAGATTATTTTTCTTACAGTGTGAACAAATAAATTTTTGTCCTTGTGCTTTTGTTGTTGCACTGAAACCTCCTGAGGCTTATATCCTTCATGGTTATTTCATACTTTATTTTGCAGGGTACAGAAAAAGCATAGTTGTCCCAAGGTGTACTTCTTAAGATCAAATAAAGGTTATGTTTGCAGACACACTTAACATCAGACTGCAAAAAACAGGACAAAAAGGCCTTAGAAGTGTGCCTTCTATGAATGGGCCTGAATATGTGGTTAAACATAACTGTACCTCTAATGTCTGTATTAAGTATTTCCTCTAATGGATATGTGGACTTTTCCGTTATCTTTAATTCAAATCTTTTCTTTCAGTTGGTCGGGGAGGCCCAAGAGCTGTTCTCGGTGCGCCACGGTCCTGTGCGAGCTGCTCGCATTCTGCCAGCTCCTCATATCAGTGAGTATCTTCAGTACCTCGCCTGCAAACAAAACCACAAACTCCAAAGCACACACTTCGTATTCTAACTTCAAATAAGGCTTTGATCAGTTTATCTGCATATTGCTTTCAATTGGTAATATTGCCGACCTCTCCAGAAGGCTGTAAATGCTGCACCCTCAAGGTTTTCCAGCCTGACAAGTACATTTCAGATGATTCTTTGTTGTGGTGTTGGTATCTTTCTATAAAAACTGAATTTCTCCTACAAAACCCTACTGTTTGAATGATGTTATTACATTTAATTTGTTCGACTTCATAATAATAATAGCCTTTGTCAGTTGAAATATATTTTAGAAAGCAATAGTTCAACATAAATATGCTTATTCTCTTTGTTGCCAAGAGTTAAATGAGAAGATGCCACTCTAGCTAGCCTAGCCTGGCTCTGTCCACCTACTAACCAGGGGTGGCTAGTAACACGTCACGGGAACGCACATGAGTAAAAAAAAAAATGTTTTTAAGGAACTAGTACTTTGCATGTTCCTTTTTTTCAAACTGTGCTTCTACTCTTTACTTGAGTATATTTTTGAGACTTTTTGTTGCGCTACATTGAAACCTCTTTTCCCTAAGTTGTGATGATGATGATGGAGCAAAGCCCAGAACAAGAGGCAGCTTCCAGCAACAATCCCTGACCTCATCTGGCCACATTTTTTATCCAAAAGTCTATCAAGTAACTCAGCAATTTTCACTTCTACTTAAGTGATTTTTATAGGACTAATTGTACTTTTACTTGAGTAATTATTTTCGGTACTCTACTCACGACTGCTACTCTAATCTTTTTTTTACTTTGAATAAACATGAGAATTTGTGGTTTTAATAATCTAATTGCACAAAATGTCAAACTATTCCTTTAAGAGCCACATCACAGCATCTGTTTGGCAACTATTCAATTCCAAGACAACATAACAACAACTATACATGAAACTAGACTGGAGCCCTTGTTCACCTTGTCTCACCACATTAAGGCAGACCGCAAATGCTCCCTTAGCTTTATTTTTTAACACCAGATTTATCTCTCTAATCCTCAAACGTGGAAGGGATATGGCAGGGGAACACATTTTCTTTGTGAGTCCTCTGAAGTGTCTTTTCAGGATAAGTTTAAATGTCTGTCCTGGAAAAAAAAGCTTTGGTTAACTTGATTTCAGCATTCAAGGTCAACACTTAAAATTACATTTCGTATGGCACGTCCTAATGCAGTTTGGGTTGTGGGCATTCTAAGTGGCGCTATATCATTAAAATTAAAGAGTGCTCCATGCTGTCTCATCCTAATGTTGAAGTCAATCTACGATTAGTGTTGGCCTGTTCTCAGTCAGCGGTGGCAAGCCTCTGAAGTCAGTGCTTTCTGTCTGCCAAAGCTCTGCTGGAAACTTCTCACTGTGCCTTCACTGTTCTGTTAGCAGTCTCCCTCTAACCCCTCTAAATCTAAGTCTTCTCTTTAAGATTCTTTAATATTTTGTTTAGGTAAACGTACATGTCATGGATGCTCTTTGCATTCTCTGTTTACATTTATTAATTGTAACCTATACCACGTTTTTACCCAGGATTTGTCTTCCTGATACTATTTCTGGTGCTGCCTAATGTCCCAAAACATAAAAAATAAATTAAATTTTTAGATGTCAGTCTGTCTTAAAACAGTAAGGACTTCTTTGTAGCTGCTGCAGGGAGACATCTTAAATAGAAGAGGGAGAGATACCAATTCTTCTATCAATAAACAATAATGTAATGCTTCCAGAAGACATGTTGCATTAATAGTAAGTGGCAAAAGTCATTCTGGGAAAGTCGGAATCAACTAATGTATGCAGAAGTCGACAAGAAAGGACGGAGAAATGTGGGTACATTAAATATTAGATTACAACAGGTCATCATTAATTAACCCCTTGAATGCATCGACTATAACAAATTGATGATATGTAACAGAATAAGAGTATTTGAGCGTGGATGCCTTCAGTATCTGACTGGCTGGGTCCTGTCCCATCTTCTACTCTTCTACTCACTGGCTCCATGTTTCCATGACCTTTTAAAGGAGTCAATAAATGTTTTTCCATCCACGTTTTTAGACATGTTTTGCATTTGTGCATAACAAAAAAAAGTATACTATAATACTGGAAATTAAAAATATTAAAATATCACCGAAAAGTTTAGCACTTGGCTGAGATGGTAAAGTTTTGTAATGATGAAAAGCAATAGTAACAGAGAAATTCAGTTTAATTTTAATGGAAACTTGACTTATGATAATATCATGTCAGCTCAGTTTAGCATCACATCATTTTTGTATTATTGGACAAAACTTGCTTGTCATGACAGTCACCCCGACAAGCATGATAGCTAGAAAGACTGACTGGTATTTGCCAACCTGGGGATGAGGCAATTCAGCAATTCACTATCTTCAAGCCACAAACCCAAAGCGTCTTTCTAGTTTGCTTGGCTCTGATAGGATGTTTTGGTCAGGCCCGGTGGATTATTGCAAATGTCATCGGGAACACTAGGAGGAGCCAGAGGAACCTGATTTGTTTCACAGATTATCTGTCTCATGTACTACTGTCAGGGTATAGAGAAAGTTTCAGAAAATATGACAAAAAGTTTTTTTTATAAACCTTTTTACCTACTGCAGCTTTATTCTGGCATGCCATCCAACTTTGTTAAAATTCTTTATCTGAGTCCTGTCATTATCCGTCTGTTCTGAGAATGACATTCAAAGAACTGACAGAAAACCTCCCAATGTGTTTTGTATCTCAAAATCTCACCCTCAATGGATCTGGAAAAACTGCTGGCGTGCAGTAATCTAGCAGAGTGCAGAAGGTGGAGTGAACTGTACAGGTGCGCAACCTGTAAAGGTGCCGAGCACAGCTGCTGGCACTGAGCACTGACTCTGAGCTTTAGGAAGTTGGGAGTGACAGCTGGGGCTTAAAATATCTTCACAGGTGAGATAGAAGAAAAAACAGTGTGTAATACGATTTGAAAACAGGTTAACTTCGTAGGTGTGCATATCTAGGAATAGCCTTGTAGTGAGAGGATGGACTTGACACTGACATTTGCGACATTCGAAAAATATTGTCTGAAGTGTTTCAACATTTTAAGAAGACGCTAGACAGAGCATGTGGAAAACCATGTACAGAAATTGTCTTCTCATTCCTAAATAACATTTTAAACAGCAGGAATTACCGTGTTTCTTTGGTAGCATTTGGTAATTTGCTGACTGAAAAAATATTGTTAATATTGATTTGATTCTTTCAAGTTTCACGTCTTCAGTTGCTGTAATGACTAATCGTATATTTGAGAACACATATATTGAAGATTGCTTTCAAATCAAAGTCCTTATCTATTTAACAGAATGTATTGTCCCAGTCATAAAGTTTTAGATAAGCTGCAATTATTGTTCCTAGTCCCAACCAAATGTTCAGTAAAAATCCTTCTGTTTATATAGAAAAGCTTCTTTTCAAAGAAACAATGCACACCAAGTTGTGTGAAGGTATATATTAAAGTTTCTGTTTTCACAACAGTTTATTTTAATCCTGTTTCTCCATTTTGTTATCCTATCTGTCATCATGTCTCCTCAAATGGTAAAATAGTCACAGTGTTGACCCTGGAAAGTTGAATGCCTTATGAATACCAGTGTTTATATCCTCAAAGCTACGGTGCAAATGGTTTAGTTGTTCCACTGATTAGATCCTTTCCAGACATGAAGTTTAAATTTCATCTCTGCAGGTGTCAATCAGTGCTGTGAAAGCTGCCATATTCCCCCGCTGCTCTGTGGCATTTTTTTTGGTGAGAAAAACGCCTTTTTGTTCTCCATGCCTGTTCCGGTCTTTTGGCAGATTTCAACAACACACAATGGCAGCATTTGAAGAACGCTGGAAGTGGATGAAAGCAAACCACAGTAATAAGAAGCAGCAGATAGCCCCAACACATGAGGGGAGCAATTCTCTCAGCAGAAAATAAATATGAATTGTACTACTGGAGGGAAGGACACTGATTGCAATCTGCTAGGGCGCAAACAGTGTTGCACTGTGGTGAGCCATTAAAAGGCCAATTGTCTGGGATGCGAGGCCATGGGTGGGCGGACTTAGAAAGACCCGAAAATAGGTGTTGATTATAATAAGGCTAGGTTCCCCTTTCCTAGAATAGAGAGGAAGTACTGGTTTTCCAAGGGGAGTCAATGCGTTTATCCACATCCTCTTTGGAGTTTACAATCTATGATCTTCCGTTGTCTTGGAAAATGAGGCAACACTGTTCCCTTGATTGATAACAAATGAGTATTGAGGAAATGTGAATATATATAATATGTACTGTAGCTCTTTGTGCTCTTTTTCAGTGGAGTTTGTATGTCTTCACAATAGAGCTACACTTGGGACACTCCCACACTGTAAAAGTAATTCTGTGAAATTTAACAATAAGCATGTTGTCTGCAATTATTCAAGCCATGTTATAAACATACACCCATCCCCTCTGTTACATTGAAACATGCAGAAGTCCACTTGGAAGACGGGACTTTGCTTCAATTACTGTCGATTACAGTGGTGATGAAATCAAAGTCTTTCTATTCATTAAATGTTGCATTTTATCCCAGAAAGTTTATTTTAGTAAATGTGCCATTTCACTAAGTCTCCGAGAGTCATATTTATGTAACAGCTCAATATCTTGACTGGGAATGATGTCTGATGACAGAAACATGAAAGCAGAAAGGACCCTGTCGGGAGTGTTAAAGGCTGGTATAGAAGGCACTTTTGCTCTCATGCCATACCACAGGAACTCAGCCTGATTACTGTCAAGCCTCAAATTACAGTCTTCTAAAGGGTAACATCTTCTTCAATCTAAGCACCCCCATCCTCTCAATCCCCTGATCCGCCGTCCGTCTTCAAGAATGAGACAATCAGGGAAAATATGGGATCGGTACACTTAATACAACATGTTTTCTCTTAATTTTTATAAATATGCCTGCTGTTTTTTTTTTTTTTTTTACCATGCTGTAATTCCACCCTGAAACCCCAAAACAAACAAGGAGATAGACAGGAAATCTTACTCACTTTCGCAGCATTCAGGAGATTTCTCCAGCTCATTTCAGCTCTGTTACATATTTTTCTGTATTTTTCCCCAGCTTTGTCTTGAGAAAGGCAAAGTTTTTTCCCCAAGTGTCCTTTGAAAAGCTCACACAGTGGAGGGCCAGGAAAAGGTAGAAACCCAAAGTCTATACAGTATGTGGATTCCATGTTTTGGCCTATCCACTAACTTGCAAAATAAGGCCTGATTTTGGAAAAAAATTCTCCATTCATCAAAAATGTTTGGGACCATAATTGAATTACAGGGCAACAGTAGTAATGTAATCAGCACATTTCCTGTCATGGTAATAGGCTGCCTGTTGAATGAGGGTGGGCAGCAGTAGAGGCCTCACATGTTCGTTTAAAGAATGTCCCTCTTTGTTGTGTGCAGATGATTCTGTTTCTCATCTGCCTCTTTCTATGACTCCTCTTCCACCTCAGGTCCTCTGAAGACGGACAGTTTTGCTGACAAGAGGCCCCTGCTGGGGGTTTGCAAGAGCACAGGGTCCTCTGGGTGAGTTCTCAACAGGATCTTAGATTTTTTGAATGGATAAAGCCCTCTGTCTTCTATTATGTGCTACTGCAAGTCCTGAAGATTCCAACCTAACACTATAGCAGTTTTAGTCACTGATTAGCACACCATCAACCAGATATGAGTTACTGCTCTTGCAATTATGTTTGGCTGGAATGGAAGATTTGAAGCCAATATTGGTTGTGTTACACTAGCAAATATAAATAAACCAATTTAAGCTGCACAAAATGGGTCAAAATAAACAATAAAAACAACAGCACAATTTCCCAGTACATGTAGCAATTAAGGCAAACATGCCTTTGAGTTATATGTATTTATCTGAAGCATTAAGTTGAAAAGACAAAGGGGCCTTAAATTAAACCATGAGTGATGCCAGAAGCCATGTGTTGAAGAAGAAGAATACTTTTTAACTGTGATGGAATGTGTGCTATCAATTCATTTTAAGTTAACTCCCTCACCTATTAAATAATGACACCTTGTTGTGCATCATGCATGACTAGTTAGGCCAAAATCAAGTCCGTACCCTACAGACAATAGCTGACACAATGGCTGTATTAGACTAAATAATGAAGTGGTCATTCTGGCTAAATTTAGCACATTTTGGAATTATGACTTTGAATGTAATTTGAGGTGTTTAACAACTATACATGAAACTCTATGAACTACTCTGAAAGAACAGTAAAAACTATGGGTGTTCCAATAAATCCCAATTCTAAATCTGACATACCTTGTTCTTCACAAGGTACTTGATCCAAATGCTGAAGGTCCTAGTTCAAAACTAAAAAGTTAATTTGGTTGGTTTTAGTTATTGATCACTATTGAAATTACTGACTTGAATGAAAGTTTAACCAGAGAACGCAACTTGTGGAAGTGATGTTATGCAATCAGCTAGAGAGAAGATGTATCATTCTTTCGGAGTTGTTGAAACTACAGTAACACTCAATCCACTCTCATTGTAAAGTGTCACAGAGTGTTCCATCACGCTACTCAAAGAATTAACGTTAATTAGTCATGGCTGATATGAAAGGTAAAAACACCGGTCAGCACTGGATAAAAACAAGAAGCTGCTGCCAGAATGTTTAGACACTGCTCTTTGCTATGAGACAGAGAAAAAACAGATTTATTTTTGTTAAAACGTTGTGAATCCGTGTTTCTTTTTGTGTGAACACATCCATATTTTACAAATTCATACACCCTAAATTTGTCGCCAAGCACAACATTGATCATTGTTAATATGGCCAATTTGTTGGCAAAGTGTTGCCTGTCACATCTAGCAGGCACAGGGAAACATTAGCTTTTATCCAATATTTTGTTTGTGTCCACCTGATGAGTGAAAAAAACAAATATTTACTCCATTGGTTTTCACCAACCTTGCTGACCAGCTTGTCACTAGCTTGCTGTTTAGTACTTGGCAGGTAGCATACAGTGGGTTTGTTAGAGGTTTTTGGTTGAAAACAATTGATGGTGAAAACTATATTGGCGAGAGCGCTAAGAGGGAACCGAAAAAGTGAAGCTATGGGCTGTAAAACCAAAACAATAAGCTGAAAGATGCAGGAAAAACCTGGGCCCAAAATGCTGCCATAGGTCGGGCTCAGACACGATGAGATTACATTTTTTTCTTTCATATATTTAATATTTTATTAACAATGCATACGTCTATTTGGTATTTATTCATTTTTATAATAGTTCTCACTATAAAATATTCACAATGTAGGTAACTTTAGCTTGTAATGAACTTTTTTTCAAGTGGAAATTTTGGTTGGGGTCAGGCTTTGATTTCTTTTTTTGGGGGGGCCCAGTCAAAGCTCTAATTAGATCCATTGTTTATATAAAAACATTGATTAGAGCATCTTTAATTTTTTTTTTAATATTGCAACCCCAAGATTTTATATTTTCACTCCGCCTTCATGACATGAGTATTGTCTGTTTTTGTCATTAAAATTGGAAATCTCATCTGTTCTTAACACACACTCAGAGCTTTGACTGACAGCATTGCAGATGTGGACACAGCAAACCAAATCAAGAACCTGTCCTTTTGAATAAAATTGAGCATTCTTTTGAAGCTTGAGAACATTAGAAACATATTTAATCTTATAATATAATGCAGTCCAGTACAACACCACTACTAACTACAAAGTAAGTAAGTTGAGCTAACACCTCTCAGTGACAATGAAGTGGCCAGAGAGTGTAAGTGTGTTAGTTTCAGTGGATCAGCCCTGAAAATACAGAGATTGCTATTGACCAAAAGGAGAGAAACTAAAGTAACCTCTATGTGCTTCTGGAATGACCCATCCTCATGACATTTGGTCTATAAAAAGTGCAGAAGGGGGTGGAAAGTGTTTTACTCCTTATGTTATGAAGTACAAATCCTACATCTGAAAGTAATTTTCTGTTAATAATAAGAGGCATCAAAGGACACCCAACTTCTTGTTATGAACCGTTCACATGCACCCAACTGGAGCTGAGCCAGTGATGTGGGCTTAGTGACTGTGAATCATGGATTCTTAGTGGCACTATGGTTAGAATTCAAGCAGTACCTGAACGCCCCATAGGCAGACAAAGGATACCAAACAGATGTGTAGATCCCTGGGATTCTGAGTTGGAATCGGGAATGTCATGTCTCTGTTAAGTGAAAGAAAGTGAATTTTAAAAATGACAGACCCCAAGGCACCTCTTCATACCCGATCCATGCCTTCCCCTCTCCCTCTTCCCCCATTTACTCAAGCTGCTCTTCCAGAGCAACACAAAATTTAACTCAATATATCCTCCCGGGGAAATGAAATAAGGAAGTCTGTCTTCAGCTGGGTCTTGATGGAGACCACCTTCTTGATGTTTTCCAGGGACTGCCGCCCCTGTCTCTCTGACGCCGTTACTGTTGCTTCTGCTTTTCCTATGTCCTCGCTGACACTGAGACAGGCAGCGTTTTGACGGTTTGGCGAATCATCCAGGCGTCGCTCGACACTAATGCTGAAAACATGCACTGTGTTGAAAAGCAGAAACCCTGACCTCTGGCTGAATGGCACAGCCTGGTTCTTCCCCCTACAGAAGTGCTTGGTAAATAACACTCTGGTCAAAGACGAGAAGGAAAAAGGCTTCCGGGTGCGGCGCAGTACTTTCCATTGGGCCTGTTCATAAACTTACTAAAGTCCTCACACAATTTTTAGCATATAATCATTTTGAAATAACAGATTTTGTTAACCACCAAAAAGGATGCCGTCTTGACACTTAAATGGAAAACAGATTGGAGCCTTGGCCGCTACAGCGGTGCTGGTTTAGAAGTTGGTTCAGTCAGCTCTAGGCTTAGATTACAAGATTTGCAAATTAAAGGAAAACCAGAGAAGGGAAAAAGCATGTGTGCTGAAGCCCTGTACTTGTGGATTTCCAGCCAGGCACACTCAACATAATTTTATCAATGGAAAGGATTATGCGTTAAGTCCAAACAATGTATAGATCCAGTGATTTTCTTGACAGTAAAGCTACATATGCGTCCCTTTCACTCTCTGCACCAGTGCCAGTGGGCTTCGGGAATTAGTAGAGAATGCTGGTGCCATTGCAGACCTTGGTATGTCTGCTCACATTTCTAGAAAGGATTTGTGTTTCCTTCCCCTTCTTGCTGTTATTATTTTCATTTGTTTTAATTACATACACAGGTATTACAATTCTAGGAGATTTAAGGCTGCTCTCTCTCTGAATGAATGTAAATTTTATGGCTACGACGGAGGCAACTTAAGTGTTTGTGGGTGTCTGAGTGCACATACTTCTTGGGCAAAAGTTCAATGATGAATAAGCGTGCTTTGTTCTCCCGAGTTTGGGAACTGTCAGTGACATTTCCAACCTCCAGCTACCCCCTCACAACATCTCCAGATGCTGAGAGGATGTGGTCCTTTTTTCTTTTAACCAATATAGTCCTCTTTCACCATGCACATACTACTACTGGATGCGCTATTTTGAGGTTCGGGCTAATGAAGTTGGATATTCTGAGCAGATATCATTGTCACCTTTGCTGGCCATGGATACTCTTTTTTTTTTTCTCGAATGCCAGCACAGTCAGTGGGCTTTTAGCTGCTCTATGCCATGAATGTCACCACTGTCGTTCATGTCTCATACTTTTTTTTTTCCATTTGTTAATTGTACATTCAACATTTCCTTCTTTCATACATTTTTTCATTGTATTATTTATTATTATTGTAACTTTGTGAAATCTATTATGTAGTTAAGTATGAAGTCTGTGTTGTGGACCTGGCAACACTTGTGGTGACTGCTGATCACATTAAGTGCAATGTGACAGTGTGTTGTCCGCAGGAAATACAGTATATTACAGAACGAGAAGCTTGTGTTCCATAAACAGGAAGGCATATCCAAACTGGAAGCACATTGAGTATTTTAGGGATAATGTACAAACAATCCAATAATGTTTTAAATGTGCTTTTCAGAGTCTGTTTTTCTGCAAACACCTCTTTCTAGGTGTTGCAGATAAGGTTGAAAATGTCTCTTATTAATGTTGGAATGAAGTGATCCATCTCTTGACAAAATCTAAACAACTTCTTTCTTTTCCCTAGACACCTGAAATCTGTGACAGTTCACTTCAAAGATTTCTTTACAGCAGTAATTTAAGTAATTACTGCTTTTCCTTGTCTTATGTGATAGTCTGTGTATTTTAACTATTTTCTGACATTTTATTGCTCAAACAATCTATCGATTGACAAAATAATTTGCAGATGAATTGATAGTGAAAATAATTATTATTTGCAGCCCTAGTTCACAAATTTTTCTCATTTTCTTTTCTTGGCTACCTAACCTACTTCAGTAATTTACTGTTGTGGACACTTCATACACTGATCGAAGTTCATTAACTTCACAAGTCCAAAGACAAAAGGCTGTTATAGTTTAAACACAACCTTAAATCCTTATTGTAATCCTAAACCTGTGACAATGCCATCACATTTAATTAAATTTAACCAAAAACAACTGCTTTTCTTCTCATCAAGTACCCAGATGTGCTGTTGCAGAAACTGAGATAACTTGAAATCACCTGGCTTCCTATGAAGATACATTTTGCAGTATTTCATCATTGTAGATCTACTTTAAGAGTGATTGTATGTTTTGTTTGGCCTTGGCTCACTGTTTTACATGAAGTATGCTTTCTATAAGGCCCTCTGACATGAGCTAGATACTGACAACTGTTCTGTGCTGTTTCAATCATTGGGAGCTGTAGTTACTTGATGGAGTGGAGATAACTGTGTGTGTTGTCTTTATCATTGGAAATGGTCCAAAATGTTATAGAGTACATTTCCGCTAATTCCTTGCTCAAATAATAGCGATTTGGTTGGTAACAACAACCATGTCAGCATGGGAGAAGAGCATGTTTGGGCAAATGATATTATGAGTCTGGCAGTGCTCCTGAATAGTCCATAATACACGGAGTGCCCTTGATTTTTTCCATTCCTGTAGAGGCTATTTCTTTTAACTCTGTTAGAGTTTTGCCTTAAAGTCAGCTGAAAAACCTGTTTATGTTCTTACTTAAATGAAATGTGACAATTTTATTGAACAAGTTGGTCATTTTTATAGCTCAATTACCACTGCATGCACTGTCTAAAGGAATTGGGTCTCTGCAGCTTTGCTATGGCATTGTAGAACCAGTCTCTCTCTACCACCCCCCCCAAAAAAAAAAAAAAAAAAACCAAAAAAACAATTGTAATGATAGTTATTGTACCATGATGTATGTTACTGGTATTGGAACCAACAAATTCCAATCAGACCAAACACACAATAAATGTGGTAAAATATCCATACAACTGGATAGGCAGTGATTTTCTACACAAGTAATGTGTATCTGGCTTATAATAATGGCATCAGGTCGTGTAATTTTATGGTGCAGTCCTACAAAAAAAGACATTGCTACTTTATCTCTCTTCTTTATAATTTTGGACACCACCTGCCACCTCCCGCCCCTCACATTGGCAGTAGATGCCATGCAACAGAACATCTATATTTAAATCTGCTTTAAACCCTGTAGTGAAATAACGCAGGTCATTAATTACATGGTCGCAAGCAACAAATTCCACTTAGCTCACACATGCATACAAACACTTTTGATGGCAAAAGCCCATTGTGGCACTAAGCCCTTGTGTTTCAGTGCATTTTCATGACAGGTTTAGCTCTGTGGACCGGATGTATCCCTCTTCTAAAGTGTATTAAATGGAAATCATCAAGCATTTGTATAAAACGAGCCCCAGATTAGGGGATTTGGAGAAGTGATGCTTTTTATCCACCATGAGGTTATGGTGTTCTTCACTGTCACATTATGACCACCCACGGACACACACACAAAAACACACACATACACATGCTCATGTTATCCAAGTTGAATGTGTAGGGAAGATGCTATGTCAGGCAAGTTATCCTGGAGAGTCTGTATATATTCGATTTGTACGTCGTCTTGGCTTAATGTGAAAAGCTTTATTGGTTATGTGTCCATGATGATCTCAGTCTTTAGAAAGGACGTCCTGCCAGAGCAGAATCCACAGACGCTTGTGATCTTTTCTTTCCTGGTCGGTAAAGTTTGTCTTCAATTTGTGGGAAGGAATGTCACGTTCTCCACTGAAAAAAAACAGAACAGTTTGGATGAAATCGTTCCTGAACCCTTTTGTCATGCCCCTGCGTGAAAATGAGAGTGGCTGTAATCTGGTCTTCCACTTCCCTCTTTTCATTGCCCCACACACGCACACAGACATACACACTTGTTCAGTGCATAGTCAGAGCTTCGGGGCTCAGGCTTCACTCTGGAGCGTTTATTTTGACTTGCATGTCTGTTTTATGTCTGTCGAAAATGTGTTCTGCCTCGCCAGTTTTCCCCCTTCAAATAGGAAGTCAGATTAAACTCAGTAGTACTGGAAGTGGTGCATATAAACACACCCGACAGGCTGAATGATTAGTAATGACTTTTCAAACTTCTACCACAACCTCATTCCCTAAACCAGGCCTCTGTGGTCAAAGCAATTAATATTTTATTTTACTAGCATTTAACCTTTTCCTTTCCTTTTACATTAAACTAAGTATATAGCAGTACTGTAATTTTCCTCCAAAGTCAGATGAAAGATAAATGAGCATTGGCTGGTGGTAGCACTGGTGGTTTCATATTTATCGCGTCTCAGAGTAAGTCTGATGTATTTGTAAAAACATTTTATCTTAAAGGTTCAGTGTGTAACATCTAGGAGGCTCTATTGGCAGAAATGGAATATGATATTCATAAGTATGTTTTCATTGGTGTATAATCACCTGAAAATAAAAATCTTTATGTTTTTTCGTTATCTTAGAATGAGCTGTTTTTATCCACACAGGGAGTGGGACCTCTTCTACGGACTCCGCCATGTTGAACCACCCAGTAGCCTAGAATGGACAAACCAAACACTGCTTCTGGATAGGGCTTTTCACGTTTTTTGTGAGTTTCAGGACCACTGTAGGTTATCTTACACGCTTGGTTGAGACGAGGGGTGTTCAGTTGGTTGCAATCTGCAATCTCACTGCTAGATATCACTAAATCCTACACACTGGACCTTTTAACTTAGGAAATGACTCCCATCTCTACCAACATTTAGGAGAGGACTTGGGACTGGCTGTGTATGTTAAGCCTGCAGATAAAAATCTTTCTATTTTCAGTGTTTTGTGGGTAAAAGTGTAATATAGTGACATCAAAGTCTCTCCAAGGAGCTGTCCTTCTCCTGCTGAAGGTCAGGGTTGAAAGTCCTTCTCTGAGGTAGAACTTAACTAAATACGCCCTGATTTGCCTTAGTTTTTTTACCCTGTTCCCTGTCTATTACCTGAGCCAGGACACTGTGATGGTGCATGCATATACAAAATAGTATGTAGAGATTCTTTTGGTATTCAGCATGCAGTCATCCTGTTATGGATTCACCTTCCCTCAGGTCCCCTAAGAGCATCTGCAGATTGCGACTTTGATCAGCCTTTCTCGTGCAGACTGGAAGGCCATATAACTCAAGGTCTCCTGTGACAAGAAAACCTGCGCCTTTACAGCTTGTAGAATTGTTAAGCTTTTTTTTTCCATGAGTGGTTTTAACTGGTCATTAACCAGTCTGGCTTCTTGTGTCTTCTGTCAGTCGGTGGCCTCTAACTGACAAAATAACAGTTTTACTAATCTGTTTTGGTTACTGAATGAAACTGGTGTAACGGTAAAATGTTTTGGTTGTTTGCTCTTTGCACTGACATCCAGTTTTTAGTGGAGGCCAGTAGGTGGGTGGGTGGTGTTATTGAGAGTGTCTTGAACCTCCAGTGGGTGGGGAGTTATTTGTAAAGGCAGGAAAGTGAGTTTTGAGAGCCAGAATTCTTAGCACCTCAAGTCATCCGCATTGTAATGCATAAATGTTGCATCCTGGCTTCAAGCTGTCCTCTAGCTGATTTCCTTATGTATAAGCAGATACAAAAATGCAAAGTTAACTTGTCACATTTCTAGATACAGCTTTAAGATGTCAGAGCAGAAGAAAGAACTCCTCCATGACCAGATGTTTCTTGTGTCAAGTGCTTCCACTTAACTTAGACGGAGAATTGGCACACAAGACTAAAATGGCTAAAATTGGATCTAATGCAAGCTATGGTTTGGGTAATGAATATTAATATCCACTTCACTGCTGTCAAACTGAAGAAGGAATAAGCTGGATTTATGGACTATATACATAAAATCCCATGTTGAATTTCTTTTCATTGTCACTCTATTTATTGTTGGGTAGTTCCTAAAGATACAAGACCTTTGTTTTGCCAGTACAGTCAAATTTAATGGTTTTGTATGCTTTTTTACACATTTTTAGTTATAATACAACACCTTAATACGCAAAGACCAAGAATGAGGAAGGAGAGGAGTCTGTACATGCACTGACAATCTACACACACACACACACACACACACACACACACACACACACACACACACACACACACACACACACACACACACAGGGCAGTGTGTTTCCAAAATACTGGCCATTATACTGTATGTGCAGTATTAAACAGTGAAGGAAATGTATTTCTGGCAGCTCTGCTGTGGTTGAACTTTTTACCCTAATTACTTTCCTACTAATGCCTGCAGCTTGCCGGAATCAATGTGGCTCCCTCCAGGCCCCCAGCAGGCTCTGATGTGGCCAGCGTTTGTTGAGTATGGGGGGGGGGGCTGCGTTTGAGCTGAGAATGAGACCAGTGGGAGTAAAAGACAAAACAAATAACAGGAGGGAGTAAGGACAAAATGTTGCAGTACCGTTTTTTCCCCAGTTTTCATGGAATTGTAGATGTAGATATGACTGTCCATGCACCAATGGACAAGAGGTCCTTCAAGTGCTAAGAAAACATGAGAATTTAAGCATGATATATAGTTCCGTCACAACTCCTTCTTCAGATAAAGTTGGTGACATGATTGAATGCTCCAAAACAGCTAGTAAATGTACGTTGTGATAGGATTATATGATCAGTTTCTGTATCCAAGGTCCAAAGTCAGCTTTGAATGTCAACAGTTCCCCTTTCTTGTTGCAGTGGGGACTACTTTTTCATAGGATGTCCTATCCCTCCAAGAATAAAATTCTGGGGAGAACTTTAAGTACTTGTTGAATGTTGGCATAAACTAGTGGATGTTGGCAATATTAATCTTAAATGTCGGGTTTCCGTATCCAGAAGGCCCTATCAGTTGAACCCATAGTGGAAATGCCATTCCTCAGAAGTTCAACAGTCTTTAGTTGGAGCATTAAACTTCTCTCTTTCAGCAGAACCAGCCTTGACTTCCCAAACCGAGGTTGTATTTGTTTAGCATTTCCACAGCATGTAATTGTCGTTCGTATTTGGGGAGCTTGTAAAACTTTGCACCAGTCGGAAATGTGGTGACGTCCCTTCCTTGTAAATGAATTTATTTGCCTGCTTTTTAATTCCTCCTCAGGCTTCCATCTATGCTTTCCACAGCCACATGAAATCTTGTGGTTTTGATCCCCTGGTTTGGTTCACGTTCATAAAAAGATGTGTGCAGATTCTCTCAGCCAGAGGGAAAGTGCTCATGGAATAAGCGCAGCATTGATGTGAAAATTAAAATAACAGATGTCAACATGTTTCATCAATGAGGAAGTACACAGAATAGATTGATGATAATGGGACAATAATAAGACACGCGCCATCCATAATGGTCCGTAATGACCATTGTAAACAGTTGCATATCTAAAAGTAAGACTTGCACATGGTTATAAAAGTCACATTAAACATTGTGTTATTAGGAAGTTTTCCAAATCTGGCACAGTGCAGCACAGTGGCAGAGCAGTAGAACAGAAAAATGACCCAAGCCAATCCAAAAGGAAATGGATTCAGCAGGTGTGCCCTCTGGTTGCTTTACAAGCATGGCAATTTAGGATTAGAAAAATCCAATTTTGGACTGTTTGGACTTTGACCCAAGTCAAGTCTAATAGTTTTCACTGTGGGTGATCTTCCTCGCCACTTAAAGTGAATGCTGTGCCTGGAGTATGCCTTGGTATTGTTTAAAAGCACTGGATACTGGTGCCAAGCGTTTCTATTTTTCTATCTTCATCATCACGGATTATGAGTAAAAATAGACTATGATTGATGTATGACTCATGCATGAGGCTGATTCATCACTTTATTCTTCACTTTAATAGAGACATTGGCATGCATGCTATTTCTTCGCATCACAATTGAAGCATTGCAGCGCAGTATCATTGACTTCACCCACTTAAAAAAATAAAATAAAATAAATATTTATATACTTTGTTGATACCTTGACTTTTCATATAGCTTTACCAGCAGGTAAAAGATTTCACTAAGTGTCTTTCAGATGCTAATGGTTTTCTGAGGATGTATCCCAATGACATGGGTGATCCCTTGATTCCTATGATCAAATTGCACTTCAATTTGTACACCTGTCAGCCTCAGGTGTACAAATGCTAACATGGAAAACTGAGATGGTGAACATGGTAAACATTACCTGCCAACCATCGGAGAGGATGATAGTGCACTGATGTTTGCATTTAGCTTAAAGCATAGAGCCTAACAGAGCCGCAACATGACTTTGTCTTGTGTCTCTTTGACAAAAGAAGTTAAACTTCTCAACTGAATTTACATTTTTTCTTTTTTGTCTCATAGATATTCTTCTTCTTCTTCTTCTTCTTCTTCTTCTCCTTAATAAAATAGTTATTTATATCTAAATATCTAATCAAAGAATAAGTAAACAAGACTGAGAATCTAGCCAAGAATGAATTGCCAACTTTCTCATGTTCTGTTACCATCTTGCACTTTGTGTGTTCTGTATCTGGCAGGGCCACTCTATTTTCTCCTTAATTTCTGAAGTAGCTTCTTGTCCTATCAAAGGAAGTAAATGAGCCAAGCCTCCTTTCCTTCATCTCCCTCATTTTGTATCCTTTCAGACCCAAGGGCCAGTTTGAGTAATAGTAATTGACACATTGATCTAATAGGGCCATCATAATAGGCCTGTTACTGAGCTGGGGAATGGTGCTCGGCGTCACCTTAACATGTGCAAGGACTGACATCCCGCCATGATCCATAATGATAATTGTGATTTAGCCTTGCTTTCAACCTACGCCCCAACGTCCCCAGCATCAGGAAATCTTATTACATCTGACCCTGCATTGCCTCCATTAGAACTGGGTCATTTGTTAAAATACTGCAAAAGCAAAACAATTGAACCCTGTGCCATTTTGATTCTATAATAGCGGGTTATCATTGTCCCTTTGAATCAATTCCAGAGGCCCATTTTTCGGGATAGAGCTTTGAATTGGATTGATCGGACTCTGATAATGCTGAAATCGATGATGCAGCCGCCTGAAAGTAAATTATCGTCGGGTGAAATTTTTGTATTAATCTTAATGCATGTATTCTTGATGGGTAATGGTAGCCGTGCTCGTACCGCGAGGACCTTTGAAATGTTGACGGAGACGTTCAGGACCATCAGGAGAGAAAAATGAATCAGGGATTGCTCTAAACTTTTTTTCTGTGGCACCTCTTTTATCTTCTCCAGTAAGCATTCACTGAGATTGGAGGATGGAACACACTTGCGCTAATACCCAAGCAGTCTCACACACAAATACACACGCACATACAAAGTACATGTGCAGTCCTGGGACAGTCTTCTAATTCCAGGCCTGGGCTAAGAGATCTGAGGGCTTATTTGGTGCCGCTACTGTCCAGCCGCTGGCTTGGAAAACATACAATAGCCACACTAGTTCGTACCTGTACCTATAAATGCCTATATGTGTGTGTGCACATGTGACACGTACTCCCATCGGGTTTAGCTCATGTATCAGTCTTCAAGATGGTTGTTGGATGTTGTTGCAGCAGTTATTTCATCTTGCATCTCTGGGTGTGTGTTCCTGCCTTTGTCTGCGTTGAGAAAAATGTATTGTGTGTCAAAGTACCGCCTCTGATGTTAACTAAGTAAGTGTGTGTGTGTGTGTGTGTGTGTGTGTCTGTGTGTGTGTGTTTGGCTGTGTGTGTGTGTGTGTGTGTGTGTGTGTGTGTGCGTGCGTGCGTGCGTGCGCGTGCGCGCGCTAGCAGTGCTGGGTGAAGGCTTTTGTGCCCATGGTGTCAGCTGCAGCTCGGAATCATGGTCCTGCATCGGCTCAGAGCAGCAGATTCTTTGACAGCTGTGCATACAGTTTACAGACAGTGTTCCATAGGATTGTGTTGAAACCAGATTATTGTAGCTGGAGAGTAAAAGCTCACTGACCGGCTGTTTGCTGTAACTGCAGTTACGTGGAAAGGATTACCAACATAGGATTTTATGATGAGCCTTTTCAGTTAGATTGGTTACTTAGAAAGGGGGAATTAGTGTTCCTTCAACATTCTCATGATGTTATGCATTTTTAGCTATTTTATTGACATTTCATGTAAAATAATGGCCATCTTTCTGCAGATATAGTCCTATAATGTATTATCTAACACTAAACAAAGAGAAGCTACCCTAACACTGCAGTTAGAGCAGCTGTATTTTATTTGATTACAATATGTACCACAGTCGATTACAATACGTTCGTCGCTCAACATATACAATACATTCCTAAATTTGTCTCTCTTTTCATTTTGTGTCACAGCTGTATTGACACTGTTGTCTAACTAAAATATGATGCACAGTCCCAGATGTGGGTTTTTGTTCTAAATAGACGACTTTAAAAGGTATACATCTTATATACCTTGACAAGCCACTCATATATAAGGTTTCCCACACATCTTGAAAAACTTAAATAAATTCTACTTGATTTGAACTGTTACTTATAAGCTGTGGCAAAATTAATGTTACGGTTTGTGAGCAAATGCTGTCCTGTATTGTCAAGAAAACCCCTGGAAAATGTCCTGGAAAGGTCCTGGAAAACTATTTCTTAAAAAGAGTGGGAACCCTGATATATACTTAAATGCGCTCAACTAGGGTTCCAAATTATTATCAGTTACAGTGACCTTTAGAAGAAAACAGAAGGGTTTTGGGGTTTTTTTTTTGGTTGTTGTTTTTTGGTTGATCAAGTGCTTTATTATAATTTTCTGAGATATTATGTCCTATATTTTTTAACATTAAAGGGTAGAATTCAATGTTTTTTTATGATAACACTAATATAGTAGATTTCATAGAATATCAAATGTACATGGTATTATTATCATGCCTCGCTATACCATGGTTTTGGTATAGTGCTGCAACCCTACACTCAGCTGTATCCAGATGGGGTCAAGGGAGATGTCTAATTTTAAAAAAAACAGACAGATTCTTATACTGTTACTGAAATAAAGAGCTTTTAACCTCTTCCATTCTCTTGAAAATATAGCACAGACATATACGTCACTTAAATGAACAGTATTGTAGTTCCAATGTTGGTTATCGCAATTTAAGTTTAATTTTAGTTGCCAGTATTAGACTTCAAAAACCAGGCCCAAGCCAGAAAATATTGTGAAACCCCGACCTAGCTTTGCTTTTGTCAGTCCTAGAACCTCGTTCTCCTCAAGAACAGTTGTAGTTCCAACTTTGGCTCTTCGTTTGCCAATACATACAGCACAACTTCCGCAAGCAACAGTCTGCAGACACTAACACTGTTTGGCATTTGCTGTCATATTGAAAGAAAGGTTTAATACTTGTAAGGCATGGCAAATGCACAAATACACAAAGACCACGTCAAAACACCATGGAAACAAGGGTGGCAGAGTTGTGGGGGGGGTGAAAGGAAGGGGAAGAAAAAGCTGGAAAGAGAAGCTGGTTACTCTATCATCAGGCCCATTAAGAGCTTCCCCCATTGGAACACTTAGGCAGCATTCAGACTGACAAAAGCAATGTGTCAAAAATGCAATCTCCTTGTTCTTTTCAATTAGACTACTGCATTTTGGTGCAGTGGGTTGGAGGGTGTTGCTGCAGAGGCATGCTGTATCATTAATCCTGTTAATCCTGACCTGGGATTTTTCCATGACTCCGTACTGATCCATTCTGTTACAAAATGGACTGGCCAATCAAATGCAAAATGAAATTTCAGGTAAAAAACAATGTTGCATTTACTGTGTAGAAACATGCAAAAGGTTCAGTAAGCTTTGTACGTTTGTACAAACACACCCAAAGGTGGGGTCAAAAGCCTGCCGTTGTAGGAATCGATAAGGCATAATAAATTGTTCAAATGGTGTTGCGCTTGGTTGTCCACAAAAAAGGTGTGAAGAATTAAAAAGAGAGCTTGAGCTCATTAACCAATGACATTCCTAACCTCAATAGCAAATATTAGCATGCTAACATGCATGATAGCATTGTTGGTCATAGTGAAAACATTAACATGCTTACATTAGCATTTAGCACTGTTTTGCCTAAGTACAGCCTCATACCACTGCTAGTGTGGGTGTAGTTTTGCAATGTTTATGCAATTTTTCATGCACACTAAGCCTTGCTGGCTTTTTGATTTGATTTATTTGACATCTCAAAATATATACCTTGTCAAACGCTGTAACAAATACATACATATTCATTAAAATGTCGAAGATAACAAAAGAATCTGAAAGATTTCCATTGTGACTCACTGATGTTGGTAAAAATCGACTCGACCAGAGATATCACACTTTTCCCCAAGTGTTTACAGGATAAGGATATTTTTGTAATGAGTTTTAGATGTTTACGTTGCTCTGTTACACAGTGATTTATATTCTAAAATGGCTACTTTGCTCCACTGTTTGCCTTTGGTACACCCAGTGTGTGCATGTGTCAGAGTTTTGAATGGGATAAGCAGATCTCTTTCCACCATAAAGAAGAAAAGGAGCAATGGTAATGACTGGGAAGGCAGACAGACCTTGACACAGTAGAGTCGGTCAGTGGAACATGGTGTGCTGCAGGAATATTCAACATGGCTGAGGTCATCTGTGTCTTGTAATGGATGAAAGTCTTCACATTATGAGTTCGTCATTTGAATAATGTCCAGATTTCTCTCAGTGACTTGGCAATAGCTGTCCACTGTTTAAACTTGTTATTTCCTAATCGTGTCTTGCCCTGCATGGCTCTAGTCTGCAGGAAGGGGGTTTCCTTACTGATCAAGTTGTCAAATCAGCCTTCCTAACCTTCAGAATTTAAATACAGTCAACGCTAGCCTGCAGGTGTTTTTGTAATGTTACTTTTTTGATTCTGAACTCCATTTATAGTATTTCCACATTTTGGGTCATTGTGTTTACAGGCACAATTTAGCTTACTTTGACCTCCCTCTTGAATGTCCATGCTGAGACTGATGAAGCATACAACTGCACTCAGTATGCAGAGGCAGACTAAATAGGCTGTTGAAAGCACTTAGTCCTATGGCTCAAGAAACAAAACTAACACCGCATTTCACCCCTGCATCCTCAGCCAACGCGGCACCACAGGCCTCGCCAAGGGTGACAGAGAATAGAGGACCGGTAGAAGCTTTCCTCGCACAGAGAGGGAAGGGGCACAGGGGACGGGGGGTTGGGGAGTCTTGCTTGATTAAGATTTATGTCTAAATTTTCCTTCACCAGCAGTCACTGCCTGCTGTTGGAAAGGCTCCCTCATGTAACCTTCTTCTTTGCCGTGTTGATAGAAAGGCTTCTTGTAAATGTGTTGCATGACAAAGCATTTCCCGTTTTGCCCTTCATTTTACTCCCTTTCACTATGTGGACCCTCAGAAGGGGTCGGCCAGTGGGACATGGTGGAAACAAACACTATGTGAATACTCCAGGGAGCTGCTGAGAGAAACAATGTAGGGATGGTTGGAGCTAAATGTGGTCTGATGTGCAGTTTATTGGCAGACGGTTTGACGTTGTCTCCCTGAATTTTCACAAAAGACTCTGATTATCCGGGATGTACATCTGTTTGTTTTGAAATAGTAAATTTTCCTTGTGGGCATCCCTTTGAAATATAAAAGAATTGCGTGCGAGGGCTGCATTTGCCACAATGTTAGCGATGATGATGGAGATTGTCAAGTTAGCTAGAAAAGAGGTTGGACACATGATAAGCCAGTGGCTGGCTAAGTCTCAAATGCGATCTTACAAAATTGTTGAAATAGCTGGATATTTTTTGAAAAAAAAAAAGATTAGTGCAACAGCTGTGTTCCACATAATTCTTCTTAAGAAAGTCTGCTTTTCATATTGGCATGTACCCTCTTTGGGCTTTTGAATGTCCAGATCAGTGCTTTTTGAGTAGTTTAGGACCTCCACTAGGGGTCGCCAAACTTCATGGGGGGTTGTGAGGCCTTCTTGATTTTAAGGCCTGCTAGCAAACTTTAGAACTATACAAGTAGGCCTATATCTCGTATATCTGGTTTGTAAAATAAAGTAAATTGTCTAATAGAACAGTGGACTAGTGCCAGGGAGAAGTAAACTTTGAATTTGTAAAAAAGAAGCATATCTAGTAAATAATACATGATAATGACAGAATTATATAAAATGTTTCCTAAACAGTCACTCTGATAGGCCCCCTTTGTAAAAACAGAAATCAATTTCATCAATATCCTTTCATTCTTCCTGATTATCAAAGATGGTAAAAATTAATTATTCATAGGACCGTCTTTACAAAAAGGTAAAAAGCGCTTGAACTGCGTTAGTTGGGTTGCAGTTACTCGAGTAAAAGGTGGTACGTTGCTGTAGACAGTTGTATTTGGTGGTTGAATGCATTTTTTAATATGTGAAGGGAGTGTGATTAAGTTAAAAAGGGTGTTAAGTTGCTCTCTAAAACATAGTTTGGTCATAGACACATTTTGAATTTTGTTTAATACTCAAATCTCTACTGCTTTAGTTACGTGTGTTTCATCAGTTGTTACTTGAGGACTGCATAAAGTATTTAGAGACTGACTGTATGTGTTTCTTTTCAGGACAAGCCCTCCCTACTGTTGTGCTGACCTGTATTCTCTACGGACGGGGGAAATGGTCAAATCAATTCAGTTCAAGACGCCCATCTATGATCTCCACTGCAACAAACAGTATGTCTGTTGGACCAACTGATCTAAAAAAAGAAACTCAAGACCCTGATATTTTATCATACACTGCATGTATTATTTTCATTCAATTAATGTACTATTTTCTCCCTCTTCAAGCATTCTTGCTGTGAGCCTACAAGAGAAGATTGCAGCGTTTGACAGCTGCACCTTTACTAAGAAGTTCTTTGTTACAAGTAAGAAACTTAAACACATGCATTTACTACATAGAAATCTTCACCCAAGTTTAAAAAAATGCAGTATAATACCTGTTTTTGAGGATTATGTGTGTGTCCATAAACCTATTTTAGAGTTTAAGATATTTTAGCGGTATCTTACCTCTGTTTTTCTGACTTCCTATTTGTTTTATAAAGGAAAAATCTGCCACATTTTATATGGATGTCGAGTTAGTGTTGATGGAAAATTCCTCACTGCAAGATATTTTTATGGAAAAAAGTCTGCAAAATCTGTCATTTGACATGTACAGTGATGTAGTTTGTATAAGGGAAGAACTATTCATACTTTGCAGTCACATGATTACCATGGTTACCTGGCGGGCAAGAAACATATATTTACATATATCTGTTACCTTACACCGCACAAAAAATGAAAGCCTACAAAAGTATGGATAGCTATCTTTTTTTCAAGAGTGGATGGGTTAACAGCGCTGTCGTATGGGAGGTGAAAAACAGGAATATCTTCATAATGAAAGCTAACGGGAGTGTTACTAGTTAGCTAGCTAACGTTACCCGCTAACGTTTGCTAACGTTTGCATGTTTGTAGCTATACACAAAGTGACATCTGTTCCATCGTGTGATGATGTCTTCATCTGAATATGTACACCCTGCCTGCCGCCAATGACAGCTTGATAAGCAACGTAAGTTTAAAAAAAACCTTATACTAGTCTGTATCATATATGGCTAACAGGATGTCAGACATTGTAGCCTACCTGCTCATCCACTCCACATAGCATCAGACAACAGACAAGAGCAGCTGGGGCAGCGAAATGCCTTTAACCCTGTTAGCAATCTGTTAGGTTGTAACGTTAATGTAGTAGTAATAACTGTACCATAGTATGTATGCAAAGTAACTGTAAGTAAGTAGACGCAGTACAGAACAGTAACGTGTGTACTGTAACATGTATTCTTCTTCTCATCATATCATATCAAATCACGTACATATGATATATATATATATATACTTTTGTATAGTAAAACTGGCGACGTCCTGGCAAGATCCTTGATTAGTTTACTGGGTTCCGTTGCTGGAGAACGATGTTCTTGCCCGCCAGCTAGTAGTTGTGACGTCACGTGCAAAGTATGAATGGGCTGTTTCAGTTTGGTGCCTGAAGGTAACTTATGTGTGTATCTTGTGCTATGTGTAAAAAGAAATGGTCAAACTGCAGGAATTAATTTGCTTGGCAATGTTGTCTAACTGATCAGCACCCAGCAGCTAACTTGGCTTGCTCAGGGGGTGTGGGTGTGAGAACCTTCCTGCAGTACATACTGGTACACGTAGACTCTGCCAATATAGCACGCACTGGGAAATGTATTGCTTCAATTGACCCTTCCCAAGCCCTGCCCCTCTTGGAACCTCAGTCAACTCCTTTCCTGTACTCCTGTAGATATGCTCCCTATGTTGAAAAGACAACCGCTTTCTGTAGATGGTTAATGGATAAAAGTGACATATAATCACATCTTAAATTAGATAATTAGATTAGGTAACAAAACGCTAACTAGCTAGCTAATCTATCTCAATCTTTACGTAGCTAATTAGCTTCCATTTTGCCAACATTAGCTATCAGATGTATCTGGCCAGCTAACGATGGATGTAAATTAGCTAGCTAGTCAGCTAGCGTTTTGCTAACATTTGCTAACTTAAGGTGTGACTATATGTCAGTTTTATCATTTAACCCTCTTCCAAATGTGGTTGTCTTTAAAACATAGACGAGCCTAGCACATAGCACATCAAAGTACAGGATAGGGCCGAGGCTTGCTTAACTGTCATTGGAGCACAGAGAGAGAGAGAAAATGGGCTGGACTGAAAATTCTTGACTACATTTACCATCATCCCTGATTGGACATGTTATTCAGATTACAAAGAAGTTAGATTTTCTGTAGACTGCAAATTATTTTAGTTTGTTGCCAATGGAAACATTTATGAAATGTTGGATCTGACCGCTGTGTTCTGTACCATATGCAGTAGCACAAACAAACAGCGCCAGTCGTGTAAGATGGGTTGTTTTTTTTCAACACTAACCTTGCCAAACATGATCAGTTATTCTATCATGCTGGCATCACACAAGCCAAATAAACACAAAGCAGATCATTGATTATAATGCAAGCAGCCACCAAGGCCCGCTGCAGTTTGGTTCTCTCAAGCTTTGCATTGCAACTGAAGTGCTTTTATCAAAACATGATGTGAGGCCCTCCTTTTGAAGCTCAACACAAGAAAACTGTTTACAACACAGCTCTTGCATCCTCCTGGCTGTACCTGCCATGTCTGCTCAAGGAGGCTGTGAAAGAAAGGCCAGACTGTATTACATGGCCATTGCTGTCCACTTAAGTCATTGACTGGAGTAAACTGACCTTACTGGCTGGCTTTAATGTGTCTCCTCTTTGTCTGCCTGCCTTCCCTATCAGTGTCTGGGCCACAGGAAACCAAACATGCTCAATAGTTATTAATCGTTTCTGAATGCAGGGGCCTCCTCTTCATAACGTTGTTTGGTCTGTTTGGGCCGTAAAAGCAGTAAACAGAGGGTCCTGTAATGTGCTGCAGCTCTGCTTCAGATGAGCCATTCTACTATTGTATGTCCGTTTCTTCTCCAGGGATGTGATGGTGGACATGTCATGTTTTTATGAGCACTTAAGGCTCGTCCCATGTTTATGTTCTTGCTTTGCATTCAAGTGGTGCATACTGTGAGCGGGGACTTGATTCCACAGCCTTGTCTTTCATGTCTAACAACTCACAATGATCATGGTTTGGTACCTACTGTGTTTTCATACAGTAAAAGTGTGTCTGTCGCTGCTTGTATATTCGTGCCATGTAATAACAATAATCACGACTCTGACTTACCAGCCTTTTAGTTTTAAAAGCCCAATGTGTGACATTTCTATCAGGATCTATTGTCAGGGATGGAATATAATATAAATATACTGAATATTCATTCCTAATTTTTGTTGTTCACATTCATTTAGAAATGTGGCCCATATCAGATTCCAGTGTTAACAGGTCAAGCTCCTGAAATGACTCGCATGACGATCGTAGTGAGTGAGATGTGAAAGTCGCACAGATTATGATATGACCTGTATCTGATTTGGACCACAGGAGTTTTAATCGAAAAGATCAGATTCCATGTGATTTGTGCTGTTCACACATAAAGAACTCTGATCGGAGTCACATGTGACCATATGAGCAAAGAAATCTGATGTGGCTCACTTTGGCCTGCAGTCTCATTCTCCATTTATCCCCTCATAGCTTTCACAACACTAAAAATCAGACAGATGTAGGGTTTATTAGAGTGCTCAGAAAACTGTACTTGTCCAAAGCAACGTCCATATCTGGCCCTGGGTTTGGTTGGTTGGTAAAGATAATTCTATCCATTTCTTTCACTAATACAATTCATCCAGCCTTACATTTGGAGCTGGATGATTTGAGACCTCTTAGCTTCTCAGCTAATTACATTTTTGATTCTCTTTGTCTGAATCATAAAACTACCTTGAGCCAAAAACATTTAGTGTAATGTACAAACAATGCAGCGATCTTTCCAGTGTGCTCGACTTGTAGACCTGCACATCAGCTGAGCTGCTCACAAGGTGTGTTCATGCATACAGATCAGAGTTGCTCGTACAGTTTTGACTGTAGGACAGTGAAATCCTCACACTGAGAATACTCTCATGAGTACATGAGTGCATTTGCTTGTGCAGATCTCTCTGTTTTGTTCACATTTTGTAGTCATTACTCCGCTCAAATCTGTTTACTCTCTCTCTATTTATTGCAGATTTTTCCATTGACTGGGTGAGCTCTGTCTGGTCTGTCTGCAGTGACACATGTTGACGCAGGCTGTTTTTCATGTTGATCATCCAGTGCATCTTGGCTGCAAATAAGGATTTTGTTGGCCTGTTGAGAGACGTTGTTGGCTTGTGCTAGGCCTGTACAGTTGTAGGAGGATCACAGTGTATATTGTAGGGCCTTTATTTACAGTTTACTATATGAGAATAAGGCAGTTACTGTTATTGGTAGAAGTATTTCTTGTTGAAACAGTAGCAGCAGCATCAATAACAGTAGATGTTTTATTTAGTGTCTAACTTTAGGAAACTTGTAAAGAAAATGTAAAGTTGAAATATGTAATATCAGCCTGTGAGGACCACGCTCACAAAGGTCTTTCTGGGTTCGTCTTTTGAAAGCCTGAACCCTGCTTTTCTTTTCCTTTCATTCCACCTATCGTGTATGTTTCCTCTCCCTGCTCAGCCCCCTGCTCTCCACCCAGGATGTCAAACACATGTTATCTCACCGCCCGGGCTCCCTTCAGCCTTGGAGAGGCACAAAAGGCTTCTCTGGCGTTACCAGCAGCCCTTGTGGCTTACCTCAACCCCCCCCCTTCTCCCCACCAACCCCTTCCCCAACACAGCACACTAAATTACTGTCTCCACCTCATCTGCTCCCTGAGCACTAAATTATTGTCAGCAAACCATTTCCCCCACACCTCCACGCACTTACATTAGGTCTGTGTGTGTGTGTGTGTGTGTGTGTGTGTGTGTGTGTGTGTGTGTGTGTGTGTGTGTGCGCGTGTGCGCGTGTGCGCGTGTGTGTGAGAGAGTGAGACTAGTGCCCGTGTTCTCAAACACAGCGGGTGTGATCATTATTGGATCAACATTTTGTTTCCCGTATGTTTACGCATACTGGAAACAGGCAGACTGTCACTGTCTGTTTCTGCTAGCATTTAAAGATATTTATGACAGTATCAATCATCTCTTCACTCTGTTTACAAGCACATGTTTGCCTGTTTTTGGTTGATTCCGTCTTGCAGCAGGAGTGATAGACAGTCGGACTCTCAGTTTTGGTGTTAGTCATAGCAATCCGCGTCCTTGTTTACTTCCACATCTGTTGGAGTGGGAAGAGAAAAATACGTTCTTACAGTGTCCGAGACATTTATCTGTTTGTGAATGCACAGCTTTGTTTGTCGTTTAGGATTATTGGTCGCTATTTTTATTTCTGCTGACAGTACACCGATTGTGTTTGCGTGTAAATGTGTGCATGTTTGCGTGTGTGTCCCCGCAGGGATTACTGTGTTGGTCAATCAGCGGAGGAGCCATCCTCAATTTATTGGGTACCACAGTCTCCATTAGGTCATAGTGTGCACACACACAAGCACACAGACACGTCACCCTCATTAGACTCCCATTTATCTTCACAAACAAGAGACTCCCCACAAACACATTAATGGTTTAAGATAGTTACAGACACTCTTCAGGGAGGGGGATTATGAAAGTCCCTGCATATGTGTTCCTGATTTTTTTTTTTTACTTTTGATCATGAAGTTATTTACCAAAATGTGTATGAATGTTTATTTCTATTGTAATTATCATTGGTGCCCCTATTAGCCTGACCATCTTTGTGTCTTTTCAGGTTGCTATCCCTGCCCCGGCCCCAGCCTCAACCCAATAGCTCTGGGAAGCCGCTGGCTGGCCTACGCTGAGAACAAGGTAGTCTACACACACTCACATACACACACACACACACACACACACACACACACATCCTTCGCAGAAGTGCCTTATCAGAAAAGCGACATATTTACTATCCAAAAAATGCATTTTATCTATTTCCTGCCTCTTTAATCTGTCTGGATAAACAACTCATTCCAAGAAGAGTCCAAAAGAGATGATAACATTTTGAAAATCAACAGATGCACGGGAGTTTTCTGTTCTCTCCTGTTTAATGGGATTGTTAAGTATTTACACAAACCAGAATGTTCTACTGCACACTCTGCAATACATTTAATGCACAATAGTGTTTTGGTGCTGGCCCACTCAAGTAATTGACAGATGGGACCACTGTTTGTGTGACTGCATAAGGATTTCCAGAAATGACAAAATCTAGTTTTTTTTAACCGTAAGAGTAATACTGGGGCAGAGCCATTCAAGTGATATTGTATTTGAAATTAAATCAGTACAGATTGGCTGTTTGGTTTCGTAATGTTCCTTTGAAAGCAAAACCAATTTCCTCCCAAGAGTGAAGAGGGGAGGCTTTTGGATGTCTGAAATCACAGTTAATTTCCCCACATTTTTTCCCTTTTCGTACATCTATTTATCTGTAAATCTTTGTGTCTTTGCAGTTGATCAGATGTCACCAGTCTCGTGGAGGAGCTTGCGGTGACAACGCACAGTCTTATACAGCCACAGTGATCAATGCAGCCAAAGTGAGTGACAATACATGCACACATTGACCTGTTTTTCCTTTTTTTCTTAATTTCTTATGTATATACCTTAGGCTTGTTACCTTGAACACTTCAACATGATTGAGCTGAAGTGCTGGATATCACAAACTTATGACCAGGCAATCATTTATTTTGTGTTGTTCCATAGATAGGGCTCAGCATTTAGAGATTTTCTTTGTTTTTTCCTAAAAATATATATTTTTTGATAATGGAAATATCTAAGTAGTATAGAACTACCGAGTATAAAACACTATTCACAGCTCAACCCTTTTAGTTTTCGTTTTAACCGTTGACAGTAAATATAATGGAGTTCCGGGTCAGTCAAGTGAAGCCAGTGCAGAAGTGTCTTAAACTTGCATTCTTTCTAATGGCCATAGGGGAGCAGCTCCATAGGCTACAAAAAACAAGACACTGAAGGCTACTGTGCCACAGATGGGGTAATGGTAAACCTCAAGTGGATTATAAGTACATCAAAAGTGTACTTAAATAAAAGTACTTGTTACAGTCCACCACTGTATTCAAGATTTAAATTTTTCTGCAAATATAAATCGATTCCAAATATCAGATTTCCGTGATCGCTAATGTTAGCATGTCAGTCAGTAATACTCAATTGTTATTACAAAAAACTCTAACCTGCATTATTTCAAATTATGGAATAAAATTGTTCCGTTGAGACACGTGCAGCATCTTTAAATGTAGTGAAACTGAGCATTCGAGCCAGCAGTGCAGTCCCAGGTTTTCACATTAATTCAACAGTTATGTTTATACTCAATCAAGACTCACTGTATTTTCAAGTCTTACACAGTTAAGTAGCTCTCTGTAGCCCTGGAGGTCCATTCATCAGTGGTTAGAGCATCTGACGGGGCACTGGATAATTCCTGGACGACTGCAGCTTCAGTTGTTTTTATTGGGAAGTCACAGAGAGCTGACTGAAATACACATGTGAAGGAACGTAATAGCAGTGCTTAAGCTCTTTTCAAGACCTCTTCTGACATGAAATGTTAAGTTAAGTTGGAAGTTGTTGTTATTTCAAAATCAAATCAAAGCCCTTAAATAGATGAATTCAGTGTCTGCATGTTTGATTCTCTTTCTAGAGACATTCCCCACTTTGCACTTTGGCTGAACAATGTCAGAAAACAGTTTTTGTCAGATTCACTGCTCTTTGTGTAGTGTCACTGTAACTAACTCCTTATACTTACTTCTAAATGATGGATCTTAGTAACAAGGGAGGATATTCCATGGTTTAGCTAACCACAAGACACTGCCTAAGCTTTCTGGGTAGAGCTCGCACTTAAGAATGTATGTTATGCACATGATAAGACGTAGGCTAATTTGACTGTAATCCTTTGCTTCACAGAGTACTGAACAGTACCAGAACACACTGTTACACCCCTTATTCTATTGTACACTATAGAAAAAACAACAAGTTCCTAATTCTTGTTATTTTAATCTACCTTCAAAAAGTTCAGTTCAATTCATTTATTATTTGTCCCAAGCATAATAACACATAAAACAACAACAGAGAAACAACACCCACTACAGAAGGAGTCACTCTAAACTAGTCCTTAATTAAATTGAAAAGGAGTTTTCATGTTCAGACTGTGGCTATAATCTGTCTAAAGGTCCTCTGGTCTGACTTAAGCCTTTGCTGATATTAAACAGCACATAACACAGCACTTCCAGCTCTGCCTGCACCATCTGTAAATGTGCTGACATTGGATCCACCTGGCCCGCCCGGCTGACTGGGGCTGAGCTTATGAGACACTTCATCAACCTGCCTATCTGTTTTTTCCCACTGCAATCTGTTTCTCTCCATCGGTCTCGTTTCACTCTTCTCCACGGGGGAGCATCTCTAAGATGGCTCACTAACAGCCAACAGCCCCCTTTGATACCAGAAATTCATTCCTGGTCAGATTTTCTAGTTCCTTATATGGTTCTAGTCTGTTTCTCTGTGCGTCCCAGAGGAAGGGGCTAATTGATTTACAAAGAGCAAGTGTATCCCTTCCCCTTTACTTAATGAGTGCGAACAGCTAGTGTGAGAGAAGAGTCATTAGCAGGCTAATGATGGTATACATCAAAAAGAGTACTGTGTCGCTAACAGGTTAGCGGCATAAGGGGTCTAAGGGGTGGACAATGGCCCGGGGTATTGATATGCAGACAGGCAGTCTGCTTGCCCGCCCTCTCCTCATTTAGGACCATATATCTCAATATGGATGACAAGGTATCTCCTTCTGGCTTGTGGCGCGACACGCTGGCTCTTAGTGCTGACGTCCAGAGACATGGAAACAAAAAAGGGGGGGTAGCATTAAAGTGTAATGGCTTTTGTTTATAAGAAAGATAAAAGAGAGTGCAACGGCTCTGACCAATTGGACTCCATGTTCCTGATTTTCTCTCTTACGGTAAATTTTTGTACATCATCAGTGCTGCTGCCTATCACTCCTGCGTGGATGATTGAGAAAGACCTTTCACTTAAATTACTTTGTAATTTGTTTAGATGGCGACATCAGACCATAGCTGTGTGTGTGTGTGTGTGTGTGTGTGTGTGTGTGTGTGTGTGTGTGTGTGTGTGTGTGTGTGTGTGTGTGTGTGTGTGTGTGTTCATGTGTGTGTGTGTGTGTGTTCATGTGTTTTTGTCAGCCATCAGACATGATCTGCCTCAGACCCCAGCCCCCTCCCCACCGGCAGATCAATAGCCCCTGTTTGGACTACCACTAAGAACTCCACAACTGCAGTGATTAGAAAACACATTAGTGTTGATCAATTAGGAGCCAAACGCCTCACTTAATAATTGATGGCTGTTCTGGCATTTTACACACACACAAATGCAGGCGTACACACGCAGCCAGCAGACACTGTTAGTGTGCCTGGCCAAGTGGCAAAGAGAGACAGTGGGCGATCCTCAGACCCAACAAACGCGAGGCGCCACGCTGTATTGACAGGGCCGCCTAGTCTGAATGCCTGATTAGGCTCTCCGGGGCCCCTTTGGCGCTTACACACACACAGACACACAGTCACACGCATTGGACTCCATTAGGCAAAGACAGTGTAGTAGGTGAGATAGACTCCACTTAAGCAGCACTATCCATTTCCCTCAATCGAGCCACAGAGGTGTGTTTGAGCCAGACACCCTGGCTGGGCCTTAAGCGGACACAGAGGAGCCTCACACACACACGCTCACATGCACACATGGGTGTCTCCTGTGGCTACAGTGCTACAAGTCATCAGCACTACAAGTTATCAGCAAGCATTAAGTGAACATGGTGCATGCACACACACACACAGACACTGTATTGCACATTCACCCATGCACTTCTGCTCATCTCCATTGCCCGCAAAGGCTTCAGACTAAGTGGAGTAAAAAAAAAATAAATAAATGCAGTAAATCATAATATATTACTTGAGTGTTTTAAGCACCAAAATAATTTCTTCTTCCTTTTCTTCCAGACTTTAAAGACAGGCCTGACAATGGTGGGTAAAGTTGTCACCCAGTTGGCAGGCACCTTGCCTGCAGGCACCCCAGATGAGGAGGGCACACCTCACAGCACAAGCCGCCGCAGCCCCCACAACCCCGGTGTGGTCACCATCATTGATACGCACAGTGTTGGCGAAGGACAGGTCAGTTTGTCATTTTGTGTGATTCATTTTTTAAAATGTTTGTTCACCCTTTGTTCACTCTTCATATAATATGACTTTTTGCAGTTTTTTACAAACTACACTCTACTCATTTCTGTAATACTTGTGGGTATTATTGGTAGGGTGTAAGGATCAAATTAGGCCAACATTTTGTTTTTTTCTCCTTACTTGGCAAATTAAATGTAAGCAGTGCATTGAATGAATTAAAATCATTTACAGCACACACTGCACATGTACAACATAGCCATGTAAACATACTTAGTACTGTCAGATTTAATAATAATATTGGTCTGTAGTGTTTCTATGTGTGTGACTTTGTTTCAACTCAACAGTTAGAGATTAAATTATTTTTATTGAGCTTATGACCTTACTTTTAGTAAATCTGAAATGCTTTCAAACATCTGCTTTTATTTGCTAGGAATAGCAACTCCTGCAAATGGCACCTGGCCATAATATACAGACAAAGGCTTCATCTGAAAAGTCTAACAATCATGGCCTTGAAGTAATAGGTCATGAAGACAAGCAAAGGTAGAGAACTAGAGTTAGAAAAAAACAACAACAACCATTAAAATGCAAAATGTGTCTATTAAGGAAGAAAATATATGCAGTATTAGACCAAGGTAAATAAATGTCAACAAGGCTAGTAAGTTGTAAATGAGGTGTTAATGAGGTCTCTTCATTGTCATAGATAAAATAGGTCATATTTTTGATGGGATTTGAGGGTCACACTTTCAGACTATAATATGGCCAAGTTATTCTTAAAGGCGATTGGAAGCTAGAAATGGAATATGTTTGGTGGTTAGGGCTATTTCAACTTGCACCAAATGAGAGCATGTATTTAATAAGAGTGCTGTTCATCCAGCAGAGTTCCACACACTTGGTTAATCTATGACAAAGATCACTAAAACTCAGTGTGGAACAATACCTCACTGTGACACTTTCTGTTGGTTGTTCATTTCATTTGTCAGCCATCTGTATATTAGGTTCCTTGTGAGTTGGTACTATTCAAATGGGTGGACCCGCATACATTAGTTCATATTTTCAGTTGTTCATCTTGGTGGATGGTTATGGTATCTTCCCTACAGTGATGACTAAGTTCTAGCCCATGGGTAGGAAACTCTAGTGGCATCCTGTGGCTTTGACAAAAGTGGCAGCAAAGGCAACCGTCACATGATGTACACTGGACCAGAAAGACTTTTTCCTGTACGCTTACATTGTGAAAGACGCGGCAGATTTTTTTTTTTTGGTCAATATTCAGTCCGATAACATTTGAAAAGTCTTGGAAACCTGCAAGATTAAATCATTTTATCCTCATTCCATTTAACGGAGGACTAAACCAGAAGTTAGTCGACTCAGCTGGTGGAAGTCTCAGGTATGCATTCATCCGCGTAATTTCTTTACTGCCGGAAATGGCTTTTTTGGCTTCATGGGCCACTGAGCAGCTTTCATAGGAATGAACGTAATGCTGTCTTAAATGCTGTATCCAGTTCTCGTTATATAGCCATGCTCCAGACAGATGGCTTAAAATGGCTCGTTTGATAGTAAAGTTTGCTGACCACTGTCCTAGCCCTTGAGTTTCACTATGACTCTTGCATTGTAGGGTAAAACCCTCAGACTATAACTGGTCTGAGCCCACTCAGTATTCTGATCCTGCATGGTGGTTAACCAGAAACTGTTACCAGGCGACCATCATTGTTTAATAGAGTGTCAGCTTTACTGGCTCTTAATGCTTACATTCCCCCCTAACTGGACCCTCTATATACATAATGCATACACACACACCAAAGATTAAATTGGCACCAGTTTTTTTCTTGGCTTTTTGCCTCTCTGGTCTTGTCGTATGTGACCCAGGTAAACATAACTTTGGCCTCTGCGGCTTGGTGGGAAACAGGAAAATCTCCAAGGCTGACTTTTTTTCTTCCTCCTGTGGCTTGGACACACTCAGACCCATTCACCTCACTCTGCACAACTCGCTGAAAGGTGTGACTTAGATTTGCTGCATATTTTAACAGCCAAGCTTTTAGCCATGGCCCGTGTTCTAGCAGCCCTGGTAGGAGAGACACTCTGTAAACAGTCAGGTCTGTAACCTCACATGCAGCTCAAGGCTGAGCGAGTGCACCATATGTCAAATAAGGTCTTAACATTCAATTTAGCCATTTTTATGGTGGATTTGGGAGGTAAGTGAGAAGCACGTTTCCAGCCATGTATATTTTTTTCTAGTAGGATTTTTTTCTCACCAAAAAAGTTGTTAGTAGGAGTGGGCGAAATATTCCTAAAAAACGTAATGTTATGGCAGAAACAAAATTAATGAAGATTTGAGAAAATACTTATGTCCATGGTTAACACGCAGTTGTTTGCATTACCTTACTACAGTATTTGTCTTACATTTGCAAACAAATTACAAATGGGTATAGGTTTTTGGAGATGTTATATCCAGGGTCCAGCTTTTTAATGAGTTTCTAGTGTTACTTTTTGGATTGGCGTCATATCCTAAGACCAATGAAATGTGATCACTTTTGTCTTTTCTTTCCAACGTCTGCTTTTGCTGTCATACCGAGTACAATTGGCCAATAATATGGTTATTCTAGACGGCACAGTGTAGTCTGTCGATTTGGTTGTTATTGTAATTAGCTGTTGTGCTCTCCTCACACAATGATTGGCTATCCTTCCATCTGAACTGGGTGCTTTTGCGAAAGGTGGTGACTATTTTCCTGTTTCTGCCCACTTGCACTGTTTACATATTGTTGTAGTTTGATCTAGTACCAATTACTTCAACACTACTAAATCATTCCCTTTGTCTTCCGTAGAGAAGCAGAAAATTACTTACACTTTCATCTATGCTTGTTGCTGCTGTACATAGATATGACCAACATTTGCTGCAATAGTGTATGACACGTCACTCACAAAAGGATACTATTATCATGAACAGTGTGAAAGGACACACCCCTAACTACAGCTACATTTAGGTATATTATAAACTTGGACACAGACAGTAGGGTTGTGTATTGGCAAGAATCTCTGGCGATACGATACGTGTATTGTGATACTGTAAGCAAGGTGATATATTGCGATTTCTCAAATCTAATAGGTCATAGTGTAAATAACATACATCCCTTGCTGTCGGGGGTTTAAACACAACACAAAATGAATCACTCCCATGAATCTTTTCACGTAAACTATAAATTAAAAATCGATTCAGTATCACAAAACATAATTTTGCAATACTGTGTATCAATATTTCCTCACACCTCCAACAGAAAGCATATATAACAATTATGTGGGTCTAACCCTGGTTATGGTTTGAACCATGCCAGTTGCCTTCAACAGGATCTCCCCTTAAAGTCTAAAGAAACGCTAAAAGCTTTTATCCCCTTAATTCTCCTCAGCCACTCCAGAACATGATTAATCACACTGCAGTAGCTGTCACATTTTTAATGAGGCGTGTTAGCATACATAGTACAGTTTGTCAGTGATGTAGCCACCACACACACACACACGCTGCCTTCCCCTTCTCTCTTACACGGTGACTGTAGCCACCCCATAGCCAGTGTGTTGTCTTATAAGCTGGACCTAAGCCTTCAGAAGCAGGCCTGCACTGTGTCACCAGCCGACACACTGTAACCGTACACTGGCCATAAACACTGACTGGGCCGAGCAGGGCAGGGAGGAGGGGAAAGCCAGAAGTGGAGGAGAAATTGGCAGTGAAGGGAGGAGTGAGAGGGTAAGGGGGGCTGATTTTTTGGGAGAATGGGAAAAGGCAGGGATATGATAGAGGTGAGTTCCTGTGTCACTGCGGCAGTCCAGGATATTCCCATCTTTTCCAGGCTTTGAAATTCCTTATTTGGAGCAGCAGCCTCATAACACACAGGCGCACACACTCTCCCCTGTCTAACGACGGGCTTGGTTCTCCGGAGGACACTCCTGTTTCAAAGGGCTCCAGCAGGATTCCCTCACAGAACAACATTGTCTGCCTGCACCATAATAAAAGTGATCTGCTTCATGTCACCAGCCTCTTTCTTTCTTTTTTTCTTTCTTTCTGTTCTCCCCCTTTTTCTTTTTTTCCCTGCTTATTTTCTTGCTTGTAGTCTGAGACGAAGCCCTTTTAGTTTTTAAAGGCTGTTTCTTGTTTGGACTAGTTCCTATTTAAAATGCTCAGCCAGCCTTCCTGACATCGTTAATGCAACGCCGGGGCCAAATTTAACCCTGTGTAAATGTTCCCTCTCTCTCTCTCACACACACACACTCGTTCACCAAGTGGCCTCATGTCTGGGCTTATTTCTAATCTCTCTTCGTGACTAAAGGGGTTCTCTGCCAGCTCCTGGTCTGGGCTCAGCCTTTGTTAGATCCGTCCCAGTCTTGACAGCAGACTTCATGCAGAGATTTAGGAGCAGCCTCTAGTTGTGCAAAGTGACTTATAATTTCATTTTGTTAGGCACGTTTTGAGCCAGAGCTACATTTGACGCCAGTTTCTGCCTGTTTACGGGAAAACCCGCTGTCATGGGGTATTGTCAAAGCCACATGTGAAAAGCCACATTATTGCCAATGTAAATATGTCCATATTCTTGTCTCTGTTGTTGGACCATACCCCGTCCACACTGGTCTCAGTGCAGCCTCTTACTGAAGCACCAGCACCAATAAAATATAGCTCGGATTTAGATGATTTGTTATTTATTTGATTCAGCACAAAGAGAGAGGTTTTGAACAAAAGTGCTTGTTTTCCTATCAGGTAATAAGTGGTTTTCTGATCATTTTCTATCCACAAGAGGGCAATGGCACATTCAGAAAGGAGTTCAACGTCCAGCTATTTCACCATGGAGTGATGTCAAAGCACTGCTGAGTGTGGTGATGATATCAGACCAAACCAAAATGTGAAGAGAAATCCTTGAGCAGGGGAAAGTCCCGTTCTGGGTTCAATGTTCTCATTGTTAGAAAATGATTTGGAGTTTCTTTTTGTGTGTGTGTGTGTGTGTGTCTGTGTGTGTCTGTGTGTGTGTCTGTGTGTGTGTGTGTGTGTGTGTGTGTGTGTGTGTGTGTGTGTGTGTGTGTGTGTGTGTGTGTGTGTGTGTATATATACTCCAGGTCTTGGTGAGTGAGGACTCGGACGGAGAGGGAGTGGTGGCTCACTTCCCAGCTCATGACAAACCCATATCCTGCATGCAATTCAACCCCAGTGGTAAGACACACTTACACACGCACACGCACACACACACACACACACACACACGCACATTTATTTTTGAAGAAGGAGCTAGAGCAAGTTTGGAAGACATAGAAAGGAGGAGAGAGATTACACTTCCATTCAAGTGTGACATAGTGCGTGTTTGGCTCACATGTGGTCGCCTCATCTTTTCTGTTCAGCCAACTCACCCAAATGTATTCACAGTGTGTGTATTCATATTGTACACAATGAACATGTCTTCAGCCTGAGTTTCCCCAATACATGCCTTTACACAAACCTCAAGACACAGACAACGCATGCAAGTCAGACACTGTGTCACATATAGTAAATGGGTGACAGATGCACACATCCTTGTCCTTTTGTTAAATGAGAGACTGAAATAAGCCTACAGTTTTAATCTACACCTGACCTGAACCCTTTTTCATGCAGGGCCAGGTGTATTAACATTGGATAAACATTCAGAAGGCAGAAGGGCTTGAAAAACACTGTAGTAACCTGACAGGTGTTTTTTAAAGCAAGTTTGATTTCTTTTCAGGAAATGTTGTTTTGTGAAGAGCTTTTCAATAAAGTCCGACATTAGTTACAATGGAAACTATTCCCTCCAGAGGAGTCTTATCAGTCAGGCTAGTTTTCAGGCTTCGCTGCAGCTCAGGCTTGACAAGTCTTCCAGACTGTGTTTTCAAGTCAAAGTCAAATTGAAAGCGTATATGCTTTTTGCATAAGGTCTACTTAAAAGTATTACAAGGAGTTTTTAACTGGTTACTTAAGAGTCTCAACACTGATGCCTCAACGAGAAGATTGACTATCTATTTATTCTTTATGCCTGCCACCTGGTCAGATTCCCCTTGAAATCAATGAAATAAGGCAGTAGAAACACTTTCACCAGATTCAACAGAAAATGAAAGCGCTTTAAATTCACCATAATTAATAATTTCTCAAATGGTAAATGGACCTGTACTTGTATAGCGCCTTTCTAGTCTTCACCCTTTCACACACATTGACACAGTGATGGCAAAGTCCATCGAACAGAAACTAACATTCATACACATTCACACACCGATGCACGGCATCGGGAGCAATTTCGGGTTCAGTATCTTGCTCAAGGATACTTCGACATGTGGCACCAGGAGCTGGGGATCGAACCCACAACCTTCCGATTTAGGAACGACCCGCTCTGCCTCTGAGCCACAGCCGCCAACAATCGGTATCTGCGCCAATCAAGGCATTTTTTAACTGATCGGTTTTGAGCTTTATTTACCCGAGAGAGCGTTGGAGAGATAACACAGCCGCACTCAACATGCCACTGCAAGTGCTACAAAAGCCCCACAATGATGGCAGACGATGGGAATAAACACAACAGAATACAGACCGTTCATTCAGGTAACTCAGGCAAAGGCTTCTCTGAAGAAAAACTACCTCCAGACAGCGACAAGGCCACTAATATTACAGAGGGTTTGTTATTGTATACTTTATTGTGTAAAATTAAAAAAAAAAAAAACTTCTAAGATGTAGGCATTTTTTCTTTCTTGATGCATTGCAGAGATATTCAGTCATCAAGCATATACATTGGATTCATTTGAACAGATTGGGGGCTAAAAAACTCCATCAGGACAACCCTAATAATTTTGACCTCTGACTTTAGCCTCATTGTGAAAGTAGCATTTGATTTCATATTAATAGTCATGTAATAATTACATTTTAAAAAATTAAACAAACTGCAGTTATTACAGTTGCATCATTGACTCTGGTCACTATGTTTCTGCTACATGTTTCTTAGTACCTACACATATTTGTTCTTGTTGTATTTATGGGGGTTTCACACATACCCTGTATATGTGATACGTGCAAGGAGTACCTCAGAAGTGGAGGGTTTATTTGTTTTCTTCTTTCACCCATTTCGACCAGAGTTTCTGTTAAACCAGGCTCTGTGCCCTGTCATTCAATAGACATGCTGCCACTCAAGTAACTTTTTTAGAGTTTGTGTACTCTGAGTGCACAAATCAGTGTACTGAAATCCACCTCCATGTCCAAATCTTACGCTCCGTTCTCACCACATTATTTTACTCTGGCATCTCCTTTCCCGTTTTCTTAGCATTGCTGACCTCCACCCCAAATGGAAAGGGACAGTAGATGCTTTGTAAGTGTGAACAGGCAATCTCGTCAAGTCCTGTGTGTGCAGTGTGTCAGTTTGCGTATGGACCTGTTACTCCTGTGGTGTGTGTGTGCAAGCGTGTGTCTTCATGTGTTTTATGCTTTGTGTGTGTGTGTGTGTGTGTGTGTGTGTGTGTGTGTGTGTTGTGTGTGCATGTGCAGTTAATAAAGGAGCTGCTGAGAGATGGCTCTCACCCCATGACCTCCAAGCCCCAAGAATCCTTCACTTACCTAGACTTATGACTAAACTCAGCAGCACTGTCTGAGCAGGAACAGGATGATATTGCAAAGACAGACAAGACATGGTTCTCTAGACGCCACCTACCCCCACCCTCACCTCACCAAACATCACGTACAAAACACCAAGCAGTTCAGTACAGTTTATGGGACAAAAACCTGCTTAAAAGCACGTCAACGAAAGCGACCTATTTTCATCTCTAGAAGTCATAGTCCATTCAGTAGTAACTAGAATGCAAGAGTTGTAGGAAACATTAAAACCTCAAGTGCTACCAGGAAAGTGTAAAGCTGAATGTGTGCTGTAATCTACAAACAAGACACATGTGGAACTTGAGTAAGGCATTTTGAATAAATGAATTATTTTGTTGCAGACAATTACGCTTACATGTGAGAAACCAGCAATGTATCCATTGGAAGTACAACTTCACTGTCTGTAACTGATGAGATAAACAAAAAAAATTCTTAAAACCCACTCCAATGTAGAAATCCAATCCTTGTGTTGGTGTCTAAGTGTATGTGTGTGTCTGGAATCAGAAACATTTGAATCTGTTGGCCTTTCCTTATTTGATGTCCCTTTTTCATTTCTAACTTCTGTTTAATGTGTCTTTTTTTGTTGTTGAGGTTTATATATTACAATGACATGTCAGCTTCTCCTGAATCCTGATACAATACAATCACTAACCACTTGATTCCACCGAGCACGGCTGCAGAGCTTTTCGGGTGTGACGAGACTGCTGGAGCTCAATTCTAGATAATGCTTGTGATTCCAACGGAAGTAATAAAAATAAATAAAACACCATATGCAGACTCCCAGCACCTAACAAGCTTGCTGTTGGAGACCAAAACAGAGCTAAAAGGAAAATTAATATTCATTTTTCAGGTGGCTAGTTCAGTAAAAGTCACTATGCTATGGCAGGTTCTGGAGGTGTCTTTTTGGTCGGCTTTAATTGGACAAAAAAGTGTGTGACCAGTGACATTCAGGTCTTTTTTTCCAACTTTGTTTCTCTTTAACATCCAAGCTAGGTTTTTACAGATGTGCACCGTCAACATGGCACAATGCAGTACACGTGGCAGTTAGTTTCAGTGTAGCGATAAATGCTGAGTCAGCAAGCCGACAGAATCCCCTGTGACCCTTTCCACAAGGCACCGTGCCCTTTACACAATCTTTCTGACTCATTTAACGTGAGCCAAATCTGAAGGGCTAATAAATGTTTAAATCACAACTGAAAACAGCACCAGAAGTGTAGCCAAAAAACACAGATTTCCCCTTTTTTTCATTGCAGTTAGGGCGTGTAATGAGATTAGGATGAATCTTCACACAAGCGTAGAAACTCTTCTTTTCCACTGTTGTGATTGCAGGGCTCCTTTCATCATTGTTTATTCTTATATTCATTTTCATTTCTGAGCAGCCTGCTGTGGAGTGTCCCATAATTAGAGGCCTCTTGATTTGATCAGAGCCCAAATCCTGAGTGACGGGTTCATTGGTCTGGCACTAAGTGAACTCTTTCCAAGGAGTTAGGGGAAGTGGCTTTCACTGAACTACCTTCCTAGCCCTTCTGAGCCTCCCTTCACAGTGGTCAAGCTCAACATGGCAGAAACAAGAAAGATAGACTTAGCAGGAAACAATGATATGACTCAAACAGAGCCTGGAAAGCCCAGAAGTTTTGGCTGGGAAGAGTTATGTAAGAAACCCCAGTGGCTTGTGTGTGTTGGAGGCTCTACAGAGGGCGGACCGGTGGCCGCCAGTTCTTGGTGTAGCGGCTGGCGCTTTGCGGTGCTTCGGTGGATCTGTGGATCTATTCCTAGTGGTGTAATTAGAGGGACGCAGATGAAGTGCAGTGGCAAAGCGCTCTCTTTAACAGCTGCAATGTGTGTGTGCTTGTTTTCTTTCACGTCTCGTCCTCTTCACTTGTCCTTAACGATCCTTGACTTGATTATTAGGTACGATGCCAAGGTCAAAATACACTCATGTTTTGATGGCAGAGATATTGTCCAACAACTTGTGCATTACTTTTGACTGTGACTGGCACTAGATGGAGTGATTGATCCAGCAACCATGCAAGTCACCACCCTCTGCTCTTTATTTTCTCTCTCTTTTTCTACAGTCCTCCTGAGTCTTATCAGGATCAAGTGCTTTGCTAGCGGTGGAAAAATAATTCAGATCCTTTTTATTTAGTCCTGCATTTAAAACTTTACTTGATCCAAATAACATAAATATTATCAGGAACATGCATTTAAGTATCAAAACTAAAAGTATTCATTATGGAGTATTGCTTATTTAAGAATGAATTATATATATTTAAAATGACATCATTGCTACTGTTGCATTAATGTGTAAGCAGTATTTTAATGTTGAGCTAATTGTAACTACTTTGAGTACAGTAGCAGTTTCATTACAATCTCTCATATTTTGTGAATGATCACAAGGGCTTTGTTTCCACTGGGGATGTGGGGCACATTTCCCTCTTACTTTTCCATCTTTGTCTCCACCACTTAGCTGACTGCAGTCTGTGTACAGTGCCCTCCACTAATGAATATAAGCATTAGTTGTTTTCCTTAAGATGTGTATGTACACCTTTTTGACTCACTTTCAGTTATTACATAAGCGATAACCTAGCAGCACCGTGGACTTTGTTGATTGTTTTCCCCTGGGTTTTGCCTCATAGGCTACATACAGTTTCTTCTACCCTTTAATCGGCAGATACATTGAGAACTCTCCTCCTACACTTCTCAGGGGAAAAAAAGCACTCACACCTCTTTTGCCTTTCAGGTGAAAAAAAAATCATTGAATCTTCTTTTTGATTTATAGTTGTCAATGTAAAGGCACTCTTTCTAGTAAATATGCAATTACAAGATATATCAATGCTAAAATGTCTCTGTCGTGGGAATAATATAGGATATAAGATACAGCATTTCTGTTTTTGTTAGGCTGCCATTTTTATGGACATAAAATAATAACCACTAATAATAACCCATTTTTAGCATTAAATATGACAATGTGTTTTGTAGTTTATTACACTGACTGATACTGATACTGTAAAAATAATTACTACAGCAATCTTAATAAGGTGAACATTTAATTTCCCTCCATGTTTGACCTTGTGCGGCTGCAGCCTTTAATATGAAAATATTTTAATATTCAATTCCAAAACATAGTAAGAGGGCTGTCATTTGACATAAAAGTGACATAAAAGTGACATAAAAGAGACTGAGGCACTTATTTAGATACAAAACAGACATGTTAAATTGCTGTCACATCTACTTTAAGAGGTGCAGGTGTAAAGGGGGCATTGATCTGCAAAGTAACTTGTAACTACTCTAAAATGTAGAGTGTATAGTATAGTATAGTATGTAAGTATGAAGTATGAATACTATATCAATACCAGCAACCTCAAAAATATTCCAGTGTACTGTAAATGTATTTGGTTACTGGTTACTGCCACAGTGGACAGGTACAGTAATGCTTACTTTTCAGAATTGTGGGCTTGGGCAACTTCTCTTGAACATTGTGAACTTGATGTCAGGCATTGATGTTCCACATGCTTAGAACTGATGTCTGCAAGTAGCAAAACTGAATTAGTCAGCTATCGTGCTGCTTGTACTTGTAACCATCATCAGTCAAATAAATTGTATTTAAACTGGATACAGGTACAGTATACTTCCACCCTTGTTCTGTGAAGAATCTCTTTCATTACCTTTTTCAGTCTCATAAAACACAGCAGGCTACCACAGTATCAGAACTTAATTTTTCTGCAGCCGTCTAAATATTCTAAAAATGGAAGTTTTGAATACCCCATCAAAGCCAGGAGTAATGGCAGATGAATCAAGACTGAATCTCTCCCCACACGGAACTGTCCCATAAACCATATCCCTGGTTTAGTAACAGGCCGGTCTAATGAATAGCCTGGCCCGTTGATCCTGACCATTGAGGCAGCTGTGCCGTGAAGGCAGCTCTCCATAGTGTAATAACTCTGTCTCTCCATCTTACTGATGTGTGAAAGGAACCAGGCCGTCGCCGAAAAACCCTGGACCCACACGCACATGTTGAACACGAGGGGAATTCCCTCACACAAGGAGCTTCTCTCGGCCACACATTTATAGCCTCACATTTAGCATGGATTGAGTTGTGTCTTCACACCAAGATAGTAATTAGCACTCACAGCTGGCTCTGATGTGATTTACAGCAGCCAATCTGCAAGGCTCTCTGTCCTGCCGTTTTCAGTATTTTGACTGGGGATAAGATGGGTTGTTCCTCTGACTTTGAACTGTACTTGGTCCATTGTAATTTTGGGGAATGTTTTAACATTGATCATAACTTTGTAGTGACAGTCTTTGTCAAAGAATAGACCACGAATATACATAAACATAATTTTTTGTGATCAGGATCCACCTGTGGGCATTATGTTGTCTCCTACTGTTTAAGTGAGGTCCCTTAGGACTTAGGATTAATAAATTATGGAAATATCTTTATTTGCAAAAAAGCGGAATAATAATTATATATCTTTATAGGCTACTACAGGCTTCCACATCCACATCCCCACCCCATGAGTTGTTGTGCAGTCCACAATAGCACTGTCAATGCCAAAGTGGTATATATACATATATGTGTGTGTGTGTGTGTGTGTGTGTGTGTGTGTATATATATATTAAACAATCAGTGTCTTCTTGCTGCGTCACCCTACCCAGTAGCTGCCTGTAGTTTTTGGGTGTCCAGCTGCCTCGCAAAGTTAAGGCCCGCCAATGTCCATTCGTCTGTCAACAATTTTAACAATTCAGTTATTCAAACAGAACATATTAACAAGAAAAAGTGAACTCATAATACAGTTCTGCAAGTAAAACCAGGACTTGCCAGAATTGACGAACAGCCCTAAAAAGCAAAGTTGTTTGGCTTTTGTGGTTTTCTGTAATTGCACTAACAGCATTAGAGCTAGATAAAAAACATTGGTGTTACAAAAGCATGCACTGCTAGACTATCTAACTGTGGTTATCATAAAGACAGCTAAACCTATGAAATGTTAGAGATATCTGCTGCTCATAAAAAGTGTAATTCACAGCCACAACAAAGAGATCCCCACGTGCACCCTAGTCCAAGAGGTGATAAGATCCATTTGATGAGAATGAGAAACACTGAATAAACACATTTCATAAAACAGCCACATGGCAAAGATACTGAATATTGAAGGCAGATTTCTTACAGTAGTTTAGTGTAATTCAGTCGAGATGAGGCTTCAGGAAAACGAGAACGTAAAATAAAGAACAGATTCAGCTGGAAAAAAGTGATAAGTGGTTACATGGCCAGAGCTAAGAAGAGTAATTGGATCGGCCAGTGACCATGACTCAGGGTCTCCGGAAAGCTTGGCTGAGAAAGACTCAACCCTGCTCCCCACATGCCCGACACTCACCAACACACCAGACACCTCAGCAGTGTGGAGTCATTCACGGCCCACACAGTGCGGTAACACCCAGGTCATTTGTAACTTTCTTACGGTATGTGTGTAGGTGGGTGGATTGGTGGGGAAGAGCTAAGTTGCGGAATTTCTTGTTCCCATGAGTTGAGCACTGGTTTGTTTGTACTGGTGGCAGTGTCCATGGGAAATAATTTGAGAGATATGTGACCTGGTCTGAAAATCTTGATCTCATTTTTGATTGTCTTCACACAAACTAAAAACACAATAGCATTAATATCATGAAAACGTATTGCTACACTTGGTATTGCAGGAACAGATGATGCACACTGGACCAAAAATACTTTTTGGCATCACAAACACCTTGAAATGTTTCCATTCAGTAAAATAAAAATGTGAAAGTCTACAACAGAAGTTAGGAGCAGATCATTTCATGCCATTCATGTTTTCAGGGAATCAAGACAACTCTGCCAGACAAGGACTCTAGTGCTCATGCACTGTGGGCCCAAAAATGCGGAAGCCCACCAAAGCCTAGAAAAGGTATATGCACCCCGTAACAACCTTTTGGTCTGAGGGTGGTGCTATGTAAAGCTTCAAAAGTCCAAGAAATGGGTTCATCCTCTGGGGAACATGTAAATACCATGACCCATTTTATTTTGACATTACTTAGATGCAAGTGGGATTTTTAGCACTAGAAGAAAGGTCAGGAGGTCATCCAAACATTAGGTTTGCGACACTTATCCTCCTATACACAAGAAATTTCATCGCAATGTAACCACTTAATGTCGAGAGATTCTGCTGTGGACCAAAATATTTTATCAATGGATAACCAGCTGTGCCAACATCCTTTGCCCCAGCTGCTAGAAAGACAAATGAAGGAAATAATAGGCAGAGCATTTTGTATCAGTACTTACAAGGTTGTCATTATTTTGCATTCTTCTTTTTATTAAGAAAAAGTTGCCTGGCTGTCATGACCGGTAAACCTTCCAGCTACTCAGTTTGCACGCATGTCCACGTTGCAGTTTACATTACTGTTTGTGACTCACGATTGTGAGCTAATTTGCCAGATGGCCCTTGGCATTGTTAGTTTGACAGAGAGCAACAAGACATTGTTTGCCAACGTTTTAATCAAGAAATCACGATTGTGCAATTCAGAAATTGTAGGCATTGTGCAAAAACCTAAATTCTAATTAATAGGACTTTCTCATGCAGCCACACACAGCTCCCTTCCATTCTTTTCTTCTTCTTTCAAATCAATGGACAATCGGAGCACTGTGAAATCTTACCTATGACGAGCGGCTGTGAATGTTTAAAGGGATTTCATTAGTTAACACAACTGAACAGAAGTCTGAGAAGTTTAAAAGAGACCATGTAAATGCAAGGAGCTTACCTCTCCAGCCTCAGTGTCTGCCTGTTTGCTCAGAAAGGGGATTAAGTGCTGATCACAGTCCCAAATTCTTTATCAGGAGATTGTGGATGGGAGCAATTTGTTTTGGGGCTTTTTAAACATGCCATCAAAAGAGGGCTTGGTGTTAAAGTTCTCTCTAAGCTGCTGTGAGAACATGTTTGTCCCATGTTGGAAAACCATAGAAAGAAAACAAAGTAAAAGTATTAGGACTCACTGGGAATTTGGATTAGTGGCAGTAAATTGGGCATGTGGCTTTGGTGGATGAAATGTTTCAGGTGTATCAGGAACAGAGGCTTCCTTAACGTTTTCACCTCCTCATGCAGCCTCTTCATCCTGTGGTGTACCCATTCGACAGCCTTCTGGCATATGACAAAATAAAACCCCTCTCTCTCCTCTTTTAAACAATTCCAGCAGGAAGTGTGCAAATATGTAAATGCTCCATAAAAACAGAGTTAAGTAGTGTGTTTTCCACTTAAGGTGATGAAAGAACAAGCCTGGAGCTCTGCCTCGAGAACAGTCACGCTTTGTGAACTTGACCGCTACGGTGCCTGCCCCTTGTGTGTCGGCAGGACTTTAAAGGCAGGCGAGTTTTTCCCTGTTAAAAGCTGGCGTTCCAGCATAGTAATATCAAACTAATGGCAGCTTCTCAGCTAGGTTAGCCACACACACACACACACACACACACACACACACACACACACACACACACACCTTTTTTCATATCTATTAATATCTAAGGGCTCACAGGTGGTCTGCCCGTGAAGCGCGTAGAAAAACACAACCCTTGGTTTCAGCCCGCTGTACATCAAATGAACCATGAGCACCTTTTCCTCCTCTTTTCTTCTGTTGTTTTCTCTGTTTTTCTTTGCAGCCTTCACTCCATTCCCCCTATTCTACCATCCTGCCTGTCCTTCTCTGCCTCTGTAGAATTAAGTATGGATGAGGTTCAGGGATTTAAGAAAATTCTGAGAAACATTTAAAACTCAGATGGGTGGCACCTCCCCTCTTTGGTGAGGGACTTCCATAATATTCAATTGTTAAGTTACTTTTAACCATTTTCACACCCAAAAAGTCAAAGTGTAATTTAACACCAGACTGAAAAAGAAGTGTTTAGCAGTCAAGTTTCAAATCAGTTTCACCCAGCATCACTGGGTGTGGTCAGAAATGTGCTCTGTTGAAAGTGTAACCACAACCAACAGTGATGTCATTGGGTCCTGGACTTTGAGTTCCACCTGCAGCCAGGTGAAAAGTTAAACCACTTACCTTAAACCCAAGGTCAGCGAAGACAAGAATTCTCTCTCTAGTAGGATAATTATCTAGAAATTTGGGTTCATCTGATTTCTGCATATGTTTCTTCATTATTAAGAATTCAGTAGAACTCAACAAATGCATCGTCCAGGCTGGTGTTATCAGATAATCCTAGCTTAACACATTGATATTGGCATACAATCAGCAGAAAAGTAATGGGAAGTTAACAAGAAGATAAGTTGTAATTTAGATGGTGGTAATTTGGAAATATTGATACTAGTAAATAGTTGTACCAGAAAGTACGATCAGTATCTGACTGCTTGTGTTTCTTGCCTGATTTCTTTTTAGCAGACACTCAGCCTAAACCACTTACTGTTCTTGTGCATGCACACAGTTTTTTGGTATTGTGACCATTGTCAACCATTTTTGTTTTCACCTTCAAACAGAGTGGTTTCGATAATCGGACCAAACTGTTGCCTTATTGACACCCTGTCTAGTCATCTTATCGCTTGTGTTTCTTTACCCATCTGAATTTTTCCACTGCTGCGTTTCTAAATTTGACAGTCATTTGTTGAGTACATTGTTTTCATAACTGATAAAAGTGACTGACCTAAAGTATGAAAATGAGGCCCAATTTGTTATAAACCAGAATTATCATTTAAGGGATATGTGTTATGTTAAGAAAGCATATTGACCATTGTTATCAGAAAATCATATCTTTAAACTTAAATGTCTATGTTGGTAATTGCCTTAAATGATGTTGGTCAGACACTTGCTAGTCTAGGTATCTGACACAAGATTTTAACTGAATACCACTAAAACCTCTTAATTAGAAAGGAAGATAATAACATATGCAAACTTGAATAGACTCCAACTAAATTCTCAGATAAAAATAAAACCAGTTTGTGCTGATAATTTCAAAGATAAATATGTAATTAGTCAGACTGTAGCGTCTCTGTTATATTAGAGGTGGTTGACTTTTGGCTTGTTAGAGTCTGACTAACCCTAATGCCTACCCTGCTGCCCAATGAAAATAAAATTGCTCGTATATTAGTGTGGTGCTGCGGTGGTGAGAGGATTAGTAGGGGCGCTCTCCTTCCTCCTTCAATTAGCACTGTAGCGAGTGGCCGCATTTGCACTGGTTAAGACGAGAACACATACCTATTAATCTATTTCTTTAGTTATGTAACCATCAGAATATTTTATAGTTTGAAGGCGAAACTGTTGGCACTCTGCTTAGGAAAGTCCTCAAGATTTATTGACTGATTTCAACAGATTAGGCTCAAAATGGTTCAGTTTGAAATAGTAATAGATAACAATAGATGTAGGTGGATTGGTGGGTAGTAGAGGGTTGATGTGTTGGTTGATGGATGGTCGGAGGAATGCAAGTAGATACATTATTGTGAATGACTTCTAGGTGGTCGAAGTACATAGCAACACTAGCACTTTGGTTAGCTGTGTATACAGAGTGCAGAGTGAATCTGTATTGTATATGCCCAGCATATGTGTAAGTACATACAGACACACGAAGAGTCCCGTTCTTCCCCCCAAATTGGCAGCCCTGAAGACAAAGCCTCGTCTTACGATGGATACTCTTTCATTTGCGCGTTGGGCTCATTTGCTCTGAAGTTTATGCATCCTGGTAACAGTAAAGCTATCCGAGTCCCCCAAGTACTCCATCTTGTAAGCTTTATGCCTTCCACATGGTTATAATTTGAGATTTTCCCGATTTTCAAAGCTTTTTTTGAGCCTAGTGTTGTTAATTAAAAAGTGGACTAGTTTTGTTGTGGCCTTTTGTGTTGCCAAGTAGGGAAATCACCGCCCTCTTTGTTGCTCTCTCCATTTCTTTCTTTGCTTTTCCTTCACTCTCTCTCTCTCTCTCTCTCTCTCTCTCTCTCTCTCTCTCTCTCTCTCTCTCTCTCTCTCCCCCCTCCCTCTCTCTGTCTCCCACTCCCTCGTCCCATCTGCCTTTGTCAAGAATAAAGCTAGCCCAACCACTTTGTAAATGAAACATCCTCCCACTATTAATGGGATTGAGCAGATGTTTTCTGTTTGGACGGTCAGAGATGCGACAGTAAAGCCTGCAGCAAAACAAAACAAAAAGATTTTTGGAAAAAAAAAAAACAACCCAGAAAGCTAAAGCAGATATTTATGGAAATGATTATATCACTTCCCTCATGTCCCATACGGACGCATGTCTCGCACACATGGCAAATTAGAGGTCATCCCTTCCAGTTTAGCGCATGTCTAAGTGCGTGTGCCAGCGATTTTGGTACTAAAACATCGTAAATAACACTGTAACCTCTGGGACGAGGTGTTATAAATAGGACGTGTCAAACCCTGCTCCGGCCAGCCTCTGGTTTCCCCGAAACCCTCTCTTTTCACCCGCCGAGCGGCTCAGCTACTTTTTAATTTGGCCTTCCCGCGGGCTAACCGACTGACGCCTCACGGCGAGGGCCTCTGTATTTCAACAAGGCCACAAAACCCCCAGTCCTCGGGCACTTGCGCTCACAAAGCTCTCCAGCCTTTCTGAGCTGTTACTTTTTTGGAGCCCAGACTCTACCATCAGCAGAAGAAAACGCCGGCCCTGGCCAGAACACAGCGGCCAAGTCTCATCTGTCAGAAACCCAAGGGCCAGACTCTCCAGCCACCGGGTGGGCGGGGCCCGACCAAAACAGAGAGAGGAGGAAGAAAAGAAGAAAGAGTGGAGTGTGGGGGAGAGAGGGTTCGAGAGCGAGAGGAAGCTCCCAGATAAACAGACCGCAGCGCCTCAACTCCTAATCACCCTGCGCTTCCGTTTCCAGACTCTATAATTAGAAGGGCCCCGTCCCTTTTTTCTCTGTATTCCCAGTTGACGCAAATGCTTCTTGTGGCTTGGCACCTCGTTTGGGGCGTGGGTTTTCAAGAGTTTACAGGCCCTGGGCCTTAGCTCTCTGGCTTTCTGGTCGCTCTGATACAGCATGAATAGCTAACCACTGTCTTAATGCACACTTCACTTGGCTTCCCTTCTTCTTTCCTCCCTCCACCTCTGATAATCTGCATGACCCCATCGCTCATCCACTCTGTACCTCCCTCATTCCACTTCTCTGTCGTCTTTAAATATAACCGTTCCAGTCATATACAAGTGTTAAAAAAAGAAACCTTTCAACTCTGAATGAATGTGCAAAATTTTGTAGCACACTTTTTTTTTTCCAGAGAAGAGGGAGTGTTTTCCATCTCCCTCGCACGTGTTGCTGAATCCTTTTAATCTCATGCCATTCCAGCCTCCTCTTTTCACATTTGACATGCCACCCAATAAAGCCCGGCCACTAATTAAAACCTACTGCAGGCTCCACATAAAAGATTCCATGGGGAAAAACTCAGAGGAAAATTACTAATTACTTTAATATCATTTATGTCTGGGAGTCGTCAAAAAGACAGAGGTTTGGACATTTTTTTTCAAATCTTACACTCCATATCAGTGATGCGTTTCCAACATTTTGAGTTACTGCCCAATGGACGGGTTTGTTTGTAACATCTCGAAAGGCTTCTGGGGATGGGTTTTGGGTTGCGCTTGAAAAGCAGTGCGGCGTTTTTTCCTAACCGAGCCAGTTCAGATCTGGGTTTGTTCTGGTGTGGTTTGTTGAGCATGTTGTTTATGGTGAGGGCCTATACTTTCTGGAGTTTGACGAGCTTCAAATAAAACTGCACCAAATGAATGGGCCTGTCAGTGGGGGTTACACTTGTGCTGAGCTGTGGTTCAGTGTTTCGGTGAATCTCAATGCACACACACACACACACTCACACACACACACACTCACACACACGTAGGAATACATAGATTCTGTCTTTTACAGAGGCTCATCATCTTGTCTGTCCTCGGAGAAGCACACGACTAGAGCCCTGCTTTTAACCAGAGGAGCTCTCATGCAAGGGAAGGTTGCATTTTATGACATCGACAAACGATAGCTGGCTTTGTTTTAATGGGCTGGTTCGTTTGTTTTAAAGGCACAGTAATTCTGTCATGCTGTCTAGCATGTGCCCTGCACAGTTGGTAGTGTTGGCTGTCTTTGTGTGAGCCGCTGGAGTGAAATACACTTTAAATATTTTGGTTGGCCTGACTTCGTATCAGTTTACCAGTGGCAGCATTCAAACACACTGGCACGGTTGAAAGGTTTGGTCAACTTTGACAAGAATATAAAGGTTATGGTTTTCTCTGAACTTTCCACAATGAAATAATTTCTACTGAAAGACTGGGAACAGCATGAAATGACATGTTAAATAATCATCACGTATAGGTTTTAGTAGTATCAAATGTATGATTTAAGTATCAAAGTACGAATTTGTAAGTAATGATTCTCTTCTCAACTGATTTGATTGGGATTGTGATTTGCATCACATTGGTTAGGTAAGCGTAATGAAAGTCTAGTCAAGGAAGCTGGCATTTGAAGACAGTATGTATACTGTTGCAAGTATATCTGTATACTGTTGCAAGTATATCTTATAATTGGTAGAAAATATAATGAAATCTAAAATTGTCTTTATTTGATGTGATTTTGTTTCTGTGATTAAATTTTTTTGCACGGGATTCACAAGATTGCCCGAGGCCGTGATATCCTGACTTTAAGTCCATAAAATGAGTCCAGTCCTAAAAGCACTTATCCCATAATGCACTCCTTCATTAAAACCTCACTGCCTGATAAATGTATGTATCACAGGCTTTCTGTGAATTTGTAGTTCCCAAACCTAATTCAAAATGACCCTGATGATGCCATCAAGGGTCAGCAAGACCAGTAAACCGACCTTCATGTATCAAATTGGTGGGGTGCTTCCTCAATCTTTGTTTTGATTTGAGAACACATTTTCCAGTCTGTACTCATTGCAGCAGTTATCCATTAGTTATGTTATTGTTCAGCTTATTTTTTGGAACACATTCTACCAGGGTTGACCAAAAGCAAGTTTATACCTGTAGTTTCTGGCCTGATGTTGCCACACCAGAATACATACTGTAATAAAAAATAAAAAAAATAGAAAGCATGCAGTGGAGGAATAAAAAGAACCTAATGTAGACAATATGGCCGCTTACAAATACTAAATGAAGCATACAATACAGAAGCATATAAATAAAGCAAACAGCACATTAATGTCAAAGCAAAAACTACACATAAAACCCCAGTAGACTACATAAACATGATCATGATGATGATAACCAATGTTGAAGCCATTCAGTGAGTGATTCCTACTGTAAGGTAGGGGTGTAAGAAAATATTGATCCACTAGAGTGTGGTAATGTTTTGTTTTGTGGTATTATTATTATTATTATTATTATTATATCGATTCTTGATTTTTGCATTTAAACCCCCAACCGCTAGATAGCACTGTCATAAACTTAAACTGTGGGCTAGGATGTTAGAAAGTACAGGAACTGTGATAAATATAAATGCAGATCACACTGTTCTGGTTGCATGAAATTTGTAAACATTTATTTTAATCAGATTTTATGCATATCGTGGTGTGTTCTTTAGTTTTTCTAAAATTAGATTTATAAAAATCACCTCATATCGCCTTGCTTACATTATCGCAATATATCACAAAAAATAAATCCTAACCACTGTATCATGATACGTATAATGTTTCCAGACTTGCCCAACTGTGATGCTGAGGACTGTGTGTGTGTTTGTTGTAGGAATGCTGCTGGTGACTGCTGACACCCTGGGCCACGATTTTCACGTCTTCCAGATCCTCACCCACCCATGGGCATCCTCACAGAGCGCTGTTCACCACCTCTACACCCTGCATCGTGGGGAAACTGAGGCCAAGGTCTGAGACACACACACACACACACACACACACACTCACCTCACAAATTTCATCAGCTCTAAAAAAGTAAAAAAAAAAAATGAAGTACGTTAAACTAAACGTATAAACCATTATCAATGCTGGTCCGTCCACATAAAACAAAAGGCTTTGTACGAGAGATAAAGAAAGTTATGACACCAAGCAAAAGCATTAGAATCTAGCCCAAAATAAAGGGGATGCAGGGAGCAAATGCCAAGAAATACTCCAGTTCCAATTTTTGTAGTGTTTGGAATAAGGGTCATTGACTGTGGTTTGCTCTGCCAACAGGTGTGTGCTGCAATTTTAACACAGAAAACATAAGCAACCAGAGAGCAGGCAAATGGCCCAGATTTAAAGCAACTCATCAGTTAATCAGCATTATTTACGGTCTTTCTTCCTCCTCCTCTCCCACGCTAAACACTCACACACTGCTAAATGTTTTCCTGACACCTAATTGAATCAGGCGTGTAGAAGTTGACATAGAGCAAGTATGTTTATCTAAAGAGGGCTTTATCCCCAGTGCGTGCCTTATTTCCTGTCAGTAGTAGACAGTTCTTCTTCCTTCCAAACCACACACACGCATTTAAAACATAGACAATTTGTGGGAAAATCAGCCATGACAAGTAAAAAAAACATTCAACTACTGCTTTACAAAAAATACAAGAACAAATCATTACATGTTCCAATCTTCTTCCTCTCGCCCCCTCCATTCTCCTTTCTCTTGAAAATGTTATAGAAGGAGAGCTTCTTTCACTTTCTCTCACTTTTCTTTCCCTTCCGATAGAATTCTAGCATTTGAGGAGACCATCTATGAAAAATTGCTTTAAATACTGTGTGCATATAACGCATTTCAAATTGGTGGGGCCAATAAGCTCCGCAGTATCACTGCTATTTATTGGTGTTTCATTTTCAGTAAATCTTTAAAGCTAACGAAGTGGCGGATAATGGCAGCGCCAGGCTGCCAACATTTGGATGAGAAAGTTTGATTTACGTCACATGACACAATAAGCCAATACATTTTTTACATACTTAATAAAAAAGCCTCTACAAAGAAATTAGATTTTTTTTTATGTTCAAAAGAAAGTAAGGCTCTGGCCCTACTGGTTCCGCAATCCTCGATCGAACAGAAAAGTACTTTCAGTACTTACAAGTTCAGTTATAAAGGTGGTTAAGATGCTGTAGAAACAGTCACTCATGATCTCTCAGTACAGTGTGTACTAAAGGGACTGAATCAGGGATAGTCATAGTCAGACAATGTGGGTCAGATGTTTGCAGGTGTATGTTAAAATTGTATATCAAGACAGACAGGATAACAGATGTCTTTGTGATTCACCGTTAAAGTTGGTAATCCGTTCTTAAAGTATATTTAACTACAGGTAACCAGTGCAACAATATCTGAATTACATTATGTTACCATTTACCTTTCACTGGTGAAATTAAGGTATGTATTAGACTGATAACCATCCATAACTGATATGGACATAATATAAACGCAGTATAATGGTTAAGTGGAGGAAACACTGTTGCATGAAGTACAATGGCATTCTTTGTGTCCACCTTGTTCATTATTATTATTATTATTATTATTAGGAAACCTTGGAATGTATAATTGCTTAACTCCCTTAAAAACACAACAGTCTACACACAGATATAACCAAAATGCTTTCCTGTTGAAAAAATGTAAAGTAAGAAGTATCCACTATTTTCTCTTGACTTAACATATTTCCAATGGGACATACTTTGTAAAATATAGTTTAGGATCAATAAATATGTTTTTGGCACAGTGTTTGGATTTCTATCATTCACCCAGTCAATTCCCATGTGAATTCCCATGTGAATTCCCCCTTTATAGACCGGAAAACAAAATAGGTAGGGTTCCATTGCAGTAGAGGCACTTGCTAGAGTGGAGCAACCAAAAGTGGGTTGGGCCAAACAAATCCTGTGCATTGGTCATTTAATGCCATTTAAAATAAAACTGACAAATATTCTTTTTAAAGTGGTATTAATTGAAAAAATCAACTTGATTAAACCTATATTTAAAAATGACATCAAAAAGATCTGCCAACGTAGGCTATGTGTAATATCGGTTGACTTTTTTAATGATAGCTGTAAAAACTCAGGCAACCCACACAAGACAGATGCCTATCGATCGATCCACAATACATTTAAAGTTTATATCGGGGCCTTGTTGAGATGAGCAGGGCAATGGAAATTAATTTGATTCCAGAAATCATAAATGAAATGTATCAATGTTTAATTCAGTCATCACCTTCCAAGTTAAGATATATTGTGCCTCTTTTAAATTTCCTGTACCCTCTCAGCCGCGACATGCAGAGACTGCAGTGCACGTTAGAAGCGCTTACTCAACAAAACTACTTCGGGCCTTGTTCGGTTCAGGATTATTGACTGGGAAAACACACCGTCACACACACACATTCTCACAGCCTGCCTATAGTTAATGTATGACCAAACGGCAGGTCCGCTGACCGGCTGCACACTGAGCCTGCTTTGATCCAAGCCGTTGTAAACACTGAAAGCCGGCCTTAGCCTAGTGCTTGGGCCAGGGGTTATCACCACACACTCTCTCACACACACACAGACACACAGCGGAGAGTGATAAAGTCTACAGTTAGGTGGGTGGAGAGACGCCTTATCTGTCTCCAGCGGCCAAACATGCGGCTGGCTGTCAGTGACCCGAGGCCAGGTAAACAGACCTGCAGCTGATAACAGCTGTAAGGGGCTGAAGGAGGACCAGAATGTAGATGAGAGTGGAGCCACGGGGCAAACTGGAGAGTGCAAGTCACTGAGGTTAAAGGCGTGACACTCCATTACTGCTGAACTTTACAGCCCTGCACCATCAGCTGTGATTGTGATTGGGTTTTGAAGTAACCAGGCTACTGTTGGCATTCTGCAAGAACCTGATTACTTTAACTTTGTGTAAATTAGACACCTGATTTCCTCAGCCAGAAATCTTCTAGAGAATGTTGATTGCTTGGCCATGTATACGGGTAACTGGGTTTATAATTATGCATCCTCGTATTAAAAATAAATATATTAAATATTCAATACTAAAAATGAAACTAAGACGTATATAATATGTCCTTTTTGAACTTATATAGTATATGTTAAAATTCCAGAAGCAGCATGTTGTATCACTAATAAACTAAGTAAGCCATGGTTAAAGTAAAGGGTTAGGGGTGGTTAGAAACCTGATTAGGGACCTGCAGCTTATCTGTGGAGGTTTTACAGTAACCAGGTTGCTACATTACATAAAAACGCATTGCCTGATTTTCTAAGTAACCTGATTTGTCATAGTAACCTGGTTACATGTGTACCTGTGAACATACTAATTTAGCATTAGCCAATTTTATGCCAGTATGTTGCAACATGCGGTCTGTTTTCATGTACTAAAACCATTGAATTTTATTGGGAAAACTCATTTTATTTGGCAAGTAAATGCACATACTTAATGTACTAAAATACTTAAACTTCAGCATTTTTCAACCTGGATGCTTTTTTCCAATGTTTTGTGTCTGAGTGACTAATGAACAAGAGTGCTGAAGCCTGCAGCCTAGGGTTGCACAATTGATCGAAATATTATCGAAATTGCAATATGACCAAGTGCGATACCCAACTGGCAGAAGCTGCATTTTTTTTGCTAAAGGTAAACTATGTGACAAACAGCATTCTAATGAAATACTGTAATAAAGTGCTGCAGAAATACTCTTTCTTACTTACAAATCTTGTTGTACAGATGTAAGAAAACATGTTTGTTATAGACCCCAACCATTTTCTTCAGTGAAAATGAAAATTGTGATGTAAATTATTAATTTATTATTAAATTATTATTCCCTCTAATTTTGAATAATGTTGCAATCACAGTATTTGATCTGATGAAACATTTCAGTTGAATTAAATCAATAAAAAAACTTTATGTTGACCACCAATATAGTGTTGATAAGTTTAGTCGTGCACCAATCCAACTCGATACCAATTCTGATAAGTCACATCTGTGTACTTCACTCATCAGAATCATTTTTCTGTAAGATAACATGAGGTGGGGGATTGTTGTGGAACAAAATTTTATAAAGACATGACACAGTTTTTAGAGATATATGGACCTCTAGTAGTGCTATGGAGAACTGGTTATCTGTGTGAGGCCTGCCAATGGTTTTCCACTACTCCACTGATCCACATGTGGTGGTATTGTGCAACGGTATGCATGCTGTGCCAACAAAGGCAGGGAAGAACAAGACTGCTAGCTGATAAACATGGATGCAAACAATTCTGGATTTAAAATACTAAAAACTGGCTTTGCAAATGTTTTTTGACATTGATCAGGTGGCAGGAAACATGATTCGATGAATCCTGGATGTGCAAATAGTCAACTGTTTGTCTTTATAAGTCAGGGATGTGGTAGCGGAGTATCTGTGAGTTTGTTTTGTCATTGACACCTTCTTTATTTGTTTGTTTGTCCTCTCTTCAGTCTTATCTGTCAGTCCATCTTTGTTGCATTCTTGTCATTCCTTCACAGTTCCTCTTAGGTGAACAGAGCTGCCTAATCTTTTTAGCAGTTTAGATTTTTTTTTAAATGTCAGAAGCATTAAACATGTCTTCTTGGCATCTTTCTGACTGCCGAGGATGTCATCAAGTTCTTCGTGTATGAAGACAGGAGGGATAGCTTTCCAGCCCCTGTGGAATGTGCAACCTCCGCACTGGCATCATGCATGTGACCGAATACAGTTACATTCCACCTTTTTAAGATAACGCTTGACAACTGTTTGATATCTGTCACACAATCACAGCAACCCTTCAGGTAATCCCCTGCCTGATAAAATGGATTTGACAGTAGAGTCCAGGCACCCATTTACAGTTGGAGCCCTGACAGGTCTATTACGACCAATTACGACAAACACAAAGTAGCCCTTTCTCATCTCCAAGTCATCCCTAATCAGCCCAAGCAGAGGTCAGGCCTCCTCTTTCACTCATCTTTGTGAAGTACAGAAACTGTCTGGTATGCAGAGGATGCCCCATTACCTGTCATTGCTATGGACAATTACCTAGTCTGAACTGGCAAAAGATTAGAGAGGCCTGCAGGTACGGAGCTGTCTCGCTGATTGGCTGACTCACTTGCTGGCTAAAGAGTTTGACATTCCACATCTTAACTTTCTCCGGGACCCTTTCGTTTCATTTTCTTCCAGTCCGATCCACTCTCTCCAGCCTACTATTTTTAATAGTATGCAGAATGATTGCTGGTGTTTCGGCACACTATCACCTCATCAGTCTGTCACTCCTTTGTCACTGCTTTGTCTTTTTTCAGATTCTCTCTCCCACTCTCCTTTGCTTGTATTGTCTCTTGAAGCCTATCTGTCTGGTTTCCTGCATGTCTAACATGCTCAGAGAGATCCTATCTTCTCAAGTGTCTGCTCCCTGAGAGTCGGTCACTGTTTGAGGAGGAGGACTAACAAAGGACGCCATCAAGTCTTTTGTTTTTTTCAGCTCATATCACATTTGCACCTTTGCCAAAAGTTATTGTGTAATCCTCTCACTCTGGTCGACTTTTGTCAAGCTCCTCGGACGGATTTGTTTATATGTGTGGTAAACACTTAGTCCTAGTCACGCTAATTTTGTGGCAGACTGGAGTTTGTTGCCATTTCTTTTTAGGCACGGGACGATATGAAAATTCAATGTAACAGTTACCCCGGTCAATAATATAATTGCGATTCACGAAATAATCCATATAATCATCAATTAAAATGGCACCTTACATTTTGTTAATGGCCTATTGGCAGTATGTTTTCATTAGTGTATAATCACCTGAAAATGAGAATGATTGTGTTTTCATTACCTTAGAATGAGCCGTTCAACTGCAGAGGAAGAGGATCCTCTTTTACGGAGTCTGCCATGTTTCCACAGAGGCAAAGCAGAGGTTTGGTCAGACCAAGCTATCTTGATAGGGCCTTTTGCATTTTTTGGAAGTTTTGCACCCACCATAGTTTCTCCTACGTGCTTGGAATGGGAGGGTGAGGTGAGGGTTGTTGCAATCAGTGAGTAAATCGCTAGATGCCATTAAAGCCTACACACTGGATCTCTAAGAAACCAAATTTTTTTATTGCATCACAGATGCAGGCTCTTTCGTTCTTTACTTTGGAATCTGTAGTATTTCCACACATCTGGTTTAACTTCTTTTGTGGGGGATAGAACGGGTGAGCCGAGACTTCAGCCATGATGACAAGTTTAGGATTTTAGAACGACTGGAGAGATGCAAGTTCTCACTTGTGGCAGTTCAAAATAAATCAGGAAATTAGCGACCTAGACAGCTTCTTCAAATCAAGCCATGAGCTGTGAGTATATTCACGATTATCCCGATTCACTGTCTTAAAACGTATTTAGTGACAAAATTAAATAATTATGAATCAATTATTTATTTCCCTAAATAAATAAGCATTATTATTATCTAGCGGTGAGATTGCATATGGCTACAAACTAAAACCCCTTGACTCAACCGAGTGCAAAGGAGAAACTACGGCGGCCTTGCGAAAGCCCCTATCTAGAGCCATTGTTTGGTTTGTCCATTCTGGTCTGCTGTAGAAACATTGCGTAACACATTGGGGAGTCTGTAAAAGAGGACCCACAAAGATTCTTATTATCGGGTGATTATACACTAATCAAAACATACCTCTAAATATCATATTCCATTTCTGCCAATAGATCCTCCTAAATGTTACACATATACTTTTAGAGTCATACGTTTAATAATTACAAACAGCAACATTCTAACAATAGAAATTGTTAGCAAAACTATGCATATAATTGCACTTCTTGAAAGAAAATATAATATTTACATTATCATAGGTGTTCCAGAGAGTCAAATCCTATATTGTAAGTACTATTTCAGCATCCTGCAGCTTGTTCACACTGAACCAGATTTACTAAGAACGTAAGAAAATGGCACAACACTAATGTGCGCTGCAGTTTTCATTGAATTTGTGGCCACAGTCTGTGTGTAATCAGGGCCTGATTAAGTAAGACAGCAGCTCATTATGCTGTCAGCTCCTGGACTGAGTCTGGGCCTCAAATTCTGAACAGCATCATTTTGTAGCTTACAGTGGAGCAGGTAGAGCTATGGATATGGGGTTGATCCAACTGATAAAACCAGACCCTGCCAATACTGGTAAATGCAGCCAAATGTAAGCTGTAAATGTCTTATCAAAAGAGAGAGGAGTGATAACCTGTGGTGAGTTCACTGAGCGTCAAGTTCAGAAGCAGGTTTTGTTTGCTGTTATAGAGTAATCAAATATTGCATTTATTAATAGTTATTGCAGAATTGTTCTCTGTTTCATCTATTCTATATTTTATTGTCTTTTATTTATTTTGTTTTTTTTTAGATACAAGCCTTTAGTTTTTAAAAGCTTATCTAAGGTAAGAAAAGTGATACGGTGCAGCTCATTCTGATGTCACTGATTTATTTAAAACACAGTTGAATTCACATTTTATTTTTTCCGTTTGCAGTATGCAAAATTATCTCTGACAATTGGGGATAAAAAAATACACTAATTTTTACTGCCTAAAATATGCCTATATGCAGAGCGAAGAAGATAAAACACACACCTGCAAAGCACAGCTGTATAACAGACCCGTCACCTGCAATTATCTCTAAATCAGTTCCGGGATCCGACCTTTACCATGTTAACTCAGTATAAGACTCGCAACTTGACCACAAGGGCAATTCAGGCAAAAACTATAGGTGGCACATCCAGAAGCTCCCTCCACATTTTCAGGAAATTCTTTTCACTTGTGTTTTGACCTGCTCAGACCAACATCTTCTTTCAAGATTTAAAAACTGTTTAAGAACTTTTTGGTTAGCTTAATTTTCAGAAATGCCAACATTTGTGAAATGAAATGATGTGTTGCTTATTTGAAATATTCATGGGCCTGGTAAAAATGGAATATCTGTTTGGCACATTCTCTGTCTCATCCTCCTACTGTCCCCACCCTCTTTCCAGGTCCAGGACATGTGTTTCAGCCAGGACAGTCGCTGGGTAGCCATCAGCACCCTCCGCGGCACCACCCACGTATTTCCCGTCAACCCCTACGGTGGCGCACCCTGCGCCCGCACACACATGTCCCCGAGGGTGGTCAACCGGATGTCTCGCTTCCAAAAGAGTGCCGGCCTGGAGGAGATCGAGCAGGAGCTGAACAGGGCGGCTGCGTTAGGAGGTGGAGCTGGCGGAGGAGGCATCGGAGGAGGTGGCTGCATTCTGGGCGGGGGAGGAGGCATCGGGGGCCGCTGTAGCCCCATACCTGGCCTGTCCAGCAGCCCCTCGGGGTCTCCGCTGCACGGTGAGGAGCTGGGAGGGATGGGAAGTGAGGGTCTTACTGATGTTGTTGTTTGTTTGCAGGATCCAGAGTTCACAGGGTTAGGGTTACATATTATTGGATGTTATGAATTCGACCAAATACCCTGGTGACATTCAGGTCCTCTGATGATAAATAATCATGATATCTCTTTTAAAAACATCATATCGGCCACTGCCAACTATATTTTAATTTATTTTGCCATCTGATTAGAGCTTAGGAGAAAAGTTTAAAGTTGCTGCAAGCTATACTTTTTTGTTCAGATAAGTGTTAAATAGCTCTACATTCAGTGTTCAGTAAATAGAGTACATTAAATAAATAAAAATACTCTGGTATCCCGTTCTCACTTCATCCACTCAGCAGACCGAACTCCACAAAGAGGCGGTCCTGAAGGGCAGGAAGTAGATTATCAGTGTGGTGACGTGGGGAGGAGGGAGGGGACTGTTCACTGCAAGAACGGACAGGAAGTTAGCCAGAATGCTAATTTCACTTTTCTCTTTATTTTCTCACTACATTTAGTTTATTTAAGTAACTGCATTATTTATTGACATATTCAGTTGTACTTTGGACTGGTCAGGTAGCCTTTTACTGCTTTTTGTTGGATTTTCGGGCTTGATATTACTGGCATCAGTGGTCATCAACCATCAATGTATGTAATGTGATGAAATGTTCTGTACCTTTATTTGGGCCGGAGATACAAAATATGTATGCAGTAGTTTGCAGTAGGGTTGCAATTAACCATTACTTTCATTACAGATAAAAATCAGTTATTCGGTCTCTGCCATCAAACAAGCATACATTTTTCATAATTATCTAAATAATTGTCAATTGATTTTCTGTCAATTGACTGACCTGAACTGAATAATTATTGCCCTTCTGAATTTAATAACCTAGTTGACTTAATCATCAACAAAAAAAGTTTACACATCCAACAGACACAAGTCAACATTAACATCCATTTAGAGTCGTATTTCTGCCACCTGATGAATAAAGTCCAATATATACTCTCCTTTTAGCTCAGTTTTAGTCTCTACCAACTGCTGAGAAAAAGAATCTGGCTCTTTATCTGTCAGATGTTTATCACAGCTGTTTTGTTAGGAATAGCTGCCCTGCGGAAGTTGATGTGAGCTGAAGCATACAGTGAATGACTGTCAAACCAAAACAAAAAGCTAAAGGAGGCTAAAAGTCTCTGTAGAGCCTCAGAGTTTCAAGATTAGAAGTAAAGTATTAAGTTGCTTCAGGCTAGAGATTGCTCCAGTCCGTGTGTGTGTGTGTGTGTGTGTGTGTGTGTGTGTGTGTGTGTGTGTGTGTGTGTGTGTGTGTGTGTGTGTGTGTGTGTTTCCAGTGACTGGTCATCTCAGTAGCTCTTTTCCAGGGACTCTGATCTGTCTGCCACAACCTTGTCTCTCTTGTTTGTCAAACACCAGTGTGGGCTGCTCACACTGTCTGTGTGTCCCTAGCTGACATAGATACACACTGATAAACACACACTTTGTGTCAGCTGCACTGCCTGACCCCAGAGGTGTTACTCAGAGTAAAATATCACAGTTCTCATTAGTCATGGGTTTCCAGGAATATCCCTGAGCTTTAGTAGGTGAACTACAGCCAGGGTGAGGTCAAGAACTTGATAAACACTTCAGAGAACCAAATGACTGGGAATTGACCAGTGGGTAATTTTACATAATATTGTAGAATGTATTTTACAACCTTTTTTATGCGCTCATCATGCACTAGATGGTTTTCAGCTTACTGGAGAGGTAAGCAGGGCTTTAACCCTTCCGAATTGAGGATGAAATGGCGTTTTTTAGTATAAAAAGTGGAAAATCCAAGTCAGGTAGGAAGCCGCTGAATATATTCCACCGAACATCAGCTCCCCTATTCTGACTGTGCAAGATGGTTTGTTACACTGAACCATCTAGGAAGTAAGCAAAACTGTTTGGAAAAGGGCAGGTACTTTGAAAAAATACTCAGCAGGTGATTGGATGAACCATCTGTCTGTCACTGTCTAGCACAGGTGAACTTCAACCAGTCAGATCAACAAAGCACATAAGCTCTGGTAGCAGCCTGGTAGGTCTACCAGTTGAGCTACCAGGCTGCCCCATGTTATGTTTTTACAAATGTCAGCATACTGTTCTCATAGTTCATCCCAGCTGTTGTCGCTGCTTCTTTTCCAATTCTCAGTGGATTGTTGATGGATTTAGTCTCCCAAGATCCGGTAATGTCAGATACCATAACTGACAGAAACATTATGTTACTAAGTGCAACATGCTTCTCATTAAGGGCAATGCAAGTGGATGCTATTTAACACTGTTAACTATATTAAAGTGGATATTGTTGCTATATTTTTTGCACACAATTTAACTGTTGGTATGTTTGGTAAAATTTTGATTCATACTATTTGTGGCAGAAGTTTTTCTACTTCTGTATTCTTCTCCAAACTGGGGTGCACGCTGACCCCTGTCTACTGCACGAAACATACTGAGTATAGAGTAGTACCTCATACAATCTAACTAATAATTCATTTTTATAAGATTACACATAGTTTTTGCCATATCGTTTATCCTTTACAAGTGCATTTTTATAGCCACAATGTGCTTTCTCCTAAGCTGTTCCCAGGCTCTATTCTTTAAGTACTCTTCCAGTCTTCATATGGGGCAGAATAGGTGACAGAAGACGCTGGGACCAAAAGGTCAGGGTCAAGTAATGTTCTTATCTGCCCGCCCCAGAACTCGCACTGCACCCCCAGTCACGTACACGCACACACATACACACTCTCGAAAGACGGCGCCCTCGCTTCCTCTCTCCTTCCTGTCTTCCTCGTCTAGACCCAGACCCCTCTGTAACCCCTACACCAAAACACACACACACACACACACACACACACACACACACATTCCTCCACACTGTGAAAAATAGGCCATCAAACATTAAAAGGATGTCTGACTTTGGAGAGTCACTGCTCCGCTGCGATGAGAGACAGAGAGGGACAGAAACATCAAAGGTGGGGTAGGAGGTGAAAGTGAGCGAGCAAAGTAATGAGGTGCAATTGAGAAAAATGAAGGAGAGATAGGACGGGGGAATGAAGGAGGGGCAGCGGCAGACAGAGGGAGCGAAAGATAAGTTTGTAGTAGCAGCGCTGAAAGCCAGGGTCTCTGGGAGCGTGGTCGTAAATCACACTTTTGTTTCAAAGGAGAGCATTAGGACCACCTGTCAACAATTAGTCCTCACAGTGATACCTTATTGAGTGTGTGTGTGTGTGTGTGTGTGTGTGTGTGTGTGTGTGTGTGTGTGTGTGTGTGTGTGACATTTGAAGAAGATAAACTATCTACAAACTGGTCATTGTTTTATGGTAAAGTACAAAAAAAAGGAGCAGGTCAGAATGAAAGATTAGAGTCGAGCTGCAGTGAAGTTTACTCGACTCTTGGGGAGAAAATTGAAGGTTTTCATAACTCTAATATTTTACAGTGCATAATATAGTCCACAGGAAATTGAATTCAGGTTTCACACTGCTTTTATCAAGGTGTTAATCCATACCATACGCTACACTAGCTCACTTTCTGATAAACACAAAGCACCTCACTGTGCGAGCTGTGAGTCAGTGTTACGATCTCATTCATATGGTAGTATCTAGCACTTTTGAAGTTCGGTATGTTACAGTGACCTCTTATTTTTTGTGTGGGGTGTGTCTGTGCTCTGATGATCACATCAGACATGTTTCTGGAAGCACCTGCTCCTTTTAACCCACACTGCAAATAATTGTACAAACCAGCAGAGCAATGTGCAATCTAGAGCAGACCTTTATAAAGTATGGCACCTCTTTATGCCCTCACCCCTCCAAAATAAAATGAACACACATATAATACATACCATGCACACCATTTTCAGCTTGATGTGAAATATGTGACATGGATGACATCAGAAGTAAGTGACTGATATATTATTGCCCTATTCTCAGTCACTCTGAAAAAAGTGTTTGTGTCATATCTTACATTAAACCATGAATAACTAGAAAGGCAATCATAGAGTGCAGACCTCTGCCAAGGCCAGTAGTCCAGTCTTCTGTGAGGTTGCCCGATTGCTTATTTGTCACATACCTGCAGCAGTAATGTTACACTACTGCTGCACTTAACAGCAAATCAGTTAATACATTACATTGAAGCTCTGCCCTCTTAAAAAAAGGCTCTAATAACTTAATTTGTGCAATTAAGGGTAATTTGCCTTAATACTAGTGAAGTGATCCGTCTGAAGTCCAGTAAATCTAAGTGTAACAACACTCCTTATCCAGTCTGTGGTTAAGCTGTTTGACCGAAAGTAAATCTTTAAAAATGAAAAGTTACAAGACACTTTGGTTATCGGTTTAGTCTAAAACTCTTATTCCACAGTCTGATTTACTCCAGCTGAGAGCTGTTGACTATGAAATCAGTAAATCAAAAATACCACAGCATTAATCGTAGCAAGAAGCATGATTCAATACTCAGTTTTCTTAACACATAAGACTTTCAACCAGTAGTAAAGAACTTTAAAAAGTTATATATCAGTGTTAGTATGGCATTATTCTGCAGACCACTGTGTGTTTAACCAATTTAACAAAATAATGAAAAATGTGTTTTCTGATTTCTGAATGAATGAATCAGCAATCTCTCTACTTTTCAAGTTTGTTCCTCGTCAGCTCAAAGAAAAACAGTCATCTTGAAACTTTATGCAAACAGATTTGATAGATAAAATAAAATAATTTGATAAAATCGAAAAGCTAGGACTCTTAAATTGCCCTTTTTGTAGTGCTCTTTTTTTATGGTGTGGTCCCAGCAGCTGTGCCTTCACCAGGTCACACACTATGCAATTTTATTCGCTGCACGCTGCATTTTTGGGGCTTCTCAGGGTGTTGAAAATTAAGTCTATGATAAATTTGATTTGTCAGACAAGCTCTTGTGCCGAAACAAGATGATCCTCACCCTCAAAAGCAAGCATATATTTATATGGTGCAAAAGTACCAAAAAGTGCATATCACAGTAGGTCATTATCAGTTCACCAGTGAGATCTCTGAAGGGCAACGTCATGTAGGTCTCTGTGTGTCTGTTATTTTGATGATAAATTGGTTTCAAGGCATCCTGCCACATGTAAATTTAGAAATCCAGCCCCTTCCACCACTACCGCTGCCACCAGCGTTGATAAGAACTCCATAATTTGCGCAGTTTTCACCGGATGCAAACACATTGAGTCACATTTGCTTTTGTGTCTGCCTTCCGCCTGTTTTTGCGCAGCGGGTGTGAATTTTGGGCAGTGAAGGCGGTTTTCTTAGGCTGGCAGAAAGCAGCAGGGTGAGGCAAGCTTGGGCCGGGCCACCTAGCCACAACAGCTGCTCTGTGATTGTCGCCAGCGAGGACAGCGTTGATTTTTGGGAAGGAACTGTAGAAAAGTACACATCCTTCTCAAAGCTGCCAGCCCAGGCCCGCCAGCACGCCTAAAAATAGAGGCTGCAATTGGCCGTCTTCTTGTCACTGTTAAAATCTGGGATGGCTATTTATGTCCCTGTATACAGTACATTTTCTCCCCCTCCGCCCCCACTTTTTTCCCCAAAGCCTTTCCTCTGTGTGATCAATGTATTGTCATTTGAGGTGATGACCCATAATGTGAGCGTCCCACGCTGTAAAGCGCGGTTTGTCTGCGGCCCAGCGCATACAAGGCTTGATTAGTAAGTGCAGTTTCTGTGCGCAGGGCAGAGGTTATTGAGGCTATACCAGGCATATGGCAGCCACTGTACAGTTTTATTATTCAGATGTTTTTCAGATCCAGCCACAGTACTGTATAATACAGCAGTGCGCGGTGCAAACAGGTTCTGAGCACTCCAAAAACAACTCGATCATAATAATCTAAAAACCATCTTTGATTTTTCCATTTGATCTGCGTTCATATTTCTCTGCGAAAGTCTGTACTTTGTCCTCTAGTGCGGTAGGCGGAGAGCACTCTTTTATCTGCTGATTAGGAGTCAGTTTTTCTCCTTTCAACATGAAATACTGTTGAACGTCTCTGCTTTCTCCTTTCCTGCGACACTCTCGTGACAGTTATGACTCGGTTTGCATTTTTTGAACATGCATGGGCGCCTTTCGCGTGTATACACAGCACCGGCCATACACTTCCCAACCATAAAACATCAACACGAGGCTATTAGTCAGCGCAACAGATTTGTTTCCTCACCGAGCAGAAGCCTTGGTGGTCCGATTGCGGGGGCCATCTGCGCCCTGGCGCTGGTTCAGAGAGAAGGGGGGGAGGCAAAAAACAAGGTGTGACGGGAAACTGTTAATTCACTTGTTGATAAAGGGGCACTTCCTTTCTGCTATTAGAGGCTGACGGCTTGCTTATTTGGGTTTGGACTTTTGTTTTATCTCGCCTCCACCTCCCCTCCTCCCCCCAGCGCTCCCCCTTCATCAGTCATCGTCCTGTGGTGAAAAACACCAACGCTCTGCAGAGGTCGATGCCAAGGAAACATTACCTCATAACTGCTGGTGTGTGACACGTATGTACACGACCTCACTGTGACCCTGTTTTTGACAGTATGGTTACTGTAAGTTAAACAGTTACAGTCAGAGATGTCGAAACCTCAGCTTCACGCAGATAGCGGATGGATTTAACAGAGCCAGCTAAAGCATGTTCATTTCAAAAACGTGTAAACAGTATGAAACAGTGAGATAGATGACTTGTCCAGATTTCAGTCATCATGATGAGCTGTCTGCCTTGGATCAGTGTCCAGCCTGAGACTGAGCTAACCAGCATTCATAAAGCCACCACAGGCCCACATGTTCACCATGTTTTTTAATTTTAACTTTGCTTTTTCATTTTAACTTTTTTTACTCTACTTTACTTTTCTTTCTACTACATCCCATTGTAGTTGCTGATATCTGTGTCTCCATGTCTGTCTGTCTATCTATTAGGGATTCACTTTTCTTCAGACCAAATACAAGTACTTACCTTTGGGTACCTGCTGATACAGAGTACAGAAAGGAGTTCTTGATAATACCGTTACAGTTCTAACAATGACTTTAAAAACATGTTTTGTTTTCATCAGGTGTTCCTCACTTCCTGACTCTAACAAATGAAATGTTGTCAAAGTTGCTTAAAATATCCCCTACCTCAACTATCAAGAGGTCTTTCTATCCATACACTTTTTCTACACTATATAGATATGGTGATCCAATAGTGATACAGTAAAGTACAGTAAATGTCTGTAAAATACTAAAACTGAGATTCTGAGAAATAGTAGTTGACAAAACAATTCATTTACTTGCTTTTCTGGAGCTTTCTTTCATATTATATGATCTTCACCTGCAGATAGAGTTGTCACGAAATTGCAAGTAGATTTTTTTCCTCAGCACTTTGAGAACTTTTGTCCATGTTGGTTCAAAAGTTGAGACTGAAAGAAATTGAAACCCTATCTGCTGAGGACGGCCAAATACTACAGTATACTACTACAGTTGATAAAAGTCGTATGCTAAAGTTTTATATAAAATAAAGTAAATAAAACAGAACAAGGAGCATGAATAACCCACAAGTACACATCGGTCACATAGTGAAGAGTTTGCAGAAATACAGAGTTAGGATAGTACCGTTAAGTGGAAAAAAAGAAAGGAAAACTTTAATTGCTGTTTTAAGGCCATAACAACCAAATTAGAGGAGTAGCCACCATGCTATACATTATATAGGAAAAACCTGATGGTTGACAAATGAATATCCCACCTAGAAGTGACATTCCAAGGTGATTATAGTTTTCAGCCAGATTAGGGAATATATATTTTAGTGTCCAATTCTAGACAGTATATTCAATGCATCCATAGTTCCATAATCAGATTTCCACATCTGGAAAAAATTGTTTTAGTGATATTGTTGAAATAATAAATAATGATTTTCATCTCTATTCTACTTCCAACCATTGAAGTGACAGTTAAGAGTGAAAGTGCAAAACATATGCAGGAGAGAGTTTTGTGTTGCCTCTGTATAGCCTAGAGCTGCAACAATTAGTGGATTAATAGATTAGTTGTGAACCATTACATTAATCAGCAACTATTTTGATATTCAATCGCTTGTTTTGAGTCATTTAAAAAGCAAAAACATGTCCACATTATCTGATATCAGCTTCTCAAATGTGAATATTTTCTGGGTTTTTTTAGTCCTCTGACAGTAAACTGAATGTCTTTGGCTTGTGGACAAAACAAGACATGTTAGGCTGTCACCTTGGGCTTTGGGAAACACTGATCAACATTTTCTGGACCAAACAACTAATGGTTTATCAAACAGATTAATGAAAGTACTGGTTGGTTGCAGCCAAATGTCGTCCAAGGGTCAGGGCTTACACAAGGAGCACTATTATCAGTGCCCCCCTCTTTTTGACCTTGACCATGTCTTATGTGCATCTGTACACACACAGAAACATGAGCGTGCTCATGCTGAGGCTCACCCCTGACATGTAGTTCACACATTTTATCAGTGACAGCTTCCTTTGCTTTATCCGCTGACATTTGTGCCATGCTTCCGTGTCTCGGCGGGAAGCTAGAAATAAACAGGAACAGTCAAAGAATTTGGAGATAATCAGGAAATATCAGTAGTTGACAATTTTGTCCCTGGAAAACGCTGAAATAAACATTCCGAGAACTCTTTATTCTTCTAAAACATTAGATAGTTCTCAGCTAAAAAGCACTATTCAGAAAATCATTCATAAAGCAGGGAGAATATATGAGTAGTGGGTCATGGAAGTCTACAATTACTACAAAGCCAAAGTCATGGAATCTACATTAAAGCTTGGTGGCAGGCCCTGTGTTCGAGTACCACAGTTGTCCTCCGTGTGGCGCTGTGAGGTCAGGATTCCCAGCAGTCTGGAGAGGGAGGAGCGGAGCAGCCGGCCCTACAGACGGAGGGGAAAGGAGTTGTAAAGCTTGAGTTCTGCTGCGAGGGTTTTGCCTTGATACAAATCTAACAACAGTGAAAGAGAGGGGAAATTTCTCTGGCTTTTTTAATGAATGGTCACTTCCTCCAGCTAAAACAACTTGCAGCCCTCCTTTGGAGTTTTTTTTTTTAAAAAGAGGCAGTCTGAACATTTTTGTGTTGAATGCAGAGATCTCTTAGCTGTAATCTCTTCTTTCTTTCATTATTGTCTTTAGAAGATAATGAGGAAAGTGAAGACCTTTTCTTCATTAGATATTATATTTAAAAATGTTTAAACTGCTCGTTTTCCGAACAGTGTTTGTTCCCATAATTCTTGCATTTCATCAGACACACAGTATCCATCATTACATTCAAATCCCTCTGTGTATATCTTAATAATTTACCCCACAAATTACAAGTCAGCAGGAAATAGGAAATGACAAATAGCTTTCTAAAAGGAGCAGATGTTCTTTTAAAAGCATTTTTCCCTCAACCTGCCGCATAGTCAAGAGGATTAGGCTTTGTACATTACAGTACATTTGATTTAACAGTTGTGTGCCATCAAAGGTAAGCTAGTGTTAGCGGCTTGAATTTGTTGCAGGCTCCATCGGCAGGCTTCTCCCTGTGGTCGGCAGAGGAGCCAGAGCCCAGCTCGGCTTGAGTCAATAAACGGAGAGCTCAGCGCAAAACCACACTGCAATCGAACAAGCTGTTTACCCTGAAAATTAGCCTTCCCCTGTACTTTCAGGGCTTTTAAAGCGACCAAAAATACACAGTGCGAGGAATATGTATCTTGGCCGGCGCTCGGGCTCCGCCAGAGACCTCTGTCCTTTTTATGCGAACCCTAATAACTCAATCTCCACAACCACTAAACCCTCTTATCACCGGGTGCTCGCCGCTGCACTCATCATTATTTGATTTGCAAAATTGGAAGGTAGAGATAAAGAAATAAAGCTGGCTTGCCATTACACACAGACGGCACTTGTGGCTTGCAGCTTATTTCCCAGCTTGTGAGAAGTGCGCACTCTGAAAAGCCAAAGCCTTCCATTGTCACAGAATCAATGGCTTTTACATCCCGCCTTTGTCCCGCTGCAGCTTGTGAATCTTCTTTATGCATTTCTTTGTTTTCCTCTCATTTCTGTTCTATATTTTTGTGTTCCTGAAGCTTAAAGCCTTTAAAAGTGTTTGTCCTACACCAGTGCCACGGCTAAAAATGTCTGTTGGCAAGTTATGGATCCTAATTTGTAACAGTATACACAAAAGAGAATCCAGATATCACCCTGTTTTATAGATACTGTACACCTACTGATCTACTGTGACAGCAGTCATGACCAGTGTGTGTGAAATCCAGTATTGTGTATGTGTTTTCATACATCATAATAGTCTGAACTAAAACTTAAAACACGTTTGTTAAATTAATTCATCCGAGGATAAATGTAATATTGCCTTAGTCGACCAACTCATTTCCACCAGTAATATTTGAACCTGACATGCTTAACTAACCTTTACAGATTTATATTTTTTAAAAGGAGGACTTCTCGGAAAAGGAAACCTCGTTCTTCATTACTCTAAAATTCCCCTGTTTACTCGTATCATGTCTGAGCGTTTCTGACATGGCATTTATTTAGACTCGGATGCTGTCAAAACTCTGCCGGCTAAATTCGGATCAAAGCGGCCCCCGCGGCCATTACCCGCTATTCAAACAGAGCTTCTGTCACAGCCCAGTGTTTCTGTAATGTCAATCAATCAGCATTAGATCTTTTTTAAATGGTGATATCAAATCAGATCTATATGCGTGTGTGTGTGTGTGTGTGTTTTGATGCAGTGTGGAGTGTAAGAAGGTTTGGTACGTTTGATTATTAATGCAGATGAAAGAAGACGGGCTGTTGTGATAAAATACAGATTATTAACAGCAGGAAAATCCCCATTATGAAGGGAAGTTTCTGTGTGGCCTGATGATTTTCATCCAGTCGCTCATAAAGACAGTGGAGCTGGGCTGTGACAGCAGCGCAGCCGTCTCATTATCCCCCTCTCTGTGTCTCTTGTTGTTTGCTCTCCTTCGGACCACAGGGTTATAAAAGACCCAGACAGAGTGACGGATGCAGCCTCTCTGGCCGGGGAGGTCGGCTCAGGAGGCTTCTTCTCATTTAGCCTCGAGCTCACTCTGATCTGTTTGTAATCACATATAATGACAAAATGACTCATTTTGGCTGAGTATAAAACAGCTAGAAAAGTGTCTGTTTTGTAGGAAATATTTTGTACCTTCATTTTTTGTGTTGTGTTGTGGTTGAAGTATTTTTTTTTCTCCCATAACTCCTCAATGATAGTGGCTGGACTTCTTGGAGACATCACCTCATTTTATATGTGCCAAATCCAACTAAAATAAATAAATGACTTCAATTAGTCTAGAAGAGATTTAAATTGAATGTCTTATGGTGTCATTTTACTCCGGTTTTCAACCCTTGCAGAGAATTAATATCTAAAAGAAAGCCCTTTTGGCATCCACAAACACTTCAATATAGACTGAACATCAACTCAAAATCTGTTATTTTCTTTTCTTTTTTTTTAAATCATCAGTCCAATATTGGTGCAATCCTATATTTATTTGTATTCATTTTATTTGTTTATTTTTGCAGGGACATCACACGATTAAAAGTAATTCCACCAGAGTTAACGAACAGCTAATTCACAGCTGTTGTCCCTGGGCAGGCAGACAAGTGATCGCAGGACAGTAAATACACATAAAACAGCATGATACATAAAAGTCCATCAGTGTGAGATAATGCTGTGTCATATGTGTACATTGTACATTTTTGTCACTGTCTACATTAGAAAATCAATATTAATAGAACCCTAAAACCTTATTTCTAACCTCACATTTTGTACACTGTTGTGTTTAGGCTATAAGACACTGTAAGACATACTTCATGTTCTGTATAGTCTGGTGTATTTTTTCTTAATCTACCTTATTTCCTCTAGTTAACCCACATCTGATTTTATTTTGTTTATGGCAGACAAAAATTTTAATCCAGCACAATTATTCCACATCTCACACAATTTTAGTGTTATTTTTCTGATTTTGTAAAGTTTAAAGTTCCCACTCATTCATGTTCACTTGAGAGAAAAAAGCCCAGTAAAGAACAACAGAAACCATCTGATGCATCCTCGCTCTCCCTTTCCCACTCTCCCTAAATTGACTTGTAAGTGTGTACGCTGTTTATGTGTGTCTGTGTACACACACACACACACACACATTCTCTCTCTTTCTCTCCTTCCACCCTCCCCCCCCCCCTTCCCAAACATCCAATCATTGGCCATAACCCGTCCCTCTTTATTGTGAGGTACTAGCTCCTTGACCCAAATCAGATGATGGCTACACACACACACACACACACTGGTACGCACACATATGGTTGGAGTGTGGGTGTCATCTGATCCAGTGGAGCTGTCTGACCCCCCCCCCAGCTCTTCTTGCCGGTGACTCAGTCCTGTCTGATGAAGCCTTGTAAATACTGACATGCTGTAAACTTGTAGATCTGATTTCAGGGTGCCGTGTGTGTGTGTGTGTGTGTGTGTGTGTGTGTGTGTGTGTGTGTGTGTGTGTGTGTGTGTGTGTGGGTGTGTGTGTGTGTGTGTGTGTGTGTGTGTGTGTGTGTGTGTGTGTGGGTGTGGAGTGGGTGGGTGGGTGTGTGTGGGTGTGTTTTCACCTGATTGTTTTCTCATGATTATGTTGTTTGTCAGAAGCGTGTGCATGTGTGTTTTTGTATGTAGACATGTTCTGCTTCTGTATTGCTGTTTTTTTCCCCTCTCTGCTGCTGCTTTTTCCTCTTCATAGCAACACAAACTGCTCGTTTGCCATACAGCGCGTCGCACACTCAAAAATCTCACTTCCAGCTCTTGAGTTTTATGACGAAATTAGAAAAAAAAAATGTCCTGGGAATAATTTTTTTTTCTCGCTGTTGTCGAGCGTCTGTTTTTCTTAGCTGCCTGACATGAGAAACGTCAATAAAAATACAAAACGTTCAAAAAATGTTCCCAAATAGGGCTGTTAATAAAAGCTCCCCGTTAGCTTGCGGTTTGGGAGCGGGGGACCGGGCAGGAAGCCATTTTCACACAGGCCGGCCTGACCTCGACTCTTAACTCTGACTGAAAATAGCAGACAAGCGAGATCGCCGTACAGAGAGAAAGGGGGGGTGAAAGGGAAAGCTGAGGAGATAGATCCCTCCGCCGCAATGTTACCTGAGAGAGAAAGGAAAAAAGGGAAAGAGGAGGAGGAAAAAAAGACCTGATGGCTTTTCCACCAGTCTTCCGATTCCTTTGCAAAACAGTAAATCTTGTGAAGTTTATTTTCTTTGCAGCATCTGTGTTTTATAAGGGCTCTTTTAATTTGTTTTTACTCTGTCCAGTGGGGGATCCCCGCTCCTTCTTCTTTTTTTTCTTCTTCCCCTTTTGTGTTCGAAGCCTTTTTAGCCCTCCTTCCCTGCCGTCCATCGCTTTCTCTTCTCCTCCCTTGTGTTTTTTTCTCTCTCGCTCTCTTTCCTCCCCCCTGTGGAAGAGAGTGTTTTAATACTGATACTTTGGGGAATTGGGATGGTAGAACAGCTTTCTCCTCCTGCCCCCCCCTCTCCCTCCTTCCTCTTCATTCTTCTTCCTCTCCCCTGCTTTAATCCCTCCCGCCTTTAACATGTCTGGGAAACTTCAAGGAGTGAATGGTAGAAAGTGGGGATAGACTGATACAGGTTTGCCAAATAGGGGTCAGTAGACATATATGTATTTTTAAATGCTGCCAATATTTGCCTCAGTGCGAAAAAGAAAACAATGTTTTTGATACCTTTTAATATGTGTAATATCAACATGTTTAACTCTTTTTTAGAATTCTAAATATTTAACCCTAATAGTAGTGTTAAAGGTCCAGTCGAACCGCCATTTTTCTAGAGATTTGATCAGGCCCAAATAATCAGGACCCAACATACAGTGATATACTGTGAAACCATTACAGCCTTTAAGAAATACTGTGACATAAATGTTTTGTCATATCGCCCAGCAAACTGATATACAAGTGAGATAATATATATATTTGTCAACTATTTGTCAGCTATCATTTGGTAGCCATTCCTTCTCTAGGTGTGTGACGCCATTGTGGTTCTAAACAGTGATTCATTTTTATTTGAGTTTCTGCATCAATGTGATGATGTATCTTGACATGTGATTAATTTGCTAGATAAGGTATTTTGGTTACTTTACCCATTAGCAATGTCTTTTAAAAATTACATTATATTACATTACATATTAAAGCTGCAGTAGGTAACTTTTATAAAAATAACTTTTTATCAGAGCTTTCGGTCGGTGGCTTGAGGACGGTTGATTGTTGAGTCTCATTCCCAGCACTGGTATTTCACAATCTGGGAATGAGACTCAATAATCAACTATCTTTCTCGGCTCTGATTGGTTGTTTTCATTCAGGCCCAGTGGATTCTTGCAAATGTCACTAGGAGCACTAGGAGGAGCCAGAAGAACCTACTTTTTTTTTTTTTTTTTTTTTTTACAGATTATCTGTCTCATGTACTACTGTCGGGATATAGTGAAAGTTTCAGCAAATATGATCAATAGTTATTTTTACAAAAGTTACCTACTGCAGCTTTAATACTGTATAGTGATTACAAGCACCTGGATCGAGGATTTTATTCTCATTGCCTTCCACTATGGCTGACAATATGTATCCATTTCTGCCAATAGATCCTCCTAAATGTTACAAACTGGATCTTTAAACAGAATTTCGTTTTTTTATTTAAGGTGGGACATCAATCTCTGTCTGTGTATTTAACCTCTTGTTGCTTTACTGTGGGACAATTCAGACTTGTGTTGGAAGTGCTCTTATGCAGACATTTTTTAATAATGGGGTGCATGCCTGAAAGAGGCATACATAAACAAGCCAAATATTCTGACCAATCATCCAGGGCTTACTTTTGATACTGGACATACTTGACGCTAATACCAAACTAGGTTTGACACCCAGCCCTAATTTTAGGCAGGCAGTGACATCCACTTTGTGTGTGATGGAGGTTACTTAGCACATAAAGTCAGTAGATCATCATCAAGTAGGTATTTGACCGAAAAACACATCAGCAGCACTGTTGCAGTGAATGATTTTTTCCCCCTAGAATAGTGTGTACTGCAGACGTTTGAACAGACACATCATTCCACTGTGAGAGAACTTCCAGAGCTGACAGTTTTTACACTCTGTGTGATTAAATTCAAATCCGTTTTGAGCGTGTATGTTCTTGCTGGTATGTTTGTTTATGAAACCCTGTAATAAAACCTGCCTCGCCCAGCCTTACACTGCCGCTAATCCCTAACAGAAGTTTCAGTGGCTGATTATGATCCCAGTACCGTCACAGAGATTGTGCACCCTGACAAGAGTTCAATTCTGTCAAGCACACTGATCAGCAAAGTTTTTACTACACCACACGACTATTGGCATGCAGAAAGAGGTTTTATTTGGCCATGAAAGTAGGAAGTAATATCAGCATCAATCCAAGAATATCTTCAAATGCACAAAGTCTAGTCACAGCCATAAAAGTATTCCCCTGCTGGAACACCATTGCTTTTTTCTTGTCTTTCATAGTCCACCTCCTTCTCTTTCTCAAGCCCCCGGCCTCACAGCTGCAATATCATCTTCAGGTCCAAGGTCTTCCCTAATTCCCAGAGCATCACTCAAACCTGCCTAACCTGCTGCCTCCTAACACTACCCAACCCAGTTCCCCTCCAGACCTGCTGGAGTTTGTTTTTTTTTCTCCTTTGACTGAAAAATCCTCTCTGGCAGAACAATTCAAATAAGACACAGTGTTTGTGTGGACACACACAGTCTTCAGAGCTTGTCCTTTCGCACGTCTGCTCCTCATTGGAAACGTCCTGCTTGTATTGGATGCAAATTGGGTATTAAAAGAGGGGAGAGAAACATGAGATAGCGTGACACGGGGCAGCTGAGGAGAGAGAAAGAGCGCGAAGGATAGAGAGAGAGGGCTTAATGCGAGAATAGAATGCAAATGCTGTTGAGACAGGGAGGGATGGACGGACGGAGGAGTGCTGGATGGATGGTTGGATTAAGGGAGAAAGGGAGACAAGGGTCAGGTGACAGTGTGACTTTTTGGCAGGGTCAGAGTTTTTCTCTCGACGATGGCGACGGAGCTGCATTTGCATTGATGGATCTTCTTTCCATGGGGATGTCATGTATCAGTGCTAGGGCACATCACGCGCTGGTCATTAATCAAATCATGGCCTCCATCTAGAGCTATCTGTCTGCCAGACGCCTCTCATCTGTCTACCCCACTCTCTCTTACTCCCTCTCTTTCTCTTTGTAGTAGCTTCAGTCAGCTTTTTTCCTCTCTGGCCTCCTTGCTACCTTTTTGTCTGTCTTTCAGTTTGGAATTATTGTAAATAATTCTCAGAAACCTCAGCGTGCAACAAGTGTGTAAAGTAATTTAATATAAGTCATTTAAAAGATGAAACCTCCAACATTAGTAGTAGTATCAAGCGGTAGTAGTAATGATGGCACTGGAGAAAGAATTACTGATAAATATGGCCCCAACTCCAAGAAGTATCTAAATCTTAATGAGTAAAATTCTGTGTACAAACAAATGCAAAAAATATGTGTTCACACTCTTAATGTCTTATTTTTAAAGCTGTGCATACACATACTTCTGTTCTATAAATTTCGGTCTTTGTGGAATGACGGGCTCGTGCACAAGCCTGACTTCCACTCCCACTATTACCCATAGGCGGATGTAGACACGCCCTCAGTCGGTTGTTCGCATTTGCCTGCTCCACCACTCTCTCTATGAAAATAACAGCCAAGAAGTGCAATTTCACAGAACTGAGTTGGCCAGAGCAGAGCCATCCTGACCTTCTATTATTGGCAAGTCATCTGCAGCAACGCCTCAATCATGAAATGTTAATAATAAGGATCTAGATCAGGGATGTCAAAGGCATTTTAGTTCATGGGCCACATACAGCCCAATTTAATAGTAAGTGACCTATAAATAACAACACCTTCAAATAGTTCCCTTTATTTTAGTGTAAAGAAGAACATTCTAAGAAACATTCAGAATTAATGAACCATCCAAAGCACTTTACTGTTCTTTAGCACACCTATTATTAGTACTCATCATTCTACCTCTGTTATATACTGTATTATACATATTTTGAATGTTTTATTTTCTATATATTATTATATACCTTAGTGTAATACACCTATTTTTACACAGTAAATATTTCTGTTTAATTTTCTATATATTTTAACATTCCTATGGTTATCTCTATTTCTTAAAATGCCTTGTTTAGCAACTTAAGCAACTGCAACACAACCAATTGCCCCCCGGGGATCAATAAACTATTTCTGATTCTGATTCTGAAAATAAGTAAATATTAATTTCAACAATTTGTCTCAGCTTTTCTACATTCTGTCAGTGTGCTGTCATTACATGTGCATTACGGTTTACCAAATGTTTAGACCACCACAATATTATATCTTACCTCTTTCTTCAATTAGAAATACCAGTGCATTTTATCGAAAAATGTAAAACCAGTGGGCCGGATTGGACCCATTGGCGTGCCTGTTCTGGGCCGTATTTGACACCCCTGATTTAGATTATAGCACTCATATCAGTTTAGACTGCAATAAAACATGAAATGAATAAATGCTGGGAAATTATGGAATATGAGTGCACTGGACAAAACAAAATGAATAGAAACAACAGAGCACATGATAGTTGTTAAAATAAAGTTTACAATGCACAATTTCAATGATTTTAAATTGAAATACACACAGTGAAACAACCTTATTTTTCCGCTTTCTTCTTCACTCTATCACATTGAGCTTTCTAGAAAAATGTTTGGTTTGAAGCATGCATTTAAAATATATTTATTTATATATTTTTTTTTTCAAATACCATTTACCAATTATTATCCCCACTTAATTATCCCTACACCACATTTCAGTGTGTATTTCTAATTCTCATTTCTTAATTTAAGATTTGTTTGACTGAATGAGACATATAAATGTGAGTGACGAGATAAAAACACAGATTACATTTTGTTGCGTTGAAATATTTGTTTTATCATAGAGACAGACAGGGAGAGTCAGGAAATTTGATCATTTCTCAGAGAAGAAGGTCAAACTATTTTACAAAAACGTGTCTTTTTTGCAACTGCTCTGTTCTAGAAACAGCACTAACAAGCATGAAGAAAACAACATTTTACACTCATTTGGTGTGTAGACTCCAAAGTCATAATTTTAGAAGCTAAACTCTTGATCAGTGTCCCTCACTCCCCCCATAATTTTACTCATTCTGTCTGCAACTCCCCGCCACATACACACCTACACAAACAAGCACCACCCCAGCACCCTTGCTATCTGTCTCTTTTCACGTATCATCTTCTGCCGGTGCGTGATCTCTAACACGTTCCACTCTAACTTGTCTTCAGTGGGGCGGGGCTATGACAATTTAGGACTCCTTGGCCTTGAGTGACAGCACGGTATGACTGTTTGGTCAACAGTGATCATCACCCCCCATCTCAGGCCGGCCACACCTGTTGTACAATCCACAGCCAGGCTTATTTTTAAGGGTGGGGGGATCACCGCGAATAACGCAGTGGAGCAAAAGTGAAATGTCCGTTTTGGATGCTAAATTCATCGACACCACCCGCCCCCACCACCAATCCTCACCCTCCGCTCCCCTCTTAGCTGAAGCACCATTATGGCTTTTCAGACTGCTTCCTGTACAGACCCCCCCCCCCACCCGCTCAACACAAAAGGTGGCTGCCCAGGCTCTGGGGGTGTAGCACTTTTGAAATGTGAAGGGCTTTCAGGAGCTGCCCTGGTGCAGGCCTCTGTTAGTCTTGACCAAGAGAGGAGCAGAGGGAAATGAAGGACAGGTTTGTTGTAATGGTCTCCTCTCCCCAATCCGAAGGTCACGCAGCATTGTTAGCCAGCGGAGGTCTAAAAGACAGGCCTTTGGAGGACCACAAAGCAGAGGTTTGGCAGGACTAATGAAACTCAGAGCTACACGTTAATGATCTAAAAGACTGGACCAAAACACTCAGCAGTCCCTTTCCGCTCGCATTCAGCCTCCTCTTGATCGCTCCTTCCAAATAATGACAAGGCACTCTCCTCCTCTACCTTTATTGTAACCTTTGATGTCCGCCTTGTTTTCTTTGTCTCTGCGTCCCCCCCTCCCTCCTTTTCATTCCTTTATGTTACGCGGCTGTCACTCATCTATTAAGGCAACAAATGGAACAAGGAAACATTCAGAGAGTGTATTGTGGTGCACCCACAGGTTTGCTCTTTATTTCTTTTGAAAGCACTTGAACTTGGAATTTTCCTTGGGCTGCCTATTGAAACAGCAGGGTACACTTTTTTGTTGCAGCTATTGTCATAGGATTACAAACATATTTGTTTTATAATCCGCAATTCTTGTCCCCTATAGTGAAATGTTTCTATGCGGCTGTTTATATGTGACTGTTTTTTTTCTCATTGTATTGGAGGGCCATCCTACCAACTTTACAAAAACAACCCGTATTGTTACACTCAGCTCTAGTGGTATGTAGCCATGCAGATAGTTATGTTTGTATTTGTCCAGGTTTAGAAATAGGCTTCTCTGAGGTTTGTGCCTGCACCCCAGTACAATGGAGGTAAATGGAACTGTGACCTACTGTATAAAAATGTCTTTGGCGCTATACAAATAAAACTGAATTGAATTGAATTGGTAAAAGCAAAGAAATAAAAGTTGGGTACTACACAAAGTTGGATCTCTCACTGATCAAAACAGTGGATGAACTATTCTACTCTCCTTTTTTAAAAACTCTTTACCTTGTATAGGTTAAAGTTAGTTTGTTACAGTTTTCCTAAAGTTAGATAAAATTAATAAGTATATTGAATTGTAACCGTATCACCAGATTGCCAATACACATCCCTACGATATGCAGACAACATACACACAATTGTTTTTCCTGACAGATATTATGTCTGCTTGCCTTGCAGAAAAAAATAGTGTAGAAATGTGTTCTCCAGTAAGATTGAGTCTAACTGTGTGTTACTTTGAATAGTAAGTGAACTAGCAGCCTCTCTCCTGGTGTAGCTGCTTAAGGTCATTAGACCTTCAAGAAGCCCTTTGACATGGCCTGATTGTGTTTGGCTGGAGCTGCATGGGACATGTGAGATGAGATGTGTTTCTTTGGATCATCTGTGCATTTGCCCGTGTGTGTGTGTGTGTGTGTGTGTGTGTGTGTGTGTGTGTGTGTGTGTGTGTGTGTGTGTGTGTGTGTGTGTGTGTGTGTGTGTGTGTGTGTGTGTGTGTGTGTGTGTGTGTGTGTGTGTGTGTGTGTGTGTGTGTGTGTGTGTGTTGAACCAGTGTGTAGGGCCTGTTGATTGGCCTTGATTAACAGACTGCCAGGCAGTAGAAGCAGAGCTCGAGCCTTTGTAATGTAGCATCTTGAGCTGGTTATTTCCAATCATTCCACAGGAGGCCTTAAACCCCGGGTTGCATGTTCTTGTGTGTGTGTGTGTGTGAGTGTGAGAGAGACTGAGGGGTTGGAAGAAATAAAATATTATGTGCAGTATTCAAACAAGGTTTTTTTTCTTGGAGAGAAAGGTGTTTCTATTTTGTAAACAAGGTCCTCTGGTGGTCTGCTGAATGCCTGGTTTGCAATTTAAAGCAAATGAATGGAAAAAGTGAATTTTTAATTAAATTCAAACTGAGCAACATTGAGAATTAGCATCTGTAAAGACCACTAGGCTGAAAAAAAGGAGCCACTAACCACTGAAAAAAATGAATTATGTATAAAAGGTTGTTCCTGCATTCACAGTGTTCTGCGACCATTACCTGGGAGAGCTCTTGATTGACATGTTCCACTCCAAATCTCTGAGAAGGAGATTCTCCGACCTTGCTGTATGGGCAACATCCAGCACTATTCACTGAAAAAATGCTTTTAATAATCCTGTATCTCTGCATGTGTTTTCTAGCCAAGCTGAGCAGCCAGGATTCGTACAACAACTTCACCAATAACAACATGGGGAACCCGCGGCTGTCCCCGCTGCCCAGCCTCACCGTGGTGCTGCCCTTGGCTCAGATCAAACAGCCCATGACCCTGGGCACCATCACCAAACGCACCGGGTAGGTAGAACACACACACACACACACACACACACACACACACACACACACCCTCTCAGCTTTTATTTTTCACAGGAACTCCAGTTTATGAAGCACATGTGTAACACAGCTACAATATAAAACAAACACATCACAGAATCCATTACTTTGTAGGTTGTGTCACACTGATGGTTTTCTTTATTATGTTCCTTTAGTCACTTATCAGATGTGTTAGGTCAGGGGTTCCCAAACTTCTTCATGCCAAGGCCCCTCGTACAGCATTACCTTATGGCCCGTGCCACTCTTTTGCAACATGTCTGTAAAAACGCATTGACCACACCGTATACAATACGATTTCGATATGTTATATATTCACATAATAATATGGTAATAATTGGATTCTTTTTTTAAAATTATATTTTCCATCATCTTCCCTCAAATGTTCTGTGACCCAGTAAAGTAAAAGGATTTTAATTCATATATATAATTAGTTAACACTATATATGTTATATTCATTTCAAATGTTGACATTTTCTATGTTATCATTCATTATCTGTTAATATAGCAGTTACAGATACTTCACAGCAGGAGTTGTTGACAAACAAACTAATAAACACCTTTAATGTCCCCATATCTGCTTAAAACTAGATAATATTTAGTTATAGTTGTTTAAAAACCTTTATTGAACTCTTTATAAACTAAAAACTAAAACTTACAAACGGGGTTAAATAGTGTTTCTTTATTTTTGTTATTTTGTTAAAAATCACAAAATCACAAAAAAATTATCGGAAGCAAATCAAAAATATGAATCAATAAATCTGGAATTCCTCAGACCTGCTGCCTTTAGACTCAACGTTTTACCATCCACTTTTCCACCTGTTAGTCAGAACTATGACTGCCAGTACTTTAAAAAGCTACATGAATATGAAATGTTGTTATATATTGATAAATTAGACTAATATTTTCATGTCATTATGGTAGTTTTCAAGAAGAAAAATAAGAATGCAGGTGCAATGCACCACAGAGTACAAAAAATGAGAAACAAATAAATAATTCTCCAGAGTGGGTGAGTGTAAAGGGGTTATTGGCCGCCTTACAACCTCTACTAGATTTACGGTTTGGCCACTGTCGAGGAAAATTTAAATCACACTGTATTCCATCTTCCATCAGTCAGTGATTTGCTATCTTTTTCCATTAATCACATTGTAAAAACACTGTATTGTGTCAACAGTGGCCTTGTGTAGGCCAAAGCTTTTCCCTCTCACAAATCCATCTGATGCTCATGGACTTCTTTTGTCTCAGTCCACCACTTTTTTGCATAGGGCAATGAAGCACAGCACACATGCGAACTTGTTCTGTGGGCTGTTTGGAAAGCGGATAAAACACATCACGCACACTAAGAATAGAAATAAAACCACTCAGATAATTAAAAATCACATTAAATGCAGTGTGACTCTGACCGCTTGAGTATTGAAAGTTGAGTTTTAAAAGGAAGACAGCTCTGCTCTCATACACCTCTGTCCTCGGTCTCTCTCTTTTTTTTCACTTGGATCTTCGCCATGCATTGAAATCATGTAGTTTTAAGACCATCAACAACTACAGGCCTTTGCTAAGTGCATTTACATACAGTACAGGTGGCTCCACAAATATGGGCAGATTTTAATATTTTCATTTAAATGTAATTTTCATGCCCTGTTTGAATGGGAAATGCTATAATGATTCAAGCAGATGGCGAGGGATTTATTTCCCCGTGATATTTGATAAGTGAGCTTTGAAGATGAAAATAGAGACCTGATCCTGCGGTCAATGTAAACAACATCAGGCCATTTTCCAAATCATTAAGATAACCTACAAAGTTCATTTGGTTTGTAAAATGTGTTAGTGCTTATGGGCCACTGTGGTGTCCTGCTTGGGTCTATTTATGATGATGTCCTGGTGCTGGTGGTTTGCATTCAGTTAGTAATATTTAACGTCATACAGTGTGGGCTTCAGAATGCGTCTGATTGGTTTTAATTTAAGGCCTTCAAAAGTTAAACATGTCCCAACCCACCTTGGGCAGGTTGCTTGTGTTCCTTTTTTGATATTATTTGCTATTTTTTCATTCATTTATTTTTTTTGTAATCTTTGATAATATGATTCTTTTTTTTCCAGCTGGGATATTTTTGTTTTTATTTGTATCATGTCTTTTATTTTGCTTCAGTGTTTTTTATTGTCTCAATCATATGCTAAACTCTCATTACTTTTTTAATTGTGTGTGTGATTATATATGTTTTTCTTTTGTGTGTATTTTCACTCACTACTGCAAATATTTTTGTTTTTGTCTTTGGCAGTAAGTTGTTAAGTCTCATTACGCCAGGTTATATTTGCCTCCATCTTAGTTTTTAACCAGTAATCAGTAGTTTAATTTATGTATTTATTTATTCTTTTGAGTGCTTATTTTCGCAGTGTTGCACTTCCAAGATTTTCCTTGTCAGTCATGTAGTCCACTGCCAATATGATACACGTGTTTTGATAATAAAACAATACATTTTTCAATAGTGTAATTTTAAAAAGCTAAATGCTAACTTTGTGCCTAAATACAATGCATTAGAAACTGGCAGAACTAAATCAGGAACTGTCTGATCACACATTAAGAATCTGCTGACCAGACATTTGATGCTGGCTTTTATTACACTCAGGATGGGATGATATATGATATCACCATGTAACACTCAGATACATGTATTGTAGTGAATTTCAATACTTTGTCTTACAGACACTTTTCAGTCATACCAAAAAGGTGTTTAGGTTTTATAGCCTTAGGAACAAAGTCAAATGAAAATCTCTGTAATATAGGTATCGTTAGCGATATGGGTGATGTCTTTTTCTTTTTGTGTTCAGCGGTGTTGGGTGATGGGTTGATGATCCTGCTAAATATCCACCAATCCACTCTTGTGGAGATTCAGAACAAAACAGAAATCTAATTAAATATCATCATTTCTCAGATGAATTTTTCCTCAAAATGACCAATGTGACACTGTTATTTACTGTTTAGAACAAGGAATGTAAACACTTTCATGACCCTTCTATAGGTTGAATCACTGGTACTAGAGAACAGCAAATCATAATCTAGGTGAATTTGTCACTAAATGCCACTCTTGGTTCAGTTTCAGTTAGTGCTGGAAATTTATAAGAAATTCATCATCTTTGTTTAGGAATAATGCTGGAATTAATGTTTTTTACTGTCAACAAATTCCAAGAAAAAACCTTAACCAGCCCTGTGGATGTATGTATGTATGTATGTTTGTATGTTTGTATGTATGTAACTTCCCTGTGTGTGACACTCCAGCCCCAAAGCCATTATTCCCTGTTGAAGATGTAAAAGTTCACAAATACAGAGGTTTTTCTTATATTTTGTATCAGTGAGGCCAGACTGAACATTATAAACACCTCCTCTGATAACACCTTAACACAAACAACTGCCTGTGCCAAAGTGACCACAAAGGAAAATAATGAATAAAACAAGAACTGAACATTGCACAGCATTTACCATGAAGTTAGGACTTATTGCAAGGTAGACATTAAATTAGTTTTACCCAGACATACCTTATAAAATGGCAACTGAGTATAGTTTCACTTAGAAAAAGTGAAATATTTTCCTAAAACAGCTGGGCACTGTGGATTTAAGGATATCCTCAACTCACAATTTGATACAGTTTACGATTTCCTCGTTATTTTTTTTAACAAAATGAGGTTGAAGACAGATTCTGACTGAAAGAGATTCCTTTATTTCTCAGACAAAAAACTACTAAATACATTTTCTTTTTCTAATTCTAGAATCGTTTTTTGGGGTTAGGTTAATCCAAATTTGGTGCTCAAGTGAGTATTTGTGGCAGCAAGATGAGTCAAACAAACTACAAGTGTGTGTGTGTGTGTGTGTGTGTGTGTGTGTGTGTTCTACCTACCCGTGCATTTGTGTGTGTTCATAGTGAAGGAACCAGTGTCTCCTTGGTGTGTTTTTAAATAGCTTTTGGACAACAATGGAGCTCTATGGCACAGACAGTACACGTTACCAGGATACAGTCGTTGTTGGTTTGGGTCTTTTCTTGGGATTTGTTGAGAATATGTACAATAAAAAATACAGCAAGCTTTATCCTTATCCTTTAATTCTACAAATATTCCACATTTTTTTACCCACTATAGGTGCTCATGAGACACCTCAAACAGCTATATTGGCTCTTGAGGACATTATCAGACCTGCTGGGCTGCCTCAGTACTCCTTCACCCGTCCATCCAGTCCAGGCGTCAGTATTAATGCATCAGGACATGCAGCTGTGCGGCCTGCTCCTGCATGCACACGGCTGCACCAATTCACCAAAAACACACACACACGCACACACTGAGTGAAGCAGCAGGTTTGGCCCCTAGAGTGGGGGGTGATATCATATGCTTTCACGCTATACTTGCACAGGAGTGCCCAGGCACCATCTGTCTGTCTGTGCAGCCAGCCCTCTCTCTCTCTCTTTTTTTATGTGCGAGTGTGCATGTGTTCGAGTGTGTGTGTGTGATAGAGAGGGAGAGAGAGAAAGAGAGAGAGAGAGAAGCGTCCGGCAGCTGTATTTACACCTGTATGAGCAGATCCCTGTTGGCAGGGCGGCAGAGGAACACACCAGCTGCTTAACCTACATTCCCTACCAGGCTGTCTTTGTGCCCACTGTGCCGTGACACACACACACACACACACACACACACACACACACAACAGCACATGCAGATAGACACGTTGATGAAGCTTTTACCCCGTTTGTGGGACCAGACCAACTGTAGGGATACCTTTACAGACCCTGGCACGCCTACAGACCACCAATGTGCAAAATGCCGCTGTTTGTCCTCTAAAATTCTTAACATCAAAGAAAACCTCAACAAGTTCATGCAGAGCCCCCTCCTCTCTTAATTTAGATTTTTGGTGTTTTCTCCCCGTCGAAGCGGGGGAGATGGAGTCGGATGTGGCTCAGCATCCGCCCGATAACCCCCAACACGCACACACCAGACAAGGCCAGGTCAGGGAGTGGAGGAGCACAGCCAAGCTTCTGCTAGTCCTCAAAGTCTCCTGGGAGTCCCGAACAAGGAGAGGAGTGTCGGCTCTGACCCGGCCTCTTGTTTCCTGTCGGCCAAATTTGGCAGAAGGTTGGCCCCAGATGAATTAAATCCCAAGGAATAAAAAGACAGTGGTCGCAAAATCAAAAGATTCTCTCTTAGTGAAATGTCACTGTTAGAACTTAATCTGTGAAACAGATTAAGAGAGAAATATTCAGTCAGCTCCAAGGAATGTCTACTTGTCCCTGGTCACCAGAGTTCTACGAGGATAGATTTAACTTGTCAAAATGCCTGATTTAGGATTTGCAAGCAGACAAACTATTGCACACTTATCCCATCTACACACAGTCTGACTTTAACACAGACAAATGAAAATCCAAATGGAAAGATTGTCACACACAAAACAAAACATCACCCTTGAACAAATCCCGCTGATGACATTTTCAAGCAAATGCAGACAGACAGAGTGCAGGCGAGGTAACGAGAAAGACAACAGCGAGAGAATGAACAAGACCCTGTGACCTGCCGCAGATGTGCACTCAGATTACTGTAATACGTGTGTAAGAGCCAACTCGGTGCTAGAGCCATTGTCTTACAGAGCCTCAACAGAGTCAGAAAGGGGCTTTAAGACTGCGATGTCCAGCATCACATGGCAGCAAGACTAAACCGTTCGCACAAATCACCTCACCTCCCTCCCTTTTTAATGGCCCAGGCGGAGCTGCTATTAGGGCCAACGGGTTAAGAGATGAATGTGTGAACGATTATTCTCCGGGAGTGGGGTCGCCGCCCTCGCAGGTCGATCACTCTTGCTTGTTTACCCCCCTCCCCTCCCGACTCTCTTCCTCTTTCTCTGCCTCGTCTCAGTAGCACCCGCAGTCTTACGCCCCTTTTACTCCACTGACCCATGCTAAACTGATGTTTCCCAACATGCCTCTGACCTGTGTGGGACTCTTTTTCCACCAAACCTACTGGATCAGGCAGTGTGTCACATAACTGCGCGGTCTTTGTCTACACTGTGGTCAAAAGTGTTTACCGCCAGCTCAACATGGTGGACGGTTTTCCCAATATGACCTCATTCTTTTGTTTTATTGTAAGCAGTGTGCAATTTGACCTTTTGATTTGTAACACTAAAGCTTAAATCCTCTGCATTTCACAGGGTGTCCGCAGGTTCTTAAAATAGTCTAAAACCCAATAATCTGAATTTTAGGCCATAAAATGTGATTTTTACAGGTCGGGATTGGATTAATGAAGTTGGCATTACTTTCATAAAGTTGCATTTTCTAGCTTTTGAATGTGTTTTTTTTTTTTTATGTTTTTATTGTTCATGTGGATAATACTGACATGGAGCCAATACTGATTTTCCTTTATATCCCTATATTATTCACCCCAACAAATCCTCACACCCTAATTTAAGAAATATTACATTACATACATACATACATACATACATACACAGATATTAACTGTTTCAGCAGTTTGAGCTACAGTAGCTCGTCTGTTGGACACGGGCCAGCCTCCATGTGCATCAGTGAGCCTTGGCCCCCCATTACCCTGTCTCTGGTTCTTTTCCTTCCCTGGAGCACTTTTGATAGGTATTGACCACTGCAGACCAGGAACACCTGACAGGGGCTGCAGTTTTGGAGATGCTCTGACCCAGTCGTCTAGCCATCACAATGTGTCCCTTGTGAAAGTCGCTCAAATCCTCACGCTGCCTAATATATCCCACCCACTGACAGGAGTGGGATTTTTTATTTTTGAACATAATAAATAGAATGTGCTAATACTGATGAGACTTAAAGCATTTTGCTCAAATGTCTTTTATGTCCACAGTATGGCCATTCTTTTGTTAAATCCTTTTCCTTTTCAGTCACTATTATGCAAGTTGTCACATTGTACCTTGCCTAAAAGGATGAATTCAACAGAGATAACCTTTAAATGGTGAACTCCATGAGTCAGAATGCTCCCAGTATTGTTTTTGACTGACTGTTTAGTTTCTCTTCAACTTTCTTTGGTAGCCATTAATCCCTATCACTCTGTCAGCCACCAACAATGAATTCCACCAACAATAACTTTCAACAAAGTGGGAGGGAGAAATTCAAAGTGGCATCTTGTAAACCCCAAAGCCTACTTAGCCTTTTCTACCCCTGTGGCGATCTCACCCCTCCCATTCGTCCATCACTCTCCCACTGGTGTCCATCCATTTACCCAGCTGGAGGCCCAGAGTGGGGGGGCTCAGCGGGTTCCGATAGAGACCGTCCACCCCCCTCTGCAACTCTTTGATGAGTGGCAGTTTACCAGGGGCCTCCATTACACCAACCACCATGTTCATTTGTCAACGTGCGCTCCAGGAGTAAGACATTCCAGGGCAAATTGTTGCTCCCTGTCTCCCGGAGTAACATTTTTCTACACATCCATGTACCAAGACTAATTGAAGACTGTGTGCTATCGTTGGGAGGGCCCCCCGGCGGATGCGGCGAAAGCGATAAAATAAAGAAGTGCTGCAGAGTGCTTTGGTTGGCCGGGGATTCTGTTTTTCATGACTCTGGGAGGTTGGCTGGTGGGGGACAGAGTTCAGTCTCATCGGACCTTTATTGCTGTAGGGAAAAGGCTTATTTACTGTAAACTGTTTACGGAGCTCTGTCACTATCTCTGGACATGCAGAATAAACACAGGAACACACTCCCACTCCTAATGTCTTGTAAACATTAGAAACACGCACAAACTGACAGATAGACAGAAATACACCCTGGAAGAGACGCCACACACACACACACACACTGTGTACTTGTTAACATAATCACAGTGAATACACTTTTGCCCACACCCTCGCTTCCAAACAGGCACGCACATTCAAGACAATGCACGTCCAGAAATACACACTTGCACTAAAAAAAGAAGTCGCATGCAAACACACAGCTCCTTGTCTCAACAATGGCCGAGCGCTGTTAGTTTTATTGGTGTCCCCAGCTATTATACAAATAGGATAAACTCTTCATATTCTCTCTCTCAATCTCAACAATCAGAACTGTTTCCCATCGTTTCTCAGTGTCATATTTACACGGTTGGATTCAGACCTACATGTTTCTGCACATGTACCCGATCCCTTTAAGTTTAAAGAGAAAAGAAAACAAAAAAAAACATGACAGATGTCTGAAGAAAAAAGAAATCAAAGTCTGTGGACATGCTGCATCTGCCAAATATATGGTATCACACTTTACAGAGCAGCTTGAGCAGATGAATCATCAACCATCCCGCAGGTTTTCAAATCCATCTCAGCGCACAGACATTCTGTTTCCTGCCTCGTATGTGTTGTGCACTTAAACAGACACGTCAAAAAGTATGTAATGTGAAAAGTGTGTTTGCTCAAGTGTGCTAGTTTAATAATGGTTTTTCCGTCTATCTCTGTATCCCACCCCCCCCCCCCCTTCACCCCCACCTCCCCCCTCTCATGAAGACCCTACCTCTTTGGGGCGGGATGTTTTGCCATTAAAACTCCATGGTGAGTTTTGCTCTCTCTCTCCCCTCCTCGGCTCCCTTCGGCAGCATGCAACTGTACACTCCACCACAACACACCGCCTCCTTTTACCTCTCATTTGTCTCCTGGTATATTTTCAACACATTCCGCAGAGTTTGTGCAGTCATTCCTCAGGGGGAAAAAATCCCAAAGAGGAGTGTTTCTTATTTTCTCATCTTTTTTTTTTCCTTTGGTTATTGTTTTTTTATTTTTTTATTTTTTGCAAACCCTTAAATTTTTTTTCTGTGTATGTTGAGCTTTTGTAGTAGGATGATCAACATGTTGTGTTAAAGCCACAAAGGTGAACAGAGAATTTACTGTTGGATTTAATATTTATATAAAGTATACATATCTTGTATTACTAGTTACAGTTTCACCTGATCTTTTTATACGAAAGGTTGCGAAAACTGCATGCTTTAGGTCTGTATCATAGTCCAGGGAAGATATTGTAGGGCTTTAGAGCAATGCCTTAGCAGTTCTTGTCTGGTTACTGTGTGGTTTCTTTGAGCCACCCACTAGAAAATGACATCTCTGTCTTCTTGTTCTTTTCTTTCTCAACGTTTAGACCCTCCATGATGTTTTTCCAAGAATAACGCCTTTGTGTGAAACACATGCTGTTCAAATTTTCTTTTAGCCCGCTTTGGTTACATTTTTTCCCGTCTGATGTGTGTTTGCACGCAGTAATTGTGCCTCGTCATATTCTGGTATTATTGTTGTATTGTCTTGTTTGGGTTTAAAATGTGAGTGTTGTGTACCCCTCTTCTACAAAATGTGCTTTGCAAACTGTGAAGTTAATTATAACTAAAGGATTTTATTTTAAGCTGCGCTGAGTAATATTTTAGTAGTAACAACTGGTCAGATGTGTAATGTGCTCACAGTGAATTATCGACCGACTCTGCAGTTCCCCTCACGCTCTGCGAGCGTTTTGTCATCTTTTAGCTCATTGTTTTGTCCTAGGGTGTACCGAGCATTCTTGTCCCCCAATACTGGAAAAGTACCAATCTGTCCCCAGCGAAATTCAGTAGAAAATATGTTAAATATTTACTATTTTACTATTTTTGTTCACTCTCATAGCTCTCACCCACCTTGTTTCCAACCACAGCAGGCAGCAGTGACAAAACTTATTATTATGTATAATTAGGCATCTACTAACATGTTCATTGTTTATAAAGTCATTATGGGATATAGAAAGTGGTGAAAAATCATGAATACTGCTTTAAACTTTTACAAGGACATCAGCACATTCAATAGATACGTTATGTTCATCCTCACCTCTGAATATCAACAAATTACTTTTTTAATGCAGAATAAGAATTACAATAATAGTTAATAGTTATCACTTGCTATTGATGCTGACACACTACTGAAAAAGTGGCAACTTTATCAGATTTTCAGATCAGGAAATGATTTACAGTCAATTCAACTTTGAATCAAACTTTTTTTAATGCCCTGCACTGTGAATCAAATGTTAGAGGGCACAGCATCTTCCTATTCAAGGAACTTTTTCTCACAGGGGGCTGAAGCCAAGTCTCTTGTCAACGCTGTCTCGTGAAATCAGATGCTTACAAGCTTTTAAAAGAAGCCCCATTATGACAGAGTCACTTATGGAGAGATGATTGAGTGGCTCAGTGAAGTGAACTTTTCCCTTCCCGGCTCTGTGCTCTCCAGCTCCTCCCTGTTGACTCCATTCACTTTAGAAAATGAATAGCATGTGGTGCCTTCCCCAAGTCTTGGGTTTCGTCTTTTGTTGTGGGCAGTCACTCATACTTTTTAATTGAAGCTTTTTTCTTTCGGTCTTCATCCACCTCCCGCTTAATCTAGGCCCTTAGTGATTTCAGAGCGTATAGTTTTCAAAGGTACACATCATTAGCATCGGAATCTTGACCCTCACAATAACTGCCTTCCGCTCAAATTGGAGCTAGTTAAACCTATATTGTTTCTCTAATAGTGTATGTCTTGAGACACGACCTATGACAGTCCATTCGCCAATTTCTGCTTTAGCTTTTAGCTTGCCTGCTGAAAGCTCAGTAGTACCCAAAGTTTACGTGCACATTTTAGAAACAAAGCCCTCCTTTATTTCCTGTTCCAGGATACTATGAACTGTATCATGCCTTCTCCAATTTCCATTTCTAAATATGTATTTTACACAACAGATTTTTGTCATGAGTTATTGTACTGTGAAAGTCAACTTTCTCACCAGATACATGGGCTTACACCAATATATTTAATATTATTTGCACTCCAGAGGCTATTTGATAAATGTGCATGCCTTGTATGGCACACAATGTATAGAGAATAGGTTCAGGTAAAAAACAAAAAGTCCTAGTTTCTCCTTGAACATTTGATGCCCATTCTCCAATATTCAGTTTCCCTAGTGGTTGTCATTAGTGCTGTGTGTTCGACACAGCACCAAGGCTGCCTCTTTTCCGAGGGCTGCTGTAAAATAATAAATGCGACGTTGAGGGATGTGTCCTCCACATGACTGCTCTCTCTCGCTCCCTCTCTCTGTCTTCCTTTCCCTTCCTGGTCGCGGTCTTAATACCGGCTCCTTTTCTGATTTAAATTAACCATATGGCCCAGAACCAGAGCAAACAACAGCCGCACAGCTCTTTGTCACTGGATTGCCAGCTCAAGTGAGCTCTATCATATTTGTTTACTGTGAGAGCCCTGAAAATAAATGGAAGCTGCCACTGGACTTCCATCCCCCCTCGGAGGCGCCTCACGTTAGCTCCGGACATAGTAATGCGAAGGGACTTTGATGGTTGATGTCGCAGATTGAATTATGCCCTTGAGGAAAAGCTATTAGCTCAGTCAAGAGTCCTCATTTGTTAAATTAAAAGTGGAAATGGCATGTGAGTAGTCTTCAGTGAATTAAAGTTGCAAAGAAAATAGATTCCACTCCCTGCTAAAGGGCAATCGTACAAAAGAAAATCTTGTGGAGGGAGAGGGAGAAAAAAAGAGATTTGCCGTTTGTTTAGTGACATCCCCTCCCCCCCAGCTCCCAATTCCCTTTTGGTGTATTTATGTTTCATAATTTACTGATATTGGGTTACGTTTTTCGTAACTTGGTGCCATTCGCTAACCCGCTCCCTTACCACTGGTCCACTCCAAAAAACTGGTTGTCCTCCATATGGATAGCAAAATTAGGCCCTTGTCTGCTGGAGCTGTGCCTCTCTGTCGTAAGGGCAGAAACCTCAACACTTTTAAGCCACTTCAAGTGAGATCAAGAGGAAAAGGATGATTTAAAACACAGATGAATAAACTTTAGTGGTCACTGCACCCAGAGGAGACGAGAACTGAGCTGTGATCTTTGGTCCCGTTGGCAGGCTCGACGCAAGCAGAGGCCTCTTCAAAGAGGCCCAAACCCATCTCATCAGCCATGAGACCACAGTGGGGAGCCAGTATTATAGCTTGCTATCACAGACATACACGTATGCACTGGTGTGTGTGATTATATATGTGTAAGAACTGTGGTTATACTTTACATTTATGTGTGTATTCACACACTCACATATATGTGGGTGTGTGTGAGGTCAGTGTGCGTGGTTGCAACTTTGTCAGTCGTGGTTGCAACTCGGGTCACTCCTTCCCTAATGGCTCCAAATAATAATCTCTACTGTGCCTCTTAAAAGTCCTTTCTCGCTGATTTGTCATTCTCCTCAAGAAAACCTGTCAGATTCAAACAATGTTTTTTCCTTGATTTATTATTCAGCTTCCATGCATGTCCAAAGTCAACATGAAGACTTTGAGGAGGTTACAATATCTTCTAGTACACAGTGTAAGTCGCCTAGTGGTATATTCGTCAGGCCCAAGCTCTCACCCTTGAAAACCAACATCAGCTTGCACTGAAATAGGATTTGTGTTTCCTGGGTTATTGAAACCAGTGAACCACAGGGCCTTTGAGGGTTTAACATATTTTCCAGCAATGGGAGAGATGGAACACCACGGTTTTCAGCAATTAAACACCTCACCAAAGAAGAACTTCGACTCTGCAGAACTCCCACACAGTCAAAGTTGGGTATTGTGTTCCTTCTCTTGAGCAATGAACAGAAGTTATATGGTGTCTTGTGACTAACAGAGCCCTCGTTTCCCCCTTTTCCACTACCATTTAACATGCTTATAGCCATTTTCACTTTAATGGATCACACTGGGGTTCTTGAAAGTTTAAAGACTTTACATATCTGACATGCTTCATGTCTATTTTCATTTCTTTCCCATTGTATTTTCCTTTTAATTTGCCTTGCTCTAGTCCAGAATTGTTGAGATTGAAAGGCAGAAGAAAGGGGACATGCTTAGGGATAAATTGCAGTAATGGAAACACCCCCTCCTTGCTAGTGGATAGCTAACTTGGCCCATTTGTTAGATGCTTTATCTTCTGCATGCACTGACAAACGAATAGGCCCGGGGAAGAGCTTGAAGGACAAGACAAGGGCACCCTGGAGTTAGCCAACGCAATATCCTGAGTGTGACTTTATCTCCCCCTCCATCTTCCTTTTGCAGACCGGGGCTTACTGTGGATATTTGGTTATTCAGCCTTCTCCCCTTGGCCCAGAACTAATAAATGCAAGCTACGAAACTTGTATAGAGGCCTTTCTTATGACTACCTTCCCCACTTCCTTTTTTCTGATCCCCCTTTCACACGGTGTTGGCCAAACAAAGACATCAACATCTCCTTGCATCCAGGGAGTAATTTATGAGGTGCTGACAGTCTGAAGGGAGGCAACAGAAAGAGAGTTTTACCAGCAACAGGTCTTTCAGCATGTAGTACTGTGAAAGTTAGTTGAACTACTGGACACAGTCTGCCCTTACAAGCATGTCTGTCGAACTGCAGTCTGTACTACATTGTACTACATAGTTACCTCCACCAAGGAGGTTATATGGTATCGGTGCTGTGTGTTTGTTTGTTTGTCTGTCAGCAGGATTATGGGAAAAACTACTGCCCCGATTTTCATTAAACTTGGTGGAAGGGTGTAGCATGGGCCAAAGAAGAACCCATTAACTTTTGAAGCGGAGTCAAATCACTGGTTGGATACACTAGTTATTCTTCACTTTCGTTAACATTGTGAGAAAGGTCAATAGGTCAGTGTAATACAAATATAATAGTTGCAGTTACAGATTTTTCATGATAGAAGACTAGATTATTGACCATCTACTTTGTAGTTTTACTGTCTACTACTAGTTTCACACTGAGCTTCCTGTGAGGTTTGTTTAGCGGCAACCAACTTCAGCAGGCGGCACAGAGGGGACTGTTCAGTTATTTGAGCATTATGTAGGTACCAACCTGTGCCTCCTAGGATAGGACAGTAATAGCAGCAGATGTAGATGTAACAATGTTGCCATTCGGACAATTGTTGCTGCAATTTTAACATGTCCACCACCTGCAGGCAATGAGTTAAAACTGCAGTTTTATTTTTTGACGTAAGTTTTCTTTGCGTGTTTAAGATTTAATGTTTAATACTTAAATTATTTTTTAATTACATCAGATTTCTTTTTTTTAAGTAACAAACAAAACATTAAAAAATTATCATCATAAATCAACATTCAAATTTGCATAGAAATACAATTTGACTTGTGGCTTTAAAGCACCAAGTATTTTCCTCTCTATATCCAAGCCCACACACATTCCAAAGTCAATGAACTTCCTTGACCATATTTAAAGACCAATCTTAACATTAAGCAACACATAACATGTGCATAATTACATAATATATAATCCAACACGTAACATAAAGTATACCCAACACATATTTGAACATATTTCTCAGTAAGGTAACCTATCTGCTTTTGGCAATACACTCTAGTTTTTCATATCCATCCATTGTAAACCACTGATGCTGTTCAGCATCAATTGCGACTAGAGCCAATCCCAACTTGCCACACTCAAAAAGCAGCTATAGAAAAAGAACTGCGGTAGGAACATTCATTGCCTGCAGGTGGCACAAGTGATAAAAATTGTAGAGAAATTTGCTTTCCTTGCTTAGAGATGGAGCCGATTGGTTTGAACATTTCTTGATAGGCCTGGTGTCAGGTGCTTACCATCAGTGATATTACGTTTCCCTGTTGTTAATGACATTTTTGTATGGGGAACTCTCTTTTTTTGCAGTCATATAGGCTTTTCTGCTTATGCTAACTATCCGAGTCTACTTAAAATTGTTTCACAAAAGCCACAACTGTAAAACACCTGTACAAATATCTGCACCAGATTTTTAGACTGAAAATACAGAGAAACAAAATGGGGAAAAGGGGCAATTCTGCATAGACTTTTTGTCTTCTTTAGCCTTTTCTTTTTTCCCAAGAAATGAGTGTAGATAGAAGTGTGTGCTGCTTTCATACCAGTGTGGTTTCCAAAGGTCAAGGTTAAGCACCCCTCTGGGAGTGTGTGACACCACGGTGAGTCTTCAAGCCCTTACCCCACCTCATGCCTGATCTGCTGTGACCATGTTTTACTGTCCAGGTTGGTTATAAGGCCGGACAATAATACCAGACCTTGCTACTGTTCTCTGATCATTACCATATGGGGACCCGTATTGCAGCTGAAAACCCTTTCTGTGTCCGCTTCCTCTCAAACAGTCCTGACATGCTGAATAATCCAATAACTCCCAATAAATTTTCTCCTGTGGCCAACACAAAGTGGGGCAGCCCGGGAAGGCAGCTTGGGTGCTGCTGTTGTGAGGTGCACGTTCCATTGAGTGATAAGTATTGTAGATCATGTGCATCCAGTGTGACTGAAAGATTTATTAGTCCCTCCTATATGGAAAAGCAGGTGTGTCATTGAAGGAGCATACATGACTTGAAAAACAAGGAAAAACATGGAGTTATATCTGCTGTACATTAGACAGTCTCTAAAAATATACTGAAAATATGCAGCCTATAACCAATCACATGACATTTATGCTTTACAGTTTTTGCAGGAACCATCTGTAATAGCTCACCCACCACAGAAACACTGTGGTGTCATTGAAGTGAATGACGGAGCTTGCAAATCTTGCCACAGTGGGTCTGAATGTTATTCTCTATAATCTGATATCTGCATATGAATTAGAGCTGGGCGATAAATCGATTAAATCGTTTGATTTAAATTTACGTTTTAAAATGTTGCAAAAAATATCTTACTCGTCAAAAATTGTGACTTAAACTATTGATTTTGGGGTGCCCTGGTAGCTCAGAGTTGGCATAGACTAAACAAGTCCCCAGATTTGGCAACAGAAGCGTTTTGGTTTCTGTTTGTAACCCGGGTAGTATTGACCAATCACATTTGAACGCGCTTTGGTTGCATAATGATAAACTGTGTGGAGAAAGAAAGAGGCGGAATAGCTTTTTAGTGGTTTAGTTTTAGTTTTTAAAAATATATATGCATTCATATGCAGATATTTGTTTTTAGTGATTCGTCAAAATGTGTCTTTCTCGTCATTCTTGTGTATCATCTTGCTAATTGTACTGCTGAGACCAAGATATTCGTTATACATTTACCAGATAGCCGTTGGCTACACTGGAAAACATTGGGTTCCGAGATTGGTCTGAATGTAACCTCACAAGAGAACACTTTGTCATTGTCTTCTATTTGGCTACTTTGAATGAATCGCTAAATTGCGTATAGGGGATTATTGAGAAAGTGGCCATTTTGTAAGAGATGTTTTTGAGTTTTGGACTGATTTTGTTTGTTTTCTCAATATTTCATACATCAACATTTCTGTCGGCGCAAAATTAATTTCTTATTTTCTGCTACTAAGGTGAATGTTTTATTTGCAGGCAACTGAATTTCCCCTTGCTTTGCTCCTTGCATGCAAAGCACTCAAGTTTGTGTGTATTGTCAATATGTAATTTTCATATACTTGCCTCCAGGGTCTTACATTTTGTGTTATACTGTTGAAAATAATCCCTTCTTCTCAGTGAGATTCTGGTTATCTTTAAGGGAACTAAGACCCATTTAAATATTGGTCTCAAATGTGCTACGTTGAATAAATCAGCAGATACATTTAGAAGATCAATGTAGTTACTGACCATTGACGAGTACTCTGTTGTATTCCACATTCTCTGCCCCCTGGTCAGTTTTGGAGGGAAAGTCTTGGAGCACAAGACAGGAAGTGTGCTGCTTTTCAGCAACATGGTTCATGGGAAATGTGGTAACAGTACAGTTACTTGTCTCAACGTTGTACTCTTTTCCCTCCTGAAGCAAAGCTAAGCCGCCCCCTCAGATCTCCCCGAGCAAGTCCAGTGGAGGAGAATTCTGTGTGGCCGCCATCTTTGCCTCCTCTCGCTCCTGGTTCATCACCAACCCCAATCTGAAAAGAGAGAAGGGTAAGATCATAATCACAGCTGGTTTTCACATTATTCTACAGTCAATAAGTGAAAACTAAATAGCTAATAAAAAGAAAATCTTTCACATCCTCTTCACAGATCAATCCAGGCAGTCGGTTGTCGACTCACTGTACATCATCAGTTGCTATGGTAACTTGGTGGAGCACGTCCTGGAGCCTCGACCAATTAGCACAGCTCAAAAGATTAGCGATGACACGCCTTTGGAGCTCAGTACCTGTCCAAGGGCCTGCTGGACTCTAGCCAGGTAACACAACATTCACCAGTATGTCATAGAAAAAGTGCCTCTAATGTAATCAGTCTCATAGACGGTTTGTTTTTTCGGAGCAGGACTCCACAGTGGAACGAGCTGCAGCCACCCTTCAACTCTAACCACCCCTTGGTGTTGGCCTCAGACCTGGTGCAATACTATCAGTACCTTCTGGCTGGTAAGTGCTAAAGAAATCCTTTTTGTGTTCATTAGTGTACACAAACAAGCGTGATCTTAGTATCAGGTTGTGTTCAAATAGAATGCAAAGTAACATTTCAGAGAAGCAGAAGTGCAGACTAAGTCAATGGAAAGATGTAAATCAATGCAGATTTGCCAGGCAGCTCAAATGGAAGTGAACATGTGTTTCACGTTTCAGGTCATTGGGATCCTGATAAAGACAGAAACATTATGATCGTGCTACAAGCATACAATAAAGGATTTTTAGAAACAAGCTTTTGGTACCTCATCAGTTCTGAATTAATTTTGTTTCTTGCACTGCACTTAACTCACTCTGGATCTATATTTTTCATTCTCATATGGTCAGGTCAAATTTCAAACCACTATGTGGTCACCGAGATGGTCTCTTCTTCAAACAAAAACTGAAGCCATAAAAATGTTTTGAAAGATACTATAATCACTTAAAATGAATTTCATAGTGGCTTTAAGATTATCCTGAAGAATATGATCCCATGTTATTAGTACAGACAGTATAGAATCAACATGATAAAACAAACTCCTTTGTCTTGGAAATTTCTATCTTGAAGATAAAAGCTGAGATATTTTTGTAATTTCAGCTTAATCAATCGTTTCAGATAAATCTCTAAATAAAATGTTAATCTGAGTTTTCTTGTATTTATTAACCACCAAAATCCTATGCTCTGGAGTCTATGCAAATGCATTGATACTATTGATGTTTTTGCTTAGCCTGCATGTACTATGTTTGTTTATTACATGTGTGCATCATAAAATATAGGTCTATGTATGTTTTGGTTGCACAGGCTAACACGACCATGTATGTTTTCTGTATGTACTATATGCTGTACTACTCAAGGGGGTGACCCCTAATCTCTGATGATTCTCCATGTTGACTGTGTTGAAAGCCAGTCCTCAGCCTCTTATTGGTGCCACATGCTGAGAAGAGACCTTTCCAGTCAGCAGCCATAACATTTCCTTTCTCAAAGACTTCAGAAAAAGATGCTTCAACCATTTCTACCATTACATATCCTCTGAGCCCGGTCACAAGTAATCTAGTATTAGTTTTTGTGTTCGGTTCTGCACCTCAAATCTGTCCTTTGCCGGCCACACTACACGCCTGCTTCAGGACATGCTCACACTGTGCTATAAGATGCCGGACTCAGACCAATTAGCTGACACCCTAAACTCTCTCTAATTCAATAACAAGTACAGAGCAGTGAGCACTTTAGGTCGCCCTCTGAAAGGCCAATTCGCATGCATTTGCAAGTGCACATGGATGGCCACACACGGAATCAATCCACCCCCTGGAATAGGCTGGCGTTTTGAGCTCACTCCATAATTATAAACACACAAAATCTGTAATTAGCTCTTGCGGCTGCTCCAGGGCAAGTGGTGGCTGTGTTTACCCTAATCTCTCTACTCGTCTCCGTTGACTTCTGCAGTGCTCCAGGTCTAACTGGTAGGATATTTTCCCAAATTAGTGCTAATGGTCTCTCCTAGTGTCAGAGCGATGAGGACACGTTGGGGTGACGGGCACGGGCGTTAGCTTTTTCCACCATTCTCTCTGCCAGCATGGGCAGTGGAAGTGGCTGCATAATGAGAGAGATTCATTGCATTAACATTTACATCCAATTAACAATAGCCAGATAACACCGCCGCATCTTTTTATTCTCCAAACCAACCAAGTGTGAACGAGGTCAAGACGCTATAAACATAATTGTTCAGCCCTCTACCCACTTCTTGTGCTCCTGCCATTTTCCCTCCGGGTCAGCGTCCTATACACCACCAACACCGACCGAGTTGCTCTTGGAGTGCCACCTTCCATTTCTGTGCTTTGCACCCGAGCGCAGACTCTCAACATCCTTTTTCTCAGCATGTGTCCCCTTTGCAGGCCCTCTCCTTTGCTGTTTCCTCCAGGGCTTGGCAGCGCAACAGAGAAGTGATCCAGGAGAAAGAGTCGATTTGACCTTAGGATGAATTACAACACAGCCATACGCCTCTTGTCCAGCTGCCTCTTGCTGAGCACAAAGATCATGCTGCTGCAGAGGAAACTGAAAAGACACAGTGTTCTTACTTGCAGAACAAATTGTGCTATCTAGGTCTAATTTACATCGTGGATACAACCACCGCAAGAAAGAACTAGTAGCAAGAAAGGAAATGAGGCAAGAAAGTTTTTGCTTCTAGCCGAGAAACAGAAGTACTGAAAGAGTCAAAGAATTAGGGTAAGAAATCTATATATATTTCTCCTTTATCTAATTGTCTTCCAAACTCTGACTTCGTCTCTAAGAAGGTGATGCAAGGCAAAGAGGTGGCAGTGCTTGATTGACAGGCCATGGTCTCCGGTCTCATGGCTCTATATTGGATGACCCAGGCTGATTAAAAATGCAGTATGCAGGGAAAGGAATAGGAAGGGGAGAGGAAGGGCCGGGGTCAGGCCAGACCGGAGCCTCCAGGACGGGATGATAAAAGGCAGCAGTGGCGCCACTTCATGGTCACTATCTCCACCTGTCCATCTGTAGCAGCTACTGGCAGCACTCAGCCTTGCAGAGGACGGCAACGTGCAGCACTGCCTTGGAGAGATAAGGAAGAAAGAGACACACATTATACAGTACACTCACAAATAGAGGAGATGCAGTAGTACGATCTGGCTTAATAAAAGCAGTCTTGAGCCAAGTTTTTAGTGTTTGGGGAATCCTCTATCTGTAGCTTAGGCAGAATCACAGGATTCCTGTCTGTGTCTCCAAAAGTACCCATTTGTCTATTAAGCAAGTGTGTGAATGGGGCCTTTTTCTTTTGGCCAAAGGTGTTGGAGCTGGGTAATAACAGAATGACTACTCTAATCCCTATGATAACAGTGTCTGTACTCTGATGAATGTGAGGTTTTCACACCCTCATTAGCTACATTGAGACTTTTTATTCACAGTGGGTCTTTCCCATGTGTGATTTTTTGTCGAGGTGCTATTTATCTAGCTGTCCACAGTATGTTTTCTGACACCTCTTCCCCACGCCGCAAAGTTGCTCTGAAGCAAACAAACCGGTGAATAATTTACCACCGGGATTTCTGGCTGGCTCCTTTGAGCCCGATGATGATGGCAGCAACAGAGGCATTGCTTTTTGGCCGCGGCCCTCCCCTTCCCTACCTGTCATATAATGTGCTAATTGTGGAGACTGACTGACTGGCTGGCTTGGCTGCTCTCTTGGGACTTTGAGGCCCATGACAGGCCAGCCACAGTTGCCTCGTCAATAGATCTAATTGCTCCGAGAGAGGGGACAGAGTGAAGGCTTTGGTGCATCAGGCGTTTGGTAAAGAGAAACCATGGCGCCATGACTGGGTCAGTAATCAAAGAGAGGCAGAGAAAGGATGGGGTAAGTGTAGCGCTGGCTGAATGAGGGAACTGTCAGTCAAATACGCCTTGAATGATATATAATGACTAAGCTATCCCAGTCTGTCAGTATGCCAGCACCTATCTGCCAGAGTACTACTCAAAAGGAGGAAAGCGAGAACAGAGGAAAGTGAGAAGAGGGACAGGTGGAGCAGTCGAGAGGGGAGCCAAGCAAGTGAAATTTCTGGCAACCAAGTGGGGCGTGTCAAAGCACAGAGAGGAAAAATAAAAGATTAACAAAATGAATCTTTAAAAAATATAAATGAAAGAGATAAAGGTGAACAGAGCGGACAGCCCAGACAAGACGGCTATCCTCTGTCCACCGTGCAGCCAGCTCTCCAGATCTATCAGATTGTTAGCCCCTTATCTATCCCTGGAGATCGGCCTGTCCGGCCCCTGGCCCAAGGCCCCGGGAGGTCGGGCTACATCAATACCTAGGCAGCCTTTGTTCTTGTTCTGACTCCCTGCTTCACTGCTCTGGCTAACAGGCCACTGGCTACCAGCCTTCAGCACAGCAAAACACCACTCTCTCCACAGTCAATAAAGACTGCAACACAGACAACTCTGTTCCTCGGTGGTGTAGGGAAGATTGTTTTTCTGCTTATGTGGGTATGCAAGCACATAATCACCAGGGTTTGTTATTAAAGAAATGGACCAGAAAACAAATCATTCATCCTGTTCTTTAACAAGGCAGTTACTGTTAGGAATTGGCTCAAAATCATATTTCATAAATTATAGTTTGATTATAGATATTGTCCAACCCCATGTCAGAAACTTATTTTTCACCACCTACCAACACCAACCTTTTGTAGCAAACAAATTTTCCATCGCCACTCAATTGGAAAGGTCCCTCATCCACAAAATAAAAGCCAGGATTTAGTGATAGTGCAGTATGTTTGGGCTGCAGAAAGTCAGCACTTATGGCAAAATAATGCAGGGTCATTGTCAGGCAAAGAAGCTTAACATAGCTGTCACAACAGACGTCAAAGGCAAAAGTCCTTTCTGGTAGTGTATAATAACTGTAACATGAACAATGTATCTCAACTGTTCAGAAGCAATAATCTCAGTGAAAGATAATACCTTTCCAGAGTTGTAGAAATCCTGTCTCATAATAAAATAAAAATAGTTGTGCTCTGTTTTGGCATTGGATATACCTTCAAATGTGTGACGGAAACATTCAGTACATTTCACCAAAATCTCTAAATTTCTGTCCTACATTTTACATGTTTGTCTACAGTAGATTATTACTCTTGAATTGAATTGCACATCCTTTCCCATTCCTCTTTGATCATTTCTAAGTAATGACTGGCTTATTCTCGGATGTTTCTTTAAATCCATAAACAACAAAACACAGTCATTTCTACTGTAGCTATAGCCATACATTCAGACTCCTTTCTTGAGTGCGGTGCAATAAGTTTGCACTTAAAAAATTAGCTGTCTGTGAAATTGCATTGACGCTGTGTCTCTTAAGAGCCTGTAATGAGGGTTGTAAAAGCAGAAGGCCGAGTGCCTGGCTACTCGGACACTAAGATGGGCCGATATGACTGTAACAGCCTTGGTCAGTCCGGCTCCTGACATGCACGCTGACACACAGAGACACACACACAGACACAGGGAGGGTTGTTTCTTTGCTTGACCCATGGGGATGACCACTAGCTCCCCACACCGGAGCCTGGCCTGGCTGTGACTGGCCATTGAAAGCCCCCCCCCCACACACACACACACTGGAAACCTGATCCAGCCAGTCCACCAACTGCTTCAGAACATCAATAATTAATTAGGGAACAGCTATTGGCCCCAAGGGTCAGAGAGCAGAGAGAGAGAGAGAGAGTGAGAGAGAGAGAGCGAGAGAGAGAGAGAGAGAGAGAGAGAGAGAGAGAGCGCAGTGGTAGGAAATAGGGGAGTCGTGATTTTGTTTAATAAGTAACACAGGCTTTTGTTCTTCTTCCATTTTAAAACAACATGAGAACCCTTCTCTGCCTCCAAGTGTCATTACAACCAAATTACAAAAGAAAACAACATAAAAAAACATAGTGGTATCTTGAAATGCAGATAGTTTTGGTTATATTTGTGCTGGTTTCATCTGTCCCTGACATTATGCCTGCACCCTAATACAGTAGAGATTAATGGAATATTGTGTTGTGGTGCTCACTGCTCTGAACAATTACATACAAATTCAACAATCATGCCTCTGCTTCCAAATAAATAGTCCTTATAAGATTTTGCTATTAAATGTCATTTTTAAGTGGTGTGAAGACCACAAATGTCCATTTACCTCTGTTGTTTTTTTAGTGGAGGCAGAGAAACTTAGCTAGATACCTCTAGAGGTAAGAAATGTTTTGTATGATTTGGTTTGATGTAGCAGATTGCTTTGGCCACGTTGTCATTATTCTGTTTTGAAATCAAGTAATCACTTAAATAATTTATCAAGAAAAAATATCAAACGTTGTATGGTTCTTGCTTCTCCAATGTGAAGATTTGTCACCTTGCTCTGTTTTATATTATTGTAAATTTAATATCGCAGGGGTTTGGCCAAAGCAAGTAATTTGAAGACTTTTTTGACTCTAAGAAGTTATGATTAGTTTTTTTTGTTTGTTTGTTTTGTATGATTTTATTATTATTATGTAATTTTTAGACTTAACAATTACTCAAAAAAAAATTGCAGATAAACTGATATAAAAATGATTGTTAGTTATAGCATATTTAATTTTTAATGTATAAAGTACATCTATTATAAAATGATTTGAATCCAGAAATTTTGATGCAGTTTAAGTTTCTGTAGGTGGCGCTTTTTTCTCTGTCTGTTCAACCGTTGTGTATAACACATTTATACACACAGCGCACTACTTCAGAAGCAGGTGTAAGAACTGTGCAAACCTCATACTTCATAAGGGAAGTGTGTTTGTTGGGGTGGGGGGGGTTGATGTGACATTCGTTACAGAGGTGTCAAACACCAAACCGCCTCCATCAGGGATGTATGAATGAACACCTGGCACATGTGTAAGTGTGTGACAGTGCAAGTGTGTGTGTGGATGAAGACAGGAGCGCCTCCTGTGCTCCAGATGTGGACTTGACAAGTTTATTAGCCATTCCTGTGTTAAACAAACCCCATCCCTGAGGTGGGAGACAGAGAAAGGACTGATTCTACACATTAGGCCTCATTCTCCACGCCTGCTTATTCAAGCCTGCAAGAGCCCCATCTGTCTCTAGGTCTCTCTGTCACTCTCTCTCTCTCTCTTTATAACACACACACACACACACACACACACACACACGCTGTTCCTCTCTCTCACACTTTACTGTACACTTGCTTTTTCACACACACTGGCACGCACCCATATGCTCATATGAGACAATGAAAAACATGGGATTTTACTCACCAGTTTTTGATCCTACAAAATAAGACTCTCGTATGTGCACGATATTAAAAATTAAATCTGGTCCGGTCAGTCATCACATTTAAGAAATTATATTAACAAAATAACTGCAGTCTGTATGTATTGGCTGTCGAAGACCATATCAGTCAAAGCCTAATGACTCGAACACTCTTCAATAAACTAGTTGTCAGTTATCATTTTCCTTCACAGGCTGATTTATGTAAATAGTTAATGACAAAATGTGATTCACTGCCCTGCTTTGACTACTCAGTCAGCTTCGGCTTACTGATATCCCTCTCCGATAGCTGTGCCGGTGTCATATTTTATAATGTTGAAGGCCTTCACACTTTTAGATAGAGATACTTTCTGGCTTTAAAACTATGATGATATTTGACTAATATTGTCAGCTTCAGAATATCAAATGTCGTCATTGGGTGTAAAATCATATAATCATTTGTGTGTGTGTGTGTGTGTGTGTGTGTGTGTGTGTGTGTGTGTGTGTGTGTGTGTGTGTGTGTGTGTGTGTGTGTGTGTGTGTGTGTGTGTGTGTGTGTGTTCTCTCAGCAATGCCCCCAGGAAGCCCAGGCCCAATCACACGTCACGAGTCTTCAGACAGCCTGGCGTCGGACCACAGTGGCCAGGAGGATGAGGAGTGGCTCTCTCAGGTCAGACCTCTACCTCAGCTGACATTACAGTGACATTAAGAATGATTGGCATTACCTGACATTCAGTGAGATTGCACCCAGCGTTTGATTGCAGCTGCAGCCTCAGTCATACTCCTACAAAGTCTCCCAGTAACTAATTTTTCCATACTTTAAAAAATATATCCGGTACTGAAGGGTTCAAGGCCTTATGTTTTGTAGTTTTAACAATGACCATTTATTAGTGTCTAGCACATAGTCAAACTGTGGTGTGATTGTACGTGTCCACAGGGGCTTTTTTGGAGGCGGGGAATCGTGGCGTTTCTCATATCAGAGGCTACACCCTCCTACAACCACACAAACACTTCTGGCTGCACCTGATTGGACAAATGGTTGCTGCTTCGGGATTTCAAACCATGGCAGACATGGCAGCTCATGCGGAAAATTTCTGTCATATTACGATCGTAGTTTACTGAATTGTGCTTCTGAAAGCATTTTAAGCGAGAAAGCGAGCGTTTTTTGTTTTTAGAGTGTGCCCCATCTCTCAAAACGCAACGCGGTGCTACCAGAATGCATTGTACAGCTGCTCATATAGACAATGGATGGAAAGCAGGGAAATGACTGATCCTGTAGACACCTTAAGCACATGTTCATGAAGCAAAATTATTATTTTTTGCTGCTTAATTAAAAATTAAAGCTGCACTCATCAATATTTCTACTTGAACAAAGATCAAATTAGTATGTGTAATAGAAAAGGGGCTAGTTCTCAGCTCTATGGGGCTTTTTAACCTCTTTAACCTCCAATTCATTGTTTTGGTGTTCTGGCCCACATCTCCTATCTCATTAGGGTTGTTTCCAGCCGCAGCAGAAAGCTGTTTTTAGTGAGAAAGCTCTGATGAACCCTGTACACCACCTCCCTAGCACCAAATGGCAGGTGGACAAAGTTAGTGATTAGCTGGTGAACATAGTGGAGTGTTTAGCAACTAAAAAGCCACAGGTTTCCCCTTAAGGAGTTGAAATAAAAGAGAGTGAATATCACTGTACATTTCTCAGGTTACTCTAAATGAATGCTTATGTTGCTGGATACGGAAAACGGTTTGCTAACACATTAACTGTAACAACTTCATTGGATGATGCTACATCCATTATGCATTTTGACATGTTCCACTTCTCCCAAGTGCATTAATTGCAGCTTTTACAACATTAACTCTCATTTGGCACAATTTGAACAAAATTGGATTGTGGTCAGGACATGCCATCCTCCCATCCCCAGTGAAAAGTATTTGTGTATATATATTTGCCCATACAGTAATTGGATCTTAATTATTTGGTTTCATACATATTTACTCTTCTTCCTCAGTCAAATAAAATTACTTACTTTGTGGCTTTCTCCCAGTCACAAACGCCATCTTAAATTGTGCTCAAATGTTCACAGTATTTGGTCAAGGCATGTTAGGAAAATCCAGTACACACACCCTGGGCTTTTCAGCTTGGTTAACCCTCACTGCACTCATCTCTGGTGTCGGCAGGTAACCCACTACATTTTCACCATCAATAATTCCACTGCATGCATAATTGATTGGTTAAAATGCACCCCACTTAGCTTGCTGAGGCCCTGGTTCATATCTGCCATGATAGTTTGCCAGGAGCAAAACTATCCATTGCACTAACCCAGAATTTTGGTGACTTCCTGTCAGAGCAGTGGTAGTGGTGCATTCGTCAGTGGTTGGAGATGTTACAGCACAGCTCTTCATGCATGTACCTAAGATAAGTAGCTCTTGTGGAACATTTCAGACTATCAGTAAATTTAGGATAAGAGGACCCAACCAAAATGAAACATGGTTTTGTAGGTCAGTTTTATAGGGTAGTTTGTATTTATTCCACTCCCTCCAAAATTTGTGAAAAGACTAGGACACATCAAGCACAATAGCTTGGCAGATTGAGAAATGCTAAGTACATATAGGCTATGTTGAATTAGAGGCTAAGCACTGCCTTGTGGATTTCATTACATCATATCAATGGCCTTCATTAGATTATCAGTGGGCATTTTGGCATTGGGTTGGGATTTCGGATTGAATGGCGGGCCCCTAATGAAATGTGAGGTTTGCGACCCTCCATGTCAGTGCTTTAGCTCGCTGCAGCATCATGCCATTTGCTGCCTATCAGTGTTACTTGCTCTTCAGCAGCCTGGCTGTCAGTAGACAGACAAAACATCCTGCCCTAACGGAATCCACTTCAGGTCTCTACATCTCATCTGTCAATGGTGATGTGATGGAAAGAATGTGACGTAGACAGTAGCAGTGGATGGATGGTCAAATTGTTCAAGATTCTAGTCTTTCCTAATACACGAATAAATGCGTTCTAGGAAATTCTGCATGATGACAGTTATTATTTTTCCCTAACTATAGATTAATGATATTTCATTATCAATGTGTAAAATATTAGATGCCAAGTGCTTTTAGTGCTGCTGCACTAACAAATATTGGCAACCATTCTTGGACTGCTTTACAAAAAGACCTGTCACAAGTATTTTAGCCCTAATGGATATTGCAATTCAGATCAGACATAGGCAAGAGTTTGAACTTCACCTTTTGCATGTATAACCAACTGATACACCATAATGCATTCAAAAAGAGACTGTCCAAAAGCAGTGTTGATGTCCCAGTTTGTACAAAATATTGCGTTTACAATACGCAAGAGACACATACATAGTTCATAATAAAGATTTTGAGGCAGTGGGATGCAACATGCAACCAGGTGAAGGCTATGAGGGCATCCTTTTCACCTCACCTTTGAGGGTGGCCTTCTGAAACGGGTATAAACACTTTTGTCTGTAGACGTCAATAGCACGTTAATTTTTCTGAAGCATTCTGAAGCCTTTATACTCACTGTACCTCTCTGATAAAACCCACTGCCGATGCATGTACATTTCTATTTGATGTGGTAAAGGTAATTTCAGGTAGACAGGCTTACCTCTTCCTTGATGTTGACCAGTCTGAAGTTTGTTTGCAACAAACAACAAACGTGTTGCCCATTAGTTAGCTTTATCTAGCTTGGTGCCCAGTCTATAGAGGGTATAGGCCGTAGGGACAAACCGGAGCAACCTGTCCTGCACAGCGAGATGGAAAGGGAAGGGGGTCAGGGGTTGACACTGGACTGTAACATCTGGACCTTCCATCCCGCTGCAAAGAGAGCACACTGGCAGCTGTTCAGCTCTGCTACTGGCCGTGACATTGATGGTGTTAACTGGCAAAGCGCACACAGACACACACACACACACACACACACACACACACACACACACACACACACACACACAATGACTATCCTCCTCCCTCCTTTTGTGGCCTAATTTGCACAGCTGTGACAGACCACCTCTATCTAAACGTTCATGAGCATGTATGTGTAGAAACAGAGACAAGCAGGAGAATTAAGTAAGTGTAAGCTCTCACTCTGAGATGTTGGCACCTGGCAGCCAGAGTGGAGTGAGACTGAGCTGAGAGCTTGGCTGAGGTGAGAGAAGAACGCGTACAAAGTAAGGATAATGAAATGTGAACAGTGAGACACCAAGAGGCGTGTTAAGTGCTGCAGGGAGTTGAAAAGTCAGAGTTAGCGTGGGAGAGCAGTGAAAAGTGGGAGTCCAAGGCAGGAGATGGTTAGTCAGTAAAGAGTAGATGGAGAATGGAGGAGGCAGTAATAGTCCAATGTTTATGAGTCAGCCACTCCGTAGCCCTCTCCTATCCTACTTTCAACCGGCATTAGTGCCACTCATCTCAGGCACCCATGGACCGCCTGCCATGCCAGCACCATCTTATTCTCCCAGTAGGCCTCACCTCAGCCTAGCTGCCATGCTGCTCCTAGTGTCACACTTCTATTAACCCTCCAGGAAGGCTTCCCATCATGCCCCCAGCACTCCCAACACACACAAGACCTTGACGAGTTCTGACAACGTCGACTTTTAGTGGTGCAGGAGTACAGCAAGCTTTTAGTTGGATGTCATGTAACTGAGTTCATCTGGGTACTGCATGGGATGTTTGAATATTGGCACATAGATTGACGCCAAACCTCTATGTCAAATCCACTGATGACGACTCTTCAGAAAAGCTGCCAGGACTCTGTCCTTGACTAACTGCTGACGGATTAGTAGAGGAGTGCTATGCATGGCAGTGTTGGTCTGTCGGTTGTTTGGTCGGATGGTCCAGTAGTATAACAGTACATTCTGTGGCTCACTTCATATGTCTAGATATGTTGTTTTTTTGACAATAGATGGGAGTCCGTGGATAAGTTGACAGGCTGCAGTTAACTCAGATATGTCTGTAATAACAGCAGGACAGAAATGGGTAAATGTTAGAAAGGTTATAAGCCAACAGAAAAATGCCTTTAGAAGAGTCCTGTGGTGAACTTTATGGATATAGATGAAACTAAGTTGCAATGCTCTACACATATCATTGTAAGGACCCGTGCTGGTAACTTTTTTTGTGTGGTCAAAGATCTTGACCTTGTTTGGAAGACTATAAATGGTTCTCTGCCTCACTAACCTTTACCTTTGTGTTCTCAGGTGGAGATCGTGACCCATACAGGGCCCCACCGGCGCCTGTGGATGGGCCCCCAGTTTCAGTTTAAGACCATTCACCCTTCGGGCCAGACCACAGTCATCTCCTCCTCGTCCTCAGTCCTTCAGTCCCAGGGCCCCACTGACGTCCAACAGCCCCTTTTGGACTTTGACACAGACGACCTGGACCTACACAGCCTCAGGTACTTTGAAACTATCAAAAATAATGCACCCAGTATTAAAAATCTGGCGTTAGAGCTGCTTTGGGCTAGATTTTGATGTTATAAATGTAATTCACAAAGATGGTTTGTTTTAGCTTAGGAGGTGGTCACTGCAATTTAACAGAAATTTAACTGACAAGCATGTAGAAGAATAATATTCTTATAATCATAGATATATCCCCAGTTATCTAGTGTGGGCAGCTTTACAGTTAATCACTAAAACAACAAGTAGGTGTGTTCTTTTTGTGTGTGTAATAATGTACACATACTAAACATGTGCAGGATCCAGCCGGTACGTTCGGAGCCAGTCAGCATGCCCGGCTCATCGCGGCTGGTGCCAGATCGTAGAGGACAGTCCAACCTCATGGATGCAGGAACAGGTAGGAAACGTCAACGGTTGACTCTACTGTACTTGAATCCCTCCTCTTCTGCTCTGTGATACAACTTTGGTTCTTCTTTTTCATCGTACACCTACCCGTTGCATTCAGATGTAGTTCATTCTACTCCATCTACTTCTCCAACGTCTCTCATTTTCTAAGGCTATCAGTTCAATTGTGCTGTATTTTATAGTTGATAGCTGATTGTAAGTCAGCTTGATACCTACTAAGGACATAGTATGGGGACTACTAACACTGTCCTGTCACATAATCTTTTAAATCAATATAATTGTATTAAACATTCTTGATAGTACCCACAGAAACAATTCGTACAGGAAAACAAAAATCTATAAACATAATTAAGATATTCATAAATTAGGGATTAGCGAGTACACCATCATCTGCTACTGTTCAGCCAACTTGATTTATCTGTCTTTTTGTATTGGTACTCAGAATGGGCAAGGCTTAACACTGAGGTGGGTGGTGCTTAAACCGTAAGTGTGTGTGTGTGTGTGTGGTGGGGGGGGGGGTAACTGGAAGTTGTTAATTTAAGTCTGAAATTGATATGGTTTGATCAGAAGTTGCTATATTTATTTAAAATTACAGATTACAAATTACACAATCTATTTACAGAACAGCCTCAGAATTGAGCTTGAGTTTTTGAAAAAGTACATTATCAGTACCGATACTATTCTCAGCCGAGGACTAACTAATGTTACTACAAGTACTCTGGTGACAGTGTGCTGTGGATAAATGGAAGTTTAATGCTAAAGAGATTTTCTTTTGCTGCTTTCTAACACCAGCCCAATCCCATCCAAGTGGATAAGTACTCAGTCATGTACACTAGCTATTCAAAAGCTTTGTGACAGTACATCCCATAATGCAGAGTTGTCAATTTTGTGCTGAATCCTTGTTTTCCTTCCTGTTGTTAAGTGCACCATTCCCTTATTCTGTAATAAAATCTAGAGATAGTTGGAATAGGCCTGTAAAGTCTATCAGCCATTGGACAGGATTGATTTGGTTTCAAGTGATTTTGATGTCCCTTTACATGCCTCCTTTAATCTGGTTACGATGTTAGGCTAATCCAATCACACACAGACGAGAGGATTTCCCCTTTAAAATATGTCTTTTACTCTCAAGGTATAATGCTGTTACATGGGTCTTGTGAATGAGTGTGTGTGTGTGGATTATGCCTGGTATTCACTGCCAGTGCGGGCGAGGGAATCATCACTTATTGCGTGACATTACATCCTGTTGCCTTTTGTTTGATAGAAGAGATAGAGGAGCGACTGTGGCGTCTGTGGCATTATCTGCTGTGTCTTGTGACAGAAACTTCACTCATCTGATCTGCCCTTGCACTGACAGATAGCCACCCCTGGCTTTTTTTTTTACTCAGGTGTCGAGAAATATTTGCAGCTCGTGTCACAAAAAGGTGTGTCATACAAATAGTTTTACATATCTGATAGTGTTCTTCTCCACCTTTCTCGCCTTTTCAACAAATACCATCTCACAACTGTAAACAGATAAAAGTAGATACAGTCTAACCTCATTTGTTTATCACGTTGATTCTTTTCGAGACTAGTTTCTATTGTCCATCCACTTACAATATGAGGGCTATTACACGGCTTGATTGATTGCATATCTGTCACAGTTTAATACGTTTGGACCACATACAGTAGGTATTTGAGTGTTTTGTTTTCCATATTCTAATTTCTATTTCAGACACTGTTCTATGGAGTCCATAGTGTTACACATGAATAACCATAGACTTTTTTTTAGTGTTTAATTGTAATCAGTTAATAAATATATAAAGCTGTATTAGAAACATATTATTTAAAGGACCTCGTAGGATTTAATTCAACTATGGTAGCCGAAAAACTTGTGAAAGGCCCTATCTAGACCCAGTGTTTGGTTTGTCCATGTAGGGCTGCTGTAGAAACATGGCAGTTCAACATGGCAGACTCCTCCAGCACTACCTGGCACCCCATGTACCAAGGCTGAGTCCTTGCTCCAGCGGCCATGGGTTAGTCTGACCTGTGGCCCTTTGCACTCCCTCTCTTTCCCTTTTCTGTCTATCTTGAGTCCTATCAATTAAAGGCAAGAAGCCCCCAAAAAATATTAAATAATAAAAAAGCATGATGGACTACGTAGGAGAGGATCAACTCCCTCTGTGGATAAAAACAGCTCATTCTAAGGTGGCCTATATTCAGATGATTATACACTACTGAAAACATACCTGTGAATATTATATTCTATTTCTGCCAATAGATCCCACTGAATGTTACTCACTGGACTTTAATCGTAATCAGTAAATAAATATATATAACTACATAACTTGTGTTTTTTTTTGTGTGTGTTGTACGGTGTCCTCGAGTGCCCAGAGAGGCGCCTCTAATAATTTAATGTATTATTATTATTACATGTATTGCATTTATGATTAATACATCTTTTTTTTTGTAAATAATGAAATTTGCTAATCTTGCCAGCTTGATTTGAAAACATAGTTGCAGCCTTATTTAAGATCAAAAAGTCTTGGAGTAATAAGCGAGAGTGAACGAAGCCTTGCTGAAGTTGTTTTGTTGGAAAGGCTCTGTTGAATGATACAGAAGTAGAACAGTTGTGTGTAGTCCAGTGGGATAAAGTCTTCACCTGTTAAACTACAGCTCCCCCTGTGTCTAATCTTCGCTTCCTCTCTCCTCCACCTCTCTCCGTATCCTTCTCTCGGCCCAATATCTTCAGTCTCCAGTGAGTGTCCTCTGTATTTTCAGTTTCTTTACTGGCTCAGAGCTTAGAGAGAGACGGGAGGACAGAGCCAGGCCGAGGGATGGAGGTGATGCTTATCAGTGTGTGTGCGTAGGGAGGCTTCACTGTTGTGTCCTGCCAGTGCCATGGCGCCGCCTCTTATCACACACACATCACTTTTGTCTCACCCTCCGAAGAAAACGCCTGTGTGTGGCAGAACTTAGCAATAAGAGTTTAAAGGCCAATAGCAAAATGTTCTGGATTGAATGTGCAGATAATTAATATATCTTTAAATTGGACCAGTTCCACAATGAAAGTATTTTCATGCATATTTTCAGTCTGGGGCAAGGCGATAAGTGATCAGTTGTTTAATGAGATTGACGCATTTCTGAGCATGTTGTAGCCCTTCAGATTTAATTGATAGTACATTATGAATATCATTTTTGGCTTGAAGCCACCAGAGACACTTTTTGTGCCAATATTTAGGATCTTCAGATTCTTGAAATTTAGTGATTCCCCGAGTATATGGCATACAGATAGTTTTACATAGGGCTAGCTGATATAAACGTATGTCAGCCTGAAGTTAAATAAAATAGTTTCACTTTATTGCAAATCGCCATGGAAGCACATAACGCCCTGGCTCAGCCTATCATATTCCTTTATGTGAGTGAATCACCACAGCTGCTTCTTTCTTTGGAGTATGCAACATGTTGTCAGTCACAACCTACATCTGTTACATCACAAGAAATGATCCACAGGCGGTCAACGATGGAGAGCTCAGCAACAATCCTGTACTGTATAACAAAACATTAACATTACTATCTGTGTGCCTTGATACATTAAGAGGTTAAATTGAACCTTTTTCTACCTGGTCCCTATTGAATATAGGCCATTAAAAATGATCAACAATTATCGATATCCACTGAAATGAAATGATGATATGAACATCAGATGTAATGCATTACAGTTGAACGCCGTTCATTGCATTCCACATCAATTTGTGTATTTAGTATTTAATGTCTGTTATATATTAATCTCTCATACATATCAGGACATACAGTTTATCAATATTGGGAAGAAAAATCCTATTCATATATTGATTTCTGCCATAGTGCACAACCCAATTTGACTCTTAAAACAACAGTAACTTTGACTAATTTTACAGTGACATTCCACCTGTTTTGCTTTGGCTGTAGATTTTTAACACATTATCTATATGTGACAACTCATGAACATACCCCAACCAAGATGTTTTTTCTGTCTAAACCTAACCAAGCCATAACCACCATGGTGTAATATCAGAAAACTGTCTTATCTTAATCTTAACTTATAAGCTGTTGACATTTTGCTGTAGGTGGACTATCCAAATAAATTGTGCCATAGCCATAATATTAAAGGTGAAAACTGACCAAGCCTGGCTTTTGGTAATTATCAAATATAATATATAATAATTAAATATTTTTTGGCCGTATATACTGCCGTACACACCACATATCTATCTGATTGTACATTCTATTCTTTCTCACATGTAATATTATAGTGTGTGTACTGTACTGTCACATGAAATGCAGTTTGAAGTTGCACTAACTAGCCCAAAATGTGTATATTTTCTGACATGAAAGCCTGTGTCCGACTCATGTTTTTTGTCAGAATAAAAGTGTTTCCTTCAGAGTCCTCGGGCCCAGCGAGGCCATAAAGCTGCAGTCCTCCCCACAGTGACTCACTTATAGTCAGTCCGTCTCCCCAGTGTCTGCTCCCATCTTATCTCAGCCCATACACTCTGCTTATCTCTGCCTTGCCTGAGGTGATGGGACGCCATCTGCATGGGACACACACACACACACACACACACACACACACACACACACACACACACACACACACACGCACGCAGACACACTGTATGTTGTACAGTGCTTCCAGTCATGGCTTCTTGACTCAGCATATCTGTCTGTACGGAGGGGACAGAGGAGCCCAGCACCAACACTGCTGTCTCGCTTTCTACCAGCCGCAATATACTGGATCAATGTGTAGCTGTTATCAATACCTCCGATCTGCACCCAAGGCCTTGCTGTGAGGTGTGTGTACGTGTGTGTGTGTGTGCGCACGTGTGTGCGTGTCCGTGTGTGTGTGTAGGTGTGTGTGTGTTTGTGTGGAGGCGGCTTCAATCCCAGCTAGACTACACAGTGGCATTTTGTGGCCCAGGAGGTCATATCAAGAAAGAAAGAAAAGGAGACAGACCTGAAAGAGAGATAAGACTGCAAGACTGAAAGAAAGAGTATTTAATCTTACCTGTGTGTGTGTGGGTGTGTGTGCGTGTGGGTGTGTGTGCGTGTGTGTGTGTGTATGCTGATAAATCTCCCAGTCCTCCACACTGCTGTAGTTGTGTTTTGACTCTGCAAAGAAAGCCACCCTGCACCAAAACAGGAAATAACAACCATCCCCTCTGTCTGTAGAATCAGCCATTTTGTTGTTTTTGTTGTTGTCATCTTTGGTGTGTGTGTGTGTGTGTGTGTGTGTGTGTGTGTGTGTGTGTGTGTGTGTGTACGTCCCTGGCTTTGTCGTCACGTCTCTGCCTCATTGTTTGTCTCCATCTGTGTGTGTGTGTGTGTGTGTGTGTGTGTGTGTGTGTGTGTGTGTGTGTGTGTGATTTATCTGTGGCGGTGAATCAGTGATAGTGTGTTAGCTGGCGGCAGAGCAAAGCAGGCAGGACGAGATGGAGCTGGCTTATCACAACATGCTGAAGACACTTTAGAGAGCTACCGGACTTTGGCACTGGTCTGTCTGTGTGTGTGTTTCTGTCAGACCGATGTATTGATTGACATGTAAGATAGGATTCGGTATTATTTTTATTTTTTATTTTCAGGAAAGCAGTGATTGACAGTTCTCAGAATCACTTTTCATACAAACATTTTAACCCAAAATCAGTCTCTCTCTCTCTCTCTCTCTCTCTCTCTCTCTCTCTCTCTCTCTCTCTCTGTGGTCTGTGTGTGTACAGATGTGTGTCTGCGTATACTGTATGTTTGCCCTTGTAACTTCAGTCTAGTGTGTGTCAGTCCATTAGCAGCATCCTGTAAAACACTGAGTTAATCAGTGTGGGATCAGCAGCTATCAGCCATTAGCCACATCCACCCCACATTATCACAGCTCAGTTACCTTCACTGACTCTATGTGTGAGGATGTGTGTATATATGTGTGTGCGTGCGCGTTGAGATTGTCGGTTTCACATGAGAGATCAAATGTCTTAGTAAGGTGTTAGTCCACCACGAACCTCAAGAACAGCTTCACATTGGCATTAGTTATTCTTCTACCTGTCTGTAGTTTGGAGGAGTAGTCATCAGATCGGGGGTTTCACGGTGCTATGAGCTGTCTGTTAAGAACAAATATTGTCTTGACACATTTGATTTGCAGAATAGGGACCATCATTTATGTGATTTTTGCCTTACATTTCAATATTAACATAAATATATTGATATTTTCTGTGACAGCCTTAAAGCTGCAGTAGGTAACTTTTTTTAAAATAACTTTTTGTCATCATTTGCTGACATTCTCACTTTATCCTGACAGTAGTACACGAGAGAGATAATCTGTGAAAGAATCAGGTTCCTCTGGCTCATTCTAGCGCTTCTAATGACAGAAAGAAAGACACTTTGGGATGGAAGCGCAAACAAACAATCAACTATCTTTCTTGGCTTTGAAAATCTAAAGCACTCAGTTTAGTAGTAAAGTAAACCTGATAGGTAGCCAGTGAACTAAAGCATGCGCAAACACTTTTCAACCAGGTTTTTATGTGAATGTCTGTATGCATGCATGCACCTGTTAGCATCGCTGACACAGTGCCCCCCTTGTCCCAGTGACCCACCACCTCTCTGCCACCATCAGCACCACCATGAGGCGAGAAGGGGCTTTCCCCTGCGTTATTGTTCTCACAGAGGCTGGGGGAGAATGAAAGAGCCGGCCTATGAATGACTGGGTAAAAAGATGAGGACAGAGGGTCCCCCCCCGCCGACACACACACACACACACTCTTTGCCTGCCATCTTTCCCTCCCTCTTCTCTCTTCCCCTTCATACTTGAGCAGCCATTTAAAAGACTAGGCACCTGTGCTGTGGTATTCTGTCTCCCTTTCTTTTTCTAATACACACATACCCCAGTAACCTATACCCCACAATTACCTCCCAGCCTCATAAAGGGCCCTTGTATTTTTGTGCTATAGTGGCCACACTGACAACAGTGATCGCGCAGGACAGAAAGATACCTGGCCATCCGATCTCTTCCTTAAAGACAAATACCCTCATTTCCCGTGACCCCCCTCTCCCCACCCCTCCATTCCTCCTCTCCTGATTTTATTTTCATCAATAGGCACCTTTGTCACCTTGCTGCCACTCTGCCCCCCCACACCCACCCATCCTGTCCATCGCCTCGGGGTGTGTTTGGTGACCCATTGGTCGGTGACAGGACGTAGCAGCAGATCTCTACGGCCATCGCCGCTCCTTGTTGTTTTTGTCATCACCAGCAATCAGGCAAAGGGAACCACTGAGCTGTTATCAGGAAGAGAAGGGGGCGGGTGATCTGGTGGAAAATCTGAAAGAACAGGAAGCAAAGTAAGGACGAGTAACACGAGTGACACATTTAAATGTGGTTTACCTGCTGGTCCTGGAATTCCTGGAATATCTCCAAGTGGTTTGAGATGTGTATTCCAGAGAGAGATCAGTTTAGTCAGTGTCTTTTATTTATTTTATGGATTATATTGATGCTGAATTGACAAGAAGACTGTCGACATATGACACCTATGGAGTTCTGTGTTTTTACAGAGACATAAGGAATTGTTAAAATGTCATATTTCTTAAAGGGAGTTGGTGTAGACAGCTTTTACTTTAATTCAGTTAGTTATTAGTTTGATTATTTGGTGTATTGATTACTGATGCTGGCTGATCAGACTAATTATTAGCTTTACTGTACTCCCTCCACCTCCCTACACTTGTATTTTGAGTGTATTCATTTGCCAAAAAAGAGCCAAAACATGCAATAAAAGATGATGAATTTAACTGTTTTTGATTGCTTTTCTATGATTTCTCTGTATATATCTCGATAATATCGATAATTATTTTGGCCACAATAATCATGTAGTCAAAAATCTGATATCGTGACAGTCCTAATTACTTTTATCTTTACAGTTTCTGAGGCATTCACATCAGTGAAGGGTGCAGGTAGCAGAGAGATTTCATTTGGTTCTGTGTTTACACTAAACATCGACTTGATTGATTGATCGACTAACTGTATCAGCACTAGTGGTCAAAAAGAAGACACAGGGTGCTTGTTTTCTTCATTTTCTTTCCTTCCCACCTTTTTTTCCCATTTTCTGTCTACACCTCCTCGTATCTCCTCGCTAACATCTCTAAGATTTATCGTTCGGTCACTTTTAAGACTTCAGGAAGTGTGCTAGCTTGCGTGTGTGTGTATGTGTGAGGCTTTAGGGACTACATGGCGGGAATGGTTTAGCCACATGTAGGGATTTATGGTGAGTGTATGCGTGACTGAGAGAGATCAGAGAGTGACATGGATTGATACGGGGTGTGGGCTGATCAGGTTTTGCTTTTTCACTCTCTCTCTCTCATGTACACACAATGAATGTGTGTGTTTTTGTGTTGCCACACTTATAATCTGTGAGAGATGGAATGCCCTGCAGCATTAGTGTTATACAGCAAGTGCGTGTGTGTGTGTGTGTGTGTGTGTGTGTGTGTGTGTGTGTGTGTGTGTGTGTGTGTGTGTGTGTGTGTGTGTGTGTGTGTGTGTGTGTGTGTGTGTGTGTGTGTGTGTGTGTGTGCCAGAGGGCAGTGAAGACTGAGCAGCTGCTCTTTATAGTGACTGAACGGACACCAATGTGTCGGGCATCTGCCACGCGTTCACCCTACCGCCTACCCACTGAAGTGTGTGTGTGTGTGTGTGTCAAAGTAAAAGAAGCTGTTTTGTTGTGTGTAATCATGTTATTCTGTTTCCCAGTAATTTCATAATTGTGTAGCAATTATAATATTGTAGAGTTATATAGATTTATGTATTTTTAATTGCAACTGAGAGAAAAACATGATGGTTATGAATGTGTTCTGTGTGTGTGTGTGTGTGTGTGTGTGTGTGTGTGTGTGTGTGTGTGTGTGTGTGTGTGTGTGTGTGTGTGTGTGTGTGTGTGTGTGTGTGTGTGTGTGTGTGTACTAGCTACTGAGACAGAGGATCATGTTGATGTTTCATATTCGTCTCCAGTGTGAAAACACTCACACACACACATACATACATTTGCATGTCACAGAGGAGCGGTGTGTTCCAGTGTGAGGGGTGAGGCGGGGGTAGTGGGCGATGGGGGAGGAATGCTGTTGGTGCCACCCTGTCATTCCCATGACCTCAATCTGTGGCGGGCGCCCTGCCAGGCTGGCCATCCCTCCGTCTGCCGGGCCACGACTTCCAAGATGTGAAGGGGAAGTAGTGGAAGCGTACGCTGACCTCACACACTCTGATACACATAGGCACTCAGCGGCCTCATCATTATGGACTCACAGGAGCAAGCTTTAGAGTTTGAACACACACACACACACACACACACACACACACACACCTATGCACAAACAGGTAAAAACTAACTTTGAACTCGAATAATGCTAAAACTCTAGGAGGATCTATTGTATGTTTTCATTAGTGTATAATCACCTAAAAATAAGAATTGTTGTGTTTTCGTAATGAGACATTTTTATCTCCAGAGGGAGTGGGTCCTCTTCTACAGAGTTCACCATGTTTCTATAGTAGCCCAGAATGGACAAACTAAACACTGACTCTAGATAAAGCCTTTTGTAACTTTCATGAGTTTCATGGCGTAGTTTCTCCTACATACTTGGAAGGCTGAGCTGTATTCAAATGGTTGCAATCTATAACTTTACCACTAGATGCCACTAAATCCTACACACTGGACCCAACTCCAGTGCACAGCAGGTCATCTGAACATGCAGATGATAATAAATACATATTAACTTGGGTTTAAATAGGTTTCTGTCAGTTTTTCCCAGTCTGTAGGATTTAGTGGCATCTACCGGTGTAGTTGCTGATTGCAACACCCTCGCCTCACCCTCTCGTTCCAAGCATATAGAAGAAACTTGATGGGAGGAAAACTCTGGGAAAATGTGAATGGCCCTGTCCAGAGCCAGTGTTTGGTTTGCTCCCTCTGGGCTACTGTAGAAACATGGTGGTTCAACATGGCGGATCTACAAATTTAGGGACTAGATTTTCCAGTCATGGAAACATCTGCAAATTGATTAAAATAACCAAATAGTCTGTAAATAGTTTATTAAGTATAGTAATTGAATTGAATTGTATTTTAGCCTCTGCTGTAGCCAAATGAATGTTACTGTTAGAGGAAAACTGGAGTCAATTTTGAAAGCACAAAAATCGGCCCTTGTTGAGAACAACCAAGCTCATTACGAGTGTGAGCTAACAGAGAGAGAGTGTCCCTTAAACGATGACAATCTATGGCTGACCACCGTTTGGGAGTAAGTGCTGTCATGGCCAATACCGATAAGGTAACAGACAATTTCACATTTTGTACTTTAAAAAGAAGTTCACAGCCTGTAGTTACTTCACACTTGATGACAAGAAAGGCTGAGATGTAGGGAGCAAAGATAGATGATTTGATATTCCATAACTCTGTTCTGACCAAATCTAACAGACATCACTATTGTTTATAACAACAACAAACAACAGCTCTAGTTTTTCTAGTGAAGAACTTAAAAAAAAAAAAACTACTAATAATACTTTGGCTTTCATAGAACATGAAGTCTATGAATCATTTTGCATAAGACTTCAAAATAAACTATTAGTATTATGGACAGATAATTTATCGTCTGTAATTTCATTATCCCGATAGTTTACAATAATATAAATTTCCCATTATCAGCTGATCATTTATCTGCCCTGATAATTATCCTGCACCCCTAGTTGCATCACTGTGTTGATCATTTCACATTAAGGAGCACTATCACAGCTGAAATAACACGAGACATTTAAGTCAAAATGTCATATCTGCCTTATCTAACAGCTAACTCAGTGCCCTCTTGCACTTGAATTTCACATATGGTAAAATTATCCCTAAAGATGGCTCTAAAGCAGTCATTTAAAAATATACACCTTTACACAATAAAAGTTCTTTCTTGATTGATTGATGATTTTAAGCCCCTGCACATCCTTTCACCACATTCAGGTGTTTTCAATTATTTTGCACCTCTTTTCCGGACTTTGTGAACCCTCACTCTCCTGTTAGAACGACACCTTTATCATTCTTTTTAGGTGACCTCGTGTGATTCCCAGCATTGCCCTGCCCACCATCAGCTCTAATCAGCCATAACTGAAAACACCTGTGTGTGCGCATGACCCTTAAGTTAGTGAGGCAACGCAGCAGATTAGGAAAAAACCTCCAACCATACCTCCATCTGCAAAAACATACCGCTCAATACATGGGTTCCTACATGTCCTAAATGTGGAAACAGTTCCATCACCCTGTTTTGATTCTCTTCCTCCATCTCTCTCTCTTTCTCCACCCCAAATCATAGAGGACAAAAACAGCACACTGTCATCAGGAGTGACACATCTTTCTCTCTTTTCATTCTCCCCACTGCTCTCCTTTCCATCTGTTCCTCTTTTTCTTTCCATCTTTCCGACTCTCTCCCTCTACACTTTGCTCTCCCTCTCTCTCTGACACTAACCCTCTCTGACAGTGTCTCCATGCTGTCGCGCACTAATCCACCTCTGAGAGGTGTTAAAGCACTTCCACACTCACACACGCACACACACACACACACTCAGACACACACACACACACACACACACACAGCGTCACTCTAGATCCCGTAAGGTATCGATCTGCCGTCCCGCTCGCTCTAATGGGATTTTTTACACCTAAGCATCAGAAATGCCTAATGCATTGCATCACATCTGATGGAGTCATGCACACACACTCGCATACACAGACACACTTTGGTACACAGAGATAATTACGGCGGGCGGCTGAGCCTCGCTGGCAAGTGTGGTAAAAAATGAATAGAGAAGGGAAGGGGAGGATGCACTTAACAGCATATGCATCTGACTCCCTCAGCATCTGACTCATGTCACAGATGTTCAGACTATCTCTACATCACACACACACACACACACACACACACACACACACACACCTCCAGTTCTCTGATTGTGACTGTGAAATAATAAATCTCTTCATACATCTTTGTAATGGAAGATGAAATCTAAAGTTTCTCTTTGGCAAAGGTATCACAACTGTCTAGTCATTTGGATTTAGATTTGTAGTAATTTGTAGTTTAAACCAGTAGTTCCCAACCTTGGGGTCAGGGTCCCAGCTTACACAACCTCCAGCACATTTGCCCTGAGAATGGACTTTTAAACATCTTGTGTTACACTTTTGAAATGAAAAGCATTTGGATATTCATGAATTCTGGATCTTTTTATAAGGGAGGAGAAATATATGACATTTCTAGTTAATTGATTTTTCATGGTAACTCATTAGAGACACATTATTCTTGAAAGCAGAATATTTTTCGATGTCTTTAAACTGAAGGGAGGTTGTTTTGTATCAGTATCAGTGCTGGCCTCACAGCACAATGTATATAATGGAGATATTACTTCAGTGGTACAGAGTCTCTGCAGTTGGGTCAAGCACTGTACAGCCAATAGTGGATTTTTGTTTGAAGTCATGTGTCATGTTTAATGGTTTGATGAATCACTGTATACATACTAAAGCTCAGAAGCTATTTTCTCTGATGAAACAAAAGCCAGAGGCTCAGAGGACACACGCTGTTTCACAAACTTTTGAAGGGGAAAAGTAGATTTAATTTTTTTTTTTAGCTGAAAAAAAAAAAGATTTGATGTAAAGATATTAATGCCTGCTCCAGATATTTAATATCAGTTGCCTCAGCTGGAAAACAAAAACTCATGGTTGGCTCCCTTTTCAAACTTCTTTCTCTCTTTATCTTCATTGCCTCTTTCCTTCCTTTTGTTTTTCTCGGTGTCACCTCGGGGCTGACCAGGTGGAGGCCTACTGCAGGCTCATTTCCTCGGCAGGTGTGTGTGTGTTCGTCTTTCTCATCGTCTGTGTGTGTGCATGCATGCGTGTAGTGAGGAGTGTGTGTGTGTGTGTGTGTGTGTGTGTGTGTGTGTTCACGCACATTTACGTAGATGCTATCTGCTCACCTGCTCCTGCCGAGCCACAGAAGCACCCATTGTGTGTTGATGCTGGCCATCTAAAGACCAACCCCCTCCAGGTGACAACAGGTGTGTGTGTGTGTGTGTGTGTGTGTGTGTGTGTGTGTGTGTGTGTGTGTGTGTGTGTGTGTGTGTGTGTGTAAGGATAATATCAAGGAGGATATTGTTTGTGCCAGCGTAGGGGGGGGAGAGTGGAAGAGGTTACAGCCTTTCTCTCCTCACCTGGAAATTATGTCCTGCCGCCATTTTACCGGAGTGTGTTTCCAATCACTGCAGGAACGTGAGAAATGTCCGCTTGGGAATTCCTCCCCAACTTCCTGTCTGTCTCTCACTCTGTTTGTGTGTTGGTGTGTGTATGTGAGAGAGAGAGAGAAGGAGAGAGTCTGTGTTTGATTATCAAAATTCGATATCAAATGTGGCAGTGACAAGTTTCCTACTCTTATCACTGTAGACGTAGTTAGCATTTCTTTCTTCTTCTTCTACTTTTTCTTGTAATATTAAAGGGTTAGTTTATGCAAATGAAATTAGATTCCTGCCTCCACTTTTGAGGTGAATGGAAGTGTATTTGTGCTGCTGACAGCACTGAAAAATTGCATTAAAAAATAAGAAGAAATGCCTAACTCCAGTATATGTTTTACCAAAAGAAATAGTCCCCTTTTGTGGTATGGATTACCAAGGATAATGATGACACTAACTCAGGGAAAAGATGTAGAATTTGTTTAAATACAATTTTTGCTGTGAGAAATTCTTCCACCTCCACAAAACTCAAACTCAACAATAAGTATGGACATTAAAAACACAGAACTCAACAAGAAATCAGGAGCGCATCTGGAGAGTCTAAAATGTGGCGATAACGGATCATTCCATTACATGTGTAAATTTCAGTTTTTTAAACGCATTGTTTTTTACTCTTGGCATCTGACACCAAACTGCCACCCCTTTAGATCCACCCCTGCAAGAAATACACAGTACACACTACAAAAATAAATACTATAAAAGTACAATAATAATCAACCTGTTGTTTTTTAATGTGGTGGTGCAATTATTAATAATAGTATGTCCTTAGGAAGACAAGAGATGCTTGGGAGGGAGGTCTAATTTAGATTGAAAGGACTCTAAAGTTGAAGCAAATCTAAGCATGTGTCATTAATATAATAAAGGGGCACGCCGCCAGTTTTGCATCAGATTCAATTTACTTGTAATGCTGATAGCTGCTCAGCCTGTGGAACAGGTGTATAATGTCTTTTTTGGCTCTGGAGGAGCTCAAGTGAAAATAACTCAACTGACACCATAAAAACACCATAAATAAATAAAAATATGTTGTTTTTTTTCAATATAATTTAGTAACTTTTACTTGTTCTGCAGTATATTTTTTAAACTAAACTCTTTGAAAGGTCAGTGGGTTATTCTGCCATTATTTAACCTCCTGCTAAAAAACATGAATCCAGTTTCCATTTGAGTCTGGTATTTTGGTTCTGTTTTCCCCAGTTTCTCTTAATGCATCTTGTTTCATTTGCACTTTCTGTCCAAATACATTGCAGATGTGTTTCCTGACTCACTAGTTCTTTTTTATTTATTTTTTTTTAAGAGGAGACAGAAAAACATAGCAGGGTCGGGAAGGAGGCCACGAAGGGAGGGTGCATCAGCAAAACAACCATCATCTGCACTGAAAGAAGTTATGAAGGAAGAGAGATTGAGAGGCTGAGACAGGAAACACACACCTTTGTCTCCCTCTCGCAGACACAAACACACACGTTTAGACACGGCTTGGACTCGCTGACATGCAGCGGTAGTGGCAGCACTAGCGCGTGTTAGCATGTTACGGCTGCAGAGCCTTGCATCTTTTGCCGGGGATCATGGCGGAGGCAAAGTGACAGCTTTCTTAGACAGAGCTGCTTCCCTTTGTCATTTTCTTGCCGTTTGTCTAGCTCGCCGTGCGTGTTTGGACAGTGGGAGTGTGTGTCTGACAGTTTTGCAGAGTTGCCAGACTGAGCAGGTAGATAGCAGTGCATTTGATAGACTGCCTGTTTGCCATTTTGTCTGTGCTGCAACTTTTATATGCTTTAGCTGTCCACTGCCATATTTCCCCTCTTATCTCCTTCTTTCATTCTTGTTTTTTTCCCCATTTTTGAAAGCTTTCTGTCGTCATCAGCCGTCCTCTGCTCCTGTTTCACCGCGTCCCCGACTCACTCTCCCATCTCAATCCCAGTCTCTACGTCGCTGTTATCGAAAGCACAGGAAGCTGTTGTTTCCATCTATCTGATGACAAGAGGAAAGACTCCAGATGTGACCCGCTCTCTCTCTCTCTCCTTCTCTTTTTCCTCTTCTCTTTTCATTAGCTTTCTTTCCCCAGTCAGAGATCAGTGTCACAGTAACACAGCCTGCGCAGTCTAGACATAAAGCTTGATGGTTTTGAACCAATTTCTGGCACCAGTGCTGGCCTGTTATTAAAGATTAGAATCTGCTCCCGTCAGTTTGATTGATAATGTCGTTGTGGTATCCTTGGTTTCAGTGCAGAGTTTGTGTCCAGTGGCCTAAATGGGGTTTTAGAAGCTGATAAGTGTATAATGAAAGGAAGCAGACAAATCTTTTACATTTTCACACGTTTTGGCCAGTGGGCGTCACGCGGCCTCCAACTTTGGCCAATGTGCTTTAGGGCTGCAACTAACGATTATTGTCATTATCGATCAATCTGTTGATAATTTTCTTTATTAATCCATTAGTTGTTTTATCAATAAAATGTCAGAAAAGGATGAAAAGGGCCCAAAGTGGTGTCTTCAAATCTCTTGTTTTGTCCACAACCTGAAGATATTCAGTTTACTGTCATAGAGAATAAAACAAACCAGAAAATATTCACATTTGATGAGCGGAAATCAGAGGATATTTTCATAAAAAATGACTCAAAATGATTAATGATGTAACATATGTATAAATAAATCAAGATACTTGTCTTTTTCAGTCATTGTTATCAATCAGCCTTAATTAACCTTTAAGGTCCAGTGTGTATGATCTAGTTACCTGCGGCGTCTGTAAATAACAATGGTTTATTTTAAGAAAACAAAAACACTAATGAAAACATAGCTATGAATATTATGTTCTATTCCAGCCAATAAATCCTCCTAAATGTTTACACACTGGATCTTTAAGGGCTGTTGAGGTTTAAGTCTGTTTCTTGTTTCGTATTTCTTGACCTGTTTGTTTCCCATGTTTTAAGATCAATTCAGTTGTCATGAGGACTGAAATTATGGCCAAAACTATAAAGTATCGAGTTTCTTAGGCTAACATCTAAAAATAAGTGTGCTGACCTCCCCTGCCTGTGTGCATGTGTTTAGAGGTACGTATATCCCTGTGTTGACGCACCCACTGTAGCATTATATCTAGATATTTGGTAGTGTTTCCTTCTGCCCGTCTTTTAGTGTGAAAGTGAATTCAGGCCTCCATCTCACTTCAGCAGGCTGCAGGGCAAAATGAACCACAGCACAACTTTACCTACCAGCACCCTGATGAGTGTGGAGACCTGATTTGTGTGTTTGTGTGCGCGTGTGAGATCAAGTTAAAATACAAGAGCGGTGCTATGTCGAGGCCGGAAATGTATTCAGAAGCATAACACGTACTGAGAGAGCCCGCTGCACACTAAACACACATACACGCAGCAAACATGTGTTTCTAATGAAGGTAGTGTATGTGAGAGCTGGTCAGCCATACAGTATGAGGTCATCCGGGTTGTGTGTGTGTGTGGGTGGGTGTGTGGGTGTGCGGGTGTATGCGTGTGCATATATGTTTTTGTGCAGTGCTATCATCTAACTATTACATACTTAGGTAGTGGAGACACACTCACACAAGCTGCATTTAAAGCCTTCAGTTGTTGTCGTGTGTGTGTGTGTGTGTGTGTGTGTGTGTGTGTGTGTGTGTGCGTGTGTGCGCATGCATTTCTTGTACAATCCATCAACAGCAGCTCTGCCCTGTGTTGTTGAGACTCTATTAAAACTCCTGCAGCCTTTCATCTAACGGTTATGCTTTTAGATGCTCCACCTGGCTCTGTGTATTTGTATATTTGACTCTTTGTGTGTGTGTGTGTGTGTGTGTGTGTGTGTGTGGGGGGGGGGTGTATATGTGGGTGGGTGAGTGTGTGTGTTTGCGGGCATGCTGTCAGCCACTGGGCTAACAAACACACTTAATACAATTATCCCTCGGCAGAGACGAGAAAGGGAGACAGGCGGCACCTCAGAAGGTACGCTGTCTGGTGTGTGTATGTCTGTGTGTGTGTGTGTGTGTGTGTGTGTGTGTGTTTGATGAGGATGTTGTCACTGGCAGCTAGTCGTGGCATTTCCACGCCTGGCTTCCACTGTAGCGTTTCCATCCTTCCCTCCAGTACCCCCGCAATCCCTGTCTTCCTCTTCTTGTAATTGGGGCTTTCCCTTATAATTAGTCCATCCTAGCCCCCCTTCCCTCCCCTCCCCGTCCTGGAGAGGCCTGCTAGCATGGTACCTCGGCCCCAGTAACAAGCACCCTTTCCCCCCTACGGCAGCGGCGCTTCCCCCCCGAGGTGCAGGGAGTGGGAGGTTAGCTTAGCATCACGGCTAACTAGGCCGCGGAGCCTCAGAGCGGGCCCTGGCGCCGGCCAGCCACATCCCCACTGGTCAGTCTTGCACTAATCCAATAAATGAGCTGTGCGGGAGGGCAAGTGTCACACACACACTCTCACATACACACAAACCGTAGATACACATTTAGAGGTCCAAAGTTGTGACAAGCTGCTGCTAATTGTGTTCTGTCTGTCCCTGTCTCCTCCTCCCGAGGGCTCAGAGAAATTCCTCAACCAGTGGGTTGAACTCAAGTGTGTGTATGCTTGTGTGTACTGGGGTGTGTAGGTGTGTGAGTGTGGATGTTTTATCATTTGTTCTGCTCAGTTCTCTTTGTAGTCCACTATTCTTAGAGTGACTTTTTCATTCTGTTATTGCTTGAAAATTTAATTTAAAAACTGCATCTTTATCATACTTGCAAATAGGAAACCAGAACAAGGTACAACGTATGTGGAATGACTGAAGCACATGTAGATACAGGGTTTCTGCAGGTTTTAACTGGTTAAATTTAAGACTTAAGACATTTTTAAGGGAATTATTAATCTAATTTAAGACCTATCTTACTGGCAAAAAAGTATAAGGGCCAGAAAAAAAATCCGTATTGGTTCCATGTTTTGTTTTGTATTCCTTATAGCATGTTTTTTTTCTCCCGCATTTAAAACACATTTAAAAGTGAGATTGAAAAAAAGTAGTATTAACTTCATTAATCCAATCCATTAAAGGTCCAGTGTGTAACATTTAGTAGGATCTTTTGTCAGAACTGGAATATAATGTTCATGTATCAGGTATGTTTTTATTAGTGTATAATTTTAATTTTATTTTTTTTTACCTTTTTACCTTGGAATTGAATAGAATAGCCACTTTTACTGACTGCCGGCAAATAGGAAAACACAACAACAAATCACAAAACATTAAAACAAATAACAACACTAAATTTGTTGTTTTTAATTTTGACTTCGGGGCCCCTGCAGTTTTTCAGATTTTTAATTTTGACTTCGGGGCCCCTGCAGTTTTTCAGATATTAATAGAAACACTTCCTTGTTATGTTAATTTAAAAAGTGGCCCACATGTACAATGCAATGCAAATCAATAGTATAAAAACAGATTTTTTTTGGAGACAGGGTTGGGATAGCATGTAGTTTATTTCCTTTTTTGGATCTATGCTAAGAAAACATTTGGCCCATTGCTTTTCTAGCCTTTTCTGAAATTGCTATGCAAATACTTTTGTTTTTCTCCAGTCAGTTTAAACATGTTTGTTAACAACAAACTGTATTTTAGCCTTCTTACCCTCTCTTACTCTTACTTATGGCGTGGAACATCCAACTGTGGTGCTGTACAGGGACACAGCCTTCCACCTAAAGACAGGCTTTGCCAGAATAAAGGATTAAATCTGTCTCTTTTACCTTTTATTGAGCTTCCTGAAATATTTAACCTTTCAAGCTCTTAAACCTCCTTCACAATCCAGTAAGCCATGTGCCAGGCGAGGTGTGATGTAGTTTAATGTGGTCCATCACATTTACTGCACTAATGCCAGGCTCTCCAGGATGCATGCCAGCGTTGTAGACACTTGTAACAGATGTTCTCCAGCAGAGATGACACATGTGTTGGTCTTGTCCTTGCTGATTGGGTTACTGGACTGCTATTTTTAAATCACCATCAGATGCACTGAACATGGACGTACAGCAAAGCGCTTAAGTAAATATACCTTTCTTTTTTGCTGTTCTATAGCACTGAGGTGCATTACCCCTTACCGTAACTAAAGAAAATTACATCTGTTAGTTTTACATCAGTACTAGTACGTTCCGCAGGATGTGTTGTTTTGAAAGTCTAATGTGGCTTTTTTTAAATGTATTTAGGCCCAGTGTGTAGGATTTAGTGGCATTTAGTAGTTGCAGATTGATTGCTTCACCCTTCCTTTCCAGGTGGGAGGGAGAAACTACTGTGACCAAGAAATGCACAGAAAACACAAACTAGAGTTGGGCTGTGTATTAGCAAGAATATATTGCTATACTGGAACTTTTTTAGGTTACCAGAACAGTAGGATCTGCATTTGATCACAATCCCTGTAACATTTTTATTTTATTTTATTTTCTTACACCCCTAATCTAGAGCCAGTGTTTGCTTTGTCTGTTCTGGGCTACTATAGAAACATGGCGGTTCAGCATGGTGGCCGCCACGGAAGGCAACCTCATACGAAAACACAGCAATTCATATATTCAGGTGGTTATACACTAAAGAAAACATATCTATGAATTTATATTAATTTCTATTCAATTATATTCCGTTTCTGCCAATAGATCCTCTTAAATGTTACACAGTGGATCTTTTAAAATGGATTGGATTCATGATCTTAATGTTACTTGTATAAATAGGAAAGAAATGTATATTGATCATGCTGTAAAAACTGGAGAACAACACATGGAACCAATACCAATTTTCCTTCATATCCTCAGTACTTCTTTGCCAGTAAAATACTGGTAAAATAATCTTAAATTGGATTCGTAATGGTCTTAAAAAGCTCTTGGGAAAGTCTTAAATCCTGTATCTACAAGTGTTGCTCTAGTCATTCCTCATACATTGACTTTATCTCATTCTAGAAAGAGGGGGGTAAGACTACAGAACAATAAACACTTACAATCATAAAATTAAGTACATTTTAGCCCTTGTGATTGAACATATTAAAATAGTGTCTACGTGTCTGTTCGGCCTCAGGCTAACCGCATCATGCCTGTCACTCCCACTGCAGGCTCTCCATTGTTTTCCAGGTCAGACTTGACAAAATGCTCAACAGTTATCAAAAGCTGATGGCAAAAAATCATTTCCAACATATTTAAACCCTTAAAGAGGAAACCTTTGACCGAAGAATCAACATCCTCTTCGCCGCAGGAAGCAGCAGGCTTTATGGGAAATGTGGACTTAATTTGCTCAAACGCTGGCACTAACAATACCACTGGCATGAGATAGAGGCTGCCAATCTCCTCAGCCGCACCACATTTGTTTACTGAAATTAGGTAGCGCACAATTCATTTGTCATTGACATATTAATGTTTTATGCCCTGCATAGCACCTTTTAAACAACAGCCATTGAAAACAAATATAAAATAAAAATCACTCTATGTCTATGTGTTCTTTGGAGTCAGTCTAGAACAGTTCCTGGACCAGAGCTGCATAATCGCTAATAAGTGTATCCCTACCAAACAGCCTCTTTGGTGTCTGTACTGAGCTGTAATTGTGTGTAGTAATGGCAAAATGAGGCCACAGAAAACTACATAATACTAACTCCATTAGCCATTTTATATGTTAAATTTTACCTCATCATCTAAATCTTTTCTTTTGATATCCTTTTATTAATGCACACTAAATGAAGCAGTTTTTGTAGAACAGCAGCTGCTTTGTACGATGTCTGATAAACAAATATGACCTAATGAAGCAGCAAGCAGCTCAAGTCTTTCTCTGCAAATCAGGAACACATGGCAGACACACGAACACATGCGCACACAAACACACACGCCCATGTAAGATGACACACAAGTCAGCGAGAGCACAGATTCTCAGGCTTTTTGTCATGTGTGCCGACACAGCTCAGTGAACACACGCCCGAGGAAGTGGGAACTTCTCACTTAAGTTTCACGCTTGTTTTCCTTCTCTTGTTTTATTATCTTCTCATGTGTTCATTTCTTTTCTCTCTTCGTTTCTGTTTCCTTTCCGATGCCTGCCACACCGGTGCAGGTATTGTGGTCCTAAGCCAACTGCCTTTAAGTCCGAAAAGCCTCCGTTTGCGACGCACTTACATCCATACCTGCACACGCACAGCACATGACACAATCCCACCACAGGAAAAGCCCTGAGCCAGAACAGGCAGGAAAACTCTGGAAAACCAGGATACAATTTGGCACTTATAGAGCCTAAACGATTTCCTCCTGGGCGTTGGGCTCCGTCCTACTGGGAAAAGCCAAAAGACCGGCAGAGAAAATTACATCCGGGAAAATGTTTATGCAGCACACTCGGCTCCCTCGCTTTTTGCCCCGCAAATGAGTGATTATTCGTCTACTCTTAACCTCTGAGAAAGAGGGGGGTGATGGAGAGAGGGAGATTCTTTCCATCATTAGCCTTTGGAAGGGGCGGCTGCTGGCATAGCTTAGCTTCTTTGTCACAATGTGAGCTTCCTATTTGGCAGCGCTGAAGGTATTTGGAGAGCACTCTGCAAAATGTTGAGCCTACTCTGTTAAATAGTGCTGGTTTACGCTGAGGAAGGTGGGTAATTGGGGAAAGTGTCCACACAAACAGGGACACACACACTCACCCTAATTCAATGTTCAGCCCACTCCTGTTAAATCTGAGCGTACTCCCACTGGGTCCAGTCATATAGAAACATTATGTTCTTTGCCATAATTGCAGTACAGAACTTGTGTTCTCAGTGACCCTGACCCTAAACACTATGACAGCCCCATATAAAGAATTGACAGATAATATCCTGAAATGTACTGATTAAAAAGAAAGAAAGTGAGGTGTATGTCATTAAACAAACCCATAGAATATCACAGATCCCAGCATTTTAAAAGCAAACCCCACCAACTTTAGACAGGAAGGTCAGTAAACAGTCATGGTTAGTTCCATGTGTGACTACAAATTTATAATACAAACTTGTTTTAAAAAAGACCGGTGTTGCAAACTATGGGCATCAACTTAAAATAACTTGAGATGTGCTCATTTATCAGGCGGGGAGGGTCTAACAAAAAGATGCTATTGAGTTGTGTCATAGGAAGTGTAGGATCCAGGGCTTTTTGGCACTGTACTCTTACTAAATGACCACCATTTTTCTAAATCTGTATTTTGTGAGCACCCAACGTCATGGAACTTTGTGCAGCACTCCACCACTGGAGTAGAGCTGTGTGATAGATCGGGTAAATCAATGAATTTGAATGTACTTTTTAAAACAATGCAAAAAACTGAATTGTGAAATCAAGATTGAAACACAGGGTTCCTACGCGAACTGGAAAACCTTGAAAAGCTGGAACTTTAGAGACTAGTTTTCCAAAACAACTGGAAATTGATTAAAGTGACCATATATCCTGGAAATGATCTCTGATCTCTCTTGTATTTCAACACCTCACTCACATAGGCTACATAAACCGAGGTGTGTTTTTTGTTTAAAACTCGACTTGTCAGATAAACTGTATGACACTTTCCAGACGCAAAGTGAACTGACTTGGGATCTTTTTGGCATTGTCTCTGTTTGAGCTGTGAGCAAAAATCTCCATGCATGCAGCCTATTAATGATCACATTTCTTGTTACTGTGGTTGATTTAAAAAATGCACAGCGATGTCAATTGTATGTGCAAACTTTTAACTTGAAGATGAATTTTCTATAAAATTAAAATAAAATAAGATTTTGATTGATTTTAACTAAATTTGTCACGTATGGGCTTGGGCCAAATTAATGTAGTCAATTTGCCTGAAACCAGAGCTTGTATGACCTTTTGTAAGCAGGTGCTGTCCTGTATTGTCCTGAAAATGTCCTTGGAAAGATCCTTGAAAATGATTTGTTAAAAAGAGTGGTAACCCTGAAACTATGGCTCTTAAAATGAGGACATACACAGCTGCTAGGGACTCTGTCAAACAAGCCCTAATCATCTAAAGTCACTACACAGGACATGTAGAATAATTTTCCCATAGTCTCCCATGAGAAGAAGGGGCCCCAGTGACAAGACATTACAGATGCGGCGACGTTTGTCATCACCAAAGATATGGTGTCTTTTGTTTGTTTTAAGAAAAGAAATTGGATGCGGTGTGAAAAAATCAGCGATTTTATTTTTAGGTGATATCGCCCAGCCCTACTCTGGAGCACCTCTTTAACCTTGGTGTTATTGTACCACAGCTACAGCCACATTCAAAATGTTACCAGCTTATGGGTACACACCCTCATAGCGCCCCTGAATCCCCACATAACCTCCCAGTTCACTCTTGGTGTTGGTGGAATTTGAAGGTTAGGAAATGTGTCATTACAACGTCAGGGAGTGATTCTTTCAAATATATCTAAGATTGGAGGTTTTTAAACTAAGATTCTGAGATAAAAGCTTTGGCAAACTAGATATTGAAATTTAAATTAAAAAATGACAGCATGCTTTTATTTTGAGGAGGCTGCATTGCTCTCGCCTAGTAGTTTCAGTTTCCAACATGCAGCCAATTCAAAATACAGTTAGGTGGTGAGAGTTATGGACGAGAGGAATGGACGACCATGTTACACTAAAACAACCAACAAATTATTTTCTTAAAACACATCAGTGAACTTCAAGGGTTGTAAGTCATCTTTTCAGAAGATGTGCTCACGACAATAACTCATGTTAAACACTTGATGCAGATCATGTGGCTTTAATTTTTTGTGATCCTTAGAAATAGAATATATTGTATAGTATTTTGAAGAGCACCTGAACACTGAAACCTTTTTCATCTCTAATTAAGTGGGTTTTTCAATTGCTTTTTTTCCGTTACGCTAAATACATCTTTTAAACTCAAACCTCCATCATTATCCCGACTCCCTACCATCCCACCTTCATGTCTGGCCCCAATTCCACTTCCTTTCTCCCACCATCTTGGCCTTCTGCCGCTTGATCCGCATTCCCGCTCTTAACTATGTAATCCAAACACTGTGTTCTATGTTATAGGGACTGCAGTGAACTTTCATCATCAAAGGGTTAACCGACTAGGATGTCCGAAACTCTATTCACGGGAGCGTACCCATGTTCCCCGGGGGCATCCCCCCTCTTTTTTTCTCCCCCCGTTTTTTTCCCGGTCCTTTTTTCCCTGGTTTTTTCTTTCCCCCTTTTTTGGGGGGGGGGAGCCCCCCCCCCCCCCCGGGGGGGGAACATAGGACCCGGGGAACATAGGGATGACCCCAAAAATGTAATATCGGGAATTATCGGTATCGGGTTTTTATAACCGATGTTTGTTCTGTAGGCTTCAGCATGTCCGAGCCTGCATGAACGCAGCATGGGACGTTTACCGGCGCGAGCTAGATGACGTATAACAACAACAACTAAGCTAGACTGGTTGGTTGCTAACCGTGGCTAACAAGCAAACGATTTAAAGCTGAATGATTTTAATATTAACACAAAATAAGTGCAATGCACCTTAAATATTTTACCCTGCTATGAGCTGTTCCTTAACCAAACTAACAATTGGCTTAGAATTTACATTAGCACTCCTTCAGGTGAATAATACAATTAAACACATTAACCAAAGCTAGTGCTTAGCTAGCGATTACTGTTAGTGCTCTTTTCAGTATTAATACAATGAAAGTTGAAGTTGTTCTCTTATATATCAAATGAGCCATGTGTTGATTCGCCAGGCGACCACGCAGTTGTTACCACCAGGCTGTCAATCAAGCTCTCAGTGACGGAGAACATAACGTCGGTTGTTGGACTGAAATTCTGAAAATGCTCATACTCATATGTATAGGCAAAGCCTATACATCTGAAACAGAAGGTGCTGTATTTTTTTTACCCTTTATCTATCCAGATAAAAACATTGTTGTTAGTTTCTGTATGATGTTTATTACACCTATGTAATCTGAATTGGAAGGGCACGTTGTCATGAGCTGTATCTTGTATATTTATTATTAGCTATGGGCATCACAATAAAATTAGGCATAATGTGTTAATTCCACAATAGGAGATATGTTATGTTGTTACCTAACAGTTTTGGTGTAAAAAGCCTGCATATATCGGTATCGGGTGATATCGGTATCGGAAATTGAGAGTTGGACAAATCATAATTTCGGATATCCACAGAAAAGCCAATATCGAGCATCCCTAATTAGGACATTTACTGTCTCTAAACAGCCCCAAATTTGATAATTGATTTCAGTAAACTCATATTCGGTACACCTTGTAATATAACAGCTTCGAGGGATTAGCACTGGCACAACAACAAACACAACTAATAGAGAGCAGGGAAAAGGTTTCTGATTGACTCCAAACTGTTTTAAATCCAACTGGACTGCCAGTTCACTGACAGCTATTTTCCATTCAACTGTCAAGCACATTTTCTGTCTTTCTCTCAGTAAATGAGCTGAGAAGCTTCTCAAACATCAAAACAGTCTCGTTAACGGCAATGTAGTGGAGAGCCAGATTAAACCAAAAAGTGACACTATGATGTGGAAGCATATGGAAGGGTCTGATGGTAAATTGGATGTAAAGGGTTTTCAATTATAAGAAACCTTGGTAAATTCCCAGAGCCACCTGCCACACCTCCAAACACAACTTAAAAGCAACATTTTGAGTATCCCCATTTCCCATTTTATATTAAAGTAAAAGTTAAGAGCGATAAACTCTGGCAGCTGAGACTGGCCATGGTTGTTTTGGCCTTTATCCCACGATCACAGCTAAATTATCTCAGTATATCAAGTTGGTATGTTGTGATCATGATTCAAATACTGCATGTCAGCATTAAACAAATGGCATATTTATAAATGGCATATGATTGCATATTACAAAATATATACGTTTATGTAATACACTAGTCACTATGCTCTTCTTGGCCTTTAGAGAAAGTGGTATGCAGAGAGCACATATAGCACAGATATTACAGTTATGACCCTCACTTGTGAGGCATTGGATAACTTGATAAGTTGTTCATTCTATTATCTATCCATTACCTATAACCGCATAGCCTTTGGAGGGTCACGTGGGGCTGGACCTGATCCAAGCTGACATTGGGTAAGAGGTTTACCCTGGACAGGTCGCCAGTTCATCACAGTAAGGACACATAGAGACACACAACCAGTCACGGCTCACTTTCACACCTACGGGCCATTGAGAGTCACCAATTAACCTATTAACAATCCACTTATTAGCTCATTAAAAGTTGGTAAGTTGTTGTGTTGGGATGACTTGAGATAAGGAGATATTTAAGTTGTTTCTCAGGACAAACTGTGTTACAACATGTTAAGTTTAATCACACAGAAATATATATTTAAGTAATTAATGTAAGTAATTCCATAAACATAATGGAAGTTATAAAAATAGTAGATTTTGCTTATAAAAAGGACAATCAACAAACAGATTCAGAGGCAAGTGTGCACAGAAGATGCATTGATGTTGTAATCACTAGTCATTTGAAACAAGAAATGAATAATAAATAATGTTGGCTGCAATTGCATTTAACACCCAGTATCACCACCACCACCATAGACCTAGTAATGATACAAAGTATTAATAATAATAACAACAACATTGTTTAATAACAAAGTCCAACATCCTGGATGCTTTGCTGTGAGTCGAGCTGCTGCTAACGTTAGCTCAGCTTGTTTCTCTGATAACTTAAGATCCAGACGTCCGATGACTAAAATCCTTCATCCGGTTCAAATCTAGAGTTAAAAAGCACCAAGATCTAAACAGTGGATGGTAACAATGTGGCTTCAGACTGGATCAACAGTCAATGTATGACAGCTTCTGGCAGACAACCACAACGCTGACGCAGGCACAAAGGGGATAGGACGCCATCGACAGGCGACCGGTGAAACACAGAATTTTACCTGAATAAAATGACAGATTTTTCTGAGTTTGAACATTGTTGGAAACATTTGGGATAATGGAAGTACACAACTCAACTCCATATAGAACATAGAGCTAGAGTTTATAGATATTTTAATGTGGAAATGTTACACATTATAGCTTTAATCATCAAATAATGTTAGGTAATGATTTAGTTTTCTTGAACTGGCTGAACCTCCTGATTCTCCCGCGGGTTTGACAAAAGCAGTTTACATTGCAGTTGACAGCCAGCCGGCCATCCTGACTAGTTAGTTTTGACTTTGGCACACACTGAACACAGCGTAAACCAGCACCTTCCCTCCTCCTCCCCGTCGACTCATCCACACTGTTAACTCATCCCAGGAGGCTCTAGGTGTTGGGTCGCTTACTGTAAGGAGGAGGGGAGAGAGCGGATGATGGATGGATGCACGGGAGGAAGGAGGAACGGAGGGGCTGGTGGGAGTCGTGGGAACTGGCAGGCACGACTCGGCTTTTGTTTTCTTTTAACAGCTCGTTCGCACATCACGTCCTCAGATGCAGGCAGAAGCAATTTGTCCTCTCCGTCTTCCCCTCTCCGTCCTCCCCTCTTCCTCCCTCGGCCTTTGAATCATTCTCCAGCTGGGCCCAGTTTTGCTCATGCCGTGTCAGGGTGTCTGTTTGCATGGTTATGTCTACGTCTGTTCTGTGTGTATGTGTGTGTTTGTGGTACGCACACACACTCACACACACATGCAGCAGCCCCAGGACCTTGACCAATTCCCAGTGGAAAAGCGTGGCGTCTCTCTCCGTCAGGACATCTGGAAGTGGGCATTTTGCAGTCGGCAGCCGCTGCACTCTGACTTGATTATATTATCTGGTTGGGGCGTGTGTGTGTGTGTGTGTGTTAGTCTGGTGTGTGTTTGTCTGGTGTGTGTGCATGCAAACACACAAATCACACGTTTTGGATTCATATACACACCTACATGATAAACTAATAACTTGTGTGTACATGTGAATGTCAAGCTTTGTGAGTATTGTATGTGTGGATGAAAAATGCCTCTTGAGCCGTGTGTGTGTCTGTGTGTGTGTCTGTGCGTGTCTGTGCGTGTGTGCGTGTGTGTGTGTGTGTGTGTGTGTGTGTGTGTGTGTGTGTGTGTGAAGGGGTCAAGTGGTGATTGCTGATGTTGTCTGCTTTAAACACATGTTTAGCCAGGGCCCACTCAAACGTTTGGCAACCATTAGACAACTTCCTCCCTATCTTCCGGAGTCGGCTCTCTATGGATTTGTGTGTGTGTGTGTGTGTGTGTAATCGTGTGCTTATGTGTGTGTGTGTTGATGTATTTGCAGGTGTGGACAAAAGCTGGAATGTGTGCGAAATAGTTTTTTTGTAGAAGAATTTTTAACATGCAATGATGTAAAACAATTAAGTTATACGCACTCCTACATCTCTACACACACACACACACACACACACACACACACACACACACACACACACACACACACACACACACAGAAACTTATGAAGCTCAGTCCAGACATCTCTCACAGAGCTTTGTTTTGCTACAGGATCAGCACAACTGTGAACTTTACATGCAACTGTGGCCTCAGAGCTTCTCACACACTCCCAAAACACACACACACAAACACATATTCATGTACAGACACCTAAGGGCCTTTGTCGGTCATCAGGAAATGAAAGGATCATTTAGCTTAGAGGGAGATGAGAGGATTGAGGAAGAGAAGAGGTGGAGGAAGAGGAGGAGCGTCTGTAGTTTGATGCAGATTCCTGCAACAGAGACGGTGTGATTCACCAAAAAGAAAACACAGCAGATGAGAGAAAATCCTCGCTCTGAGCTTCTTTCTGAGGCTTTACACTTAGCACATGCACACACACATACTGAAACACGCACACACTGAGGAGGTTTGTTGCTGGTCATGGGATTCCTGGAATATGATGGCCTGTAGATAGTGTATTCCATAAAAGGAAAGTCAGGAAATGTAATAATTTCAGCAGGGAAGTTAAGAAATTTCTGGGAATTTAGCAAATCGGAGGAATACAGCAGAGTGTTGTCCAAGCCATGTCACACGTTCACTGCATTAGATTGTTTTAAGGTCAGCTGTAGTGGATGCCAGACGGAAGATGTTAATAAACCGGGAACAAGCACAATCACATGTCATGATTTGGAGTTTATTTAGTGTAAGCCATTAAAAAGACATTTTATTTTGCAGTCACGCCAAATCTGATGAAAAAAACACGTATAATCACCTGAATATATTAGTTGTGTTTTTGTTACCTTAGAATGAGCTGTTTCTATCTACAGTCCACCATCCTGAATCGCCATGTTTCTACAGTAGCACAGAACAGACAAACCAAACACTGGCTTGTGTTATAGATAGATAGAGCCTTTCACATTTTGCATTTGCAGCCATTGTCGCTTCTGCTACACGCTTGAAAGGCGTGCAGTATTCACTAGTTTGCAGTCTGCAACTTCACTGTTAGCTGCCACTAAATCTCACACACTGGTCCTTTTAAACTGTTAGTCTAGTTAACAAAATGCCAATATCAGTTCCCTAATATATCTGTCATGGTGAGATTTAAAAGGTGAATCAGTGTGTGAGTAGAGCTGCAGTCAGGCAATAGTGTGGTGTGCCTTGGCAGAGGGCACAGAGAGGACATGGACAGATCCCACCGGGCATCAGAGCCACATGTGTCTCTGCTAGCATTCGCCTCACACACCTGGTGTTGAGCGTGCTTGTGTGTGTGCGCGTGTACCTTTTCATGCCCTATTTAGCCCATCGCTGTGTGAAGCAGCGCCAAGTGTAAGCAAGTTTATTTGTCACACTAGCAGTGGCCTGGTATGAAGCAGAGGAAGGCTGCACACATTATTCATGTCTCTGACTGCAGAAACAGGGTTGGAGGTGTGTGTGTGTGTGTGTGTGTGTGTGTGTGTGTGTGTTTATCAGTGTGTGTCTGGCTATTTACATACAGCATGTACTCGAGTGTTTGCTCTTCCGCGATTCTGTTCCTTTATGTGCGTGTTTACACTTCGGCCTTCATGTTTGTACTTCGCACACGTGTGAAAAAGTGTGCGTGCGTACGTTATCTGTGCGTGATTGTGTGTTTGCAGCCATAAACGTGTGTGTGTCCATTTGTGTGTTTACAGAGAGACAGCATGTGTCTGACATTTTTATGCTTACGTGATATGTTTATGCATGCGTGTGTTTACACTTCTCCTGACATGTGTGAATATGTGTGTATCTTTGTGCACCTATGCGTACATAGAAGTAGACCTGTGTGTTTGAGTGTGTGTGTGTGTGTGTGTGTGTGTGTGTGTGTGTGTGTGTGTGTGTGTGTGTGTGTGTGTGTGTGTGTGTGTGTGTGTGTGTGTGTGTGTGTGTGTGTGAGCCCCAGGTGCGCCAGTCTAGCAGCTCCACATTAGCTCTATAACCAAGCTAGTTTGACACCTTCATATCCAGACTAGCGTTCAGCTGCTGGCTCTGGCACATCCAGGACCAGCTCGACCCCGTGTGAACGCTCTGTCGCCTCCACTCATACTCACTTAGGTGTGTGTGCGTGTGTGACGGACCGTGTGTGCCCACACCTTTTTTGTGCACTTTTCTTGCAATTTATTTGATTCCTGTTGTCTCAGTGCATCCAGTCTGCTCCTGTAAGTGGTTTTGCAGATGCAAGTGTGTGTTTGGTTTTCACACCTTGTTTACCTGTTTGTGTGTGTGTGTGTGTGTGTGTGTGTGTGTGTGTGTGTGTGTGTGTGTGTGTGTGTGTGTGTGTGTGTGTGTGTGTGTGTGTATCAGAGAGAGAGGATGTGCAAATGTGCTTGTTTGTAGATTCATGTGCAAGCTCCACACACACACACACATATTGTTTGTGTGTGTGCAAGACCTCCCCGTGCAGTGTACTGTGTTGGCAGGTCGATGTGATGGCGTGTCACCTCCATAGACACCCAGTCAGCAGTGCCTGCTAATCCGCCGCTACAGCACTGTGTGTGTGTGTGTGTGTGTGTGTCAGCATGTGTGTGTGAAAAACTCTGCGTAAGTGCTAGCATCAAGATTTTTGAAGTGTGTGTGTGTGTGTGTGTGTGTGTGTGTGTCGTGGCCTATATGTGCCAATGGAACATTTGACAACAAAGATGAATCAGACACAGAATGAACACACACTCCATAAAAAGGCGTACACACGTATGACCTAACATCGTCCCTTCTCTTTGCACTTCCATTTGATTAAAGGTTCTTTGTCAAGAGCCAGACACACGCGCACAAACACACACATGCTGCTGGCGATCATTAGAGTGTATGGAGTGCCTCCAGGCAGCGGGGGCCTTTTAGCTGAGCCCTTTCTTTTTCTCTCCGTCTCATTGTTTTCTTGATGTCTTCTTTTTTTCCTCCTGTGGTCCCCACAGGCTCAGCCAGAGGCTCGAGGAGTGCCACTTAGCCAACACTGCCACATATAGCACAGGAGGCATGTGTGTTATCGTAATAGGCTTGAAAACCCCACTGGAGTTGACATTTGATAAACATAATCAGTATCTTACATATGACCCATCTTCATAAAAAAATGTAAAAATATATCAGTGTTTCTGCTGGAATACTTTTCTAACTAGAGATGCACTGATCCACTACCCACATTTGGAGATCAGCAGATGCTGATGCCACTTTATTAAATTGGAAGTATTGTATAATTTAGCACAACTTCCCCCCCTTACAATGTTGGCTTTACACAGTTGCTGTCTTGCTTTTCTGTGTTTCCAAACTAAAATATCTCCAAACTAAGGACATGTTGAGTTAGCCTACTCGCTCACTCAGTTGCAGACGGTCTCATGTTACGTTGCAGCGGGTTCATGGTCCACCACAAGCTCTGCCTGTACGTCTATCTCATAGAGTTCTCAGAGAAATGTGGGGACAACTTTATATCTTTGTAGAACTGTTTAATTACTAAATAAACATTGGAACGGTACGTGGATCAGTGACATCCGTCCGATTAGTGAATTACTTCAGTATCAGCACCCGGTCGGTCCCAACTCTACATGTAAAAGCAAAGGTAGGCAAGTTGTCCATTGTGGTTTTTGAGAATTTTTATGTTCTAGAATTTCCCAGTTGGTGTATCCTTACTGTGATAATGCACCTCCTACCATTACTGTTAATGTTTTAGTTTATGGGGACTCTCAACTATTGTTTATAACCCAAATTGCAATTATTCAGTGAGGCAGCATTAGAGTAAACAGAACAGCAAATCTAGGAATACGTTACATACAAAGTTTAAGCGGGAAGTAGAGGTCTGTAACTGTGATGGATGCTTACTACAGACAGGTTGGAAAATCATTTTACCATCCAAGTTCTGAATTTAAGACTGAGGCAGGTTTTCTTTGCAGGTTTCATAGAGTAACATCACCCACACTAGTTTTGATTAGATTCGATCTTCTCTCCTTCTGATATGAAATGATAATGACGGCAGTGTATGGAGAAGAACCCGTCATATTAGAGGTGGACAAAGACACACTGCCTGATATCAGTTTTTAACACCATTAGACAGACGCTGCACTGTTTATCTGTCTGACTCTGGTTAGGTGTGTGTGTGTGTGTGTGTGTGTGTGTGTGTGTGTGTGTGTGTGTGTGTGTGTGTGCATCCCGCAATTGCTCCTTGGGTGTTCGCCTGCCTTGTTAACACCTTTTAACACGCAACACCAATTAACCCTTACCCCCCCTGGCTACCCAGACACACACACAGAGCACATTTTACAGTCATACCTCTAACCCCTATATTTATAACAAGAACTGAATCAACTCCAGCAAGCCAGAGGCCTGCCAGTACATTCGTAGCCCCGCTGCCTGCTGAACACAATTGCTCACTTTTCCCTTTTTTTCCCCCCTTTTTTTTCTCCCTCTTCACATCAGGAGAAGAACAGAAGAATTGACACTGACTTTCTAGACAGCAATCCTTGTTTGTAATACATGGATAGTATCTCTCTTCATCTCCATGTTTCAGGTCCACCAGGATCTAGATGTTTTACTGTGATTTTGGCGCCTAAAATCAACTGAATTGGCAGCAACCTTTCTGAAAATAGCCAATGGTTTCCGAGTCTGCATTGAAATGATTGATCGGGCTGCGTTTCTTGTCAGTCTGAACACAGCCTTAGACTTTTAATCTGTTTATACTGAGCCTGCTCATTGATGGAACAATTAACAACAAATAAACAGTTATTTGTGCCAATATTTAGAACCTGTGATTTGAGTTGGCTTTAAAATATTAACTGTGTCCCCAGATTTATAGGATTTTTTCAGGTGGACATGTACACCATTAAAATCCCGACTAATGTGACTGCTGTAGGGTCAGGGATTCTTTAAGGGTAGCACTGTGGTCTTCTCTTCAGTGAAGCAGGCATAAGGCAAACCGACCTCTTTATGGAAAAACCTTATTGTTCATGTGACCCTGCTTGTGTGAATAGACTGCTCACTCTCTCCGCTGTGTCTGGTCTTTGTCGATCCACAATCGTATCCTCCATCATTCTCTGTGTGTTTGTGTGTGTTTGTGTGTGTGCATGTCAGTCATATTTTAGAGGCATAAAAAGCCAGTCAGTGGGGTCAGTCGGTCGCTCCACCTCACACGCCCAGTAGACATAGAGTCTGACACATCATACACACAAACACAAACGCACACACACCACCCTTTTTACTGTCCCTCACTAGAAGACATATGGAGCATGACTAATGGCTTCATAAAGACACACATACACACACTGTAGATACATTTTTGTCCAGCAGCCACCATTGTGTTAATGGTGTTAGCCCAAAAAGCCTTCTTTTTTTTTTGCAACAGATGTGCCTCCGTGCTTCCAGACCCTCATTTGACCCAAATACCGTGTCAAACGTAACACACACATGCACACACACACCCGGTCACATGTCAGTGGCAATACACTGCTCACACACGGTATTTAATCCCAAGCCAAATGAGAAATTAAAGAAATATTGACAAGTCATATTTGATATTTGTCAAATGTTATACTGTATGTATATATTGTTGTATTATGTGTAATGATTCTGATCTTGTACATACAATCAGCCAAATGGATGAAAATTTAGTTTTTCTTTTTATAATTCATATGATACACACTTAGAGTATGTGGACTCTTGGCAGGATTGTTTCATTAGTTTTAATTAAAGCCTATGTTTCCCACAGAAGAAAAATGTCACTGTAGTATTGGATGGGCATACCGAGCAATTCTTTACACGCACACGCACGTGCGCACACGCACACACACACACACACACACACACACACACACACACACACACACACACACACACACACACACACACACACGCTCCAGCAGACACATGGACATCACACTGGATGGAAATGTCCACAGCTCTTGTCTGCACTGGAGCTCTTAGTCCTAAGTGTTTGTGTGCCTGTCAGTCTGTCTGTCCGTCTGTGTGTGTGTGTGTGTGTGTGTGTGTGTGTGTGTGTGTGTGTGTGTGTGTGTGTGTGAATGCCCCATCAGGGCACCAGTCCAGGAGCCAGGCGTCTGGGCTCTCGTCAGCCCACATCACTGTCAGAGAGCCGTTAATGAGGGGCACATTTACTGCTACATTAGGGAAATGTCACTACGCACACACACACACACACACACACACACACACACATCCTTGTGGCAGTACTGTCAGTCCTTTATGCTGAGCTAACAATGGGTAAAAACATTTTTAAAAAGTTTTAGACAACTTTCTAACAGGGAAATCACAGCAGATTGCTCTCACAACCAAGCATGCAGAATTCCAGCAGTGGAGTCAATCCCCAAACATACAACAAACAACAAACCCACAGGTAGTCAACATTCACTTACAATTACGCTGACTAATAGTATGTTCTCAATAATTGTGTCAAATATTGTTGCTAATAAATGAACCATCAATCACACACATGAACAGTATTAGTTTGTTTGTAGGGATTGTTGTTTATCTTCCTGACTCAAACGCCACTTACTGAATCTGTGCTGACTGATGCATTCATGCATTAATAGTGCTGATAGAATAACTAAACACTCCTTTTTGGGTCCTTAAAAAGGTGATTAAACACTAATGAAAACATGCCTATGAATATTATATTCCATTTCTCTCAATAGATCCCCTTTAAACACAGAATAAGTAAACAAGATCACAAATCTCATCAGACATACAATGCTTTTCTTCTTCTACTATATGCTAGGCACTAATGTACATCCTGTTTTTTCATACGCGTAGAGGCTGATTGTTTTGTCCCAAACACCTTCAACTGATAGACCTGATGATCTGCTGAGTGTCGGTGGAGCACTGCAACATCACTGCTGCTTGGAGGTGTGTGTGTGTGTGTGTGTGTGTGTGTGCGCGCGTTTGAAAGCAAAGAAGAGAGCTGATGGGAACGGATTGGCTGCAAAGAGACAAGGGTCACTGCTGAGGTCCAAGCAGAGTCCACTCCACTCATCTAAGTGTGTGCGCGTGTACGTGATGACTAACCCAAACGCTGTCAGAGTGTTGTGTTACTCTCACGCCTCTGTCACTGTGACTCACCCTGTGTGTAAGGATGTGTGTGTGAGGGGGTGTGTGTGTGTTACTCATTGACTGGTGAGAGCCCTGGGTACATTGACATGACATTCGTCTCGGCCTCTCTCTCCAGTGTGATTTTCTTCACTGCCATCGCTACACGTTCCATTTTTTTCCTTTTTCTCTGATTTTTCCTAGAAATATATAGGAAGCTGGAATCTGAGCTATTTATACTAGAGGCTAACAATAAAACAAAAAGTAGAGCTAATGCATCTTTTTTTAACTTCAATAGTTGACCACAACCAGGGGAGGGTCCATTAATGTCAGGAATATAACAGGCAAACGTGTATACGATTATGCACTATATAGCTAGAATATCAGACGTATATTAAGACATATATACAGATAATCTGCTTGGAACAATAATGTGCGGCTGATATGGTTTTTTAGTTAAAGTGTAATTTCCTTTAATTCCACAATCTCTGAATATGTAAATGTTGTTCATTTCTAAAGTTTTGCTGCTGGACACAAGATGTCTCCTACTTCACTGTAAAGTCCATTCTCAGTGGATGTGCACTGGTGGCTTCAAGTTTCTACATCACACTGTATAAGATACTGGACCAGGACTGACTTCCTAACTATTTATGATGTCACAAATCATGCTGGTAGGCCCCACCCCTTAAAATCAGATTTTATAATGAGCTCAGAGAAACTTTCCACTTTCAGCAGATGAATGTGAAAACATCCTTCTAGAGTCAAACTCTGCTCAGACAGCATTCAGACAGCACACTGTAGGGACAAAGAGAAACACTTTGGACTGGAGGGGGACTTTATCATACCATACAGTACAGAACATATAGTTATTGTTTTCTAGCTATAGGAAAAGGCAGTGGGATATCAGGGCTCAGAAAATTGGGTCTAGGTAATGTCAGTTTCAGTTATGAGAGATATAATGCAGCTGGAGGGTTCCTTCAGGCACTTATATGTAAGACAGCACACTGTGTACTCTAAATTACCAATAAGGTGACAATTTAAAGGAAAAAGATGAATTTTCTATACAGGGCATGAGGGCTTGTGTTATAGCTTTCACAGTCACCCAGCTGAACACCTATGGGAATGGAGCGACGTGTTAGCGTAACCACCATCATCAAAAGGAGGTCTTACAGAGGTCAAATTATATGATGGGAGTTCCTTGCTTAATTAAGATAGGACATATATATATATATATATATATATATATATATATATATATTTGATTGATCGCTGGACTTCATGAGGTCAGGTCACCATCAACTGTGATGTTATTGACCGAGACTGCTGTTGTGGGAATCAAGCACTTATTTAGAAGTCCATAGGGAAATTGAATTGAAATTATTTTACAAAGAGAGTAACTTCACAGTCATTGTTTGTCTTTGTCATAGGGCTCAGACAGTGAAGTGGATGGAACACAGGTTAGGTAGCCGATGCTAATCTCATTTTTTTTGGCCAGGCTTACCATAGCACTGTGCCTCGCCCTCTTGCTTATTTTGACAGAGCGATAATGCTAATCAGGCAGTGGCTCACTGCACTTTGCCTCAACTGGTTAGCGTAAGCCAAGCGTGGCATAATCCACACTATGCTCCGTGCAGTAAGTGGGCTGTGGTGGCAAATCTCTAATGCTAATGAATAAATGAATTGTGATTGGTGAGTCACTGCTGCATGTGTTAGCCTGCTAGCCTGGTGGACTAGTGCTGGATCACTGGCTCAGTCATTAGCATACTACTCATGTTAGCGCTAATATACTGTACATATCAGTTCTGACGTTATTTACCCTGCCCACACACACACACACACACACACACACATGCAGAGAAGCATTGGTCCAGCCTGTTGTTGTGTCTGCTCACTTGGCCAAATTGAAAGTCTGTGGTGCATGCAAGGGCTTTTTGAAGTCCGCCTCATGCACTGTGGCATTAAATTAGTGATAGCAACACCGGAGAAATGCTGGAATACATGTGCATGTAAGCAACACACACACACACTCACAAGCTGAGACATGCATGAAAACACAGCTCCCAGGTAACAGGACTCACTATCCCGAAATGGAACGAGTTCATTCCCAGCCTCCGCCGGTCATGTAACCCAGTGCTGACATGAGTTCCTGTTGTACTCGCCCCCCCCCTCCATCTCAAGGATAGTGAGTAATTAGAAGCAGATGGGGCTGAGACTAGTGTAGTCAGACTGTTATTTTAGCCCTCTGCACAGCCACTTTTATGCCCTCTTTTTTCCTCTCAGGCCTGTATTCCATATTCAGACACTAATTCCTGACCTTAACACAACACGGCAGCGTTAATATTTGAGTATGTTCCAGTGATCGCTACAAGTTGAGGCACTTCTTGTTTTCAAAACACACCAAAGGAGATACTGCGGGGGCTGCAGTGTGTGGCGATTGTCGTAGAGAGAGAGAGAGAGAGAGTTACATCATGGGAAATGGGAATAGTTGCATCTATTAGGTCACTCCTCGTGTTCAGGTCTACATCCCGCTTTGGACATCAAAGGGTGCCCAAAAACCACTGACACTGTATTAGCTTTTCCTCATTTCCTTCGCCGTCAAGATTAAGATCAAAGGAGTTTCTAATCTGATTCCAGGTCGGTACTTAATAGCAACTTTACCCTCCTCATCCTCACAGTGACAGCTTCTTCTTTTGCAACAGTAGATTTTGGTCATATTGAGTCAAAGTAGAAAGCCAACTAAGTTACCAACTACTATTTCTACATTAGCTATAGGGGCAGAAAGAGCACCAGATTGTTAGCTGCTTGAGATTTTATGGAAGTACAAGAGAATTTAGCATCAGGTTTCTCCTTGAAATTATTACAGAACGTAGCATTTGATCGGCATTATTTATAAAAAGGTGGAGGGTAGGTGCATAAGTATGATAAAGGCAGATTTTATTTCCTCAGCTGGATGGCTGTTCACTGCCAATGGCAACAATAATTGTTCAGTATGTAATTAGGATCATTTGTGTTGCAATACATGTCTACTCACTTAACATACGGCATAATGGAGAGCATATTGGTACATGTTGATAGAGTGAGAAACAATACAATTATTCAGTGAGCACATCTTGTAAATCTTTATGACAAAAAAACTTAACTCCTGTCAACTTTCAAGCTTGAGTTGAGTTGTATATGTATGTAGTATAAAGAGGCAGAAAGTCTGCATAATGGAGGAGGTGTGGTGGATGGGTGGCTCAAACAAACACTGGAATTTAACCCAGGAGACTGCAGTTCATATACCGCTTGAAAGGAAAAATTAAAGTACTTATGTAACTTACTTAAGTTAAGCCCAACCCTTAACCCTGTCCCCCCCAAGGTACCTTACAATCTTGTCCTAAAACATAACCAAGACGTTTTTTTGTGACTAAATTTAACCAAAGTTTTTTTTTAACGTCGGGGCCCTGCATATCCAGAAATGACGAGAGGGGTACCTAGGGCATCATATTTTGAAGCGTAGGCCCTCTGATCAAATGGCTGATAAAGTTTTGGGAGTGAGAAGGAGTTGGTTATGCCGTTAAAAGCTCTGGAAAAACTATTCAGGGAACCCTAAGTGAAAATATTTTCTTTAATAAATGTGAAACTATTTCTATATTAACAACACCTCAGACGAAAAACAATAAAACAATCAATAGCAATAACAAAAAATGTAAAAGGCAATTAAGTTATTCTGCCACTGTCTGAGAAACAAATCATGAGTCTTATTGCATTTATTTTGTTTTGGCCTTTTCATGGCTTTATTGGATAGGACAGCCGAAGATCGTCAGGAAAGGTTGGTAGAGAGAGAGGGGATGACACGCAGCAAAGGGCCGCAAGGATTCGAAACCGAGCCGCTGCAGCAACTCCGTATGTGGGTCGCCAGCTCTACCGACTGAGCTAACCGGGCGCCCAGTCTTAGTGCATTTTTGCTCCATTTTGCCTCATTTCTTTTCACTTTGTCGGATTTCTTTATGACTAAACGGTAAAGATGTTCGCAGGCATTGTTGCCTTTGTGACTTGTTCCTTCCACGCTCGTCCAATCACAGGCCTCCACTAGCATGCAATGCCTCCCCCACTCCATGCAAAATATTTAGTGAGCAGCATCTTAGTCACGTTTCTTTTTCCAATAAGCGGGATGTGAAGTGGTGCCCGGCTCCCAGATAATGACACATATTGTGGTGACCTTAATGCTGGATCAAAGGGCCGGCTGCTTCATGACATTTCAGCTGGGGTAAACAAACACAGACAGGCCTATTACCGAGCGAGCAGAGCGAGGGATGACTACCTCCACCACCCCCTCGACGCCCAGCAAACCACCCCCACATCAGCGGGGTAAAAGGGCAACGACAGGAAAACAAACCAGCCTCATTTAGTTTGCGTGTGTGTGTGTGTTTTTTCCTGCGTGCACGGCGTTTCTGCATTTCCACTCTAGGTTACAGTACTTCCAGCTCATCTCCTTTTACAAGGCGAGGCCATTACATAATTACCCACTGTCAATTAGATCACATCCTGTGCGGCACTGCCGGCTGAAGCCATGTCAATTAATCATTGGTCCCCAGTGGTAGCTCCCTCTTGATGATGTCATAGCCATCACGGCCGCGGTTGGCTAGAATCATGGAAAAGGCCTGTCTGTCACCAGGGAGGGAATTCCTCCCATTTGATATAAGAGAAGTGTAAACTGTGTGTTTGTTTGTCTTTATTGGTTCTTAATTGTAATAGGATCACAGTATTTTTGATAGCAGTGTTTGATTTTGATCTGTATTTATGTTGTTGTTGTTGTAGTGAGAGTTTCTATTGAAATACAGCAGTGATGACATATAAAATTACATAACATAAAAATAGATAAATGGTATGTATGTATGATTCTAACCAGTTACACCCTTACATTTTTGTTGAATCCCTTCTCTGTGATTCCAGACTCCAGATTACCTGCAAGTCATTTTTTAAACCGAGTCCTGATTCCAGGTGTTGGGGCGTGCTTCTGCACTGTCGGTGTCCGTTGGATGTGCAGACTGCGACATGGAAACATTCTCTCTTTCTGTTGATTTGATTTTTTTTTAAGTGTTCGTCATGAGTCTGACAATATCACAGGAGTACAATGCTATCTGAAGAGCACTCTTAATAATTGACAATGGGGCACTTACCACCTATTCCATCATACTGTGTGCCAAACCATTCACTCGTGCTTTATTCCACTGCATTTCAATATGAATCATAACTAGCAGTTAAGCTAACTGGTCTTGGTTAAGCTAATGGTCTTACCAAACAAAAAAGCAAAGACAGGTGTTTTAGATGGCACAACTTATTTATTTTATTTTTAGATTTTTAGATTTTTCTCTTCAATAATCTGGAAACCTGTTTGACCCGAAATTCCACTGGGCATGGCTTTATAACGTCGCGTATGCAACGTGGTTTGGCTCCATGATCCGTATGTCTTAAAATCCCACGAGAGAGTTTCAAAAGCGGAGTGTCCTAAGAGCGTCTTGCCTGCCTGATGTCGTTCACTCGCGTATTTTGTCTTTAAAAGGGTTACAAAATGGCGTGTTACTGTTTTAAAAGTTCTTGGTGGTCTGGTGCCACAATGTTGATGTAACGTGACACTTGATCCACAGTATTATATTCTGTGTCATTTCTGTGTCTGACTTCCTGCCTGTGCGATCTGCGCTGTGTTACGTGACGCGAGTGGGTCATGGCTTACTCCACGTGAAGAAGAGCAGAGAGACGCTTCTGGGGACGCTTCTGAGACACGGTGCGGTACCTCAGGTGGAATTCAGAGCATTGCCTAGAACAGGACCAATCCGCTCCGGCGACCACTGCGGAGCCGGAACGTGTTTCAGCTGTGCCTGGTGGAATTTGGGGGTTACAGTCTGCTGCCCGTGCTGCCACTGGAGAATACTGTAGAATCCCGTTGAAGCGGCTGGAAGAGTTGGCTGAAGGTTTTGTAAAGTGCTGCAGAGTGCAATGGTTGGCCGGCTCCTTTGCTGTTGCTGGAGTTCAGTGTTCCACTTTGCTAATGCTAGTCTCTGGGTGATGGTGTATGATGCATTCGCAAAACACTTAACCTTCATCTTGCAAAGTTAGTTATTAAGCTCTTAAATCCACAATGGGCCAAACACTCGCCCCACCCTGAGTAGGAAGCATGAATTGAACGATGTTCCAATGTAAGTAAATAAAACGTCAATAGCACAGTGATCTGTAAGTCTTATCTCAGTGTTCATGTGTCTACACGCTCTTTGCAGTGTTGCAGACGTAGTGCTGCATGTAGTTTTGATTAATCTCCTGTGTGTGTGTGTATTTGTGTGTGTGCTGTCATAATCTTCCATTGCCATGATCAAAGCAGGTAGGCCTGTGGTCACACACTCACTCACACACACACGACAGACAAACATTCCTCCAAACGGTTGTTACATGCCAGAGTCAAATTAGTCCATGGGCTTTTTAAGTGGCACAAAAGGTTCAAATTAGAGACAGGACTTTGAAGCCGTACAGTTTGCAGGGATAGTCTGTAGCCCCTCGTGGTTTTGGCCTCCATATCATTCCCTCAGAAAAGAACATGTTCACATCAAAGGTTAACCGGGGCATGTGTACTGTAACTTGTCACCAGCATAGCCCTGATTTCCAAACAGCAGGGAATTGGGACAGAGTGGTATGTGGGCCGGGAAGAGGCATAGTGTGTAATTACATCGGGATCTGTGGGTCGCTCTCAAGCCCTCTGACTGCATATTATAGATGGAGGTTGGTAATTTGATGAAAACACATAGATTATTGTAGATTATGTTCATATAGTAAGAGCTCACCTAGAGAATATCCATATAATGGTGCATGATAAGAGGCAGGACTGCTGCATTAGTCAGTCACTCCATGGTATTAGTTTATCCCACAGGCGGGTTATACATTTACTCTTTATTCTGAATAGGTTTTATTATCTTGAACCATGGTAGTTGTAGTCACAATGAAATGGTTTAGGTCTATAACTATTTTCACTATTGATTACTCTACCAATAGCCCTCAAAGATATTACATTTATAATGACATAAAATCAGAATCACAAGGAATTGGCCTCAGTATATTGGGGCATAAAAGTAAACTTAGTATGAGGAAAAATAGATATTAAAGCAAGTACTGCAGTCAAGAAGCATACATTTACAATAACATAATATATATATATATATATATATATATATATATATTAACAAAAAACAACAACATGACTTATTTAAATAAAGAGCTGTACAGTTGTCTAGGAATATGCTAAATATTTTCCAGGGAATGTGCAAAGTTGACAGTTTTAAGTTTAAAGAATATTTGCATTATGCAAGAAGAACAAGGAGACAAAATGCAGAAGCTGGAACCAGTGAGTGTTTTTGCTTCATAAACGTCTTATCCCATGTCCCAGACTGCCCAGTATCAGCTTGATATTGGCCCAAGGCAACAGATGGTGGGCGTCAAGAATGAAAATGAACTTGGGACACAGCAATTGCTGTATCTCATGCAGTTTTTTTGCAATGTGGGACGTGTTTCGTGAAGTTGACCAGTAGGAGCATAGACCACTCCTCTGGTGTTGGTGCTGACAGGTGGAACAGTGAAGATGGTCCCTGTCACCTCCTTCCTGTACTTCTGTGTACACTTTGCAAGTTGTGAAAGACGGCAAGCTATGATTGGTTGGGGTACAAAGAATAGTCTTCCATGTCCCAATTTGTGGATTACAACTTTATTTGTATAGCACCTCTCATGCAGGGAAGGACCAAATGGTTTAAAACAAGATAATACAGACAACAAGAATGATTATTAAATACACTACTATATTACGATAAAACATTAAAAACAAGATAACAAATATATAAATATAAAATTATATTAATAGTAGCAACATGAAGAGTTGGCATTTAGATTATACCAAATAAAAAGCCACTCTAAGAATATAGTTCTTCCTTTGAAAATGTGGAAATACATTGAGGGGTGGACCCTCGTTTTTAACGTTTAACAAAACGGAAAAATAGTGATAGAGAAATGACAGAGAATAAGGGGGAAAAAAGCATCAAAATTGGTTAAAAACTAATTCCCAATTAAAATTAAAATCATTAAGATTTTTAAGATTTTTTTTAAGATTTCTTAAGTCTCCCAGTGTTATTAGGGAATGAATATTTAAAGTGCATTCTAGGTTATTCCACGAGTCTGAAACACAAAATCTCAAAACATCCTTTCCAAGATTAGAGTTAACAGGGAACATCAAGTGTAATCCAGTTTTGATTACAGGTTTGATAGGCTCCTACCTTAAGTTTAAATAGTGAAGGGACGAAAGTGATCTATTTTTATTTATTTCAAGAAATGTGTTCGCAAGCTCACAGGGGTCATCGGTCAGATGTCTGTCTGTCTGTACTAACATGTGTGGCGCGTGAATGTTCGCCTTGGTGCTCTACGCTATTGCTTTGCAGCATATGGAGCCTTTGGGTGCCACGCAGAGCCCCAGGCGCTCCACCGCTGCTACGGCTAATAGCATGGCACTTAACATCAGCTAGGCTTCATTGTTCAGTAGGCTAAGATAACACAGGAGGGCAGACAAGGATGAGTACGTGTCTGGCTGGAAAATGTGAAGAAACAACTGAAAAAGACAAAAAAGAAAGTATCCTGTTACCTTACCGATAGTAGAGTCTGTTGGGTTTGGGGTCTGAAAAAGTCTTCTCATGCTGATAAATGTACAAGCATTGAGGTTGACTGTAAATGAGATGCAGGTGGACTTCTTCCTATGCGGTCAATTCGGGCGGTTTTCTCTGTTCTACTCTGATATCAGCAAGTAGTCCCGGGATTGATCAGAAACACTTGTGCCTCGTGTTATTTTCACTTTTTTCCCCCTCCATTCACAGTATTACAATATCACTGAACAATAACAGTAGCAGAAACTGTTTAGTGGGACTGGAGCCAGACTTCTATTGATGATGACATCCAAGAAAGTTGAGTTGTTTTCCTCTGCTTTTCTCGCTGAGTCATTTTCCTGTGGGATATGAGGCTGAATATTGCGTCATTATCAAAACCTTCAAAAAGAGGATTAATGGTTGGAATCATGTGACGTCTCTTAACATCTCCAACCCACATGTAGGCAGCACTGTCTGGCTTTTCCCCCACCTATCTCACTAGTGTGTGTGTGTGTGTTATTTGTTGTTTGCGATGGTGTTATCTCCATCTTCACCTTTCCTGACACTTGTGTGGCTCATCAGCAGCTATGTGAAGTGACAGGCCACATCCCGGGGCAGCTGGCAGGAGCTGGCGCGCCGCAAAAGAGCAACACACAACTCCACGATAACCCACACCCACATGTGCACACACAAGTAAACACACACACACACACACACACCTCAGGCCATTCCCCAGTCTTAATTCCTTAACGCATTTGCTCCAGTTCCTGTTGAGGCGCTGCAGGGGAGACTGTTGGGGGATAGAGGAGGGGGCAGGATGCATGGAGGACTGGCTCTTCACACACTATCACCCCTAACCCACACACACAGAGTAATCTACCACCCCCGACATACACAAAGTTAAATTTGACAGAGCTGAAGGGATCAGGTTGGAACAGGCTGGTAGTGCCCTGTACAACCAACACACACTCACTGGCAGAGAGGTGGGAAAGGTGGCAATGCCCACCGTCCACTAACAGCGTCTAGCATGGGACGTTTAAAGTGTGTCAAAAGAAAAGTCCAGTTTTTTTACCCCATAGACAAGATATGAACATATCTGGTGCTTTAAGAAAATACCAGTTAATGCACATAAAAATATAGAAATGTTAAATACGACTTCCTGGGGCCCCTGGTACCTCAGCTGCTAGAGCTGGCACTCCATGTACTAAGGCTAACTCCTGCAGCTGCCAGGGTTCAAATCTGACCTGTTGCCCTTTGCTGCGTGTCATCCCCTCTCAAAAAGTACTTAAACATTGACTCATTTAGGATAACATTCGAGAGCTAGAAAAACATGATTAGTTATGTATCAAAAAAGGTATATGTTTGTATTAGCATTAAAAAAAACTGTTATGGTATTGGCTGTAATGGGGAAAATACCAGCCCTATCCTTGTTGTGTGCTATGAATGTAGGTGAGTATTTGATTAAGCCAAAAAGTTTGCACACTCTTTTCTGCCATAAAAATGTTAGGGAAATGGGTTTATATTACATTGGCCACCCATACACCCTTTTGGGCACCATTAACTCCATGGTTGGAGACTCTATGGATTATGACTGACGAAAACTCAAAAGCCTCAAATATTAAACCCATATGTTAAAACCACTTCACACTCTTTCCCTCCAAAACCTTATAATGCTCACTCTGTGACACCATCTTTTTTTCACCTGATTACATTTCACACTTGTGTTTGTATTGATAACCTTGTGGGAACTCAAAAATTAGCCTTCAGATATCACACTGAATTTGCCAAAATTAGCTGAAACCCCCCCCCCCTGCTCCCAGCTTAGCCCTCAGGGATTTAGAGAGGAAGAAGGAGCGAGGGCCAGAGATGAAAGTGTCTGGGGATCTCAGTAAAATCAAAAACAAATCTCTGGGAGCGTCGGGGTTAACCCCTTTTGGCCGTTGAAGGCTTTGAAGTGCTCGGCCATACAGTTAATTGTCAGAGTCGGGATTAGAGAAAGGTGGTAACAATTTAACCCAGGCAACGAGAGGGCTGAAGGCCACTGCTCAGGTCTGTCAGGTGTTTGCAGATGTTGTGTGTGCCTCAAGAAAAGTGACAGCAAACTCCTGGAGATGAGAGGAAGGCTTAAGCGACCCGTAATGCCTTGTTTGCTCAAGCCCCCATCACATTGTAATTGGCTGGGAGAGGGAACAGAAGCCAGCTGATTGGGCAGCTGGTGTACTTAACTGTTATTATTTTGGATGGTATGCTCGCCCAGGCCAATGGTTCTTCCCTGTTTTACAATGAAAACCTGACCACTTCCATTCCTGTGCAATGATTAAGATTCTGATGGACAGTTGCTCAGTCACCAAGAAGGACATTGTGTAAGAAGCAGTGAATATGGATTACAGTTTGTACACAAGTATCTTCGTCCTCAGTGTCCTATTGATGCATTTTTTCCCAATTTGAAGGCAATTAGCAAAAATGTAAAGGAACAGCTTTAAAGGTCCATTGTGTAACATTTAGGAGGATCTATTGGTAAAATGGAATATAATACTCATAGATATGTTTTCATTAGAGTCTAATCACCTGAATATCAGAATCAGAATTATGTTTATTGCCAAGTAGGTTTTTACACCTACGAGGAATGTGTCCTGGTGTAATTGGTGCATAAAATATACAAATTCAAATATACAAATATACAAATCACACAGAAAAATAAAGTACTTTCAAAACATAAATAAATAAAGATAAGAAAAAGAATGTAAATTTCTTTACCTTAGAATGAGCAGTTTTTATCTACAGGCACTTCAGGTTGATCAAGAAATATTACGGCTGCAATATTTCAAAAACCCAGATGACTATTATGTCCATCAAACTTATCTTTCCCATCTTGCATTGTTACACTCAATTCTTCCCAGATGGGACACGTCAGGAGCATCAAACAACTAGTAAGCAGTAAAAACAACTGCTGCATCCATTCACTCAATCCACAACAATGCAACATCCATTATGGGTGTCATTGCCCTCGGAACCAGAACTCATATGGTTCTGAAAGGAAAGCACCAAATTTTCTTCAACCAGCAAATATTCAAAATTGAATGGACAAAAGTGTCAGCATTCAAAGTGTTCACATATCAGCTTAAATGTGTTGTGCTTCAAAACATTCAGCACAACACAACACAATTTGCTGTTGTTGCATCTCTTGGGAAGCATTTTGTTTCTGGAGTATTGTCATAACCCGCTCAATGCTCCCTGTGAACATCACCTTTAAACTTGCAAACGCACATATTACTGTCAACTTGTGTTGTACCTTCCCTCTCTGTCTCGTTCTTTCAGTTTATCCTGCCGGTTGTGACAGCTGATGTCTTTTTTTTTCTGCTGCGGTGTGTTTGAGACTTGCTGGTACTGATCCCAGCTGTCACCTCTGCTTTCTGTTGTTTCTCTTCAGGTAAATCAGGCCACATTTGACCCAGAGCTGAGCTTGCATTTAGAATAGACTTGAACCCGTTTGCTCAGTCTTTTCTCTATTCTACCTGTCTGCATGTACGCCTAACATTTTTTTGCGTGCATCAGAATCTGTCTTGTCATCTTTAAGACTTTGGACTGTCCTATTCTTTCTTAGAGGCTTTTGGGTTTTCCACATTATTTCAGTAAATGCCCATTAACATTAAATGTTCTGTGTGGATTGTTTGACCTCTAGGAACTCTATCGAGATTTTGTTCAATGAATGGATCCTCATTTTGTTTGTCTCGTGCATGCGTACAAGGACACAAACTGATCCACAGGTTGGTAACACCAAGAAATTCCACAATTCTCCAGACAGGGCAGGGAATAAGGCTGCTAGCATGTAAACATCGATGTAAACAATGCAATTTCAACTTATTTGCTTTTTTACAAGAAACTCCTTTATGGTAGTAGAAGATATGAAAATGATTATAGATCCACACTGTGGGCAACAGTCCATTTATTTGCTTTAGAGGGGGTGACCACAAGGAAATAAGCAAATTCAAAAAAATCAATCATGTGGATCATGGTACCGCCTCGATTTTGTTTCATTCTAGTTCTAGACGTTGATCATGTTCATTTACAGCCAATCTAATTCCCAATTCTCTTCCATTTTCACTTGTAAGACCAAAGAATAAATCAACCCTATCATTGGACAATTATCCCTAACCCAGTGCTATGTCCATTTTTTCTAACTTTTAGTGCAACATCTGGACATGGTAACTATATGGTTCAAATTAGGAATAAAACACTAAAGTAAGGGAGAGATTATGGTCAAGGATCTTTTTTTTAAAAGCCATGCTTAATTGAAGCAAACTCTACGTGAAGGTCGGTCATGCTTAATGCCCCTCCGACACCCCAACCTCCACCTTTCCAGCTCACTAAATCAAGGTCACACCACTCCCTGCATTTGCACTCAACATTGTCATTGAGAATAAATCATGTGCTTTAGAGTTGTTCAGTACGAACAAAATTCCCAGGCATGATGGACTGGAATAAACATGATTGGAGAACAGTTCAATCCATTGTTGTTGACGACTAAGTAAGCTCAGAACTGCTTTCAATAATGTGTCCGATAACTGCTGTCTAATTTCAGCTCACTAGTACCTTCTGTCAGCTTAACACATTGTACAAAAACTGTATGTATTTTATGGCCATCAGTTCTGGCCCGCATTAACAGTGGTGACAGTAGATGTGTGTGGCCATGTTTCTGCTGCCCAAACAGAGGCTGACAGCCCTTTTAGGTGGTACTGACAGCTGTGTCCTGTATCACTGGTCCAGGCTTTGTGTTTAGGCGTTAACGGAAGTGAGGCTGAGTTTTGTTTAAGGCGTCCGAGTCTCGGGTTTGATTGGCAGACAATGTAGCTGGCCACACATGACTCAACCCCCTGCTGGGATAGAGAATAGGCCTGTTGTTTCTAAAACAGTCTGCCAGTTACAGCTACAGCTAGGCCAAGATATAGGGCCGATATTGGCCTTTATTTAGATGTTCCAATGCCATAACCTTTTAATATGACAGATATTATGCAGTTAGTTTGATTAGATACAGGATGTGGATACAATATCATGAACACCTGCGCAATCAAATTCAAGCCATCCGATGTATGCCGATGCACTGATATAAATCCATCCCTTACCTTCCCTAATGGGAAAAGGGTCAGTGTACTGTAGTTCCAGGAGGAAATACTGCATATAAACACTGTACAATATAATTCAATTCAATACAGCAACACAGACCATACAGCTAAACTAACACCTATCTGACAGTCAACAAAAATGTTGCACTATAATTTTGCAAGAGCAGTATTTGATTTGGGGTTTTTAGATTCCATTATGTATGCAAGCTGTCATGATAGTGATTATTATTAAATGATAATTCATTATGAAGCAGTTTTTTTAGGAAGCCTACAATTAGAGCCATTTTGATATTTTGGGTTTAGTACAAGACTGCATGAATGTGTTGTGTGTATTAAAACACAACATATTTTGTTTTATACCACATGTAACAGTGAAACCTGTACTTTTGGTTGAATTCTTTTAATTTTGAAAACTGTACAATTTTAAACTAATGATCATTTTCAGTTAATATTTAGTTTTTTGTTTTTCAGTAATGGATTAATCATTTTGTCGTTAGAATGTGAAAAAATGGCCATCAAAATGTCCCATAACCCTGACAAAACATAAATATCAGCACTCACTCACACTCGGACCTTGCTGTCTTCCATCTCTTCCCGGCTTGACTTGGAGGAGCCTGGCAGCATGCTAACAGGTCATCATCCTCCACACAAGCTGCATGTTAGACATATTAGCTCTCTTTTGCCTACCACAGCGCCGACCCGGTCATATGGTGCCAGTCTAGCTGGATATCAGCACGACACGCTGCCTCTCTGGCACCACGAGGTCCATTTAGCTGAGGCTTTCACCCCCCCTCCCCACCCACACCCAACAGTATCAGAGCCTTTCTCTTACTTTTTTATCTCCTCCACACACATCCCTGCTGTATCTGTCTGTCTTTTCTTTTAGTTCACTTTCACAACATGTCCCTTCTTCATTGAGAGGTAAATTCTTTCAAATGTCTGTAATCTGAATTATAGGCTGCTTCATTGACTTGGGTTTAAGTGCAATTCTGTCTCTTTCCTGACCTTCCTGATTTAATTATTTTTTATCTTTTCTTGTACACCACTGCTTTATTGTTTAGCTGTGTTCAATTGCTTAAAAGGCTGCTTTTACCAGCTGTGTTTTATTTAAGTTGGGTCTTAAATTTCCAATTTAGTTAGCATTAAAAAAACTCCCAAAAAGGTAATCTTCTTCTGTGTCTTTATGGTTGCACATTTTTTATTCATACACCTCCAATCCTACTCTACCCCTTCTCCCTCTCTAACACCATCCCTTTCCTCCCCCCCCCCCGTCTCTCCCCCCCCGTCTCTCTCTTCCTCCCTTTCCCCCTCCTGGGTTCCCTGGTGGGGGTGCTGTTTGTAAAGCATTATAATTTATAACGGAGCAGAGTGGATTTAATTTCAGTGTGCGGGGGCTCGCCAGCAGGGCGCCAGCCTGCAATCAGGGGAATCAGCAGCTCGCACAGGGCCTGCAAGCACACACACAACACACAAACACACACAAACATACGCACACAGCAGACCCCCACATAGAGCCAGCTAGAATGGAAAGTATTATCAGTGGCCACAAACGGACAGTGTTTCTCGTCACCCAACTCCCTGGATGCTCCCTCCGCAGCCCGGCACCTTCTCAGCTTCACTTTCAGCCCTGCTGCAGCTGCTCTCGCTCCCTCTTCCCCTCTCTGTTTCTCTGTAATTTCTCTGTCTGCGTCTGGCTTACATTATCTGCATCTTCCTCCCCTCCCCTTTCTCTCCCTCTCTTACTCATTGTCTCTCATTACCACTCATTACCTATTTGTTGGGGGTAAGAGGCTTTCTCATCACAGACTCTGCTGCCTTCCAAAGACAATGAAGGTTCACCAGGAGGTCAAATCCAACTATTAGTCCTCCGTGTCCCTGTCAAATATTTGCCTTTGTCCCTCCCTCTTTCCATCCCATCTCTTCTGCCCTGAGGGGGGGGCTTTTTTTTTCTACCCTACCCATTTGCCAGTTGCAATTTCCCCTTCATAAATCCTGCTTCTGTGGCAAACTGTGCCAGACGGTGGGATGATCCTTCCTTGCAGAAGGTCAGAGACCGAACAAGAGGAGGAGGAGAAAAAGATAATGTTTCTCTTTAGCGAGTCATTTTGCTTCGAATTGGTTACAACTGCCAATTTAATAGTGACCCTGTAAGCTAACATGACAGATCAAAGTTAGCTGATGTTAGCCTAGTGCACATCCACTAGAGCTGAAAGTGGATTTACAGTACTTTTAGTTTCGATTAAAACGCAATTAAAACCCTTCCTCCCCATCATCAAAAATTATAAAGTGTACCTCCATCTGTGAACAACAATCCCAAAGTCCATTTAGACTCTTGGACTGGCCGTGCTGGAGGTACAGTGGGTACCTCCAAGTACCCTCTAACAAGGGGTACTTGTACCCTATGGGTTACTCTTGTTGTTATACAGAGAAATTATAGAGTAGCTCAGCTAATTAGAAAAAATAAGCCCATATATTGGATTATAATATAGAATACAATAGAACTTTATAGTCACATATAATCATAAACAGTTCAACATATAGCAAAATCTGTCCTCTGCATTTAACCCATCCAAACTACTAGTAGTAGGCAGCCACTGTACAGTGCCCGGGGATCAGCTCCAGATCCAAGCCAGTACCTTGGTAATGAACACTGACTGGAGAAAGAAACATGCATGTCTTGATTGTGGGGGAATCCGAAGCACCCAGAGGAGACCCATCCAAACAGTGCTAAGCACTGAGCCACTGTGCTCTATAACAACTACTGAAAACTAGTGTGAAAACTAGTGAGCAACCGAGCAGAGAAGATGAAAAAGTTAGCCAAAAGTAATGGATACACTTGAAATAGGTCACTAAAAGTAATGGATTCATGGTTGGAACGTCCAGAACACACTGCATGTGTTTGTAGTAGGAATGCAACCAAACTAAACATTGTATGAAAATCAACACAGAAAAACCTCCACTATTGTATCCACTTTTATATAATTGATAGATAACAACCAGTTTGAAATTAATTCAAATGAACACAAATGGAACAAGAATGGTGGCGTCGGTGTAGGGGTACTTCAGTTCATTGCACTGGGCTGTGGGCATACGTCTTACAAAAAAAGTTGGAAAACACTGAACACAAAGAATAGCTTCCCTCCCCTGTCCAAGTTCTACTCAATATCATGGCTCTTTAACCATCCAGTGCTGTGTTAGTAGTGTAATGGTATGCAAATGTCAAGGTTCAAAACAAACAGTGTACAGTGGTTTGGGGCCTGCAGTTTTGCACATGTTCCGTATAATGGGGAAGGATCACAACTTCTTTTAATTTATTCTGAATAATTTTGGCTTGTGTGTCATAATTATTGCTATAAAAATAGGGCACTTAAACATTTGCATATGGTCAGTAAGTAATGCGATTTATTTCCTCACTGGTAATTACAAAACCATGCTATATGTAAAGAAACATTAAAGTGGACTCACTTTGAGCATATTGATACTTATTTATATACAATTAAATAAAAACCCTATTTTATTTTTTAAAAAGTAATGGCAAAAGGCAATGTTGATAAGAAGATTTATTTGTTGTTTGGCTGTGAACATTTGCATTTTCTGGTAATAATAGTAATATTTTTTGAATATTACACTTTCTTGTAGTACCTGAACGTTGAAGTGGCCCTCCTATGAGATTACAATACTAACAGTGGCCCCAAGACAATTTTAGTTTGAGACCCCTGCACTAGTATTTAGTTACATATCCATATATGCATTTGATAATGAAATTTTCTCCACATTTTATATCTACCCTTACAATGTTGTTTTGTTACTTGAGTGGTTCATTATCTAAAAATCAGGTTTCCTTAGAGTTTTCATTTAATTCTTCCTCTGTCCTTGTATTATATGTTAGTTCTGGTAGAATCTTACTTTGGGACTCACTTTGTCAGACATGGTTATGCAGGATGTGAGTGAATCAACAAGAAACCATATTTTACTGATATTATCACATGCTTTTCCACTTCTGGAGGTGCCAGCTGTACAAGTTGTTTTGCAGTGCTACACCACTAAATCTCACCTCATCTTGCTCGTATTAGTTTGTTGCCACTGTGCTTTATCCTCTGGGATGCAGATAGTTTTAATCTGAGGCCTTAGCCACTGTGTTGTTCTGTTCCTGCTGTTATATTAGGATGATTGGACATCTGCTGTGGGGGTGCTAAGCTGGAAACACTAGTCCAATCTCCAATAGGAAATTTGTCTGACACTGCAGCATCATTGTTCCAGAGTGTGTGTGTGTGGTGCAGACACAGGCTCATATAATGACAGGAATACACTCAGGGTTGGTGTATGATCAGAAACTTTGAATAGTAAATTAATATGCAAAAATGTTCTGTTTTGTGTGATTGAGCATTTCGTGTCTGGTGCACATGTGTATTGTTCCTGTTCACTACTGGGAACTCAGCACCATCTTTCTCCATTTAGTATAATTAATACCCTGCCTTTCCACTCCTTTTGAATTTGCTCGCCTTTATCTAACCCCAACTAACGACTACAAGAAATTCTTTATGAGCTCAGAAGAATAACATACAAGCACAACACACACGCTGCAAAAAGGCTCGCCATCAAAAAGCCACAATTAGCTCATTTATATTTGCTGGACATTTCTGAACCACATGAATTGGACAGGAAGCAGGTCATTTCTCTCGCTGTTACATGCTCCAGCAGCAAGAGTTCAGAGGAAGGGCTCATCTCATAAAGGCAGGGACGTGAGCCTTTTTATATGTGGATATCTGACCCCCTCACATCACTCCTCTGTGTCCTTATAAAATCAAACAGCGTGCGGTGGATTAGTCATTTGGTGGCAGGTTGGAGGTAAAATAAAATTCTACAGCTCATTGATAATGCAATGGACAAGGTGTTTTGTTTTCACTGGTATGTGCACCTTTTGATTTCCCCTTCTGTTGAAAAAGCCTGTCCTGTTTACTGTGTACTGTTTCTGTTTACCTCTATTGTATACAATAGAGGTAAATGGAGTTTAGTTTGTGGTGCTTCTTCAGTAGACTGCATTGTGTACATATACATGCTGTTATTAAGTCCAGCCTGTATTAAGAGGTCAGTCATCTCATTGTTTATAATCCCAGTGATTACATCTATGCCATACCTCAATACATATACATCATACAATCTGCTGTGCTCAACATATTGTATGCTAAAGTGTTAGCATGTAGCACCAAAGATATCCTGTAGACCCTTTTCATTATTAGTGGAACAATTAAGTTCAGCAATGAGTTCTTTTCACATTATTATAACATGTAATAGTGGGACAACTCATTTTATTTCTAAGAGCTGCATTCCATCTTGGTGTACTAGTTACAGGGCCCTGCAGGCTGGCTCACTGCTATAGCTAAATGGAACTGACTGTTAAACTAAAGGTATTAGCTGAACCTGTGCTTCTCCAATGAAAAATAAAAATGCCTGCAATTTTGCCCTTTTCCCTCCAATTTTTTGTATTACTTTACACTTTTGTCTTTCCACAGTGGTTGCTGTTTCTCGAAAATTACACACCGTTTTTAAGTCGCTCATACTGTGATGTGATTCATTAACGTAACCCTCTCCCCCAATCATATTTGTGTATTCTGATAAACCTGAGTGTCGCCGGGCAGACTGTGGCTGCCAAAATCACTTCTCTGCCAATGGAAATAACCCTAATGACCTTGGTTGCCTTGCCAACTTCTAAAGACACTGTGTGTGTGTGTGTGGGGGGGGGGGGGGGGCTAATGGCTATAGAGTTGTAGTTGTTTCATTTAAGTCAGAGTTATGAAGTGCTACGGAGCGCTTTTAGTTTTTAACCTCCCTTGGCAGCAGTTAGGATCTATATTACAAAGGTTAGAAGGCTTTACAGTCACTCATTTTTGCTTTCTTTTCTTCTTCCTGTGCACACATGTACACATACAACCACACACACGCAAATGAAGTTGCACTGGCTGTGGCCTTTATACATGAGCTATACTCAAATTTAATCAAAAGTCCTAATGGGTTCTGTGTGGGACGTTCCCTTTGTGTGTGTGTGTGTGTGTGTGTGTGTGTGTGTGTGTGTGTGTGTGTGTGTGTGTGTGTGTGTGTGTGTGTGTGTGTGTGTGTGTGTGTGTGTGTGTGGTGTGTGTGTGTGTGTGTGTGTGTGTGTGTGTGTGTGTGTGTGTGTGTAAGCTGGCCAAAGGGGGCCTTAGAGGCAGCAGCGGTTGATTGGAGGGCACATGTGTGATGTGGCTGAGAGATCAAACACACACTTCTTGATGAATGTGAGAGCGGAGGGGCAGCGCTCCTTTTCTCCGCTCCTGATCAAGGTTGGGGTGTTCTCGGTTCATTACACACACACACACACACACACACACAGAGAGAGAGAGAAACACTCCTTTTATAGAGTGAGTCATTGACAGTAAGAATACTGGTGAAGCACATTAATATTTTGCCACTTATCTACATTTGCGCTGCGTGCGTGCATGTCTGTGTTTTTGAGCTTGTTGCCAGTAATGAGGTCAATCTCCTGTGTGGAGCTAAAACCTCTGTGTGTCTTTATCTCTGTTACATGGGCAGAGGATTATTCTCATCACTCTCAACACCACTTTCACTCTCAACCCTCTCCCACTCTCTGCTTCCATTTCTACACACATTCAGCAAGTGCTTCTTCTGTTCTGTTGACTTTCATTTTAGGTCAGTTGATTCATTCCAGAAGTATGTGTTGGTTGATATCTCCTCTAACGATCCACTTTTTATTCCATATCTGTTGTGGAATATCTGATGGTTTCATTGGTTGGAATTTCTGGAATTTCATGAATGTTGCCCGCCTACTGGGAAGCTAAAGTTGAAAATAAAAATACTTGCTTACAAAATGAACAAAAACAAGCAAATTCATCTTTTTAGTACTTAAGTGAATAGTCAGTTTTATAACTAATTTGCTTCAAAGAGCTTTATTTAGCTCCTTTAAGCTGTGTACAAACACCTTGTTACCATGGATGGATCCATGGGTTATTTTAGTAAAATATTCACTATAGTTTAAAAGACGAAGCTTTTTAAAACAGGTCAAAATGAATAATTTACCTCTGTAAGTTTAAAGTTCATTAATGAGTAATATGGGGGGGGGAGAATACATTTGAAGGGCTCAATTTTAAACTGACGTGTAATCAGACAGCTGTTGCTGTGTGTGGGACAGTTAAATGATGCTCTGTTACCTATGCGGGGCGGCTGTGGCTCAGAGGCAGAGCGGGTCGTCCACTAATCAGAAGGTTGTTGGTTTGATCCCCGGCTCTTCCTGCCACGCGTCGAAGCATCCTTGAGCAAGATACTGAACCCTGAATTGCTCCCGATGCATCAGTGTGTGAATGTGAATGAGTGAGTTAGTTTCTGTTCAATGGACTTTGCCATCACCGAGTGAATGTGTGTGAAATGGAAAAGGGCAAATGTGGCATGTAGTGTAAAAGCGCTTTGAGCGGTCGGAAGACTAGAAATGTTTTGTCAGGTTTTGATCTGATTATCTCTCCCTCAGTTTGTTTTTAAATGTTATACATATGCTGGATTTTAAGTTATTCAATATTATTGCCAGAACGATGCCAGATTTCCAATACCAATAACAAAATTAAACATTGTTTTCAGTCATTTTTGATCCATTTAGGTCAGTACCAAAAACACACTGCATCTTTGTGCCATCAGCTCTATCAGATGCTGGGAAACACGATACACACAACAAGTCCAGATAGTGATGGTCCCACTTTTAATGAAGTTTTATCATCCTCTGTTACAAATATCATTTCACAGGGCTGTCCAACAATAACCTGCTGCTGGACCCTACATAAAGTCATAGCTACATTTTTATCATAGGAGTTTGAAACCCTACCTAACCCTAACCCTAACCCTAACCACTGGCAGTTGTAGCTGACTTGAAGACACATGTTGGTTTAACAGCAACTCTGTTTGTCTTTGCCACAAACAATATATGCTTGCTTCAGAAATTGCCAAACACAGTTATCAACCAAAACAAACCTTACAATATATATATATATATATATATATATATATATATATATATATATATATATATATATATTGTTTGCGTCCTTGAGCTGGTTTGGCTGGCAGATTTTGTCTTTGTGTTGTAACTTTACGAGTAGCACATCCTGCGCATGTTCCTGTTAAACCAATATATAGCTTGTAAGTGCTTGTTCAATCACTGGAGGAAGTGTCTAGTGATTGACACTTGATCTTGATTAGAAAGTAAAGGTTGGGTTGAGAGAGATTAATCAGCTGCAACACATATGCAAGTGTATTTCTTTTTTCCACTAAGATACACTAGAAGGCATTAGGTACTAACAAGATTTGTCAAGTGAAGCATTTGGATCTTACACATGCTCCTTATGTTTCTCAGGATAGATGGAGGCCATAAGGCAGAGACACACTTACAGGTACTCTGTTGTATAATGTCTCTCCTATCAAGACTGCAGGCTTGTTTTGGTTGATGCTCTGCCTGTATTTCAGTACATGCCCATGTGCACCTTTTTGTTGGACAGACACACACACACACACACACACACACGTGTCTGTCTCTCTTTGCAGTCTGTTTCACCATAATTGCTAACACCCCCCTGCCCTCTGTTCACTTCACACATGACGTGGCCCACCTTTTCACCCATCTGTCGGAACTACTGTGTGTGTATGTGTGCATTGTGAGCTGTCATGCGAGGCTGGAGCAGTGTTGATCAACGGGCCAAGCCAATGGCATATGGCCATGTCCTGGGGTGCCGTGGCATGTAGGAATGCAGGATAGCAAACTGAACGGACAGGAGCTTGTGCACATGGCTGTACGGATACTGATGTGCCAACATTGCATATTCAACTCATCAAGTGGAGTTCTGAGCATCCATTTCTCTCTTTCTCTGCCTCCTCCTCCTCCTCTCACCCCTACCAACTACTAGCATTAGTGCCCATAACACAGTCAAATCTCTGTATGGAGTGTGGGAGGAGTTGTCTGTTGAGTATGTAAATGGGAGTCTTCTTGGTCTGCCCACATTTTTGCTGCCAATGGCAACTCCTCCCATCAGGTAGTGTCAGTGTCAGCTTGGACAGAGGCAAAAACTACTTTGCTTGTTCTCCTTGGAACTATTAACATAAAACCTTTTATTCAAATAGACTCTTAGAAAAGGCATCAGGTGCCCTCAAGGTTCCTTGTATGGATTCAGGCAGGTTTCTAGTAAAATAAGGACACATTTAAAATAATTTCTAAGAATGGTTGTTGTACTTACACCTGCTGATTGCAACACCCTTGCCTCAACTTTCTATTCAAACATGTAGGAGGAACTTTGGGGCAATACACTCACGAGTTGATACAATTGAAGATTTTCTCACAATGTTTTTAACACAAATTATGACTAAAACATATTTTTCAAACAAAAATCTACAAAATATATTTTCTCCTCCTAAATGTTACTCATTGGACTTTTAATGGGAAATCTAGGTGTCCCTGAGACTTGGTGGTCTAGGAGACATACCATGTAATCTTTAAGGGATCAGTATGCTTCAAATGAAGTGTTTGTGAGATCAGTGAACATCATCTCTCATCACTTATAACTCTCCATAGGCAGTATACATAGTGCAGCACTAAATTAACACAGATGTTTTTCTTTTTTGCGTCCCTGGGATAGAATTCAGGATCTGTGCTCTAATGTGCGTCAGTGTGGGGATCCATGCTATGAAATACACCAACACAGTTCCTTGCTTTCCCCTCATTATTTATTCATATAGACTGATTGAATGACTCTATGGTGTGTGTTTTCCCACAGTGTATGGATGCTGAGACTTTATCTAATGGACTTGGTGTATGATGCATTTCAGTCTGATAGCTGCCTTCCTCTTGTTCTCTCTCTCTTCCAATTCCAAAGACTGACATCATATGAAGAGATCAAACACGTACCATATATTTTGAACTGATCATAGTGCAACCAAAGGCCTGTTGTTTCTGCCAAGGTGTAAGACTAGGAAAAACCTTGGTAAAATCTGTGAAATCTATGATCCAGTAGGATGAACACCAAGTTAGAGAACTCTCACTGCCAATTCAACATGCCCAGAAGGTTGAATGGTCTACTATAATGGCTGCCTGCTGCCAACAGTGCCAGAAACACTGTAAAAAGAACCTATGGGCAATGGTCAGTCACTGATGGTTAATGATGACCGAGTACAGACCAACCTGGGCACTTTGTCACTAATGGGTGATCATCTCTTTAACACAGGTATTACTAATGCCTACCACGGCTATAACTATTAGTTGATCAATTAATTAAATCATTCACCAACTTTTTGATAATCGATTCATTGTTTTGAAAAATAGTCCACATTCTCTGATTTCACCTACTAAAATGTGAATATTTTCTGCCATCTTCAGTCCTCTAAGACAGTAAACTGAATATCTTTTTACATTACATACATTTGAGGATGTCGCCTTGGGCTTTGGGAAATAGTAATCACAAAAATAGTTGCAGACCTAATGCCACCTGTTGTTGGCAATACTGCCTCTGTCCTTTCATAAAGTAAACCTATACCTCTGTGTATTCTCTGTAGCATTGTATCAGTATGTCAGTCATGACAAATGACTGTTCATGGAAGCCATGATGCCAAGCCTGGTGAACAAATTCTATTATTATTATTATTATTATTATTATTATTATTATTATTATTATTATTATCTATATATTTTTTTTTTGCTTAACCGAGATTTAATTATAACTTTAATTTAAAATTACCACAGCGGCCGTGTTCAGTTCCAACATGTGGGCCTTTGCTGCATGTCGCCCCACCCCCCTTTCCTGTTTATCTTCACCGGTCCTATCAAAATAAAGGCATACAAAGCCCCAAAAATATCTATTAAAAAATGGAGAATTAAAATCTGTAAATTATAACACCAATAATAGACATGTAGTCTCCCTGAAATCTGTTTTTGCAAGTCCATAAGTATGCTAAATATAGTATCACAAAGGAAAAGAGGAGAAATACCACAACCCACAAGGGTCATACATTTGTAATAATCATTAATTTTCCCATTTGAAGCAGTGATTGTTCATCCTTTCTACTGCTGAACAGGACAAGATCAAGGAAATTATCCGAATTTATAACGCAAATTAAGGCCAGTTTGGCATTTAAAGATGGTATTCTCATCAGCCCACTGACAGGGACACTTTTTGCAATATGCAATTGTTTATTTGGAAAAGTGAAAAAAATAATTCATCCGGACAGCTTTTGTTCATTGTAAGCTGAACATCATTCAAGCTGATGACACAAAGACACATCATGTTGGAATATTTCTACTGGGGACTTTCTGATTCACTGACAGATGTGTTAAACTCTAGATATCTCAGCAGTTTTTCAGCCCTTATTATTTTATTTTTCATCTGTTTAATAAGTTACTAGTTCAGTATATTCAGCCTCAGCAGTAGTAGTGCTCCATTTCCTCTAACCTAATGCACATTGCTGGTCCAGATTTTAATCCAGTGATTTTACAATAGCAGTATTATAATGACGCTTACAAAGGGATAGATTGTGAGAGCGAGTAAAAGGGAGAACATTGGCATGGCAAGCGATAAAGACTTAACCCTTGCTCTTCTGTGTTGTGGATTAAATGTAGCCTGTTTATTATGAGCCGGGTTTGGGGATAGAGGATTAAGTGGTCCCTCACCTCTACAAGAACAGCTCTGGGATTGTCGTGGGATAGAGCTGATGCATTAGGACCTAGTACTTATCATGCTGTTCACAGTGGGAGCACAGAGAACGTGATCACTGAACTTGTTGACTTTTACCTTCCCTTTAATTAGGATTTCAGGAAGGTTAAAATTGGACAAAGACCTGACAAAGATGTCCTGGTCTGAATTACAGATATCCTCTGTCACGGTGTGTCTAGCAACAAGTTTTCTTCAGATTGGTGACAGCAGGTGGCCCATGGTTCATAAACCCTCAGACAGGCTAGGACAAGGGTTTTCTTTTCACTGCCTGAACAAAACACTGGACAAATCCCCAATCACTTTTTTAAATCCTTAAGATTTTGTACAAAATATATATAATGAATATGTATAACAATTATTTTATGCTAGACGGAAAAGAAACTAGTTGAAAAGTGAAGAATTCTAAAAAATACTTTGGTTGTGGTAAGAGATACTAAGTGTCAAGATTATGCTTGGGTACTTTTCAAAAGTCTTCAATGCCGGTACCGATACCTTGACTTCGATGCCGGTTCCTGAATACCGAATTATATAAATACATTTTAACAAATTTGGGAACAATTACTCACTTCAAAAGTGGAAGCTGTTCAAAGACCTGGGAGCAGCCGGGGAAACTGTACTTATTGGACTCTATAAAAAGGATAAAGAACTGTCAAAACAAACATTAATAACAAATAGTAAGGCAGAAATCTAAACATCACGCCATCTAAAAAGCTCCCAAGTTTGGCGAGGGAAGCATGCGCCACAGTTTCTATCCCATCGGACAATGAGGTGAACGGACTCACTAATGAGTTTAGCTGCACTGGGTAGCTAACAAGCAGTAAAAAGGTACCTGTGTATGTAAGCAGCTCATGGTAAAAAAGCAAGCCCATCTCTGTGGCTAAACAGAGTGTTTCTAATGCACGCCTCTACAACGTGTACCGTTAGACAGCCTGTTGCGTGCTGCATGGGCACACTGACACTGATAGTTTCACTCTGTTTGTATTGAAATTTGGTACCTAATGACAAAATATTTTTCGATTTGAGCTGAAGGAGTCTCTGCAGTGACATCAGGGATTGTTATAACAGTATAAAGTCCTCACACTTCTTTCTGAAGGTATTAGTTCCTCAGTGAACACAGAACTCACCTGGAGGATCCACCCTGAGCATTTTTAGCATTTTCCCAGACTCTGTGTACACCTGTTGGTCATGCAACTTTATGGATGTGTTTGATTTGGGTCACCCAGCATACTCACCGAGTGGTGCATTAAATCAGTGCTATCCTTAACCCACGATGACATTGTCCTTCATTTCTAGGCTAATGAACGTACACATTCACCCTGTCAACCCTGTCTCCAAGAAATTATGTTTGTATGTTACTAAATTGTTTTTTGATGATTACATTGTGGTGACAATGTAATACCTGCCTTGATTATGTTCAGAGTCTATGTTTTTTGACACACTACATTTATGTAACACAGAGTTGCAAGGAGGTGGTTGCGGTTTGTAGAGGGCATACACAGTGCAGCACTGTCAGACCACAGTCCAGGGCTTGGGACGAGACTTCTGTAACAACAGCACTTTGGTTAAGGTTAGGAAAGATCCTGATTTTGGTTAAATGTGAATGAAAATCTTCTCTATCAACTCACTTCTGACATTTGAATAATTCTGTAGTCACTATGAGTGGATAGCATGGCAAGATTGCCTATTTTGGCAGAAAATAAATAAAATATGTTCTCAGTTAACATTTTACTGATGCGTTCATTATTAACATTTTTGCGCCTTGCTTGGTACGTTAATTATCAACATTTCCCTATTATGTTAATTCGGGTTGCATTACGTTTGCTCCAAAACATATTTACTCTTGCAAATTAGTTGTATATAAATGTAATTTCTAGGTGACACTGCTAAACCATGTATGTTTCCAGAGTGTCTTCTCTCTGGAGCTCTCCTGCAGCCGCAGACACACCAGCAGCTTCTTCTCTGCTGCAGCCGCTGACTTAACACCTTTCTTTTCTTCCACTCTCACACAAGTTATCCTGACTTTTTTATGTGACTTTTGTTTTTACTCTGTGACAGATGCGACTTGAATTGTAGTGAAGTACAATACTTACAGTACAGAAGTAGCAAGTTTGGGCAAACAGTGTTACTACTGTATAGTAGTCTACCTACTGAACTACTGAGAGTGCACTAATTACCTAACTTTTAAACATAAACTTAAGGCAAACCAAACTTGCAGTCATGAGTAATCTGACCACCTCATCTCTGGCACTACCTTTACACAATGTTATTGGTTTTATATATCTCTGTCTCTTTTGTAATGTATTTATGTGTTATATTGTAATGTCTTGTTTTGTGGACTGATTTGTTATAACCTGCCCAGGGACTACAGATGGAAATAAGCTTATTAACTAACTTACACAGCAATTCAATTCAATTCAATTCTATTCTATTTGTATAGCACCAATTCATAACAGAAGTTATCTCAGGACACTTTTCAAATAGAGCAGGTCTAGACCGAACTCCTTATAACATTATTTACAGAGACCCAACAGTACATTTACATTGAAGTATAAACTCCAATGCTGATTAATGTGCCTTGTTCCTGGTAAATAAATATACTAAAAAGTACTTCAGTAGAAGTTAAATTACAGAGCGTAACAGTAATTTGTTACTTCCTACTGATGCTTCTTTAAGATTTCAAAGACACTTCATGGCTTGCATAAAGCAAAGCAATGAAACACTGTCAGTGCCATCTAAAGAAACCTTCTAACCTTACCTGAGTGTTTTGCACATAGCTAATTCATCTGAAATAAAAAGTATGTAAGATATGTTCCATCATCAGACTGAGCCAATTTGTGTCTTTTATCAAACTGCAACCAGATCCAAACAGAATTATTGCAACATTCCTGACTAAAATGACTACTTATTCTTTTTATGTCACCTTTTTTCTTAGCTTTACAGCAAGACACACCTAACCTTTAGAAGCTTTGTAAACATCCAAATTAGTAGCACTCATTTGTGTTGCAGTTCAATTACCAGAGAGCTGATTTGCTGGAAGAATATAAGTCAAATCATTTGAATAGGAAATTCTGTTATAATAATGTTTTTCATGGCAGAGGAAGCTTGGAGGCATGGTGATTTGCCTCAGCTTTATGACGGTGCCGTCCACGCCTAGGCTGACTTTTTATTAGCAAGGTGTAGCACGTGTGTGTGTGTATGCGTCTGTGCTTGGTGTTGTGTTGGCGTTCATGTCTGTAGGACTCAAGCGTGTCCTTTGGCTCTCCTCCGTAGAAACAAAGGGAATGTGTGCATGTGTGTCTGATGTTGTCTTTAACAGTTTTCCTCTGAAGCCTTGTCAGACATGCCATACAAAACACACACACACTCACAGAGCCTCAGAGCCATTGTTTCTCACACAGCAGGGCACAGGGTCGATTGCCAGTTGTGGAGCATTATCAGCCTCCCTGTGTTAGCTGGTGTGTGTGTGTGTGTGTGTGTGTTTTTGTGCAGACATGCTCTCAGCTGAGGGAGCTGGTTCACGGGCCGGTCAGAGCCGCCTTATTTCCTTTTAATTGACTTAAGATGGGCAAACAAGACCTCAGCAAGCACACGGTACCCATTACACTCACACACAAGAAACACACAACGCCAAGATGCACGCTAATGAAGCACACGTACCGACACACACACAGCCGCAATTGCTCCTGCGTGTGTTAGCTACTTTACAGTTCCACCAGACTAAATGAGGGGGTTGTGTTTTCCCAGTCAGCATTGCTGCCTTCCAGCCGCCTGCAGCTCTGCTACAACTCATTCAAGATCGGTAATATTTTTAGTCACCTTGCTGCATGTAACTCAACCAATGTGGACACCTTGGTTGAGTTACATGCACGCCAAGCCAAGGTCATCATCAGAGAGGAGACCGTCTTGTTGTCTAAGGTCACAGCTTTCCGAAGCACATTCTTTTCACACATGGAAATTGGGAAAAATGTTTCTGGCTCTAAATCTTGCTGTAAGACAGTGGGTTTTGGCTTTAACACTTCGCCTATTGCTAACAATTCCATGTTGACTCCTTTCGCGATGACACCACAGTTCTGCGGTGCGGTCAGCAAAGCAATTTGGAAAATTATGAGACTAAGAAAGAAAAGAATTCTTAAAGAAGTTGAGAAGAAACAGATTAGGTTCTCCCTTCAAAAGAGAACCTAGTATAGACAGTTTAATGATTTTGTCCCAGAGCTCTGCCTGTGTAGTTTCTTGTCTTATACTCGATAGTCTGACACAAACAAATACAAAGCAGTCCTAAACCTACAGTCCCCCTCTTTAGTACCCCATAGCTTTTGTTTTTTTTAAAGACTGATTTAGCATTCAGTGAGGGTGTAAATGTTGTTTCATCCTTTTATAACAAAATAAAACAGCAATGGCATTTAGAAATTGGCAACCATAAATTTGGGTGACTCACTAGAGACAGATTTAAGGGACAAAAAGCTTCAGAGGCTGAGATATACTGTCTTTTAGTGCCTAGTTTTGATCAGATCTGACAACATTGGATACTACACTTCCCATATTGCACCTAGGGTCTTTTGCCTAGACCTTTTGCCTAGACTTTACTGCTTGGTAAACACCCAGAGTGTTTTAACTCCCAGACTGTTGTGCAGACTTTGTTTCATTTTCTTTTTTTTTCTTGATCTGAGCAGTACCAGGTTCAGTACCAGGTTCAGTACCAGGTTCAGTACCAGGTTCAGTACCAGGTTCCTGCAGCTGGAAGAACATAGAATCACTTCTTTTACAAACCACTAGCTATACAGGGCCTTGCTGTAACTACACACACATCTAGTGCTTTGATAAGCTGCATGCCTCACTCACTCATCTGCCCTCTCCGACCATGGATATGCATGCTGAGGAAAAACAAGTATACTAACAAAACACACATACAGTATGTTATTACCAGCAGAGATTTAAAACCCAACTTTTTTCTTTTTATTTCCTGTTTGTCTCCTGCAGGTTATTCCTAAAACAGAAGCTCCTCGCTCTGCAAATTACCATTTCAATTGATTTATTTTATTTTATTTCCTTGCAAGCATGCCTATCATTTTCATTGCCCTTTCATCCACCCATCCATCCATCCATCCTTCCCTCTCTCCCTCACTACCTAATCATTGTTTTATCATTGGTGTGAGAGAGAGAGAAGAGGACAGGCGAAAGGAGGAGGAGGAGAGGAAGAGAGGAAGATGGCCAGCTTTCTACTTGTCTGTCTTTCTGTTTGTCTGTCTTGTTTTTGTCCAGGTATGGCCTTGTAGAAAGTGGCCATTTGATAATAATAAGTAATAGTTTGAAAGTATTCTAAGACAAATAACAGTTTTTAAGCCACAAAGACATTTGAATGAAAAGATTGAATAACAACACATTACCAAGGCTATATCAATAGTTCTTTCTACCTCAATTGGCAATTGGCATGACTCTTAACTACCAAGCTTTACAACTTTGTCCACTGCCGTGTGAGTTAAAACCGGACAATAGTTGGACGCTTTAGGGGGCAAGTTGGCAAGGATTTGTATGTCATTGTCCAACCGAGACTCTGTTACTGCTCATTTTGTATCAAAAAAGGCACACAATACCATTGTTGGCACTGTGACACAGCACAGGCAACACTGAACACTGTTGCTAGGTCAAGAGGGACTGATTTACACTGAAGCCGGAAAATATACTTGCCTTTTAACAGTACTTTATTATAATGCTGTTTGTCAATCTTTATCAAAATTCCAGCTTCTGTGATTTGGATATTGCCCTTGGCCATATTGATTTCGATAATATTTCAATTAGTTTGCTGCCCTACTACCTGGGGTTTGAATGTTTCTGAGATACTAGAACCAGCACCTCTGGCAACAGCAATCAAACCACATTCAAAGTAATTTAGATCAGTCATCTTGCCCATTGAAATGTTGAGTCAAACATTAACTGAACGTGTTGACCTGGTCTGCATATACTTAGTTGCAACCACCCAAGTCACTATTTGAAGGAGCTTTTTGTTGGTGTACAGAAGCAGGTGAACTTAAAGGTCCAGTGTATAACATTTTGGAAGATCTATTGGGCTATAATGGTAAATGGACTGCACTTATATAGCGTCTTTCTAGTCTTCTGACCACTCAAAGCGCTTTACACTATATGTCACATTCACCCATTTACACACTGATGGCACAGCATCGGGAGCAATTTGGGATTCAGTATCTTGTTCATAGACATGCAGCAGGAGGAGCCAGAGATCGAACCGCCAATACTCTGACTAGTGAAGGACCCGCTCTACCTCCTAAGCCACAGCCGAGGGACTGGGTCCTCTTCTACGGAGTCCGCTGAGTTGAACCACCATGTTTTACAGTAGCCCAGAACGGACAAACCAAAAACTGGCTCTAGATAGGGCCTTTCGCGAGTTTCATTGCCACAGTAGTTTCTCCTACATGCAACTTCACTGCTAGATCCCACTAAATCCGACACACTGGTTGGTCCTTTAATGTAGTGGCCAGTGAGACTGTATATTATTTCATAATTTGTGGAAGTCCTGAGGAAGGCAATTCACTGAACCCTCCATGGTAAGAGAGATATGATGTGGCCTTTGAATGAGAGCTAAGTAAATTTTATGTGCATAGAAATAACCCAAAAGTGTGAAGCCACCAAAAAGTTGCAGTGAAGAGCAAGAGGAAGACGTGTCAAACATTTCAAAATCTTACCATGAAATACGGCTGACATATTAATTTTCATGCAAGAAGTGCACAATTATTTTCCCAGTAAAATGTAACACAATGAAGACAATAGTTTCCCAGAGCCTGAATTGCTGCCTCATAAGAAGCAGTAACAGTCCCCCCAGCCTTCAGTTGACAACAAGGATTGAAGTGCAGTGCACTGGGCTCAGCTGTCTCTTGTATCGTGGCACAGTTTTTGTATGGAGCAACTTGCTCAAACACATACTCAACACACACTCTGCAGCATTTGCCCTTTAGGCAGGGAATAAAGCATGTATTATACATCCAGCTCAGGATGAGATGGGAAGGAGAGTTACAGTATAAGGGAGGAAGGGCACAAGTGCTCTTGTGTATGCAGAGGACCATGCAACATGGGGTGTGTATGGGGCCACTAGAGGGTTTCCTTGTTGTTCTCTTCAAACTGCCCATATTAATATGCATACAGTACCACTTGCACAAGTATGTATACAAGTTGTAGGTCAGTTGTCCCGTTGGACAGCCTCTCTGCTCTGTGATAAGAATGGAAATATCTTAATTATCCATGTTTGTTTGTTTTTTCTGGAGAATGTTTGCTCATGCGCCTCATGCTGACATCTTACATACTGTACACTTTCTTGAGTGATAGAAGTGTCCATATGCCATGGGAAGTTGGCTAGGAAATACTTTACTTGCTAGCACCCTCTCGCACTAGGTAAGTGAACACTACTGGTAAATGACATGGATTAAATGGGGCTGCACAGCTATAGTCTCAAGTGACAGAGTTATGAAGACTTCAGATTCATTAAATTGAGACCATATCAACAGATGTATCAGTATCTGTGTCTGTGTCAGACAATAAGAAACAAAAATTAGTTTTTTAATTGATCATAATACAGGTGTGCCCGCTGTCCACACAACACACAATTTTGTCATGTTTAATATCATTCAGCATAAGTTTATAGGTTGCAGTTTTATGTATTTGAGTCTTATTTTTTTTCTATCTAAAATTTAAAGCTGCACAAATAAATATTTGTAAATTTATTGTGTAAGTTGAAAGGTGATTGTAATGAAAAACCGACAGAGACTTATCACCCAACTCTGCAGTTCCCCTCAGCTCTAAAGAGCTTTTTGCATTTTTCAGCTCGTTTTGGTTCACTCTCTCATGAACTTTGTGTCCAGCCCCAGCCAACAGCTGTTTTCAGGCAAAAATCTGATTAACTACAAAAAAAAGTGCAAAATAAATATTTGGAACAAAGGTAAATTTTTCAAGAAGGTACCTAATATATAATTACTTTTGGCTAATCAGACTATAGTAACATTAACTTAAACGTACTGCAAAGGGTTTTTAGCTAGTCCATCAGGCTATTTCTGTATAGTTATTCTTATTGCTTGCTACTGGGTTGGATTCAGTCGGATTTCCCTTGAAATCAATTAAACAAGCTGGTAGAAACACTATCACTTTTGTCATTTCAAATTAACATTTGTCAACATTTTAAATTCCCAATGAATAAATTTGGATTCACTTTGTGCTGGCACTAAAATAACTCCATATTGGAGCTGCTTTAAATAAAGATGAATTTGTTTAAGTGAAAAGTTTTGGCAAGTACTTTTTCTCTTTTTTCACCCATCCTTGGGTGCTAACATTCACACTAGAAGATTGTCATAACAAAGGTTACACACCCTCCACATTTCAAACATGTTATTTTAAACAGAAATAGTACCTGGCATATACTAACTAGCAGAGAAGCTAAACAACGATAATTCAAGTTATTTTACTTTTTCAGTGCCAGATTACTCTCATCTTTAATGTAAGTGTTAGTGTGGAGCCTATTTTCACTTGGTAAGATTTTGGTATGGAGCACAGGAGCACGTGAGAGATTTAAGTGGGAGAGCTGACCAATTGGACAACCTTCAGTACTCCCCTCTATCTCCTGTTCTTATTGTGCACATGTGTCAGATAACTTCACTGTATGTTAGACCCCACAGTGCGCTGCTTTGAGGTCTAGTTTGGTGGTTTTCAGTAACCAATAAATGTGTCCTGTCTGTAATAACCGGTCCTTAAAGTTGTATTTTTGTGTATATGCATAAACCTAATTTCACATGTAAATATGCTGCATGCCGTTTGTATTGTTTCCAGTGAAAGTTCCCGTCTCAGTTCTTTATTAAACGGTACATGTTTTACCTTGAGCTGGGAGTTCTTTAAGTGTGTGCCTGGACTCACACACACACACACACACACGCACACGCACAGCCACCCACACTACACCATCTTTTCTCAATTCCAACTCATTTGAGCATTACACCGAACTTGTGTGTTGTGTGTGAGGACAAAGGACAACCTCACATCATGTAGGCCCCTGGCGCAGTGTGTTTGTGTGACAGCGTCCACACGACGGGAGCCAGGAATGGTGTTTGTGTGCATGTGTGTTTTGCATTATTTATACATATGGATGAAGGAGCGTTTGAAGGGGGTCTTTGGGGCTTTTTGTTTAGACTAAATAAATAACTGGTTGTGGGATCTACACACACACACACACACACACACACGTGTATTTAAAATTCCATTTATTTCATACACTATGTTTTGAATTTTTTATTATATATTCACATAATACAATTTTTTACATGTGTGTTGTCTCCTGTAGTTTTCATACAACCTCTCCGATTTATTTGTTTTTGAATAATCTGTAACATTTTCCTTATAGACCCCCATTCCTTTTATTTCTTTTCACTTTTTTTTTTTCTTTCTTACATGTTGCACTTGGGTGAGCAGAATACACTTTAAACATTCAATATGTAATTTCTGCCTGTAGGGGCACTCTCACATCTAAACAATAACAAAAGATGAAGTTTGAAGTAGTGTTGGATCATGGGAGTTGTTGTCTTCACCACCATTGGCGTGCAGTCAGCTTCTCCCGGTTAGGATTCCTTCAGTGTTCACGGTTCAGGAGGTTTCTACCGAAAGCCCAGTTATCCACAGAGGTCTCCTCCTCTCCGAAACAAACAGACCTGCTGATTAAAACCACTAAACACACTGAATAAAGCAGTTCCACCTTAAAAATCACTGTTTCTCCCACTCTGTTGGACAGACAAAGGACGTCCCAGAGGGGCTGCGAGTCGAGCTGCTCCTAACGTTAGCTCAGATTGTTTCTCTGATAACTTAAGATCCAGACGTCTGATGACTAAAATCCTTCATCCGGTTCAAATCTAGAGTTAAACAGCATCAAGATCTAAACAGTGGATGGTAACAATGTGGCTTCAGACTGGATCAACAGTCAATGTATGACAGCTTCTGGCAGACAACCACAACGCTGACGCAGGCACAAAGGGGATATGACGCCATAGACAGGCGACCGGTGAAACGCAGCGTTACCTGAATAAAATGACAGATTTCTCTGAGTTTGAACATTGTTGGAAACATTTGGGATAATGGAAGTACACAACTCAACTACATATAGAATATAGCTCTAGAGTTTATATATATTTTAATGTGGAAATGTTACAGATTATAGCTTAACCCTCATGTGTCCTAATCAGAATATTGAGAATGCTGTCCTTACCAGAAAAACTACATCATTCATTCATATCCAAAACATTTTCCAAATCAAATGAATGCTTCATATCTCCATCCAATTTAGATTTAACAGAAGATATTTTATTAACAGACATCACATTAATGATTTCTAGCAAACAAAGCCCATCCAACTTTGAAAAACCCAATTTAGCACAGGCAGGCAGTAGGAGCCAGTAAGTGTGATATTTAATAGTGTGACTTTAATATAAGAAATTGATTAATTGATTTACTTCTTAAGTTTTTTGTTATAAATTGAATTGCAGTAGGATCCTGCAGGCCTTACAACCTGATCCCTGCAGACACCCTGTGTCCCTTAGTTCACATTTCACTGTGTACAAGTTGGCGTAGCACTCCTTTCCCAATTTGAGCCATTACTCTCCACTTTGTAATCAGCTCCAACAATTATAACCTCGCTGTGCGCCTCTGATTACTGTCCTGGTGTATTTTGGACTGTTCTGGGAATCCGGAAAAAAAAACTGATACTGGTCCCAGCAGAACTCCAGGTTACACACATTTACAGTAACCCCGTCTGTGTGTGTTTGTGTGTGGGTTGCCATTCTTTTGAAGTTCTCATTCCCTCCAAATTACAGTGCTGCCATAATGAAGTATTACCATGCGATTCCAACGCAAACCATTACAAAGAGTGTGTGTGTGTGTGTGTGTGTGTGTGTGTGTGTGTGTGTGTGTGTGTGTGTGTGTGTGTGTGTGTGTGTGTGTGTGTGTGTGTGTGTGTGTGTGTGTGTGTGTGCTGGACACTCGAGGTGAAAGTTCAAATGGGATGTTCGAGCAAAAAGCATCTACCCAGCCCAATTGTGTGTGTGTGTGTATTTCTGTATGTATTTTATGATGCAAGTAGAAAAATAGCTTTTGTGTGCGATGCAGCCCCACTGTGTCGAGGCGAGTGTTTGTGTGTGTAACAATGCGTATGACAGAAAGAAAGGCGGTTGCGTGAGTGGCCTCCCAGTTGTGTTTCTAAATGTGTGGATCCGCCAGCCAGCTGTGACAAAGCTCCGTCTGAGCTCGCTCACACACACTCGGAGGTGCGGGCGTCTTTGGCTGCGGGCTGTGCTGGCCTCACCTACGGCCTCCCCGTTCTGCTGCATGTTGCATGAGACGCAGCCACCTCATACATAGTACATTAGCACAAACATGCCATCGGTTGATATACATACTGCATTGGCACCTGCACCCGCCTTCACTAACAAGCATCCAATCCATTTTTCATCGACACATGCAGTGGGACGTCGGTTTGAGGACAGGAACATAGGAGGTGGTGGGGGGAAGTAGGTGTGTGTTTGTTGCTTTTGTTTGTGTTTGTTGGAGATGGTGGATGTTGTCTTCTGTTATCTCCCCTTTGGTGCCCTACCCTTCAGGTTTGCAGGATTTGTTTTCTCCTCAGCAGAACGTCTTTTTAAAAACTGAGCATTTATTTAAAGCTGCATATTTTGTTTTTATATGTACAAAGGCTGAAACCATGAATGTGAAAAGTGTTGCTCATAGTGACAAACACATATTTTTGCAGCTACCCGGAGCTTCACAGCCTCTTTTTGCTAATCATTTTGGTTTCCCGGCCTGCAAACCCCACTCTCAGCCTTTGTTTTCAGCTGCTGCAGATAGCTGTTTTCAGCAAAAAAAACCCCACATTTTTCCTTCTTTTTCAAATGATTGACCATATTTTAGACTACAGAGAGGGATGACTAAATGTGAATTCAGTTGGACTTTAAAGCTGCAGTTGTTAACTTTTATGAAAATAACTTTTTTCATTATGGCTGCAACTTTCACTACATCCTAACAGTAGCACATGAGACAGATGATCTGTAAAAATATCTGGTTCCTCCTAGTGCTCCTTATGATATTTACAGGAATCTACCGGGCCTGAACGAAAACAACCAATCAGAGCTCTCAGGCTTTGTCTCTTATTTTACCTGAATGCTGCTCCAGATGTAACATTAGTTTTTGCTAATATTTATTATAGATGTCATTATAGGTTTTTGTAATTAATAAGTGGTGATTTTGCAGCCAAACAATGAACCGACTTTTGTGTGAAATTAAAGTCGCCCTCCACTCAAAAATATGTGTTGTTCCTACAGTGTGCGGTTTGAATGATGTCTGTGCAGAGTTTGACACTAGAAGGATGTTTTCACATTCATCAACTGCAAAAGGCTGCTTATAATTTACTTGAGATTTTGGGGGAAACTAAAACAGTGAATGGTACACCTAAATTTGTAATCTGGCCAGAAACATGACTCCAAAGAAATGCTGATGTTGCTCTGGGTCTTCTGGATGGTAACATCTTTTTATATTAATAATAAAATCAATCAGTATAATTGTTTTCAACTTGCCCCTGAAGTGGTCTTAAAGTCAATTCATTCTACAGTAAAGGACTTTTTTAGTTTGAACTCTAGCAGCTCTGTAGCATTTCTGTCAGATAGCTATTGATACTGTTGCCTCCAGCTTTATCCCATAAGAGGAAGGGTGCTGATAGCAGCCGCGCTGTCACTGTGGCTGCTATCAGCTAACATCTCTTGCTCCCAGTCAGTGACCTATCTAGCTTCTGCATTATAGCTAGCGTGCTAACAGCAGTGGGGCCAAGCACCCTTTAGCAAGTCTCCCCTGCAAAGAGTCTCCTAAATGAAAACCATTCCCCTCCGCCTGCTTCCCGAGCTCTGCTCAGGGACAGGAGCCGTGGGGTCAGCAGCTGGTGGAGGATATGGCAATTGTTTATGAAAAAAAAAATGCTTTCTCAAGCCCACCAAAAACACACACTTGGGGGGAAAAAAAAGCCTCCGTCCCTGAACAGCCAACAGCTGGGAAGGGTTGGGAGTAGCCTGGAGGCTGGCAAGTCGCCCCCTCCCCTCCCCAGTCCAGATGGGGGAGGTTAGGCTGAGGCTAGCTGCAGCCCACCACCTCCCCTCCCCTCCACTTCCCAAACTTCCCATTCCCATTAAGGGGAGGCTGAAGATTGCGGAGGAAGGGAAAGGAGGAAGAAAAGCAAAAGAGCATGACTGCTCTGTTTTTCACCCCCAACCCTCCCTCCGTCTTCAGCCTAATCAAATAAAGCAGGAAGCTTCCGAGACGGAAGAGGAGTGTTTATTGATATTTGCGTGAGCTCCTTCACCCCCTGTCCTGTCCCTGCTGTTTATTTTCTGTCCACCACTTTTGAAAATTCAGATATTGTCGATGCTTTGGGCTCATATATCATGCCTAACTGAATGTTTAAAAACTACCGAGGCTAAACGGTTATGTTTCTTTCAGCTTCTTACAGTGTACCATTATCTTAAATTGAGCCACTGGGAAATTACACACCGGCTCGACATCCGCTGCAAAATGGCTATGACCAGTCAATTTATTGTAATAAGAGGGTGTCATATGAAATAGAATAGCCTTAAATAAGAATTGATGACCCTCTCCATCTATACCATTGGTTGGACACAAATCGCACACGCTGCTTGTACTGGAGCCAAGAATGGCCTGTTGAGGGTATTGGTTTACAGCTGCTTACCTTTTAGTGCCTAAAAAGTTGAAATTGCATCTTCAAGTAGCTCACAGCTCAAAAGTGGTCTTTAAGTGGAGAACTGTGTTGGGAAGTGGACAGATGCAGATCTCATAGGGAACAGTGCCATGGGAGAAGCTCCATCATCCAACGTGAAGGCAGACTGACTCAGGAGTTTAAGTCTGGTAACCCCCTCCTTCAAAAGTTTTTTCACATCATGCTTAGATGACAAAAGTCCTCAACTGGACTTGGAAATGATTAGCCCCATATGTATGTCAAGGATGGGACTCTGCTGTCTGACCAATATTGAAATGATGAACATTGTGGTAGAGGTATAGAGTGCGTTGAACCCCGGCCAAACCCCCGTCACTTCCTATGTAAGCGCATGAGCATAGAGTCCAGCAAGTTCCAGACTTTTATAAGGCCGTATAAAACCCAAGAATAACTGCTGGGTTGTTCTGCTGATGTAAAAATCATCTGCACAGCCGTTTGAAAGGAAACCATATTCATTTTAAAGCATCATATTCTTTTGCAGACTTTATTGTTGTGATATGCAGTGTCGAAACAGATTGTAGGTTAGGACGCCAGAGTGGGATGTCAGTTTTCCGATACCAGCATCCAGTAGTTGTCTCTTCAAAGTGCAGTGAACCCGTGTAAAACCAGTTTGGCACTGCTGAGAGGATCTGGTGTTTGAATGGCGCGGCACTGAGAAGTTGCCTGGAGTAACAAAGGGAAACTTTTTCTTGAACTGCCACTGTGAGAGCCTGTCTTGTTATTTTCAATGGTCCTTTTGTTAGAGGTCATTGAGAGGCGACAGCTTGATTTCCCCTCAAGCCATCCGTGTGTGTGTGTGTGTGTGTGTGTGTGTGTGTGTGTGTGTGTGTGTGTGTGTGTGTGTGTGTGTGTGTGTGTGTGAGTGTGAGTGTGAGGGAGGTGAGTGTGAGTGTGAGGGGGGTGTGTGTGTGTGTGTGTGTGTGTGTGTGTGTGTGTGTGTGCACACAGGCCGCCGCTTTCTGACATATCACTCGTCATGCCATTGTGTGTGTGTATGTGTGTGTGTTTGTAGACAGAGCGCAGTAATCCAAGCCTACCTGCGACCCTGCGGGCTCGCTGCTGACTGCTCCCTAAAGGTCGGAACTCGTGACCCCCAGGGTCCGGGGCAGATCAGTGTCCTGGGGTGGTGTTGTCTCTCTTTCTCGTAAGCATCCCAACGTACACACCAGACAGCTTCCCCTCCACACACATGCATGTACTATGAGGCAAGGAAACATTGTATATGCACAATCTAAATATAGATTGTTTATTGGAATTATACAGTTTAATGTGTGGAGTTAAAATTTGATGTAAAACAAACTTGTCTTCATTCAAATGGCATTCAGTGCGAGTCTGATCTACCGCTGGTTTGATCGATAGGATGCCGTGAAGCTTGACTACATTTTTATTGTTGAATTGATAAATGCTCCACATATGAACTAATGGTAACCTCTAACCCCAATTCTTATGAAAAGGAATGAAGTTACAAAGGTGTTACAATAGGTGTGAGGCTTGTAAGGCTGTGGTTCTCAACCTTTTGGTGTCAAGGACTTCCAAACTGATACCCATCAGGCTGTGGACCTGTATTTAATAAGCTGTAGTCTCAGTGATCCCTGTCTGATAAGATTTAATTATGGCACAACTGTCTATCTAGATTGGTAGATTAACAGTGCAACCTATAAACAGAATAGTCATTCGTATACATTGGGCTTCTTGTCAATGAAATAATAGAAATATGTTTTCCAGGTTGAGAACCACTAATGTAAGGGTTGTAAAATGCAGTATATAAGAAGGACAGGAGGCATAGAAAAAGAAGAAAAGAAAAGAAAAAATGAAAGTAATGAGGGATGGATTAAAGAGTGAATGAAAGAAAAGAAGGGGGGAAGAAAGCAGGAAAAAGTGGAGAAATGAAGACAGGAAAAGGGGATGAAGGGAAGGGGGAATGAGGGGGAAAAGGTACAGAAGCTCCATTGTCATGATAAATAAATATGATTATGGGTTTTTGGCCTGCAACACTACAAGGCAAGTCAAACCTTAACACACGTGCGCACACGCACACACTTGCATGCACACGCTGGAGAGAAAACCATTTGTAGGATGTAATTGTGAGGTAATGGAGTTTGGACTGAGAGGGGTGAGAGGTGAGAGGTCAGGAGTGTGTTGTTGGAGCGCCAGCAGCCATCCAGCAGGGTCATAGCGCATATGTGTGTGTATGTAGCAGTGTGTGTCAAAAAAGCCCTTTGTTAAAAACATAAGGTTTACGAAATAGGTTGAGGCATTTCCAGAACACACACACTAATGAACACACACAACGGTTTCTACAAGATTGGAAAAAAATCTGTTTTGCAATTTGGACATCGCTTCGTATTACCTGGAACCAGCGTCTAAACCCCAGCTGTGTGTCACTTTACTGCACGCACACACACACACACATGCACAGGTGTAACTCTAGCCCTCCAGGTCTCCCTCTAAGCCTGTGCTGCTACAATCCCTTCACCTATTAACATATGTAAGAGCGACAAGGTCTCACCTTTAATGAGAAAAGCCAGGCCGCCCTGCGAGTTCATTAGCCTTCAGCCGTGTTGCATTAGACGCAGTGCGCAGCCCTGCGCTTTCTCACACTGCCACCCAGCACTCATTACACTGCTCACTTACACCCGGAGGATGGCTGCTGCCGCCTCAACAGATAACACAGCCCCCTTTGCAACAAATTAACCTAATGCATATTGTCAGCTGATAGAATTACCAAAAATGATACGGACATACTTTTTTTTAAATGTCAGATTGTGGTGGTCCTTTCTGTTTATCCGAAATACAGAAATCATTTGAAATAATTGTCTTTTTTTGAACAATTGATATCTTCATTTTGAGATTAATTTCACTCCTGATGTTTCCAACAGTAATATAACTGTTCAGAACTTCCATTCCAAAGACACTGATTTTAGAAATGATTCTGATTTAGAAGTATTTAAGGATCATTTTAGATTCTCAGTTTAACTTTAAAAGTCAAGTTAAATGGATTTGTAAAACAATTAGGGCTAACCTTAGCAGTTTTAAAACAATAAGAACTTGCTGGAAATCTGATTGTGTCTTGCTGTTTGTAAATTTAGTGATATCATATATGTCCTATCATGTATACCTACTAACTGGTCCTAGCCCAACAGGTCTATAATTAAATGGTGTCTTCACAATCAGGCCTCGAAAATCTTGAACAAAAAGTAAATAAGGAACCGTCATTGCGCACATTTTAGGTAAGCACGAGATCTTAAGCTCGTCTAAATGTTTAAATGGACTGCTCCAGCAAAGTCCTGGAACTCACTACCTGATTACTTCAAATTTGCTGCTAACTTCATCACTTTCAAGAGAGCTACTGAATCTTCATTCATTCAGCAACAAACGTGTACTCATGCATAGTTTTTAAATATGTGTTTTATGTATCTTTTTAAAAGCCCTTCTAGGGGACCGGTGTTGCAAATAAGCATCCACTATAAACACTCTGATACTTGTATCAGAAAGCTGTTTCCGGTCTCTCTATGTTTACTGTATCCGTCCCAATCAAAAAAACAATGATTAATGTAATACTACATCTAAACCAATGCATGTATTCACAACAGTCTCTACTGTAAGTCTATAACGTTATACTGTCTGTGCTTATTGTGCTTGCTCTTATTTAAGGAATACGTTTGACTGACATCAAACTTTAGATGTCACAAGTATCATGAAGCAATTTCACGGTGTTGCAAAATTGAATTGCACTAATACAAGTCCAGTGAGTGGGAGGCTGTCTGTATTGCTGACATACTGTAGTTGATCATTTTATGGTCTGTGGCCGGTTCACATGTAGGCTACTGTGTTGCAGAACACAAATCACCGTTTAAGTACCCAAAAGTCTAATTGAATATCCAGACAGGAATCATGAGGTCCGGTGTTGGCAAGGACAGCCCTGTAAACAAGACAAGATTCAAATTATTGCTCCTCATCACTTGGGATCACATCCATGTACCCCCGGAAATTTTATTAAAACGAAAAAAAGAAAGGAAACAGTAATTCTTGCTGTATCTTTCATATTAAAAGCGAGCATCTCACTCGGAGCTGATTATCTGCCTAACATTGTTAAAGAGTGATTTAAACATCATCAGTGTGAATGTTGTGTCATATATATATATATATATATATATATATATACGGTATATATATGAAAGAGAAAATGAAGGCATGTTTAGCAGTTTAATTAATTTCATCAGCTATATAAGCATGGGAAACAGCCATAATATTACATTGCTGATCATAAACAAACAAAAAGTGTTAGATTAGACAGTCACTCAGTGTTTCACTCCTCTGCTGTTGCTGTTGGCACTGGCTGTTTTATGCCTCACATATTCTCACCGCTGCACGGACCACCAGAGTCTCAGCAGTGATTAGCTGACAGCTGGCCAGTAATAATTAACAAGTTGTCGTCTCCTCTATGCAACATACCATAGATATACGGTGGCAGAATTATTCGGAACTTTGAATTAACTCATTTGTCCCTGCAACTGAAATTTTTAATTTCAATGAAAAGTGAGTTTGTCTTATCATACAATATTAAGTCTTAGGACACATGGTTTGTGCCTAAAATGGTAGAAAATGTTCTTGAATAAGCAATTAAAGTGAGGAATTTCCATTATTTTCAGTACACACGTGTGTCAGGGTCCTGTCTATATATTCCATATAAATAAAAGTTGCACACACAAGTTTAAGAAATTGGCTGTATCTCATAAATGAGAACAAGCATCAGATATCTATGGACTCATAAGAAGGTGACAATCAAAGACGTTGATAACATATTTATTTATTTTCTTTTTGTCTTTATTTGCATATAACCCAAAAGTAATGGAAAATAATAAGTAATAATAATGAGTTACCTTTTTAACAGGTAACTAGTAACTGTATCGGATTACATTTTTAAAGTAACCCTACCAACTGCAGTGCTGACCAGTGGTGGAACGTAACTAAGTACATTTACTCAAGTGCTGTCTGATGTACTTTGATTATTTCCATTTAATGTTGTAACTTTATACTTCTACTTCTCAGCTGCACTTACTTTTTTTAGGTAAAATGTTTTATTCCTTTTCTATGTGTTTTGTCTCTTGCCTCTCTCTGAGGCCCCTGTCATGTTTCAGATTTTGTTAGAAACTCCCTCTAAACGTCTGACATGGTCTCATCTCAATAAGAAAAAGCAAAGATTACAGAAAAAAATTCTATAAATTTGCGTAGCAGAACTTACATATACATACTCCCTTATCTACTCCCTCTATAGCTTTTTCTTCTTTCCTCTCCGATTAATCGTTTCACAACCCTTCAGATGTAACATGTTAGCCTATAGAAGGGCCCGACTCTGAGGATGCAATGTAAAAAACACATTATTTTTACGTTAAAAAAAGTTGTGGTTGCCAGAACTTTGCTGTAATAAATATGGTAGAACCTTTTCTACTATTATGGTAATCCATCCATTTTAATCCATATTTTACCATATAAATAGTTTTAACCATCAATAGAAACAGTTTTGCAGTAGTTCGTCCACAGTAAAAGACATCAGTCTCTGTATAAAGAATCTAATAATGTATAGAATAATACACTAAGAGGGGATATTTTACTGCAAAACCATACTCTTACTTTGATGAATATATTCCATTTAGCTGATAATACTTGTGTTCGAAGCAGGATTTTAAAAGCATGACTTTAACATGTACGTGCACTGTGTTTTTCTTGGATAGCAACCTTCAAATGTGCCAGTCAGAGTCGTTCACAATGACACGTTATTCTGAGTAATTGAACAAACCGTATAACTACCAAACATTTGCTCTGTGGCCAAGCAGGTAAATCCTGAAATCACTATAATTAAGTCAGTGGGTAATTGTTTCAGGTGATATAATTATGCAGTAATGTGGTTAAATACCTAATGTTCCGAGTGCGGGCACTAACAAATGAAGCAAATGAAATTACTCTACGAGCTGTTAAGGCGAACCTTATACGTTGCGTGTTTTGTGTGAATTCTTGTAGAGTGATGCAAGGCATGCGTGTATGTATGTGTGTGTTTGTGTGTGTGTTAGCTCTGTGAATCAGCCTGTAAACAGACACCTATGAGCAGCTGGGCACTTGGCTCCAGCACAACTCCCTCACAGAGAGGAGAGGAACTGTTGACCTACACACACACACACACACACACACACACACACACATACCCAGACCATGTATGCATGCACCAACAAGCGGTACATCACCACACACAGACACACAAACATCCATAAACACGCAGATCCACTCGACAACGCACACTCGCACAAACACATTTCCCTCAGCTCCCACAGGAGACAGACGCTGCCATGTTTACTGCCTCGCCGGAAACTTTCACAGGAAGGAGCGAGAGACCAGCGCCTATCATTCCGCCTCTCTCTCTCTCTCTCTCTCTCTCTCTCTCTCTTCTCCAAACCTTTTTTTTTCTTTCGGACATCTCTACATCAACACTTCGGTTAGTTTATTTGTCCAAGGCAACAACTCAGCAAGCTTTATTGCTCTCCAAATCTAAATCAGGAGGGGGCGTAGGGGACAAATTTCCGGATGAACACGCCAGTGGACACACTCAGGAGAATGTAAACCGGGCCCGGAGCATAAGTGATAACAAATAAGAGATGTGCTCTAGCTGTGAGCCGTACACTCCAAATGTTTTTGTTTTTACTCTGAAGGACACAGAGGAGTCTGGCCAGAGCTCCAGCCAGAAAAACACTCCAGAAGCTTCCAAACACCGTGGTCCACTCCATCTCTCCCTCAAGAGCCGGCTTGTCCTGGCCTTCACACAGTCAGAGGAGGGAGGGTTTTTTTGTCTGGGGTGATTCAGTGGATCTGATGATTCACTGTGAGCAGAGCAGGAAGAATAGGATGGTACCCTGGGGCTAGGGGAAATAATAAATTTCCCCCATTTGACAAATGATAACAAGTGTAGTTTTGTAAATTAAGCGGTCATTAAAACATCTGTTGTTGCAGTTTTTACTTCTATTCAAAGAAAATAAATGCAAGAAATTGGACTAAAAAAGACCTCCGCGAAATATGACAGAGCCCCACTGAATGTATTAAAAATACACAATAATCATTTTTAATTAATTATAGCAGATATTTAGTGCTTAATGGATAATATTGGAGTGACATTCACTCTATCTCCAGTATTTTACAAATTATCAAGTTTAAATAAGAATAAAATATTGCAAGCTCGACTTCTTTAAAATAAGTGCTCTGATTAATCCTTCAAAATGCATCAATTCATTTTTTAGTAAGTTAGGCAAATTGAATAGGTTTAGGGCTACAACTAAGCAATATTTTAATAATCAATTGAAATGAATAAATTATTAATTGTTTTAGTCAGCCTGATGTCAAAATAATAAGAAATGTCTATGATAAGGTTTCCATAACCAAAAGTTACTTAAAGATCACCTTAAAAAAAACTCTGCTTTAAATAATAAATTTAAAATTTAAACTCCAGAATATATAAACATTTAAACTTTCATGTTCATTTCCCACTGGACACAAGATGTCAAAAGTCCATTCTCATTGTGCTGTACAGAGGTTTCAAATGTCTACATCACACTTGAATAAGTTTCATGCTGTACCAGGGTCCCACAAGTGAAACTTAGCTTTAAGGTGAGCACAGAGGAACTTCCCCCCTTTGACATCACTCTGCACAGAGGAGGTCAAACATCCAAGTGAAGGAATGAAAAGCAGAACACCTTTTTAATGGACTTGGAGTTCTCAATTGAAATGATTATTTAACTTTTTCTGAATGGCTAATATCTAGTTAATGTGCAGTATTTTGTAAATGGCGAGCTACAATTATTTTGGAATTTATTTATTATTTCATTGATGAATTAAAATAAAATCAGACGATGCACAAGAAATACCTGATGGCTAAAGTGTAATCTTTGAAAATGTTAAGGGCTGCAACTAGCAGTTGCTATCAGAATCAGAATCAAAATGAGAAATACTTTATTGAAGGAAAAGGAGGGAAAATCAGTGTGTCAATATGTGTATATTATTATACAGTATAAAACAATATAATAAAAAAATACAATATAAGACAATATATGTATAGTACAGTATAAATCAGAATTGTAGTGAATAAATAGCAATCATGAGTACGAAAAGTGCAGTGAACTGGATCCTGAATAGGTTACTAAAGAACAGTAATTTCAAAATAAAGTTTGCAAGATGTCAGCATGTTTTCATACTTTACCGATTTTAACTAGCTTCTGTTTGACTTATAAAGTCCGTTCATCAAAAAGACCTACTCAACTGTTTCAGAAGAAGTATTTTCTGTCTGTGTTTTGGGTCCAGCTGTTGAGCACATTATATGTTGTTTTTTTCCATGTTCATCTGTGGTTTCTGAGCTGAAGCCACAGGCTCTAATGTTCAGGTGGAGGAGAACTTGTAAAAGTGGATTCCACGTGTAAAGCCTTACAACTTAGGGATGTCATGGCACATGTACACTGCTCTAAAAGACGCCACTAACACCCACTGCCTGCGCGCGCACACGCACACACACACACACACACACACACACACACACACACTGTCGTGCTGTTTTTGATGGTCAGGAACTGCTAATTCTCTGCATGTGGTTCCTCCTCCTCTCGCAATCTCTTGTCTTCCTCTCCTCCTTCCTCTTCTCCTCCGTCAGCCTCTTTTCCACTCTTCTTTCGCTCGACCTCTTCCTCTGTCCCTCTTTCTCTCTCTCTTTTTTTCATAATTCTTGAACAAAGTCTTCCTTTATTGTCACTGCCAACAAAAAAACAGTTCACTTTTCCCGTCAGCACCAACGGCAGCGCTCTCCATAATAACACTCCCAATTAGCTGCGGCTTGGAAATTTTGATCACAGCATATCAGAGAGAGAGAGAGAGAGAGAGAGAGAGAGAGAGAGAGAGAGAGAGAGAGAGGGGGGGGGGGGGGGGGGGGGAGAGAGAGGGAGAGAGAGAGAGAGAGAGAGAGAGAGAGAGAGAGAGAGAGAGAGAGAGAGAATGTGAGTGTTGTAGAATCAGTCTGATATATTGGTTTCCTTCAACAGCATGTGACTGATATTTCTCTCCTATAAGAATGACATCAGTTAGTCTGATGGCACATTTATTGTGAAATGTATGACTCAAACACAACGGTTGTTTTCCAGTGGGCTTTTTGTTTACCCCCAGTGAGATTAAAGTTTTTGCACTCATGAATACAAAAATGAATACAATTCTAGATGATTTGCCTCTCAGGTCTCCTAGAGATCCTGCCGCTGTGCTGCAGAGTGGTGGAGCCATCCTCGTTGTGGAATGGCCCTCATGCTGGTCACATTGTCATCATGTCTCTAGATATTAATAATATATAATATAATAATATAGCTTTCCTTCTGTTATGATTTGGCGCTATACAAAAACAATTGAATTGAATTCGGACTCCCCCGATGAATTTCTTTGAGCAAAGGCTTTGGCTGAGAGATAAAACTAAAACTTGAAGTATCATTGATAGACCAAACCTTAAGAGGATCTGAAAACTCAAACATCCCAAGAAGGAGAATGAGCAACACATTTTTTAATTAATGCTAATAAATCAATCAATCAGAGACGAGAAAGTTGAAGGTTATTTTCTAGAGATTGTTAGAGGAATGGATTCAAGGTTCAGTCCTGAAATTTAGGACGAATAGTCAAACTCAAAGCAACAGAGGCTGAGATACCCGGACTTTTACTGGCTAAATGTCGAAATGCAGTCTCTGAACCCTTAACCTAATGATCTGCAGATATCTGTTTATAGAGATTAGTCAAAATGTGTCTTTCTCATCATTCTCATGTATCAAGTTGCTACTTGGAGTGCAGAAGAAGTCTTGGCCCAGAAAACAGGCCTGAAACATTGGCTGTTGCCAAGTCATCTAAATAGTTGTCAGGAGATAGTCAATGGGTTCCTAGATTGACTTCCAAACTCCTCACCTCCAGTTTGTAACACGGGCTTTCTGGTAAAAAATAAATACATTTCAACACCAATTAGATGTCATCAGGGTTGTTTTTTTCAAACTTTAGAAAGCTTCCTCCACTGTTTTCACAAGTTAAGTAGTCATGATGAGTAAGCTTTAAAAGACTTGAACACACTTTGTAATTTCTGCCTAGGGGGTCACTCACATTAAAACAGTAACAGAAGATGTAGTTTGATGATGTTGTGAAGTAGCGTGGGTTCAGGGTGAGTTGTTGTCTGCATTGTTAAACAACCACCATTGCTGATGAAAATCTATCTGACGTGACTCAGGCAGAAATTGTTCACAGACGAGGTCATGTTAAAGTTTTATTTACGTTTTATTCATGTCTGACGTATCCAATGTATCCCATGTTTATTCAGAGATTACAGCAAGAGACAAGCAAGGAAATGCACCATTACTGGAATAAAGTGACTGATTTCTCTGGCTTTAAATGTTGTCGGAAGAATTTGTAACAATGTAAGTACATAACAAAAAAAAATGTATAGACATTTCAATGTGGAAGTTAAAAATTATATCTTAATATCTATATACAGTCCACTGGGATGGTTAAAAGTAAATTCATAATCACACTAGACCCAAAGATCTCATCTACAATACATTCTATTCAGGTTAGAATTGTGTAACAGTCTAAAGACTTGTGTGTTTGTTACATCATGCCTCATTTGCAGTTTTCATTCATTCTGAATATTTCCATAATGAATTTTTCATGCCTCATAATGCTTGCAATTCATCACATTGCACAATGCGAATGATCATAGCCAAGTGTTAATGGATAGACAACAGCTTTTCTCAGTACTCTCCAGCCTGGACAGTAAATATTTAGACACTGAGGGTGATATAGGCCCATTGCACAGTGAGGAGGACCTTGAACTTTTAGTTCTCACACACTGGGCTTTTAGAGGCCAAGCCAGAGGGGTGGGGGCGTGGAGGGTGTGTGTGTGTGTGTGTGTGTGGGGCGGGGGGGCTGGTATGTGGTTGACCTGCCACCTCACATGGCTGAACACACCCATGTAGAGACTGACCGTCCCATGTGTCGCCCTAGCATCCTCACACTCGTACACACACTCTCCTGGTGCAGAAACATATCCTCTGCAAATAAACATTTCTTCATAGCATCATTTCAGCAGTGAATGGATACACAGTCAGATGAAGTTCAGATTATGGCTCAAACAGGAGTCCTGATGTGACCTCCAGTCTAGTTACTGTTTCTAGCTTCTGTGACTCAGTACAAGTTCTCATTGAGTGTTTCTTTCGATCTTACTAAAAAAGTGAAACATGTTGCCGTGGTTTACCTAATTCTAATATAATACTTGTTATGGAAACGCCCGTATGTAGAGGTTGGCGTATAAACAGATAATGAATGTGTGAACCAAATGTGTGTAATAATATAAAACATCTTCATAGGACAAGTTCTAATTCTATAATAATATAATACTTAAAATGACCTTGTATTGGCCGACAGTGACGTTACAGTATCTTATATTACTACATTATATACTGAATATAAATGCTAATTGACTCAGTGTCACCAACCATCACTCAATACGAATGTTCTGGTTTTATAGAAGTTAATGATAATAGTTTTGGACTTAATTTAGTTATAATTTCTTTCAGCATTTTAGAATTTAGGGCTTTAAATGTTGCAATAACTGTACAAGTCACAGTTGTTATGTGTATATCTTCCAGGTATTGTTTCATTCATTGTTTTATTCATGTATTGTTAGTTTGAGAAGCTTTTAAAAACTAAAATTATACAACTGAGATCCAAGTTAATCACAATACCAAGAATACAAACATGTTCCAGATTATTTTCCAGATGAATTGATTAATCGTTTGGTCTGTAAAATGTGATTGTGAAAAATGTCTAAGGTGATGTCTTTAAATGTCAAAGATACTCAGTTTAATATGGTATAAATCTAAGAAAAGAAGGAAATCGTTTCTGCCATTACTTTAACAATGAACCAATTAGCGAAATAGTAAATAATCGTTTGCAGCTCTATAATATAGTATTCCGTTTTTGTTTGTTTGCTTTAGAAGTGAACATGTTTACATGAGAGGACACATTTCTCTTAACATACTTCATACAGAGACATCTGAACAGCAGTAGTGTGTTGTGAGGGCCTCATTGGCTCATTGACATCTCTGTGACCCCTAATGCATAACACACACTGCCTCTCCTTTTGTGTGAACCAGTGCTCTGGTAGTGTTGGAGGGAGAGGGGGGGGCGGGTCTTGCTCCAGGGCCCGACTGAACTTCCTATGAAGGTGTAAGGGATAAACGAAGAGAGGGATGCTGGGAAAGGGCGAGGCCGTGTGAGGAGATGAGAGTCTGAGCCCGGCTTAGACATCCTCCTTTCAGAGGCTCCTGACATCCCTACCGGCTATCATATTCTCCATGGCCTTAACGCACATCCAACACGCACACACACTTCTTTCCTCCCTCTTGCTCTTTTCTTCTCGCTGTCCCCTGTTCCGACCCTGAGCGCTGCTTTTACAGAGAGCAGAGACACTTAGTGCTGTCGGACCACTTGTAAAAGCTTCTATCCCTTTCATTCTCTCTGGCTTCGGCGTGCATCAAAAGCAGGGCCTGTTTAACACCGCCGCTGGCCGCTGTGGGTCGTGGCAAAGGACACGCTGGCTAAGTGTGGAAGTTCATACTGCCTGAGAACAGTTTGGTTGTTGATGTAGAGAGAGAGTGATATTATGAGGTCTCCACAACGGGAGTGAAGTTTCCTCTGAGACCGTCCCTGCCGGACAGACAGCAACATCTACCGTTCAGATGCTTCAAACAATCGATGTTTCCTTAACAAGAAACCCCTTGTGTTCATGAAAGTAATCACCGCTAAGTAGCAGCAGAATTAGGATGACATTATACCATCCCAGATGTGTTAGAGAGGAGGTCAAGATGGATGATTATTTTACTTTGACATGGCAGACTGCTGTTCACACCCAGCCTCTTACTAACAGTCATTGTCGGCTTCCTGTAACCATCAGCAATGTTTTCCTTACCGGAGCCACGTTGTAGGTGCGATAACTGTTGGGTTGTAGGACTGTAAGGCACCAGTCCTAATCATAACCTTGAGTGTCGGCAAGAACACTACTTCAGGCCGGGATGCACTTTCTGCAGTAGCACAGGCATTAGCTCCACACAGGAAATTAGAGAGTCGAGAATGAACAGTGTGATTGTATCCATAATGTATATGTGCTTTTCTCCCAATTAACAAACAAATGAAAGCAACATACTTTTTAGTGCCAGTGTTACATTTTTATATTTAATACTATGGCACTATTATTGATGCAGTATCTTAATATTGGAGGCAATCTCTTGCTTCAGGACTTTGTTTAACTTTTTATACGTGCATTTAGCTGAAAATACTTCTGTGCTTATACTTTCAGTGAAAGACACGATTACTTAATCAGTCACTATGTGTTATCTTAAACTTTAGTCCCAAAGCCATTATATCTCACAGTGGTGTTTCAGGGGCTTCTTTGGCCCTTTGAAGAATACAGTATAGTGCAAGATGTCCACTACATGTCATCTGTTGATGCAGCTATACCAAATAGTACATTTCCAATAGATATGCAGTTTGCCTCTAATTTCCTAACATATTACATTTATTCCATCCTTTTACCTAAGGATGATCTCAGACTTAAATTGAATTAAAATTCAGCTCTGCTTTGGCGATATTATAAGTGGTGTCGAACGTTACTATTATTTCTGACTTCTTCACATTCAGAGGTCTATGTTTAGAGACCTCTGTTGTGATTTTTTATTTTTAAATTATGGGTTTGTCTCCGCTTCCTTCTCTTTCAGCTCATCCTCTGCTATGTTTCTGTCACTCTGCATTTACTGTATATAAAGATAGTTACTAGTGCTGGTCACTGACGCTTTAAATTGTAATATTACTGCTACACTGTAAGGTTGATGTAGCACAATAAATCAATTGTTTCTCTGTACTTTCCTCTTCTTGTTTTCCATTCATTTATTTTCATCTATAGTTGACTGACTGAACTAAATGTAATTGTTCTCATTCTCTTTTCCATGTGGTGCTGTCCTCCTGCTCGGTCTCATGTTGGGATACAGGTGAGTGGCACACTTTTAGCTTTATGACAATGACCCACACAGTGCACTCTCTTTCTCTCGGGCCCCTCCTCAGTTTCAGTGTCAGGCCCTCAACACTACCATCAAGGGACCCTCCATTCTGACCCGACACCCTGTCATTATTTTAATCAAATGCAATTACCGCCACTCTGAGGACAATTGAGTTTTGTTGACTGCCCTTTTTCTGTTACCCCCCTTGTCCCTGCCCCAGCCTGCCCCCCTGCCAGCCCACCATACACACACATAGACAACAACTGTCCTGGACAAGAGTTAAAAGTCTAAAAGTCAGGCAGGCGTGTGGGCAAGAGAGAGGGGGGGGAGTCTGGGATTGAAAACACACATTGTACTGTTCAACTTCATTTCAATCTTAAGGAGGGAGGGGTGTATCGCTGCAGGGGTGGAGAATTTGATTGAAGTGTTAAGGGAGACTTGTGTTTGGCTGGCCTGTCAGGGCCCAGCGCAAAGTATGTTTTAGAGTGTGTCTCTGTGTGGTTTTGGCGCATCATCCTGGCGTTCTTTTGGTCTGGAGGTGGGCGAGGCTAGTGGGGGGTTGGGGGTTAAAAGACCATGTGACTCTGTTGTGGGATGAGGCGTTGAACTGGCCGCTTTTGTGCCGAGCGACAAAAAGATGCTCGCGCCAAAAGCGGGCCTGCCTTTGTCTTCACCCCTCCCATTATGTTTGCACCAGTGCAAAATATGATTTCAGATCATCCCAGAAGAAAAGAGAAGATCGGCTGAGGGTGGGGGACCGTGTTTGTGTGTGTGTGTGTGTGTGTGTGTGTGTGTGTGTGTGTGACGGGAGGGAGGCGAGGAGGAGGGGTGGCTGCTGAATAGCCTCCTGTGTAGTAATCAGCAGGCTGAGCCCCCCAGGATGGGGGAAGAAGAGCAGGATAAAGACTGTAAGTGTTCTGAAGATGTGACCGCCACACCACCGCTTCTTTTGCCTTGTGGGCACTAGGAAAGAATTCACAGATCTGTCATCTGCCAGACATTACCCCAACACCCCCGCCCCCCCACGTCTACCCCTTTTCTTTCACACACAGACATACACATCCCTGATCTTCCCCCAGCCATCCTCAGGACTCCTTCCTGTAACTTTGGGTGACCTCCACCCCAGACCAGACACACAATAACCTAGCGGATCCCTCAGCAGCCCCCTTCTGGTGTGAGAGGACTTAGCCAGTGTCTCAGAAACTTATGACTCGCCTTCAGGTAGACTGCAAGTGTGTGTAAAAGAGGAAGAGGTCAGGTTAGAAGCCAAGGAGGAGTGCAGAGGATGCTTGCACAATGCACTCCAGCAAGAAGGCAATATAAACATGACACACCAACAGGGTGGGGGAATTCCTCATGCATGGTTACTAACTAAACATGAAATGTTTATGTTGTCTGTGTATGGGAGGGTGTGTGGATATGCGCGCTTGAGAAAAACAAGGGACATGGTTGACTCTGATCTGCATGAAGTGCCTCCCACTGCTTCATGTATTCTTGCATCACAGTGCAGTGGGGGGGCAGCTGCCATCCCCTGACCAAAGATACAGATATTGAACAGGACAAGACATTAACATTTCACCAGCACCTTTCTTCCCCACTTCTTTTTCTCACCCTCTCTTTCCTTTCTTTTGACATGGCGCTGGCGTTCCCCAGAGTTGTGGCACACTCACGGTGTGCTGGGAAAAGTGCCACAAGCTGGAGGCAGCCACATAGTGATGGGAGATAGAGCAAAGTGAGCTGAAGAGAGGTATCTCAGCAACAGAAAATGTGCAGCCTTCATGTGCTGGAAGGGCCTCAGGCAGCCAGTGTTACCCCGGGCGCTCGCCGCTCTGACAGCCTTTAAATGCACTCTTTCTTCACCCTCATACACCCCCTTTCACACGTTGCTTTTAATGATCTGTACTCTGCCGTGCAAAGTGCATTTGAAATGAAAACTGAAATAACAAAACACTACAGAAAGGTTGTCCTGAAATGACTTCTTTTTTTAGTATACTTGGACTTTTTTGTTCATTCTAAATAATGTTTGTCAGTATTTTTACTGGTAGTACTGTGTAGCCTACATTGTCACATGTTTACCAACTATATCCGTTAAAGTGTGCATATGTATTGTTAGGGTTTATTTACATGCAATGGTGGAGGGGAAGCAAGTTTAGGAGGAATTTAAATGAATGTCATTAGATCCAAATTATAGCCCTTTGAGAGCCTTTCACTCCTTTAATAACCTATTCTGCAAATTGTTGAAAATGTAAAAGAAAGAATATTCAGAGACTGAGCTGGAGAAATGTTACAGTGGCCCAGAAATGACAGGGTCCAGGCAGCCTTTGTTGCTCTTGCTTCATTTCATTTGGTTTCTTAATAAAAGAGTAGAGGTAGTTCAGGCCAGAAATAGGGTGTGCTCTACCCAGCCCTGACCATCAGCGCTGTTTACTTTGAGCATGACATTAACACCCAGTGTACATATGTTAAGAGCCCTCTCAGAAAGTACAGTGTGCGGTCGAAGCAAGGGATTTGTTCAAATTAGGCTCTTAAAGATCATGTAACATAAGTGGAAACAAATGTGGATGCCTCTGCCATGTTATTCTTCCGATGCTCCGCCAAAGCCCTGGGCTTCGAGACAGTTCATGTCTCAACTGCAGAGTAAAACTGAGGCAGGAAAAGACAGAACTCAAGCTTTTTTTCCTTGTCCCAAGCTCTGTGTTACACTCCAAGCTTGTTTTATGAGACACCTAGGAGTGTTTAGAGAAGCCTTGCTCTCAGGCCTCCATAATACAGCCTCTGAGAGTGTGTAGGAGGGCCAAGTTATGCCTAATGCGCAATGTCCATTGAGTCGTCTGTTATACATGGTAATGAATGGTGGTCAGAGAAACAGTGTCCTGTATCAAAGAGCTGAACTAACATGCCTTTCTCACGGAGCCGGAGAAGTGGCCCTTTGTCACGGCGGACGCCTGCTATCGACTCCCAGCATCTTGCAAAATATGCCCCATTGTTGGAGAAGGCCAACTCCGTTTACAACTCTGAACCGACAGCATTCCTGAAGTCAGCAACACCAACCCCTCCTCCTATAACTTCCAAAAGTGACGGCAATGGATTACATTCACTTTTACCCCTCGACATTGAGTATTTTTTTGTTGTAATTGTACTTGTACTGAAAAGTTGGAGGTTGGTTTGATTTTTTTTCTTTTTAGTTATTCCACTTAAGTATTCTTTGACTTGAGTATTGTACTCTACAAGACCTGTACCTGATGTATCTATTTCAAGAGTACTCTACAAGACCTGTACCTGATGTATCTATTTCAAGAGTACATCTATTACTGGCACCCCAAAAGTATCACAAAAGAGAGTGGACATTTAATTTAAAGTGACTTAGTTAGGCTTAGAACAAAGTGAAAAGCAGTAAATGTCGTCAGAACCAAGTCATTTTATTGACCTGTTTAGATTTACATTTGTGAAAACATTGTTTTGGCATCTTGGTGAAGGTAGGATGGATAGCCAGAACAGAAACCACCATCATCACAGACATGAATTGCTGTTTATGCTTTACTTTGGCTGTGCGTTTTGTCATCTAAAGGCTTTTTTATTATTATTTTTAGTTTGGTTTTACTTACTGCTGTCAGCCCAGTCAGTTGCTGAACAGGACACAGGATGAAGCTTATGTGTGATATACAAGTAGCAACCACCAACATTTTCCAAAATGGCCACTATGACCCACAGTAGAAGAAGTGACATTAGCTTATGAGACCCAAATTACTTAATATATATAACTTAATAGCTATAACCTTTATATTTTTTTAGATAAGTTGGGATTTATTTTTCGGACTCAGTAGAGTCAAAGGAACTCCTAAGGAACATCTGAACTGGCTTCATCCTTTAGCGCTAATTGTTGGTGACAACATGTATCACAGAAGCGTGACATCAGACAGTTTGGTATTTTTGTTGTGTCTCATCCAGGTAAGATATCATATTCTGAACAGAATGATAGCATTTTGGAGAATACATCTCTTTGGCAGTACCATCCAGTACAGAAAATGAGGGGTGGGGGAGGCGGTTCAATTTAATTCCTCCTCCCAGTCTGGAACATGCAGTGCTCAAGAAGAGACTTAGCTCATCTCTGTCTGCAACTAAGCACACTAAACCCTTAGAGAGAGCTGAGGGCTTCTTTCTCTGTGAAAATGGTGGCAGTGAAAATAGTGCTTGGGGAAAACAGGCGGTTGAGTCCATTTTAAAAGCCCCTCCACCGCCACCCCATCCACCATCCACTCCCCTTTCACGGCGTTGGTAGTGTTGGAATGTTTTTCATCAGAAGGGGGCTATTTACTCGGCTCCAGCCCCTGCATGAGTGTGTGTCTGCGAGTGAAAGAGAGAGAAGTAAAGCTCAGGAAAGCATTTATTTATAGGTATCTGAAAGCTGCGGGGCCCTGAAACTCTGGGATGTATTATGACGTGCCTTTCGAAAAGCAAAAACAAAACCCCTTACAGCCAGATCTAGCTATTTTTATCACTTAGGTTAGCTCCCAATTGTACTCCATAAAAGCTGGGTTCTCACCCCCCTTTGCCCACATTACCTTGTTAGTCCAAACACTTTGTTTTTAGTGTGATCAAAACCCATGCAGGTGTCCAGTGAAAGCATATATGCCAGGAATCTCTGCCCTGCATGACAACTGTTAAAACAATATTAGGCTTTGGAGCGAACAACCCCTGCTCTCAGTGCTGCTTGCTGCCCTGTCGTCACAAATGTACAGTACTTGTTCAGCCACCATGCTTTAGCGCAGTAGCAACTAGTTCCTGGGTCCATGTCTGTCGTAGAATATTGTCTGAATCGGATCACTACGCCTGGCGCTAACAACTCCAATGATGAAGTCAGCACCTCTCAACATCTCGCCCCTTAATGGAGTCTTCACTGCCTTTGTCCTTAACCATCCATTTCCATTAATTATTCAAGGGGAGAAAGGAAAACCGTTTGAGTGGGTAACACTGATCCAGTGTACTCAACCAATCTATGCAGTGTAAGTAATAAAATACCACGCACTCAGACGACACAATAAAAGAGATGGAGACAGAGGAGACGCTTGTTAAAAATGTAAGTAGACGGAAGCTACCCGAAGACAACAAAGGGAGGAGGAGGCGGTGGCTCGGGAGTCAAAAGACACAGCAACGACATCTTAGTGTCTGGGTTAATCAGCGAAACAGGCCGATAGCAGCTGGTGTTTCACTGTATCCGCCCGGTCCACGGAGGGCGCCTGTCTAAGCAGAGGCTGAGTCGATGTGATGCGCCCTCAGTGCAGCTGAGTGATGCTAATTGGGATTAGCGCCCATTGCGCTAAACTGACACAAGACATTCCAGGGCCAACCCCTTTCAGACTCGACTTGCCGTACTGTCAAACTCTGCCTTATGTTTTCTTCTCATCCCCAGGGCTCTGCAAAGATGCAGGGCACAGAAAAATCTAAGCTAAAGAAAAGTGCAACCATGAAAGAAATAAGTGAGAGAGTATTTTTTTTTAAGAAGCAAAAAGTGGAGGACAAAATATCCGGCTACTGTGTTAGGGTACCGGCATCTAGGCTGGAAAAGGTCACGATGCACTTTTGAACTTTCACTCTGAGTAAGGCTAGCTTTCCCTCCCTGAAATGAGGGAAGGGAGGGGTTGGAAACCCATAAGTCATCCTGCAAAGACAGATCCAGTCCAGCTTTGCCACCAGACTCAGTTAGATCTTCATTGACGAGAGGCTTTTGCACCACGAGTAAACCCACCCAGCCGGCCGCTGTGAAGAGAAGAGGTTGAAGAGATGATGATTTTTTTTTCTTTGGATTTTGAAGGGGGGCCTTTTCTGAGGTATTAGATCCATGAACTGGGAGTGCTGTATTGAATATTTTATCGACTGTCTGCTTGCCCCGTGCTGACCTGCCTGACATGCTAAGTTCCCGGCTCGCTGGAGACGCCACGTCGCTTCGCATCAGCCCAGCCACCCGTAAGGCTCCCCTGCATTTCCTGTGAATAAACTCGCACACAGTGGGGGAGGAAGAGAGGCCAGGGCACAGGGGCACTGGGGCTGAGATGAGGAGAAAACACACACACACACACACACACACACACACATTCTTTCTCTGAAGAACAACACACACAACCTTGGCTACAGTATGAACTCCCTTGGTCAGAGCCTGATGAATCCTCTGAAAACACCCAGTGAATTGAAACGACCTGAAACCTCTATTTTAATTACAGCTTCACTGTCCGTAAAGTTTGTTGCACCAATGCTGGTCATAACTGACAGTGACTTTCTGTAATTAGATATGAACGTGATGAATAATCCAATCCAATCCAATCCAGTCTATATCTAAAATGACCTATGAGCTTTTTCTGATCTGGGACGCCAATTGGCAGGACTACGTAACCAATAGGTTTATACCTAAATAATAAAATAGGGTTGTCTGCACCTTTTAAAACCTCCTAATATCACTTATAAAAGCAAATGATATGGGCATCTTCTGATCTGCCACCTCTTTGTTAAATTTAGGCAACTACAATTACTTCATTAAGGTTAGGGAAAGATTGTAGTCATTATAAAAACAAACTAAGGTTAACTGTTGGTAGGAGATGGGATGAAAACTGCAGTCTCTGATGTCACTTTGCATACCCATACACCTGGCCTCTTCCGTAAAAGGTTTTGTAGCAGTGTCATGTGGTCACGCTACTACCACTTCCACCTTTGCTTATGAGAAAGGATTGCCATTATTTGCATTGCCACAAGAGGTAGCTGGTCAAAGAAATTCAATTTGGCCATTTTAATTGACGATATAATGATATGTCAGCACCTTGCTTGAACTACATGCTATTATTAAAATACGTTAATTGCAATGCATTCATAGTGGACTCCATGTGATGCTTGTCTAGTAATTATATTGGAAGGATTGTCTGTTTCTAGGGGCTTACACTGTAGTTATGAAGCATACCAGTACATTTTATGTAAAATGTTACCAATCAGGAGGGCCATCTTTTTCACGAGATGTAAGTAACATTTGCACAACAATAACAGGTTGAGAGTGACACGGTCTAGTGTGCTCAGGGAGTTATGCTCTGAGGATATGAGTACACTCTCTCACCCCTCAACACCCCCTGCATCCCCATCCCCATCCCTCTGTCTCTGGCTCATTACTGGCAGTGGGGCTTCCTAATGTGTTAGAATTCAGTGGGGTGGAAACGTCAGCCAACGGACTTTGGTCCCCCAACGGTCTTTACTTATTCATGCAAGCGCTGGCCTCTCCCCAGGACAGTGTAGCATTGACCCAAGAGGACAGCAGGGCCTAGAAAAAAATGACCCTGCATTAGGGTCACTCAGCATTTTAGGCCAATGAGTCGACAAATGGCAGCGTCATTGGAACACAGTGCTCACTTCTGTTGATGATTAAAATGTGCCACTCTCCACTTCCATGTCACATTTTCCTCCTTCGCCTCCTTTTTGTATACCCTTTAGCATGTAATGATGTTCTGATTACCACATCATTTGATGGGGAAACAGATCAGCACAGATATATGGCTACAAATGAGAAAAGGCCAGTGGTATCCACTTGTGACACGATGGATACAATGCTTGAGGGCAGCACAGCCTGGAAGAGGAAGTAATAGATTTCTTGTCCTCGACTGTGTGTATTAATTTTTAGAGCCTAAAGTGAATGCTTTCAAATGATCATTTCTCTTTTCAGATGACAGAAAATCAGCAACACCTTTAGCTAGCGCACTGTAATGTTGCACAGACCATTGTCTATTAGGTTGCACGTCCTCTCATTGCATCAGATACTGTTATGTAATTTAGCGGTCAGCAGCATTACGGAGTGAGAAAATACATGAACATTAGACTCAATGATGTTCTGTTTTAGATGTTTTTAGAGTGAGAAACAGCTTTATTGATATAATTATATTGCTTGTTAGAGAACACAGCATATATTGTGTTTTTATTATAACATGATTACTATTATCACTATTACTATTGGTGTTATCCTTGCTGCTGTTGGTCCATTATTTATAGTTAAGTGGGGAAAGCATGGGCTTGGAAAAATATAAGTAAGGTCTGGTTGTGTTGTAGTTGTGTGTGTTGGATAATGCTTTTGTAATTATGTAGGTAAAGACATAGGCATTTTAGATAACTGTAAGTTTGTGGGTGTGGTAATCTTTTGTAAAATGCCTTGAAACGACCTAGTTTGTATTAAGCGTCGAACCAAGTTTAAAGGCAATTGTGTATATCTGTTTTAGATGACCAACCCCGAGTGCGGGGTGAAAAGCCTACCGCCATAGAGACACCGTGAATTGTTCCGAATGGGGAGACTTTTGGACAGTCTCTCCTTGAAGGCATTCTTGGTGTTATTTTTGCTGTGTGTGGTGGGTGTGCTTGTAAGATTTTTGGTTTCTGGTAGTTACAAAATTGCCTATTGGATATTGGAAGTGTGCCTGATTCTGACATTGGGAACTAAGGGAAGAGTCGGTTTTGGAAGCTGTTTGATCTGATAAGCACCTTGTTTGAAGCATTTTAGACTGTAACACCATATAAATCTGGAATTGCAAAGTATTTAAGCCTTTACTATAGGCAGTAGTGAGAGATGAAGGTGGGAGATGCAACAGAGATCCCCGACTGAACTTGAACTGGGGCCATTGCGGAACCCGGGGCGTTGCGGATCATGGTCAGCGTCTTAACCACTAATCCACAGGGGAAAATAGAATATTGTCTTAAAGAAGGACTAACTTGGTAGCTAACTATTGCTGAACAGTGATAACTGTGGCCACCAAGCAATTACAACATAATGGAAAGTTGGATATACATTTATTTATCTATTGTAGTAGCAGGTTACAACCCCCTTGCCTCACCCTTCCATTCCAAGAATGTAGGAGAACTACGGGAAACTACAGCGGTTGTGGAACTCGCAAAAAACTTAGAAGGTCTTATCTAGAGCCAGTGTTTGGTTTGTCCCTTCTGGGCTACTATAGAAAAATGGTGGTTCAACATAGCGGTCTCCGTGGAGGAGACGTATCATTCTAAGGTAACGAAAACATGATAAATATACTCAGGTGATTATACACTAATGAAAACATACTACGGAATATTATATTCCATTTCTGCCAATAGATCCTCCTAAATGTTACTTCTCCAGCTAATATTAGCCACCATATACTATACCAAGTAAGACTGTCTTGAGTGTATTGAATTGAGCAAGGGTGTGCTCTATTGCTCATGAACTCAACTTTTCATTTGTAGGAAGAATAATGTGTTTTTTCCTGTGTGTGTCATATCTTGCGATTTTTGGCATTAAAATGGCAAAATGTATTTATTGGACGTGAGCAGCAAATGTCAGCTGTCAGCTGCCTCTGTCCAAAAATAGTCTCCATGTTGGCCTAGAAAATCCCTCACTGGTCAGACCTAGCCCTGACACCTCCCTTCCTATTTACTATTTAATCTGTGTCCTCTCTTAATCCTTTCATCTCTTCATCTTTCTACCTCACACTTTCCAAACCCTCCCTCTCCCTCTGTCAACACTCCCAGTCTTTCCTCCCATGTTGTCCCTCCCTGTCTTCCTCAACCCTCCCTCCCTCCTCCGTGCTCACCCATCACACAGCCATCAGAGAACATTTGGAGAAAACCCTCCAACCTTGTTTGTTTGCCTTGCTGTCATCTTCATTTGCCAAAAATCCCAACCACAGAGCCCCCGCGAGATGTTTTACAGTTGGCCCTTCAAAGGAAAGTAGAGATTCAAGATGGAGTTGGCTGTCAGCTTTTTCCCGCACATTTGCAACCACAGAGAATGTGATTTACCAACCAGGGTGTGTTCCTCTGCTTGGCCACTTGATGGTTTTGACAGTGTTGTGGCGGCTTGGTTGTCTGAGCTTGGTTGTGAGGTTCAACTGCCATAAATCAGAGTAAAGCATGACTCAACTTCACACATCACTATGGAATATGTTTAGAGCAATATAATGGTTCTCAGAGGCCTACTGGATATCAGGATATCTGTGGACTGAATTGCTTATACTTTTTTTTTTTTCTACAGTTTTTTGCCCAGAAATTGTGTTTTTCCAAAATAAACATAGTGTAAAACCACATTTAGGCTAGTTGAAGGACACTAAAGCTCAAAATCAAGACTACTTATGAAATTTAAGTTAGTAATTCCTAAGGTAGTCATTTTCTTTTTCATTTTGCTGACTGTTGAATTTGTTCAAATATTTTCATTTGCAATGGTCAGACATGTGAGATGATCATAACTATAATAAGAAACATTCACTAGCTACATTCAAGAACCTCCATCATATGAATAGTGAATGAGAGACTGCCTGGCACTGACTGACACTGACTCAGTGTAACCCAGCTTTAGACCAGCAACAATGAAATGGGGCTCGAAGATATTTTATGTGGGTATAAATAATTGAATTCCCTACTTAACCTCAGCTCCTTTTCTTTGTATTATCACTATTCAGCATGTACATATTGTATGTGTGGTGTGTGATTAATGTACCTCATTGGTTATTTAAGTTATTGTATTTTTTATGCAGTTTCCTCTTTATTCCAGAGTGGAGATCAGTGGAGTCAAGAAAGTAGATAAATAAAAGGATTGTAAGGATTGGCAGAAAGGTGTATAAGACACAAGACTTTAATGCTGTGTCTAGGCTGGTGTATACCAAAGGCAGAAAAGCTTTGATTAATGAGTGTACACAGTATGTTGAGATGTGTTGAAAAGTCAGTTACAGAAAGGTGGAAATGTCAATTGACAAGCATGAATCATTTCATCTTTGCGTCCAGAGAGCCACTGCTTACCTCCTTATTTATCATTATTATTATTGTAAATCTTTTTTTTTATCCAGGGAATTTGAAACGCTCTGATTTTATATAACCTAGTTTCATAAATTCACACTGGGAGCTTCCCAGAAGAAGTCTTTGACTCTTCACCACAAATGATTGTGGTATAGGAGCCCATCTGAGGGGCAATGCCATTCTCCTCCACCGGCGTCTCTCCAGGTCTTTATTATCTTCTTTCCCTCTCAAGTCTTCTCCCCAAATCCATGCTTAAAGCAAGTCTCAGTAGGTCAGTGCCAGTGCTGCTCTGTCCATTGCTTTATCGCTGTCCATCCACAACCGTAGCCCTGCCATGCTACATAATGAACCCCTCTCACCATTACCAACCTCCAGACTATTGTTGCAACCCCCAGTCCTTCCAGCGCCCCCAGCACACAAACCAGTCACCAGAAGCAGCACCAGTAGGGCTTGAGCTGTCACTAGACACTAGGAGCATTAAAATGACAATGCTACACTCATGTTTGTGTCAGTGAGAGATGCCATCAGTGTTTACTGTCTTTATCTCTGACACCTTTTTCCTCTTTTCTATCTCTATACATCCCAGGATAGATACTGGACCCCAAATTGTTCCCGAAGGCTCTGCCATCAGTGTATGAATGGGTGAATGTTCACATGTAGTGTAAAGTGCTTTAGGCGGTCAGAAGACTAAAAAGGCTCAATATGAATGCAGTCCATCAACTATTTATATTAAGATCTAATTGAGATTGAGCTACATTTATTTGTATTTTTGAAACAATTTAAGTGATCCGTTTATTGACAGCCATTATGATAATCAATGAATCGTTAAAGTAATCAAGCAAAAATGCTCAACACTCAGATGTTCCAACTTCTGATTTAGCTGGTTTTGTTGGTGTTTTTTGATCCGATGTTCCAACACTATGGTTATGCTTTGGTTAGTTTTAGGCTCATAACTGATTTGGTTATGTTAAGAGAAAGATCATGGACTGGCTTAAAATAAGGACTCCATTAAGGTTATGGGATGGGTTTTTCATCATGGTTATAATAAAACTAATAATAATGATAAACGTGGTTAACACTATTATTGTGGTCATGCTTTTAAAAAACAGGACTGACTCTTAAATAGGAACAAACAGCGATATCCGGTCTTTAAGTCTGATGTTTTGTGGACCCGTCCATCCACCCTTGACCACCTCATCACAGGGACTTTGTCGCTCTATAACAACGTCACCTGACTCTCCTCTGCTCCTGTCATAATTAATACATGACAGGAGCAGTATATACACCCCCCCTTATAACAGTAAGGGGGGGTGAAACAGATCATGACACTCAGACACTCGGATCAGTTCATTTATTAGATCAGCAACATAAGGGTTATGGTTAAATTATTTTTTAAATGTGCTACATTGCTAACACATCACAAGTAATCAACTCTGTAGGCTGCTGTGCCACATATAGACATAGAGCTGAGCAGAGCTGTGTGTCGAAGGGAAGGCAGCAGATATTTCCAAAGTTGCAATGAAAACATCACAATCTTATCATCTGTTTCTACAAAGACAAGCATACCCAGTTTCCCAGTTACACTAAAATGTAAATCCGAAGTCACGGCCTACGTGATTTCATTCAATAGAGGCAAAAGCGATGGCTTTCCTAACCCAGTCTGTGCTCAGCTTGTATCTGTCTTGTATCTTTTCACCGCAGTAAAACTATATTTCACACTGATTTTGCAATTAATCCACCGTTCCCATGCGAGCCGAGCCATGGGGGGTTCCATTAGCGGGTCTTTTCACCTGAACATGCTGAAAAGCGACGGGTTCTGTCATGTGGATTCTTATGTGGTCAGACGACACGTAGGGCCTATTTTGTAGCACACTACAACCTTAAAAGTCAGGATATATCAGTCTCTGCTGCTTTGGTTTTGGCCATCACCTGCCTCACAAGTCCCCTAACTTTATGGAAGTGCAATACTTCACTGGAGTACCCTTTTAATTGATAAATCGGCAAAACAATTTAACTTCCGCCCAATGGTATACTTAATTTTGGAGACTTCCGTCCAAGAAAGCGGCTTTTGGACAACCTAGTATAATTCAAGTATTAGTGCTAATTGCATTGACCGTCACAGCATCACTTCCTTCACCACTGTATAATCTTATCCACCCCATCCTTCCCGTGACCATGATGCATTGCTGTACACTCACACTGTGGGACAACAAGCTTAGACAAACACCATTCAGCACTCAAGAGGTGTCCCCTCCAATCCGCCACCGAACCACTACCATTCCAGCGTGTCAGAAAGCCATTAAAAGCCAGTCTCTTAAAACGGTTTCTCAGCTTGCCCATGTTGCTTCTTCTCTCAGGCCATATTTAATAAATAAAGCCGCCGGCACTCTCTCCGTCTGGGCAACAGAGAGCTTCTGCAAAGTGTGGGGGGCAGTGGGAGAGAGTGAGAGGGTCACTATTATATCTTGCTAAAACGCTCCAAATGTAATTCAGCCGCAGGTCAGAACTTTAAAAGTGCAACCCCGTGTGTGTTCCCGGGTGTGTGTGGTGGCGCTGTATGTGTGCGAGCGTGTAAAAGGGTTCGGTTTTTAAAGGGTTTTTAAAAGGTTTGGAGGAGTGAAGGTCAGGTGATGGAGAAAGCGTTAACAGCAAACATCTCTCCATCCTGCTCTTCCCCTCTGCTGCCCATGAAAGTTTGATGTTAGAATTAGGTTGTTGACTCATCTCGCACCTCTGTGCTCATAGTATTGACAGGCTGCCAGCGGACTGCTGGGCGGGCCGAGATAGCCACTGAGTGTGCGCTCCCTCCCTCACTGTCTCACTTCCTCTCTTTCTTTTTTTTTTTCACTCTCCTCTTGCTTCAGCATCAGCCAACAGCATCAGAAGTGTTTTAACAGAGCTTTAATGGCCTCAGCCCCAAACCTCACCTCCAGCACACACTCACTCAAACACATACACACACACACAAGCATGCACGCTGTGGGTTGGAAATAGCTTGCTGGTGGTGGAAAAAAGTGTTGAAGAGAAAAAAGAGAGAGAGCTCGTTGTGCTGATGGAGGGTGACATGCCCTCCTTTTCTCACCCGCAGCTCCCATCTTCCTTCCTTCTGCCCACTGGCTCATATGACCAGCCTCCCTGGATTCTGTCCTCTCGTTTTCTTTCTGTTCCTTGCGCTCTTTACATCGGTCCATCTTGTTTTTACACCAGTGTAGTGAAGGATTCTCTGAGTTCTTTTGGCTTTTTTCTCTCTCCATCTGTCTTTTCCAACTGCACTGTAAAGTCTCTTCATGAATTTAAGTCTGCATTGTGTGGCTCCTAGCTAATATAAAATGTGTATAACAAACACAGACTTTCCCCTGCTAGTCAGTGGAAAGAAATTATGAATTATCTTTTTTTTTTTACATTTTTGTTTGGTATTCTACCTTTGGTATTCTAATTTCCCCACGGGGATTATTAAAGTATTTCTGATTTTCTGATTTAATAAGTGATCAGGCATCTCATCTCAACACAGGATGTTGTTGTGCTAGTTTACTGAGCAATTCAATTCAATTCAATTCAATTCAATTTTGTTTGTATAGCGCCAATTCATAACAGAAGTTATCTCAGGACACTTTTCAAATAGAGCGGGTCTAGACCGAACTCTTTAAAACATTATTTACAGAGACCCAACAGTACCACCATGAGCAAGACCTTGGAGACAAGGGCAAGGAAAAACTGCCTGTTAAAAGGCAGAAACCTAGGACAGATCCTCCGGCTCTAGGTGGGTGGTCGTCTGTCTCGACCAGTTGGGGTGAGAGAGAGAAGAGCGAGAGACAGACAGACAGACGAGAGACAGACAGACAGACTGGTGCACAGCAACAACAGTATTGGTAATGGCAATCTAGCAGGACCATGGCAGGAGGCTCCACCAGGATCGACAAGAATCTGTGAGACAAACAGCTACCTACATGAACACACTGCTATTCAACAGTGTACTTTATTATTGAGTCTTAAAGAAGCTATAATAAATATTTTTAACCATAGTAAAGAACCTACAAAGATGTACCACATAACCACATTTCTAAGGCTCTGTTCACACTGCAAGTCAAAGTGACCTTAATCAGATTTTCTTTGCTTATAAATGACTCAGTTTTTTTTTGCTTTTTTTTATGACAGTGTGTACAGTACAAATCACATGGAGTTTGACCTTTGCCAATTCTGATTTGGCCCCTTTCATATGTGGTCCAAATGTTGTCCAAATCGTATACTGATTTTTTTGCAATGAGACCTCAGTGTGAACAGTCTGAATTCATGTGACTTTTATGTCACTCTAGATCAACATTCACAGTCCTGCAGTGGTGGGAGTCACTCAGGTGCAATGGAAGTAGTGAGTGGAGGGACAGTGAGGTGTAAGCCCTCATAAGTATTTAAGGGGACACTTCCATACAAGCAAAACTTGAGGGGTTGAATCGTAACGGGCCTGTGTTTGCTCTCACTCCGCATACACACTTCTCTTCTCTTCATCCTTGTTGTCATCTGCTTGCTAATTCACAGGCTATCACTGCACATCAACCTATAAATGAAACCGTAAATGCTGACTTCAGTGGCCCCCATTATTTGACATCTCAAACATAAATTTTCAAGTAAAAATATTGATAACTCAAAAAAAAAATAACTTACTTATTGCCATTGTGGTCTTATTTCAAGGATGACAAGGTTTACTTCCATTTGACAGCAGTTCTCACAGGAATCTGAAATGGGCCACATTTAAAAAATAACGTAAACAGCCAAACAAAACAAAAAATCTGATCTGAGCAATAAATCAGAATTGAGCACCAAGGCTTGAACATAGCAAAGTCCAATCAGAACTGGTGCTAAGTAGTCCAAATAAGTAAGCTCCACAACTACAGGTTTCACTATTCAGACATATTTGTGTTTAAGGAAAAACTGAGCTCCCACTACACACATTACTATACTTAAAATAAGTAAACCAAATAAGGTCATAGGTAAATAGGTACACACAGATTGTACTTAATGTTAAACCATAAGCACAATATTTCCCTAACCTCAACAATACCTAAACTATACCATAGTTTCCATTTACACAACTTTGTAATCAAACATAATTTGGGGTTTCGCAGAGCTGTCCATTATTGACGTTCTGTCTGGCAGTAGGGTTGGACTACAGCACTGTGTAGCTGCACTTTGACTATCAAACCACATCCTTTCTCTGTAACTTTACACCTTATAAGTAGACTTAGCAAATTTGTATATATAGTAATGTGTTTTTATCGTTCACTGAACAGCAAGTTGCAGAATGATGTAAGGACAATGTGCAGTATTGCCAGCAGGCTGCTCCACGTCCCCCATGGATATGATACAGTAATGCAGTATAGGTTTTTGTAGAAGTTTGTAGTGTTTTTGTCTCAGTGGGTTTTCCACCCTGACATGAGCAGCATTCCAGCGGAAACTCCAGAAGTCTTTTTGTTTTTGAATGTTTTGCCATGAAAATAGTCACATTTACTGCAGCTGCAATTTGTCATCTTTTGATGAGGTCGCATCCTGACTCATTCTTTCCTTTTCTCCCTCTGTTTTTCGCTCTGTCGTTCACACACTCTCCTACCTCCCTGTCTTCTGTACAATGCCACCCCCCCACCCCCACCCCCCCACCCCCCACCCCCTCACCCCCCTATCCTCTGGTTTAGGGTTGGAGTGTGTGTGTGTGTGTGTGTGTGTGTGTGTGTGTGTGTGTGTGTGTGTGTGTGTGTGTGTGTGTGTGTGTGTGTGTGTGCTGAAGGGTTTAGCTGTGATGAGTGCTGTGCTAGCTAGGCCCAGCCAGAGGCAACGCTCATTAGCAGAGTTTAGCCACACAGGCGCTGAATGGGACGGCTTGTTGACACACACAATGGGATCAACCCCCTCACACTCACGCACACACACACAACCGAGTCATGGCTCCAGCTTGACGCGTCATGCCCCCCTCTCTTACCCTCTCCAAACTGGGCTTGTGTGTGTGTGTGTGTGTGTGTGTGTGTGTGTGTGTGTGTGTGTGTGTGTGTCTCAGAACAACCCACCCAGATAGCTCATCTGATGCCCTCTTTCCCTCACCTTACACTGTCACACACAAACACACACGCAGTCACATGTCACACACCTCCCCTGACCTAACACATATTTCCAGACAAATGAATTTAATTACCTATCCCACATTATGCACACACACTTCTTGGAACCTTACAGAGATATACACACACACACATTTTAGGAGAACAAAGCGTCTATTGTCTCTTAGCAGCAACAACCGCAACTGTCCTTCACAGATTTTAGTATCGACAGTGAAGTTGTCTCCTTAGGGGTTATATCATCCCCAAGCCCCCCCCTCCCCTCCCCTTATTCCAACCGCACACAGACAAGAACACACACGTGCTTGGTAATGGAATAAGCAACCCTAATACACAGTAAACTGACCAGTTAGTGCTAATAGGTTCTTTCACTTTGGCCTGGTTTGGCTGTCACATGGCGGCAGGACAAGGCTCCGTCCTATGGCCCCATCCACCCTGCCGGATGGGACATATCAGCTCCAATTTGGCCCATCACCGCCTTTAAGAAAATTCATCAGGCCCTCGTTAGGAATGAAAGCAGTCTGTGTACCAGGAACCGGGGCAGATGGGAGATTAGTTCAGGATCCCACGGACAGGGAATATAGGAGGAGGAGCGCTGTGATTGTATGAGCTGAGATGGAGAAAATGAGGACACATAAGGACACTTACATTTTTTGTGTTTGTGAGAGTGTGTTCTTGTATTTTCAAGGTGCGCACTTATGAAGATAAAGGTAACCTCATAGAAGTAAAAAATAAAGCATTGAGGGAAGATAATGCAGCTCATTCAAGAGAAGAACAGGACAAGCTTGCTGCACTCAATCATATTCTTAGCCAAGTGTTTCGACCTCCACAGGCTTACTGGTTTAACTAGCCCTACTCTTCATAGAGCTGACCCCTTTGTGGCTGCCTGCTACTGCTCTAAAATATTGCATGATTGGATATGTTGCATTGTGGGAAGCATCTGCATTATTAACATTTTCATCATGAATTGTTTGGTCTATAAAATTCCCATCATAAATTCCTGCCTTTAAATTGCTTCTTTTGTCCAAAAAACAGTCCAAAGATATTCAGTTTACTATAATGCAAAGAAAAACAGAAAATCCTCACAGCTGAAAGCTTTGATTAGGTCATACTTTACTTTTTTGCCTAAAAAGATTAATCAATTTTTAAAATAGCCGACAAATACTTTTCTGTTGATCAGTTTATTGATCAAAAAGCTATTAGATGTAAAACTGAAATAGTTTCAGCTCCTCATATGCATTTTTAAAAATCTTTTCCCACTTCATTTAGGTGATCATGCATCCATAACACAACAGTCACTCTGTTATGAATTGGCGCTATACAAATAAAATTGAATTGAATTGAAATTAATTGAATTGTTCATTTCCTGTAAAGTTAAGTGACATGGAAATCTCTAGTCAGTTGAGAGAAGAGTCTGGGTGTCCATTGGGCCTTAAAATATCTTGCAATATCTCAAATATGATTTTGACAGATCTTAAAAAAAGTATTGGATTAATGAAGTTAACGTTACTTGTAATACCAATACTGATTTTCCTTTATATCCTTCTCTTTCTTTTCTTAAACTGCATTTATAAATGTATTAAAATATCTTTAAAAGTCTTAAAGTTAACCTGTTGAAACCTGCCAAATCCTTGTAGACTTGAATGTTTTACTGTCATTGGTTATCAACAGTCAATTCAATTTACAGATACAAATTTAAGGAAAAACCTGAATGAATGAGTAGAGAAACAAGAGAAATGCAGATGCTTTCATACAGGACACGAAGGGTCAATGAAGGGTTTGATGACAATGAAAATGATGTAAATCAATTGAACATCTTTGGGAGAATGGAGGGTTTGTGTCAGTTTTTCCTTTAAATTGTCGCCCATATGTATATATTTTAAATGAATTTGACATTATTAATAAAACTTAAAAATAATTTGTTTCACATGAATTAGAATAGTTCTAATAATAAGTTAAATAAAGAAAAGTAAAATAGAATGTATTCTTATTTACAATGACAACCAACAACAACAATTACAACAGCCAACAGAGGTGTGGACTTTAGGAATGACCATAATGAATTTTGTAGAACATAAATTGTGGTTATTATTGGAGATATTGAGTAGAGAGCGGAGATATGGAGAGGATTTGCCAATGATTGTTCTATAAATGAACCGATACCAGTGGATCTGTGACCTGGTATGGAGTGATGGCCAGTTGACTATAAGACAATACAGGTTACAGTTATGAGTATTGAAAAATGCTGGCTCTTATTTCTTGTGCAGGTATGTCAGAGTGGCTTACCTTTACCTTAAAATGAAATAATAAAAAAAGATTGTCAGGCACTGCTCTTAAAATCAAGAGTGAAGAGGGATCACTGTCATGGATTTTCCCCATGAACAAAGTAACCATCAACCCACTTAAAGCGCTCCTAATGTCAGTTCCCAGAGCAAGAACATTCACAATTTTTTTGTTTAATCATATTTCTGACAATAAAGTCATTATTGCGAGATCAAAGTCTAAACTCTGAGAAAAGGGCGAATTCTGACTTAACTGCCAGAGTGTCACGTTTTTATCTTCATTTTCAGAGGTCTTTAATTCTTGACTTTTTGTTTCTCAGAATTCTGGGTTTAGCCATGGAAAAGTTTTTTTTTTCCTCCATAATCCTCCTCTCTGTGAAATACAACACCAAAGCAGCAAAGAAATACACAGCCTTGCCAGTTAAAAGCTTGGTACACAGGACCACTATGTAATCAGGGCCCCCGGAATCCCACAGTCGCTTTTGTCACTTTGACCACAGATGTTATTTTTGCTCTCTGAGTTTTGATCACCACTGTTTCTGATCTGATTTCACTATAGGTTCTGTTAGCCCTGTAACCTTTCTGTGGAATGACAGTAACAAATACGGAGCAAAGATGCACTAAGTTAACACACTTTAGATAGGTTTCCCTTCATGATAGTGTTGTTTAGCTTGGAGTAAGGGTGAGAGAATAGATGCAGTCAAATAGCATTTTATTGGTAAAGCCAGGCGCGATCACTTCCACTGCTGCCTCGCAGCAGGGGATAATGCTGCTTTCAGGCAACGCCACTATTTTTGAATTGCTGGCAGCAGGGCACAATGGTATGGTTAATCTGTGCATTCAGTTCCCATGTACCTCCGATCCTACCATATTCCTCCTACAATCATCACACAGCTAAATAGAGCTGGGGGTAACTTAAAATATAAGAAATGGTTGGCATTGTGACACTATGGTATAACAGGTTTTGCTAACTAGTACACTTTGTGTATTGGTCTTCTAACCAAACCATGTCTTTTGCTAAACTGAGAAGTAAGTGTTGTTTCAAAATGTGTCACTATGCTCAGCTTTCAGTACTTTTGTAGCTAATTGTTTAATCTTTTTGGTTTGCAGTTTAGTTTCACTCTTACTTTCTCTGTTTTGCTTTGATCTGACAGATATCAGCCTCACTGTTTAAGAGCTCCCCAAAATGCAGAGTTGGGCAGTGGACGCTGGATGTATGCATACACTGTCCATATTTCTCGTACAGTCCAAGTGTACTGTCTACGCGGTCATAAGTTTTGTTTTGTCCTTGTAGACGTTAGCAGATGATGAAATCTATGTCACACTGACTCTCGCAGCTACGCAGATGTGGAAAGTATAATTTCGGCTTCACTGATTGCTTTCCGACATATGTATTGGAGATTTATTTGCAGTGTTAAATTACTGCTAATGCAAACCGAACCTTTCCCGCTGCTCCTGCTGCTTCACATCAAAAGCTTTCCACTGGCAAACTAGTGGAAAGCTTTTGATGTGAAACAGCTATAGAAAATGCAATGTATTTATCACTGAGGCTAGCAGAACTTTGTACGCAGTGCTTTGTTCTTCCTACAGTTTGTGCGACGACAAATGATCATGACAGTAATGGCGTCAGATCAGACAATGCTAACGTGGGCAGTTTCTATAGACAAAGGCAAATGATGTATATATGTTGTCATTTAGTTTAAAGAACTTGTTGGAACCAGCACATCATAATAATCGTCATATAAACAACACCTACCAGCGCTTTCCAGTCGTATGGAAAAATGCTTGCAATTGCTCATGACTTGAAGTGATTTTGAAAAAAACACCACAGTACAGGAATAGAAATGTGTGTGCTTGTGTTTAGTGTACTTAAATGTATGGTCGCTGTTCCAGCACTTCATGGAATGTCATTAGATGTGTATAAACTGGAACTGTGTGTCCCAGTCTTATCTTCGGTTATTGCCACACACGGCCGCCTGATTACTAAAGAGAGACAGCCACCTTCTCCCGCTCTCTCCCTGTCTTGCTCTGTGTCGCTCTCTCTCTCTCTCTTTTTCTCTCTCTCTCTCTCTCTCTCTCTCTCTCCCTCCGTCTCTCTCTGTGTCTCTCTCCGTTATCTCCCCTCTATCTATCACATTCCTCCCTTTGATCAATGCCAGGGGCATGTGCGGTCGGAGCCGGTGTGTTTGGATGTGTGTTTGTGAGTGTGCGACTGAGATTATGGACGTGTTATCATGTGTACTGTGTGTTAGTGCGGCGAGCGCGTGTGTTTGTGTGTGTGCATACCAGATTGGCCATGCTTTGATCTCCCATGCAGTGTTGTCTTTGAACTGAAGAGCTGAGTATGACAGAGGCTGGTGTTAAAGCAGCAAGAGCCTTCAGCTGATAAGACGGGAGTCCCTGGGGCCACATGGAGCTCAGTAAAGTTACACAGCTCTACAGTGACAGTGCTAGGCCTCCCAGAAAGAATGGCCTATTAGCTTATATCCAGACCAAACAGTTTGACTGAGTATTTAATCGACCAGTGTGTAGGGTTTAGTAGCATTTGTGGTGAAGTTGCAGATTGCAACCAACTGAAAACCAGTCGCCCCCCAAGCTTGTAGGAGAACCTACTCCGAGCAAGAAACTTGTGAAAGGCCCTGTCTACTGCCAGCGTTTGGTTTGCCTATTCTACTGTAGAAACATGGTGGTTCAACATGGCAGACTCCATAGAAAAGGACCTGCTTCCTCTGTAGATGAAAATTGCTCATTCTTAGGTAACAAAACATGATGATTCTTATATTCAGGTGATTATACACTAATGAAAACATAGCCTCCTAAGTGTTACACACTGGGCCTTCCATTCACATCCAATTCCAAAAGACTATTCTTGAACCAAGACAAACTAAGGTCACAATCTCTCTTCATATGTGATATATCATGAGACTTAAGTTCCCACTTGAGTCATGTGATAACACTGTAGCCATTTGCTGAATGAAGACTGTGAGATGTGGTTGAAAGCCCTGGTAGCTAGCATGCAAACCCTTGAGCTTGGGTTATTGTTTTACTTAGTTTTTTGTTTTTGTATTGGTACTGAGGTATCGTATTGTCAATAGTACCAAATAAAAGCTTAAAATGCCCAAATTATACCTAGCCCTAGCCAACTCAGGACTTTGTGATCAAATTTTGCATTATTCCAGTTGTGTAAGGTGGTGATACACAGGCAGTGAATAATGAATGTGAGTGACAAGTCAATGCTCTCTCACCAAGCTTGGTTGGTTTTCAAAATGAAAGTTTTCACCCATTTGTGTGCAAGGTTAATCACTGTCTATCATCGGGTTTGCTTTTAGTACATTTAATAGAAAATAAGTACATTTTTAAATAAACAATTTGCATTCTGTCGGAACATAACTAAGCAAATACCATGGCAGGAAACAGCACTTGGTTTGTTATTGTGTTTGCAATGTACTTTATAGTTTGCTGTAAAGATTGATATATCATTGCTAAATACATGTGTAGTAAAGTTTAAAAAACTTGATAAGAAGCTACAAAGTTCAGACGAGAATGTCAGTGATCAGATACATGACCACGGTTGTTGCTCCTAGCTGTCAAGTTGTTCCATGGCTCATTCCCATGAGACATGAATGCAAAATGTCACCCTTCCCCCTGTTGGAAGTGTTGGACACGCATGGGAGCACCTTCACCCCTACCGTACCCTGTCCTCCTGACCCACCCCCCCACATGCTTCTCATTTAGGGCATCAGGCATCTCGGCTGCAGTCCTGACCTTCCTCCTCAGGGTTTTATGAGGCAGCCATTAACTCCCTGCTGGCCCTCTGTGGCCTGCTGGCCAGATTTACAGCACCAATGAAGTCAGGAGTGTGTGTGTGAGGAAAAGCTAAGACTGTCGATTATCACGAGGGCCAACCTAACTAGCTCAGTGGGTGCTAGTGGGATAAGGTGTGTGTATGTTGCCTGGCCCTCGCTTACCCTGTGACTCTGATCCTCCATTAATCTGCAGCATTAGTGCTAGTGAGCTAATGGACCCAGCCACAGCATTAGCTGTGGGGGAGAAAGAAGTCCAGGATTGTGGGGTGGAAGAATGCAGCATTAAGATGAGTGTCTGCAAGGAAGTGTTGGGATGAATTGAAAAGCTATTTCAAAGTTTCAAAAAACAAGAAGCCATTGATGTTATGCCCTCCTTCTGTCAGCAAAAGGGCTTTGATGTGTGAGTCCCATTTTTAGGGTGTGAAATCTGGTTAATGTGATCTAAATCCCAAAATTCATATCTTCAACCAAAAAATTAGTCATCATGCAAGGTGTTGTCCCTTTCCTTCTTTAGAGTTTTAACGACACATATTAGGAGGTAAATATATTACAAAGTTAGGAGCTTCTCTGTAAGCAAGCTAAACCCACTAAAAGGAGTTTTTAACTGGTTATGAAACAGTCTCAGTTTAATACCGATGCCTCTATATGACCTACATGAACAAACAATACCATCAATGAGAGGATTGACTATTTTTAAATAATTATTCTTAATGCCCTAATGCACCGCGTCAGATTGCCCTTGAAATCAGACGAGGTGGTGCAAACACTACTGCTTTTGTCTACCAAATCAAGCCAAAATAAAAGTCCCTTTTACTGTGGCTGCCTAAAACACCAGCAGAAAAATGCAAAGCAAAAAAACAGTTTAATGGCAATGCCAGAAAATCTGTAGGTTAATGAGGTGGCATATGCCCCACTGCTACAAATTGCCCATAGGTTTCTGAAGAGATTGTTCCAAGCCTGGATTTGATTCTACCACTTCTTCCTTAGTAAGGTTGAAATAGAACAAGCAATTGGTAACCAACATAACTGAGATGGATGATTCCATAAACACTACCAAGATACACATAGAGGAAAAAATGAAACTATAGAGACTTTGTATGTCAAGCTCAAATTTTTTCTGTGAAAAAAACTGCAATGGCTGACCTTTTTCCCTCTAAATATGGAGTGGCATTCTGAGACTGAGGTGTTCATTTTGTGTCAGAAGCACTTGGGAGTGGGAGTCCCAGAATCCCAGAGTGCTACTTTATGTCTTCAGGCGGAGAGCTAACACCTAGGCACTTAGCTCTATAGCATCTCTACCTCCTCCTTTCTCACCCTTTACCCAAGTGGCATCGCACTAGAAGAAGAGGTGGGATCACAGTCTCAGAGGTGTTGTTGGACCTGTCCACAGCCCCAAAGTGTGTGTATGTTCCACTGTGCATGTGTCCCTTGTTGTCTGTAATTCCTAATACATGTACTGGCTTTATTTTCTCTTGTACTGTTATAGTTTGTGCCTGTTGCTGGCATCTTTAAATTAATTTACATTGATCATGCCAAATATTTGCTTAGAAAATAATCACTAAGTTATTGCAGAGATTTGGGAACATGGTGAGCAGTCAGAGGATCAGAGGTTGTGAACAAGCCAACAGTTTAGTCAGATTCTCTAAATAACGTAATTGAAGAGAACACATCTAAAAGTAATGATCCCTAATGGCAGGAAAAATGTGGGTACAGTTTGTGTGCTGTAGTACGCTAGGTGAAAGTTGAACCAAGAGGTCGCTCTGTGATGGGGTAGTACTTTTACCGTTCACTATATTATTCAAAGAATAAACTCCACAGTATTTTTCCTGAGGTGTGAATTAAATGTTATTCTGTGGAGGGTACTCGGATACACAGCTTGAGACTTATTAGGTTGCCTTGAAGACAATTTCTTGTCTATGGCCAGCAAAGAAAGTTCTGCTGTAGCAATGGAAAACATCCGAAACCCATTCAGTACAAGCTAAATGATTTTCCATCTTGAAAGAATCAGGTTTGGTGAGAAGAAAATTTAGATGACTTTAGGAAGACACATTTCTTTTTTGTGTCTGTTTCTTCTGCATATTTATGCATTATTTATTCTGTATGTTTGTTTTGTTTGTCAGTATACCAATCATTGTGTGCCTTAGGTTAGTTTTTATATTTCGTGTCTGCAATTTGTCATTTTATCCTGATCCAGACACAGACCCAAATACAGAGACACTGTACAGCAGTTTAATGGGACAAATAGCATGTCCACTCAGATTGCTTTGCATATTAGACATTTAGTGTTCTCAAGAGTGGACCTCTAACTTAATGAACTTTTCACACTTAAAGCCCCAACAAGGAACTTTCATTTTGTGTTGATTGTGTCGGCCCCTATGGACAAAAGCAGTAGTGTTTTCACCGCCTTGTTTCGTCTGATTTCAAGGGGAATCCAACTGAATCCTACCTGGCAGCAGGCATTAAGAGGCATCGGTATTAAATTGAGACTGTTTCATAACCACTTAAAAACTCCTTGTACTGTGTTTAAACACTTACTTATTACAGTCTGTTCGGGTCTTTATTCTGATCAATCCTATGTTAAATGTGTTGTCAGTCAAACTGCATCAGTAGCAGTCTCATACTCTGGGAAGAATTGAAGTTATTCTCTTCCCACCTGAGTTTGTTTAGGTTAACGTGCAGAAATGTCTCCGTTTCCTTGAAATGATCTTTAAGGAAAGAGTTCAGAAGTTCAAGGTCAGACGCTGGTCAAATCCAGACGGCTCACGCTCCTCGGTCTTATGGCAAACACAGCCCCACAGCTGAGCTGGTTCACTGGTAAGCAGGGGCTGTAAAAGCACTCTCATGCGCACTCTCGCAAACACACACGGGTTTGCACGCAAAGCTGAGAATGGCTTGCCGTGGAGCGCTGCAGCATGGGCTAATGGCTTTCACAGGAGGAGTCGCACTCAGGTAGCATGTCTTCTCCGGGACGCCTTGCCCGCTGCTTAAGTGCCAGATCTACATCTTTTTTTCTCTTTATTTTTCCTAATTTCACACCTCCTCAGATAGCCAAATATGACTCTGTGTATATATTTTACCAATCACATGTGCTTGTTTTCTTTACTATTACCAGCAAAGGAGGTTGCTGTACATTATATCAGTAGAACTACCCATATTAGGTTAAAACATGTCTACTACATGTTTAAATGGCCAGAGAAAACGTGAATTACTGAAATCATCATGTACTAGCATATGACATGACTTGCATATGGCATATAGGACTTTTTTCAAGTTAAAATATCTATATGTATTACTTCTGTGCTCTGGGATGCACATGTTCTCATTTATTTTTTACCTTTCTAACCTGAAAAAAAGCAAATTTCAGATTTACATCTGCACTTACTATCAATTATGCCTCTGAGCCAGTGAATTAAAAAAATCACCTTCTCTGTTTCTTCCACCAAATTATGGAAATGACTGGCCCAAGGGACCTTTCACATGGAGCAGCACTGTGAAAAGGAGACAATTCTTTTCGCTGTTCATTTCAGAGCAGCACAGAACTGGGACAAAGACGCTAATCTTCGCAAAAGTGTTTTCCCTCAGCGGCAATCAGGTGAAAAGCTTGTGGCCTTTAGTGCCTCTTAGCGGAGCCGAGTTCTGCCAAAAAGGGCTGTGTGATGTGGAAACACTCCTGAACCACCAGCTCTAATCAGACTGATGATGGTTAAAGACACAGAGCCTTCTCTCAGTCAAAGCAGCATCTGTGTATGTGTGTGTGGGTGTGTGTGCACGTAGGGGTCTGTGTGTCTATATGTAAGGGGGCTGATGGCCTAGACAGCTTTGATCCCAAGGCCTTGTCATGTTTATGGGGGTGTTGAGAAGGGTAAGCCATGCCAAAATAACAGGTCACAGACTATCAAGGCAATATGTCCGTGTTAGGTTAATAGTGTGTGTGTGCATGCAGCCCTGGTTGTCTTTATTGTCTCTTGTACATGCTTGTGCTCTCACACACATTCATTAATCTGAATATTTTCAGAAGTCTTCAAAAGGCTTCAAAAGCGTTTGAATACAAAAGGGTGCTGCAGAATAGATGGTTGTTCCATCTTCACTACTAAACTTCAGGACATTGATTGGAAAGCTTCTCCACAGGAATAGGGCTGGGAATCGAACCTCAGTGCTGCTTCAGTTGTGACCGAGTGTGTCCGTAGCACACAATATGAGAAAGGGGCAAAATTTGGCACATAATTCTTTGTTGGATGTTCGGACTGAACACAAGTGGCAAAGTTGCATATAAAGTCAATGTAAAGGTGCAACAGATTGAAGTGTACCCTAGACAACACGTCACAGTGTGCCAGTTAAAAGTGTTTTGTGTGTTTTTGTGCCTATCCCAGGCCTTTAGGGCTTCAATTCATGAACATATAAAGATAAAAAGGACAATTGCAGCTTTGGCACACTCACACACACACACACACACACACACACACACACACACACACACACACACACACATTGGATACATAATATGCTAGCAAGCTAAGTAAATAAATTACATTTAAACCATACAAGGCAGCATAGTAAACCATACCCAGCCGGTCACAGAAAGTGACTAATTGAAAACTTAAAGGCATACTGTGAGAGGTTTCCTTAAAAACTACTAAAAAAATTAAGTTAAATTAAGTTATTTGTACAGTAAAAACCTTTCTCTCTCTGGTTGCTAGGAGCTTTACTATAATAAATACGGTGGAACCTTTTCTAGTACTACAGTAAAGGATTTTAGTACTGTTGATTTTAAGTTTGAATCCATATTCTACCATATACAAGTCTGTACCATCAAAAGAAAATGTTCCATATGTAAATACCATATGAATAATGTCGGTGGTTTTCTGTGCAATTTACAGTCAGCAATTAAAAAAAAAACTTTATTCCATATAAATAGCTTTAAAATTCCATATAAATAAAAGTTTTGCCATGTCAGGACGTTTCTAGGCATCAGCCTTTGGGCAGCGTGCAGAGGTCGGGACCATTAGCGACCATTGCTGTCTCTGTCTATCTCTGCTCCCTCTCGGGGTCATGGATGCATAATGTGCTCTGTGTGTGTATCAGTGTTTGACAGAATATAGCTGCACTTCAGCTGCATTCACACAAAAAACAGAAATATGGCACCTTCTGCAGGGTTGTGCGGAGGTGTGGCTGTGTTTATTTGTGCTTTAGGACATAACCCCTGTGAAAAAATCTGAAAATAATGTTTTATTTTCTATTCATTGCTTCATTCTCACTAATGTTGCTCCCTCTCCTCATTAATTCTCTAATGGTGCGTTTACACACAGACAAATCTACATAGTATGTTTTTTAAATTATCAAAATGTTCTTAAATGGTTTTGATTTCTGGTCTCTTAGGTGAAAACTACAACCACCTTGTAAAGTATCTCACCATGGCCTCCCTATTACCATAACTAACACTGTAACTACCTGGCATCGACCCAGCCAACCCCCCTCAAACCCCCCCTTTAACTTCTCAACTGGACTTGAACTCTTCATAAAAAAGCTTTCTTACCAAGAACACCCCCCTCTCACTCAGACACAGTGTGACACAACATCTTCAGTGAGCAGTTTTAGTGTAGAAAGCTGTACTGTACGCGGCGTTGGCTGAAGGCTAAAGGAGCTAATAAGCTTACATGTCAGGCCCACCGGTTAGTTCCTTCTTGTCAAACAAAGAGCGATTATCCCACTTTCTAACAGGAAGGAAGGAATGCACTGTGCTGTACACAACCATTCAGCAAAAATAGGTTCAGGATAAGTTGTTGTTATGTGATTGTGGAATGTGTGTAAGAGGGTGTGCGCATTTTGCATGTCTGCGACTGCCTCTCAAGTACATTGCGTATACACGTGTGTGTGTGTGTGTGTGTGTGTGTGTGTGTGTGTGTGTGTGTGTGTGTGTGTGTGTGTGTGTGTGTGTGTGTGTGTGTGTGTGTGTGTGTGTATTCAGTCGGGGGTGAGCAGCCACGCATGGCGCCGAAGCCTCCTTATTCTTGAATTCCTGGTAAAGATGCTTATTTGAGACCCTCTTCACGTGTGTGTGTGTGTGTGTGTGTGTGTGTGTGTGTGTGTGTGTGTGTGTGTGTGTGTGTGTGTGTGTGTGTGTGTGTGTGTGTGTGTGTGTGTGTGTGTGTGTGTGTGTGTGTGTGTGTGTGTGTGTGTGTGTGTGTGTGTGTTCATTCTGAGTGAACTGACTAAAGCTGCCCTTTAGCCCGGGGCAGTCTCTGTTCGTCTTCTCACTCTTGAGTGGCCACACACTAAGAGGCCAGATCCACTCTGAACAGTTGAGGGAAAGACAAGGATGTGAGTGAAGACACAACAGCCATCTTCTCTTACATTAGCTGTGTTTTCATATGAGCTGAGCTTTGATTAATTAAAGCTTTTAGGTTTAAACGTTTCGGCAGTGACTTTACTATTCCATTATTCCATTTTTACTCCTTATTCCACTGTCAGAAACTGAAAGCTGTGGCTCCGCTGTAGTAGAGCAGCCACCTCTTCCTGCTTGGTGTTGGGGTGACTGCTGCCGACCCTAGAAAATGCATTGCTATCCCAGCTGCCATCCCAGTTTGGTGCTAAATGATGTCAAACACATTCATTTAGATTCATTAGTTCAAAAATAGCAGGTTAAAAAACGGAAATTAATTTAATGATGTGTTATGGACACATTTTAGGCTCCGTGATAGGCTTAAGATCAAAGAAAGTATTTGGAAAAATATCTGAAGATTTACCTTACCTAGGTATTTCTATTCAGTGCTTTACTAATGTGTCACAATAATGTTTCATTATTTCAAATATCTTCATTTGGGGGCTATTCCAAGCTAATGTTTATATGAAAGGCAACTGTAAAGCAATGCAGCAGATATTTAGACAAATCAGACAAAACCTTGGTGCTTTACAGATTTTGCAGTTCTTTTAGATTCAAAACTTTGAAAGAGTTTGTTTTTGGATTGTGTTGTTGACTTATTGAAATGTAGCATTAGGTACCTTTAAATAACAGTAGCAGTGTTTTGCAAGTCTACTGTTAGTTTTATTTTAGCTCAAAAAGCCATCCTAAAATTATATAAATGCAGTACATAGTTGAAAGGACACAAAAACCTTCTGTCATTTCCTTGTCTTGAAAAGCTTTGACCCAAAGGGAACATAGAGCCATCCATACGACAGGAAAGGTTATTGAAATGTGCATTTGTAGTTCATTCAGTTAACGCTGTCATTTCATAAATCACTGAAAACACATGGATGGAAACCAAACTGGAGTTCAGATATATGTAAATGTACCAAAACACAACTCACTTTGGCGTGTGTGTTTTGGTACTTAAAAGAAGATATTCACTCATGTATACTTGGATATGATGATTAGACAAGCTTGTGTGTGTGTGTGTGTGTGTGTGTGTGTGTGTGTGTGTGTGTGTGTGTGTGTGTGTGTGTGTGTGTGTGTGTGTGTGTGTGTGTGTGTGTGTGTCTGAAGGCAGTGTTCAACACTGCTGTCGTGTGATGACTTTTATGTCACCAGGCCAGAGGGTCTGATGTCCAGCCTGTCTCCATCTGCTGCACACACACACATACACACACTCTGATGTGCCATTGTCAGTTGACTTTCTTAATGTGTGCGTGCATTGTGACATTAAACCAGCCTCTCAGTCAATGTGTGGAGTAACTTTACATAAGTTCAGATAAAGTACACTTACACTGTGAGTAATATGCACATGTTGTGAGGGTGTTCTACGCAGTGTCTGGTCGGTGGCGCTATGGCAGAGGGTAAAAAGAGGAAGAGGAGCCTCCCTCTGTCACTGTCTTTCTCTCTGTCTCCTATTGGCTGAGGAGTCTGGAAATGAAATGTGATCCTCAGAGTGAAACATCAAACAGCTAGCAGCTGCTGGGCTGTCAGGTCACCGACCGGTCAGAGGATGGACCACGGCCTCCTGTGTGTATGTCTGCGTGTGTGTGTGTCTGTGGCTGCACGCACGAGCAGGCCTGCGTGCATGGGTTTATGTCTCTATCTGTCTGAGGGTCTTTCATTCTTTTTCGTGTGTGTGCGTGACATGTTCTGCTATGAATGTAGCTTAAGTGTTTCATGGTCTTTGATAACCACTATACCACACAGATTTTGTGTGTTCGCACGTTTATATGTGCACAACCTGTAAACCCCACCTGTGTGTGTGTGTGTGTGTGTGTGTGTGTGTGTGTGTGTGCGTGTGTGTGTGTGTGCGTGTGGTGTGTGTGTGGTGTGTGTGTGTGGTTGTGTGTGTGTGTGTGTGTGTGTGTGTGGGTGTGGGTGTGTGTGGCTCACTGATATATCCGTGCCGTCATCACATAGCATATGTCTCCTCGCAGACTGAGGCTAACTGCTAGCCTAGCGGCGGTGGAAGAGGAGGAAGATGGAGGAGGTCAGGGCGTCTGGTCTGGACAACAGGGAGAGGCGCTGAAATGCTGTCGGGAGGTGGGGGAGAGGGGGAGGGCTGGAGTTGGGGTATCAGGGGCATCTGTCTTGTTTTTGGCATGTGGAATGGGTCAGTAACCGTGTAGGCAGCCGAGCTGAGTGGCTGGCGTAGCCCAGCCGAAGCAGATGGTAGGAGGGGTCACTGCGGGGTCATTCCTGTGTTATCCATGACACATGTACGTGACATTCTGACAGCAAAGACAAATCTATACATGTCCATCTCCCAAAGGCACTGGACAGGACAAGTAAGCAGATCTTTTTTGGTCTTTTATTGTTTTTGACATCTTTGTCTCAATCATTGGTGCTGAGCTCTGAAGTGTTTTCAACGCAGCTCAAATGTCAAACACTAAGGTCAGTAGTATTACTGTAGTGATGATTAAAGTTCTCTTTTGGGCAGAGGTGGCAAAAGCAGAAGTGTACTTTTCAGGTATCTGTACTTTACTGACAACTTTTTACTGTTACCCCCTACATTTATACACCGACATCTGTACTTTCTACTCTTACAGTTTCACAACAGGCTTCTTACTATGATCTTAATACATTTGATATATTTTGCATCATTGCACACCTTCCCAAAATCCAGACTGGTGCATATCATGTATACCAGAAACATAAAGTTTCAGTTAGCTTCTTCCAGCTGTTTCTCTACAAAGCTAACTGAAACTTCGAGTCACTCTCTCTTGTTTGTTTCGTCTTGTCATGTCGTTTTCGTCATGTTACTGCCATGTGTGATATGTATGTATTGATTTTGGGAAGGTATGCAATGTGTCAAAAAACAAGGGGGGGAGAAATCTATAATTCCTTTCAAATGGATTAAAACTAAAGTAACAAGTCTGTTTTGAAGGTGAGTCCAGATATCTGTGTAAAAATGGAGGGGTTAAAAGTAAAGTACAGATACCTATTTCTACTTACTCACTTTACTTCCCACTACTGGTAAATAAACATGAACTCCTGATGAAGATCCACCAGCCTAACCTCTACATCTTTAAACTCAAATGATACTTGCCGTGTTTAATGTCAATTTCTACATCTACCCATTGGCAAGGGTCATCTCTGCTACCCAAAATGTCAGTCCACATGGACCGTACGCATAGAATGACCCGTGAGCACGTCTTGGTTCATTTTGGAGTATAACAGGACCGTTTAGTACATAAAAGAATGGATGTATTAAGGAGAACTAGTTGCGGTGTTGGAGGCGGGACTCCGTTCTTTTCTATAAGTGCTGGTCAATGGCGTATGAATTCAAAAAAGATCGACTTCCTGGTATAAAACTTGCATATCCTTCGACATCCTGTTGCACCAGGAAAGTACACCAGAGCAGCTCACTTCCGTTTTAGCTCTCCGCTAACTTGAATGATGATAAAATGATTTAATCATGCAGATTTTCTCCACTTACCAAATGTTTTCGGACCGAATGGGTCAAATTCTGGTTGTGAAACGAGTCATTTAGCAGCGATTGTGACGTAAAAGATCAATTGTGCACCGTTTTACAGCCACTTCTCTCACAATGAAAGCTTATGAGAAAAGGTCTTTTTGGGCCGCTGTGTATTATGTACCGTTACACGATTTGGCCACTATGTCAAATTGGCTTCAAACCTCAGCACTCTTTCTGGGGGCGCACATAAAAGACAGACTGCTTCCTGCGTTGGCACTTAACATTGCCATTGGACCTAACCCATAAAACATGTGCTGCAATACTGTCCAATATGAACTTAATTTCTAGGGAGTGTGGAATAAACAAGGTAGTAGAAGAAGACAAATAAGACAGCAACAACCTGATAATATATGACCATTTACTGTCTGTTACCAGTAGTCCTGTTTTTGACTGGGTAAAAGTGAGGAGGAAAAGTGACCCACAAAAGAGTTGCAGTCCACAGCCTGGTGTTAAGGATCCTGTGAGATGAAATAAAGAAGCTGGTGTCAAGAAAACAGGAGCTTACCTGCAGTGAAGCTTTTGGCAGCTTTGTTGCTTGTGTTAGCACAGACTGCTACTGTGAGAAGAATATGGAAACACGAGTTGCAAAGGCCGTTCCTGTGCGGCAAATAAGCTTTCCTGTGGACTTTCCTGTTGTGCCTCTTGTTAGCACCTCCTGCTAAGCTAACACCACTCGTCATCAACCCCTGCTGTTAGTGCTACATGCTAACCTCTAGGGTGGAGGGGAAGCTGATCAACCCTCCAGTCTGGCTCTGAGAGCGTCTGTCCAGGCTACGCTGCCACCTTTTACCTCAGCAGCATTTTTTCCCCCCTTTCTTTCACTTTGCAGATGATAACCCAGAGAGCATTGTGTACGTGCATTTGCATGAATTCTTTTCTACCTCCCCCATCCTAATCAGGATTAAAATCTTGGCAGCCTCTCATTTATTTTGTCTTTTTTGTTGTCTTTTTCTGTGGGTAATCTGTTGCCCCCTGGTAATAATCTGCCCCACAGTCACAGATAAAAAAAAAAAAAAATCACACAGAAGAGAGAGAAACGAGGCCGAAACTGAATACGAAAACAGCTGGACAGGCAGCCGTACGGCGACCTTGGAAAGTGGGTCTGTATAAAGCATTACAAAAGCCCTGGGAGACACTCAGCCAATACATAAAGGACACTGTCTGCTCATCTTCTCTCCTCCTCTTCCTCCTTCCTTCCTCTCCATCGCTTTCTCCAGACTACTCTCTTTTTATATTCCTCCCGAGGTTATTTTCTTCCTCTTCTACACGTCTGCTGTCTGTTTCTTCATTCACTCTTTTGTTCAGGTTTTTTTTTTTTTTTTTTTGCCATTCCCTTTCAAGTGATTCAACCTAGTTTTTTCTAAAACCCACAGTGTTGACGCTAAAGGCTGAAAGTGCCATCAAATGTGGGTGAACAGGTGAATACTGAAGGGGAAAAGAAAGTTCTCTTTGTAGACTTATACTATTTAATGGACATATACGTGTAACCAATCTTTTCTGTCACAAAAGTAAAAGTATTTTTTTATTATAGTCTTGATTTCCATGGAACATAAGTAACTTGATTAGTCATATCCTTGCATGATGCTTACGTTACCCAGGTTTCTGATTGTATGTGCAGGAATTTTCTATACTGTCCTATAATATTAGAAGACTCTGTAGTGGCAAAAACATTAGGACAGAATTTAGACATCCTCTCTTCATCCCTAGCATAAACAAAATGCTAAACATCTTTCAAACAACAGCAGCATTTTAGAGGTGTAGTCCACCCTCACCCCTAACCCCTAACCCCTAAAACAGACATAAACTCGTCACATGATGTCATATGATTAATTGACACTACTGCTCACTGTTTCTATGTTTGGCCTTGCGGTCACTCACTCACAACTCCAGAGTGAAGGGGAACATTTTTAACAGCTGTCGTCCAGCACCAAACATCTGGCTTTGTAGCTGACCCATCAAAAAATGCCTGGGCCGGCCCCAATCTCAGTCCTGTCAAAAGATGGGTGATATCCATGCTTTCACTTTCATTTCAGGATGCAGATCATTGCATGGTTTGTCGAAATCCGAGAAGAATAGACAAAAAACACAGATAAAAATATAAATACTTAATGTAAAGTAGGGCTGCAACTAACATTAATGAATATTAATATCTGCAAATTATTTATCATTTAGTCTACAGAATTCAGAAAATAATAATAAGATAGAGTCTTTAGTGTTTTTTCAAGTTTCACAGCCACCGTAACTTGGAAGGTGACCGGTCTTCAGTTAGTTGCAATCTGTTACTTTACCTGTAGATGCCACTAAATTCTACACACTGGTCCTTTAATTGATAATCAAAATTGTTACCAATAAATTTTCTGTCCAATCGTTGCAGCTCTAGTATAAAGTATATGCACATTGCAGTGAATTTAATTTAGGGAAATTGTTTTAGTTCAGTTTGTCCTTGCTTTGCCTCCCTCACCAGAATCATGTATATTTTCTAGTAGTTAAAAGGAAATATGTCCTAAAATTGACCAATCCAAACAAATTACACACTTCCACCTGTGCTGGCTCATGCAGAGTAGCAGAAATTTGTTCATTAATCGTTCAGATATCTGCTCCGGTCTTATCCGTACGAGCACTTTCTAAAAACAACTGGACGGCAGTCGGCCAACTTTGAAGTCGACGGCATTCCTTTCTCAGGCCAGCCCTCAGACGCTAGCGGCCTCCTCGAGACACACTCTCACCCCCTTAGACAAACTTTAATTAACTTGTGTGTGCAAGTCTGAATCTCCCAGCTTAACCTTTGACACACTGCCTTACCTGAGCACTCCCTCTACAAGTGCCCCCCACTCACAGACAAAGGCAGCATAAAGACTAGATTAGCTGCTTGCCATTGTCTTCTCTGTTCGTCTTATTGGAAAGGTCTCCAGGTCTCCAAGCCCAAAAGGCCATTCAGCGGGCCAGAAATCAAGCACTTGAGCTTTCAGACTGGAGGCCAAGGGCCAGCTGGTAGTCCGCTTGTAGTTAGCAGTGGCTCTGAGATTTTGGACCTAACCTTGTAAAATGTCTCATGGTGAATAGAAGTGGAATTATCCTGGGCAAATCCCTAGGTTGGAGTTGAAAGTTGTGTTTGTGTCTGTGTGAGTGTGTGTGAGTGTGTACGTGTGTGTGTGTGTGTATGTTTGTGTGAGCTCTGTCTGGCTCCGCCATGGCTGCCTGAAAGAGGTTTGGACACTTGGATAATTGCTTGGACCTGACGCCGACCATACACCCTTCTCCCCCTCACAAAACCATATCCGCTATATCAGCTTTGTGTGAGTTTTTTTGCGCGTCTGCCTATGTGTAAATGTACGTGTGTGTGTGTGTGAGAGAGAGAGAGAGAGAGAGAGAGAGCGTGTGTGTGTTTGTGGTCAGGCAAACTATAGAGAAGACTCATAAACCCTAGAAAGAAAGTCTCTTTGTGAGCTGTGTGCGTGTGTTTCCAAACTACTCCTGACCTCACTTAGGATCCGCTCAGCTGACCACAGTTTTGAGCGAGTGTGTGTGTGTGCGTGTGTGTGTGTGTGTGTGTGTGGCGCGCATGTGTGTGTGTCAGCGGGGGGAAGTGGCTTTAGGGGAGGCAGCTTTACAACTGACACTGACAAGTCGTTTGGCACTCCGAACCTTCCAGTCTCGCCACTGTCCTTGAAACTGGATCAAGATGACAGGATATGTCTGCCTATGTGTGTGTGTGTGTGTGTGTGAGTGTGTGTGCACGCACGTCCCATGATTTTTCATGTCTCCTGGATCGCTTCCCATTTTTAAACCAGTATTTCACTCTTCAGTCTGCTCCACGTCCTATTTTTTTATCATTGTCTCACTCCACAAATACACAAAAACTTGAATTATTCATCTGAGGTCAGTTGTGCATTTCCTCTACGATTACCGGACGCAGTAGCACATGCAGAGACTGTGTATGTGTGTGTGTGTAGTTGTGTGTGTGCATACAAGTGTGTGTGACACCGACCCCATAAAACCAGGCCGGTCTTTTCCAAGCACTTACAGATAATCCCCACAATTAGCCACAAAGGCTGCAGAGCACTTTGATCAGCACGGGGCAATGTGGAACTCCTCAAAGATATGCTCCTCTTCCATCGCTATCTATCTCTCCTCCCAGTCGCACTTTAGCGAACTGATACTCCACACTGCATCTGTTAAGAGGAGGAGGCTCTCCCTCTCTCTCTTTTTTCCCTCCTCTCTCTCTGTTTTTTTTTCGTAGCGGGATGAAACGTGGCCCTTTTAATGTCTGGCAGTTTGGGGTTTGTGATTACAGCATGTAAGGCAGTTTGTTTATGGGTTGAGTTACTGTTGAGAGGCGAAGCCGGGCCACACAGATATTTGGGCGGGCGGAGAGTTGGAGAAGGCGAAGAGATGAAAGGAAAAGAGAGAGGAAAAGGACAGGGATGCGATGGGGACGATAGTGAGTGTAGCGTTTTAGGAAAGGCAGTAAAAGAGGGATGTTTTAAGACAGCAGAGGCACTTGAAGGAAGCCAACCTTGTCTCTTAAAATTAAGTTTATATATAGCTAATGTACATGTGTAAATATGTTTTGTAGGAAACCTGCTGGACTTTTTTTTTATTGAAATATTTTTATTAATATGAAAAACTAAAAAGGTTTATATTAATTGTCTGTACAAACCGTTTTAACAGAAATTGTAATGCTGAACTGGCGTTGAAGGTTTTATGTTCTGCGTGTTTTCTTCTTCATGTCTTCTCAAATGTTTAGTGCTATCTTCTGCAAGATTCTCCACCTGTTGAATGCTGCTCTGCTCTCTGGGGCCGGTGGTTTGCATGTCTTATTAAGCCACTCATTAAACACAATGTGCACGCCTCATTCTATTCTAAAATTATTTTCTCAGCTGAACTGTAAAGTGCCATTTTTTTATTAATGAAACGTATTTGGAAGAAGCACTGCAGCTGAAACATTGATGCAGTTATACTACAGTAATGATGCTCTTTCAAGTCTTGAGAGAATTCTTGTGAGAATTCAAGGCAAATACATGCAATACTCCACAATTCCTGGTATTCAACACTATCCTGATTGTATCTGCATGTAACATTCACTGTCAGCCTGTTTCCTTGCAACCAAAGCCTCAGTAACGTAGTTAAAGTTAAGGAAAGGTAAGAAAAAGTCAGGGCCGATTTACAGCATGAGACTGGACGTACTGACGGTTATATTTAACAAAAAACATGATTATTCCCTGACTTTAAGTGTTTCAGTGCTCTGGTTTTCAGACTGGGTTCCCGAGACCAACAGGGGCCCTTGAGTGGGTAGTATGGGGTCCCCATGAAAAGAAGGAATAGAATATTTGAACTTTTATGAGATTTTTTAGAAGTTGTGACAACAAGGGGAGAAATAGGGTTGGCCATTTTTATTGATTTTAAGTCATAGTGATCACAGTTTCATCATTGACTATGAAGTCCTTAAGACCAAATCCTCTTAAATTGGGGTCTTTGACATGAAGAAGTTCGGGGACCCCTGTTTTTGGTTAATTATAATGCTCTAAACAATCTGGAAAATAGGACATAGACACCAGTCTTCAATGACAAGGTCTTTGTATGTCCAGTCCCTATGAGTGCTGTGCAGTATAACAGCGTCATCCTTCCTGGACTAGGAAAAAATCTTACTTACTCCAGGCTGAAAATCAGTAGTATATAAACACACTTTGTAGGGGACAGGGTTGATGAAGCACAGGGGTAGGATATGGAGTTGGAGAGACATACAAGCAGGAGCTTAGAAGCTAAAGATTGCATGTGAAAGAAGGAATCAAAGGGAGATTATGATTGTAACATAGTAGTAATTGGAGAAGAGTGTTATTTAAGCAGGCTGAAAGTAAGATATATACAGGATGCACCATTAACACATCTAAAAACACACAGGCACATAGGAAACATACACACTCATGCCCACACACACTAAATACACTTGTTCACTGGAATGTGCAAACTTCACCACCCACTCAGACATATGCACACACTTTTAGGAAAGCAACTGTACACACACACACACACAGTGACTGTGCAGCCAGCCTTACCAGGGAATATGATGACTCAGTGATGACCCCCACAACATCTCTCTCCTCTTTCACACTCCTCCCGTCTTTTTCTCAGCCCTCATCGCTGGCCGTTCACATAACCCTCCTGGACTCCAGAGGGGAAAGGAAAGGGGGATGAGAGAGGAGGAGAGAGGGAGTTAGGGAGGGAGAGGGGGGCGGGAGGGGAGGGATGAGAAATTACAAGGAGGGGGTACGATAGGGCAAACTGTGTGTATGTGTGAGTGTGCAGAAATAGCCCAGGGTAAACACAAGCTTGCATGGGAACTTAACCATCTTAGCACTGTGCCACTGTCAGAAAGCCCCGCCACCTCTTAACTGCACGCCCTCCTTTCTTCAACTCATTCTGATGGGGCTTTTTTTCCACTGTACCATGGCATTGGTAGAAATATGGGCTAGTTTAACCTATTTACCCTGCTGTGTACTGTCATATACCACCATGTTACTACAATTGAATTTCAACAAAGTTGTTGGGATGCGAATATTTCCTTCCTAATTCCACTACCTGAACTTTGCATGTTGGCTGATAAGATTTTAACAGCCGAATACTTCTAAGCCTGTATGATTGTTATCATTGTTATATGGCTTGGCTCAGGTAAAACACATGAACAAATACATACAGACGTATAAGAACAAACTTTTATTATCTAGTGTTTTACAGGCTGTTAAATTGCTGACTTTTAGCTATCTCTGGCTACACTAACGGAAATAAACTCTTCTTTGCCACTCTGAAACAGTATTGTCAGTCCCCGAAACCGCTGGGTAGTAGCAGGGTCCTGTTTCGTGGCTAATACATTACTCGATATTGAATTGGTGCGTAGACTGGCATGTAACTGTACCCAATTAAGAATTTCAGGCTGGATCAAAAGCACATCCGATGCCTTAAATTTCAATGGTACAATTAACCTTCAACCACTGTACTGTTTATTTAATAAAATGTCTTATTACTAATATTTCAAATTTAACAAAAGAAATCGTAACTCAAGGTCCAATTATAAGGTTTTTCTGGAGCTTTTAGCTTTAGTTTCCTTAATTGACGTTCCTAAGCCTTTTTGCTCTGCATTCCAGTAACAGTTGAGCGACCCTCAGTCAGAACCTCGGCCAACTTTTTCCTTTCCCAACCAAATTTTGAAGATGGTTAAAAGATAAAAGCAACATCTAGAGTATATAGTCATATGGTTATATACTCATACTCATAAACTCTATATGTCGCTTTTATCTTTTAACAATCTTCAAAATGTGGTTGTCTTCTCAACATACACAAGCCTAGCACATAGTATATCTAAAAACAGGAAAGGAGAAAGTTGATAGAGGTTCCAAAAGGGGTGGGGCTTAGCAAGGGTCAGTTAAGCAAACTGCATTGTCTACTGTAAGAAAGTCCCTGAAAAAGAGAGTAAGTTGACCATAAGTTACTATTTCCAAGTTGAAAATAAAATCAAACTTTCACACTCAATACTGACCATGTAATATGCATTATCATCGCTTCTTGCAGCCATATTGGATGTGTTATCTCTTGGAAAGCAAATGCTGCAGCTGAATATGTTTCTAAATGTACAGTTGTTCGTCATGGCAAAATTCAGCAGATTGATTTCTGTGCTAATATTTGATTGAAATTTGGAGTTTAGATGGTGACAGACATAGTATCACTTGAGCTAAACTGAATCTAATAGAAGCAGGTGCTGGTATGAGTCACGTGTTGACATGTCTTTTAAATGTTTAAATGTTAAATGACAGCATGCCATGCCATAATATAGGCTACTATGTGCAGAGACAATGTGGTTAATAGCTGAATGTTTTTACAGTGGCCTAATTTTATAGGTAAATTTAAAGCTTTAAAGTCTTCCTCTAGGTAAAATTACTTTTAACTTTTTATACTTTTATTTTAGTCCTTTGGACTGCCATTCACACATCAGTTCTCCTGTAAATGAAGGAATCAGTGGGACTAAATGCCTTAATAAAAGACATGGAATGGAATGGTTGCCCAATAATTCTGATCTGTGCTATGATAAAAGATATGCAGCAGTCTTATATCATGGAATTAGTGGTTCAGCATCAGCCATCATGGATCCCTACTTCTGTATTGTCCAGGAAACATTAACTCATGTTGAACCTGTATAATAAAAGACGGTTGCACATTCCCATTGCTAAGCACCAGCACAGGGCAGCTAACAGGGACAAAGTTCACCCTGGGACAGGGGACACACTTTTACTGTCTATGATTCCCAATGCATACACCATTCCTGTTGTGTGTGTTCAGCAATTGTAGCTCCCCTAGTCTGTCTCGTGTACTACACTTAGTGACACACACGTTTGACAGCTTTCACAGCTCATTTGGCACACAATGCATTTAGCTACACAGAGCATAGTAAACAGGCATATTAACTCACACAGACCAAATATACTCCCCCCTCTTCGTATGTTATACAATATGCAGTACATTATAGTATGAAGACCAGTGTTGCTGTAGTTTGAATTGAATTATCTGGTTCATGAATAAAAAGCCAATATTCTCCTCGGATTTGCTATCTCAGACTATACTGTGTGTATACATGTGCTGTACATGCTGTGTCTCACATGCAGCAGAACGTAATGTTGCTAATTTCAGTAAGGCAAGCCATCATTAAGCTGATCCTGTGGATGCAGCAACTACTGTACATCAGATGACAGAGAGGGTGACAGACCGAGACGAGGGACATGGATAGAGTACCATAGCCCTGGGAAAGGACAGATAAGGGAAGCAAGTGGCCGAACTCTGGGTCATTTGGCAAGGAGAGAGAGTCAGAGCTAGCTGGGCATAGCCTTGGGAAAAAGTGGGAATCCCCCGGAGGAAGGCAGCATTGACCCAGCAGGGAGAGACTTATGGAGCCTGAGCAGGAGAGTAGTGAGCGCTGCTGGGAACCGAGTCCCTGATGTCCTGCCAGGATGCTGCCTTCTCCCCCGACCCCCTCTGGACACACACACTCACACACACTGTAGCCCTCATCCTGCTTCAGGTCAGGGGCTTCTGGGCAGCTTCCCACCGATTAGGTTCCTTCCCTCCCTCCATCAGAGAGCTAAGAGAAGCGAGGGATGGGGATGGATGGATGGATGGATGTTAAAATTAGTGGCTGAACTCTGGTTTTCACTCTCCATCTCTCACGTCTCTCCATGCTTTTCCATCCATCCATCTTGATCTCCTTGAGAATATTCAGTATGAAAGGAGACAAATGAAAGTGTGTTAGTAAGGTAAGGCAAGTTAGGCCAACCGCTTCAGAGCGCCCTGTCAGACATTCAAGAGAACAAGTCTGTGAACTCTACTGAAGGGATACGTCCAACCACGTCAGAAATCAAAAGTGTTTATGGTTGTTGTGAACGGCTGAACAGGAAGGCGTGGCAATATTTTGTCTTTCTTTAATGTGCCCAAGTATTTGATGCTACACTCACCCACTCTCCCCACAGAGACCACAGCAGTTTCAGGCAATCTCATCTTATCTAGTGTGTTTGCACTTGTGAATGGTACGGTCCGTATTATCTGTGTGTTTACTGTCCTTGAGCCTGAACTGTGGATGAACCTGCCCAAATCTGCTTTTATGATGTGGCCCATTTTCATTAAAATGGCTCCCCCCACCTCCACTTGTAATTAAAAGACAGTGGGAGACTGGTGGTACCACCTCATATACCAGGACCAGACAGTACCTGGCCGGGGGTTACCACAATGTTTACACACCCACACACTTACCACACAGGCCGGGGTTCAAACAATATGACTTTTAGAGGGCTGAAGTGAATAATTTTAGATCGACACTGTCCATGGACAACATTTTAAGGTGATAGCGTTTTGGATATTTTTGTGCCAAAACATCAATGTAACAGTTAGTTAATGTCAGCCTGTTATTATCTTCAAAGTGGGACTTTATCAACAGGATATCTGGCTGGTGTACATCAGGATTGGCTTTCCATCCAAACCATTCAGCCCACAGGTCTGCGGCCCATGTGGATGGACGCAGTCCACGTTCAAGTGCACACCACATACATTCAACCAGCCCAACTAAAGCATATTTGCATTGCAGATCATGTGGACTTCAGCATCAATGGTGGTACAGAGAGTGTGCAGCACATCAATTAAAAATTGGGCCTTTAACAAAGTGAAAAAGCAGTTATTGATAATATTTGCATTTCTGAGCACATTGTGTCATTTGGCAGTGTCTTCTTCTCATTCCTCTTGTATGCTAGGAGAAACATGTTCAATAATGTAAACACTGAAAGTCCAGCTACTATACATTTCACATATATTGTAAACATCTATATATATATATATATATATATATATATATATATATATATGGGCTTTTATGGCTTTATTTGATAGGACGTGAAGAAATACAGGAAAGGGAGATCAAGAGAGTTTGCAGCATGCCCCGTTGTAACAAGTTTTATGATCAACTAAGCTAACTATAGTACCACATTCCAAATTGGGACTACTACACCAGCTTGACCGGTGATCTGTGGGACTTACTGTGGTGTGACAGGTTTGGCCTTAGCATATTTAGGATATGATAAAATACTGAAAGCTGGTAAAGGTACCTATAAAATTACATTTAAGCACTTACAATCATGATTGACTATAGGATACGGAGAAATGATCCCTTGTGCACTGTGATTTCTCAATCACATACGTGGGGTTATGTGACTGCTGAAGATTTAAAAAACGTAAGGGAAAAGGGAAGCCTGGAGTGCTTCCTCACTAACAGCCGTCAACCCTGTATAAATGCTATCACCGGGGAGAAAGCACTTTCTCTACGTTCATGGTTGAACTTAACATGCCTATTGGAAGAACAGCACGTTGACAGCAGAATCACCAAAATTTAATTTGCAACACCCCAACTGCAAACCCAAGATATAATTCTCTACTTTCCAGTGGTCACATGTAGGCTTGTAAAAGTAGTTTGCTGGTTAAACCAGAATAGTACTGTACATTCGCAAATCTTCTCCCACACTTTGTGATCATGTGAGACACACAGCTATAAATGTCAGTAGTGTAGAATCATGGAGTGAGGCTGAGTGATTGAAAGCAGTACGTTCACACCCTCCCTGTCAGGATTGTCAAAAGGCATTGTGTCAACTGAATGGAATATATTCAGCAAGTAAAGCAGAGGCATATAACACAGGTGGAAGATATGTGAAGAAACTGCTGTCCTCTATCAAGCAATAACAGTTCATATAATAACAGCAGTTGATCACAACAAGATCATATCTCAAAGAGTTCAAAGTATCCTTCGCTGTGATCAGGAAGGAACCCCCTCCGAAATGGGTGACATGACTAATGTCTAATGGCAAATCTGTAAACAAACTGTAAATGCTTGTGTACTCGATCACAAGTCTAGCACTGGCACACATGCGTACTATCTGATCTTACTCAGAGCATGTGTCACACAGGATTAACTGGATTTCGGCAGAACATTGTTTGCAAGAACTGATAAGGAACCAGCTCACTGTGCTTGCATCTGACCACTGTAAGAGGATGTTAAATTGACCTTGGGTCAGATTGTGGCTCCGCTTCAGAACATCAGCCACAACAACAACAGTCAATATTAGTTAGAAGTAAGTGATGTTCAAAGTTATGATGAACAGCTGTATGTGAATGTCTGTTGATGTTAACGCAGATCAAGGAAAAGCAGTGGGTGAAGGAAATGGTTTTCTCTTTTTTTGGGGGGGGTCTCCTCTGTTTGGGTGTTGGATTGCGTCAAGAGCCCCCAGACCTCAGAAAGGCCCATTATGTGCTCACGCCATGGCCTTGTGTAAAGGGTCTTGCCTTTAGCATGTGGGGCTTCCTGTCTCTGGGTGTGTGTGTTTAGGCAGGTCTGAGTAGATAATGGCCCTGGGAGGCTGAGCCGTGGTGGTGTAATGGAGACAGATAACCCGGCTTCACTGTAAACACCTGTCCATACACTGTGATTCATAGTATACACACATGCAGACACACACACACACACACACAAAGGTGTTGTAGGCTGCTAGCCTAATGCGTGTGAATATTGTGTCTCCGTTGAGTCTATCTTTTATCCGTTATTGCTTGGCTTCAATTTGTTTTCTGTCCTACCAAGGTTTTTGCCTTTCGTCTCTGACAACATTGTGTAAACTATTTAAATTATGCTTTTCCCCTAATCAAGCAGAGTTACACAAACCCAATGAATATATGTTAAAGTACAGTACTTGACGGGTACAATACTGGTGTATTGGTAAATGGCATTGCTTCGGGACATGTGGCTATTTTATTTTATACTTCTACTGAGTTTTGGTATAACATTAGCAAGTGCAGTTCAGTGGCAGTATTCCGTTTTAAACCTACCTCCTGAAACCCTAACCCTACCTTATGCCTAACCCTAGCCCCTCCCTAGCCCCCTAACCCTTCAAGTTGTCTATTTTTTATATATATTTGTACTTTTTCTGAGTTCTTTTGTTGTTTAGCTGCTATAGCCATTTTCCCAAAGGGATTAATCAAATATTGTCTTATTAAAAGAGTTTGATATGGGTATAGATCTATTCTCTGTTCTACCCTACTCTGACAGCATGCAGACACTTAAATGCCTTTTGTTGCTGGATCTGGTGTTCATTTGGTTAAGCCCATGTGGTTTGGTTGCGTGCACTACTGTGCAACTGAGACGATCCTGCCTGAGTATGTTCATGTGTCTATGGCTGTTTCTGTGTTAAGTGTGTGCGCGTGCATGCACGTGCATGTGTGGACGCCAGGCTGTCTCCAGCGGAGGAGGCCCAGTGTGTCAGTGTGGAGGTGGAAGGGGAGAGCAGGGCTAGCTTCTATAAATCAGGCCAGATTACAGAGGCAGAGAGGCCTGCAACTCCCTTCCACTACCCAGCCTCCTCTGCTTTATGTCACCCGACACACACACCGTTAACACTGTACGCTTTGGTGGACACTGTATCAGGCCTTCAGTGTAGAGTACAGTAGCCATTTTCCTACTGCAGTTGACTACACTTTTTAAAACTCTCTTACCACCGTCCTACTTGATATCATGTTCACACAATGTTTCTCACACTGTTCCTCAAAATCAGTAAGCTTCTTTCCAGAGATTTCTGGAGTGATTTTCAATAGTCATAAATGGAGGAACTATGGGAGGAAGATGTACCAATCCCTCCACTGACGACAGCCCACAGAGCGGGCTGAATGCAGCCACAAGATGTTGTGTTTTGATTAAGGGCTGAAGCCACAATCACAGACATTTCCCACTGTTCATGACTTAGTTTAACTGGCAGCAGTATATTTATATGCCCTTACTTCTAGCTGTGATTGAAAGCAACAAGTTGCTGACAGCAACTGTGAGAAACATTGTCAATCACTGAGGCAGGTTAAGGGAGTGGCTACAACAGAAGTTAAAACATATCACATCACAAAATATATTGAGCATAAAACATTAATGTTATTTAATTGTGACTGCTTTTGAGGGTAGGTAAACATAAAATAAAGCAACTCTGTGGTTCAGGCCCTAATGGCTTTTTACGGCCAATATGAACCATACGCAGGTTACATATTATGCATGTGCTAGTTATAACCTAACTTAACATACTGGCTAAGGCTTGTGGCTTGAGCATGTGGACCAGATTTTGAGATTCCACTCACCAGATTGGGAAATAGTAATTTATGACATTAGTGGTGCCACAGGGAAGAAGAATTTGTTTGAAGAACTTGTTTTGCAGAAATGGTTTGGATAAATATAATTAGTTTTGCATTGATCAAAAAAGTCAGAAAGATGCAAGTTTCATTTTTATGTCCCAGCTATAATGACATTCGCCATAGTTTGGTAACCATATTATTTATTAAATTTTTCTGGAAACATTACAGGAAATATATTAAAGAAAATGAAAAACAACTGTTTCCCAATATTCCTCATGATGAGAGATTAGCTATATTAGGTTACAAAAGAGAGCATCAACTGGACCAACTTCTTTAGAAACAGGCTTCTAAAATCTAAATGTCACTAAATCTTGCAACACAAGTTTGTGTTGATTGCAGCAACAGTACACCCTAAAATCATGGCTGGCTGGCCCACAGCCATTGTGGGTTTGGTCAACCCGGTCTCACTCCCAAGTTGTCAAATATTGCTGCTTGATCAATGGCTCTCCGCTTCAAAATACGATGCTGTAGTTATAGTCCTAGAGTCATTTGTAGATGCACCCGTTGAAGTCAAGTGACTTAATATAAAGAGTGAGAAAGTCCACATATGGAGGTGGTGGCGCTGCAAACCTGTAGTATTTGACGAGATGGGAGCTAGAACGTGTCAGTTTGGTCCATATCTAAATAGTGGCACTTCACAAGCCTTGTCATTTATTTACTGTACTGAAACATTTAGAATTTTTTTATATATATATATATGTTTTAGTTATAATAACTCCCCGTATGCTGCCGCCTGTTAACACAGGACCAAAGTTCCATACTTACTGTATGTGACAACATGGCAAACTCCATTTGCGGATGAAGTCTATAAGTTGTTGTTGAAAAAGCTAGTAAGTGGACCTTAAGGTTGCATTTTTTGATCAAACTATTCCCAAGGTCAAGAATAAGCGATGTTTCAAACCATTTCACGGAACTGCACATTTTCAGACCTTTAGCACGTGTTAACTAACATGTCCACATACCCAAAATACATGTTTTTTTGGTATATGTGTTACTTCAACAGCAACAGAAGAGTTCATACATACAGTATGTCCACTATTCCTGTAGTACTTGATGCTAATACTCAATGCTAAGACTGCATGAAAAAGTGCTACAGGAATATAAGGGTTCAAGTGTTATGTAGAGTGCCAGCGTGCTACAGATCTATTACCAAAACTTCAACAACAACTCATCAGAAGTTAAATCAACTGGTTCAATAAGTCAAGGTCTTTTCCCACTCCCAGGGCCTCCATGAAAACCTTGATGGACCTTTTTGCAAGCAGCTCATGCTAGCTCCTGACACACAGAATAAGCAGTTTATTCATCATGGATGTCTTTATTCTGCTATAATAATTTGTCTTTGTAGCCACTTTGCGGTCGTGACTGTATTTGAAGTTTTTCCTAAATCAAGGCTCTCACAAGATCTTGGCTTTTGATCCTTGGTTTTAATGTGTCCATTCTTCATCGCTGACACCGAGAGTGATTATTTGTTATGTTTTCAGTAGCCCTATCGTTTGGGCAGCTCAGATCACCCGTCTATATAATCCCCCTCCAAAAGCTTCCAATGTAAAATAATGGTTTTCATGTTTTTCTTTCCTATTTTTGGGCAAGCAAAGCCGGCAATATGATGTTATGGCCATCCAGCACTTTCTCTCTGTTCTCTCTCACCATAGTTTGGAATTTAATTGTGTTTTGACAACTCTTTTCCATGGCTGGCCCAATTATAGCCTCCAGTTGGGCTGGTAATGATAGTTGTTAATGGGGTGAAAAATGGACGTGCATCTCTGACAGAAACCATAAGCAGATCCTTTGAAAGGCGAGGTGGGAGCCAAGGAAAGCACAGGCAGGAATGACCTCGCTGTGCTCCCGTCCTCTGAAGGCCTTTATATAGCATACATGGCTCCCAGCGTCTCCTCCAGGACCTTTACTATCCTATTATACTTGCATGTCGGCCATTTTGTCACTGTTAAAACATCAGAGCAGTTGGTAGCAGCGTCAGGGCTACTGTATGAGGCCATGGGAATGACTCCGAGCGACCCGTCACACACACAGGCACACATTTCTAAATGTCGTCAAATTTCTCACGCTTTTTTCCCTCCCTTCCGCCCGCTCCTCCTCCTCCTCCTCCTCCTCCACAACCTCCTCTTTTCCCCTCGTCTCTCTTGTCACAGGGAAAGTATTGATCGGCCTCTTCCCAAAGTTATTTTTAATCAAAGATAAACAAGGAATCCACATTTCCTTGGGAGATGTGGGGTTGCCCGAAGTGTCTTGCTCTTTCTTACAGTTTTCTTTATGCTCGAGGGAGACTGAATGGGGGAGATGAAGCGGGAGATGTGAGCACGAGGGCTGCGTTGCATAAGGAGGGGGGGTTGGGTCCGGCGGGTGTTTAGAGAATAACACAAGTGCCACCAGCGAGTGGGAGACGTGGGAAGTCCGGCTTTAGTCTCAGTTAGTTGTAGCACATCCTATTATTATCCCCCCGGACTGTGCGACAACGCTGACCAGAAGAGACCCTAAACACACACACACACACACAATCTCAGTCAGAGTTCTCCCCTCTCTCACACAGGCACAGGCCAGGCCATTCCCAAGTCTTATTTCTTCTGGACTTTATGGGAACACTTAAATTTAGCCCTGGCAGGGAGTGCAGGCATAATAATCAAAGCTCTTGTCACCAGGCTCCCAGTGCTAGGTGGTCTGGCTGCTCTGGAGGGAAACTCTCACCCAGTGGAAGACATGTTTCCTTCTTTGCACACTGGCACATTTGGGAACTATAACTCTTTTTTCCTAATATCTTCAGCCCATGCCTTTGCAAGCTAGTATAATTGACACCTCTGAAACACATCTATAAAAGCACAGGAATGGAGTTTAACTAGTGCAGTTTGTGCAGGGATTGTTGTAGATCGGGGTTAAATATGTCTTTTCTACATTTGTAGAGAGTTCACATTTGGTCTGAAGAATTTTATTGTATAAAATTGCAGATTCTGCAATTTGGATAATATTAGCCCTAGCACAGGCCATCCCAGTTCAGCTACAGACAGTTCAGGCAGGACGCAGGTTAATTCCTACTAAGAGCATCATAATACAGCTTGTATAATACATCTTCTTGAAGCTTATGGTAAATGGACTGTACTTATATAGTGCCTTTCTAGTCTTTCAACCACTCAGAGTGCTGTACACTACATGCCACACTCACACATTCATACACTGATGGCAGCTGGCAGATCCCATGCATGGCTAACTCATCATAAACAGAAACTAACTAACACACGTTCAAACACCACACAGCATCGGGAGCAATTTGAGGTTCAGTATCTTGCTCAATGACCTCTGAGTCAGGTGTTAATTTCTGACCCCACTTAATGATTAAATTCAGTGATCTATCTTGATTCCAAGCAGAGTGTCAGCATCGTCACGTAAACTACTACACTACAGCTCATACTCTGCCCTGGTGCGTGTGTGTGTCTGTGTGTGCTCATACAATGCAATGTTAATGTTATTCACAGCGTGAAAGCCCCCATGAGGTCAAAGGTGATGAGGTGCTAAGGAGGTCTTTGACACTTGACACACACACACACTGTGGCTGCCCTGGCTCCCCACAGAGTAGAACTGTCACCACCTGGAGTGGAGGACTAATTAGCCTATGATTTGTGTAATACACTCTGTGTCCTACATGGTGAAGATTTGTTTGGCCAACTGTCTTCTGACCAGCCTGTTCTCTCTTTGTCTTTTCCATGTTGTCCGTGTGACGTCTTCCGATGGATCCTAACAGGTCAGTGGTTTTTGTTTGTCTGTGTGCAGTGTGCCAGCTTTGTGCTCTTACAGATATATCACAGCACAGTTTTCTATGTAGTAGTGCTGTCTAGGCTTAAAGAGTTGAGTCATCTTTAAAAATCCAGTTGACCCAAATCACAAAACACCCATGTTCCCACTTATTCCTAGTGTAATCTCACCATCTAGATAGTTCTGGCTTTATTTACAGAGGACGTATGCCGCTACAACACAACAGAAATACACTGAATAATTAGAATTTTGAAACTCAGCTCAACAGCAGTGTTTTGGTTGCTCACGATAATCCAGCAACATTTTGGTGACAGTTTTCACTGTTTTCTACTTTGATTTTATGACCGTTCCAAATGAAAGTCGTTGACAGCGATGTCTCTACGAAATCCCCATGAAATGGAGAGGTCAAGAGGTCGCCGTTTAATTGTATTGTATCGTTAAGTGGTGACCTCTTGCTGCACAGGTGTAAATAAAAGCTTCAGTCAATAAAACTATCACACATTTGCGATCAGTCCTGTCCCTCCGTCGCTACTGTCAAATAAAACTCAAAGTCTTTCCCTCCATAACTCATTGGCTCACATTTTAGAATGAGCCCTTACTGTGTTATTACCTGCCCCAGCATTCTGTTTCAGAAGGAAATTCATCACATTTATTGTTTGAATTTTTTGTTAGAGGAATAAATAAGAAGACTATAATAAGAATACTTAAAGAAAGACATTTTGGGAGCAGTTTTTCTTGTATTTATTTATCCCTTCAGCACCTCCTCAGAGGATTTCCAGCTGCAGCAGGTGTTGGCAAGTTGCTAGTGAACAGGATTTTGTTTGTGGTAGAGTGTGCAAACCTTACAGCGCCACTATGTTAAAGGGCCTTTTTTCAAGTTAGACCAGTTATGACCAGTTTCATAACTGCACCAAAACCCCCAAAGTCAGATTTTTACTGTTGTATTTCCACATACATTCATGGACTGTGCAAGCACTGGTGGACTAGAAAATGCCACATAAGTGACCTTTTGGATACCCCTACAATGGACAAAACACGACAATGTGCCCTCTAGGGTGCCCTTCAAGCGGAGAAAATATCATGATATTCCCTCTAGGGCACCCATCTATTGGAGAAAACAAGGGTGCTAATCCTAACCCTAAGCCATAAAAGCATCACAACTTTCTGTGCGCTTTGCAAAGGATATAGTGTAAATATGACAGATTTGGAATTGTTGGAAAGCTCGGTTAGTTCTCTACTGTTTGTGCTAAGCTAGGGTAAATGTGAACCATACCTGTGCACTGGTAATGACCTCTCACTGTTTTATACTTATTAATATTAAGTGTCTGTTTCAGAGTGTCCAATGTAAAATGGTTACCGAGGCATTTTTTTTTACAAAATTTGCAAAACATTTAAGAAAAATTATTATTTAAATAAAAAAGAAATAATTATTATTAATAATTACATTAATATTAACACAAAATATTGTGTATTGGCAGCTTTTGTCAGCATATTATCTGTACCAGATCCAACCGAGTACTCGGCTCAACCCCACTAATGACTGTATCAAATAATCAAAAGGAAAAGATATGTAATTGTTGCTAGTTGAAGCTCTGGTCAGACTGATGTCAGCAGTAAGTCACCAGGTATGTAAATCCTTCTGCGGGTGATGTCATTTCTGCTTCCCACAACATGAGCAGGGTTGCGTGTTCTGCCGGCCCATATAGCTTTATTGCTCTATTTGTCACTGCCAGTATTTTGGCTTTTTTTTCACACTCCCAAGGTGAAGAGGAATGACTGATGGCCGACAGACTCGGCTTTCTTCACTCTTCCTCTTCTCCCTCCGTTCCGTGAGAAAGTCAGGGAGGATGGAGGGAAGTCAGGCTGCTCATCAATCCTTCCACGGAGAGAGAGAGAGCCATGGAGTTGTGAGGAAGTGAAGGTGTAGGAGGCTTGGTTTAGCCAAGGGGAGTCCCAGCAGGAATACATACACACACACACACACGCACGGAGGAAGAATAACACTCATATATCTGGCGCGTCAACAACTGGCCTCTGTTTGCTCAGTGCTGACACCAGTGCAGCCCAACTGCTACTGGAGTTTCTCATCACCATCGTTGTGCTGTTTGTGTGTGCGTGTCGCTTTGTGCACAAATTGCTGCTTAAAGTCTGTGTGTGTTGGCCTGCGTTTACATCTGTATTTGTTTTGCACGAGTGCACATATTGGGGGTCCCCTGTGTGTGTGTTTGTGTTTGCGATTAGCCAGACCGACTCAGACTGAACAGCTTTCTACAGACAAACCTGCTGAGCTACTGGAACATATTTTAGCCACACTAGCAGCATGCCAATGTAGGTCGGCTGGTCTAGTTCTTTACAGACTGAAATACAGACCTGGATGAATCCTACTTTGGTGATCCTCTGACCTTTCATGTAGTACAGGGGTTCCCAACCTTTGGGCTTGGGTTCAGGTTGTTTGATAAAACAGGAAACAAAGATAAGGGGGAAAAGCACATAGAAATTTAGTCTGTTTTTCAGACTTTTATTGTAAAGTGTATAGTTTTACCTTTTCAGGCCTTAAAAATTATTCTAATGACCCAATCAGAGAAGCGAAAGTCACCCTTTGTTTGTACAGTTCACAACTCATAGATACAACCTGTGACTGGACTCCTGCCAACCTCTCCTCTGTGTTGATTTAGCAAACTACAGATCCACAGATTGTAGCTATGTAGAGCAGTCAAGAATGTCTTTTTGAGAGATGAGGTGTAAATTCCTGCTAAATGTTTCTACCTGAGAAGTATCAAGTCTGGTATGTTTTGTGCACATTGCATGAGAAGAGATTTTGGCTGTAGTTTGTGAAGCTACTGGTCCTTTTTTTCCTTCTAAATTCTATGCAATGAATACCTCAGTTTGAGGTCTTGCAAAGTCATCCCCTCCAAGGCCGTGAAAAGGAGCTCCTCTAAAAGTTATTGCCCTCAGAAAAAGAAATCACTTAGCTGCGTGTTTGATCTTTCTTATGAAATATGCCGTCGGACAGCGTTTCATATAATCCCATACTGTTCGTAGCCGACGGCGGGCCTTATGACAGCCGTAAATTACAAAATGGCCGACCTAAGCAGAGGAGCAAAAAAGGGAAGAAAAGGGAGGGGAAGGATGGCAAAAACACACTTTGGTAACCTAGCATCGCCCCCGCTCCTGCTCCAGCTCCCCATGGGATCAAACAAGAGGGAGGATTTGGACAAGTAAATCATTTCCTTCAAGTGGTGAACTCTCAGGGCCGACGGAATGAGTCAGACGTGTGCGTTCATATCGAGCAGAGGCATCACAGTAACACTTTGCCAGAAAGCCCGGCTGCTTTTCTCTCACACTCTTCCTCAAATGCTGGAAAATGTTGGACTTTGAAGTCCTGATAAGGCAAATTCATCACATTCTCTCTGGCTGCTGTTGCTGCTGAAGCTGAATAAAACCATTAAGTCTGCTGATGTTCAGTGTGAGGTGCCGCAAATCGGAGGGGGAAGAAACCCTTTCACCCTATCAGACACATATATGTTAGTTACACATTTACAAGCATCTAACAGAATGCTTTTGTTGGTTTGCATTAATGTGTTTCTCCTCTGTTGATACTGTCAAGCTGATTTATTAATTATCTACCAAGTGCATCAGCTGTATCTTAGCCCCTCACTCAGACTGCTTACGTAAACCTGAAGTAAAACCAGACGCAGCAATCTTTTTGATGTAACTAACACTTTCTAAAGAGTACCTTTTCTGTAAAATAAAATAAATTCTACTTGTTGCTGATGAAATGTGGCCAAATTAATGTTACAGTTAGAGGAAAACTGCAGGAGATGTTGGCAGGAGATTGCAAATGTGGCACAAAAGTGAGTTAACGCTGAATGTCCTATAAATTATGAATTATAAATAAATGATATGACTGTGAGCAAATGCCATCCTGTATTGTCAAGAAACTCCTGTCCTTTTACCTGTTGATTATACGGTAATAATATAATAATTCCGATTGAAGATTTGGGTCAATTGTTTATGTGGGGTGTGATCTAATACGGTCTGGTGTTTACATGCGCTATCGAATTTAATGGGAACAGCTGTGTGACATGCACAAACGCATACTTTAGTAAAAGTGAAAGTTGGTAGGGTCAGATCCAGTTTTGTTGTTTTGGGATGTGGCCTTGTGATGGACGGTCTTTAATTTGTTTAACACGTCGGTATATTAAGGCTTTGTTAATTTAGTCTTGGACTTGGATTTTCCTACTGATGGAGAGCATGCGCAGAAAGAACAAATCCACAAAGTAATCAGATTAAATCGTTTACATGCTGCAATTTTGATCAGTTCATGAAAAGGTTTAAACTCTCTGCAATTTTCTATCAGTTTGGGGCTGTTTATTCTTACTGAGGTGCGTTTTGGCTTTTAAACTGATTATAATCAGAATCCTAGCATAACTAGTGTTTGCACATGTAAAACTTGCTAATACTATAAGTGGACTTACTTTTCTTTTTTCCTAAAACTACTGGTTCCAAGGCCAAGATAGATCAGAAATGTAATTATTTATAAGGGGATTCGTACTCTGGTCAAAATGTGAGGTCATAATTTCCACATAAAGTAAAATAGCTAAAAGAAAAAATATTCCCAGATTCAGTGTAGTGGTCATTTCAACACTCCCCAAAATTCACCCAGTCAACCTAAAAGTGACTAACCTCTCCTCTTAAATCCCAATTTCACCTGTGGAGTTTGGCTTTAAAGATGCTGTCACAGAAACATTTTCACCAAAGCCAAAGTGTTGATTCATGACCTCTCTTTAACATTTTACAGAGATTCCCCTCCCCTGTACTACAGCTAATATTACCGCCTACCCCCATGTTCTTTTCTCAGAGTGAAAATTGAACTTGTGACATTTATAGCCCTGCTCTGATATTATTGTACCAGTGTGTTCAGAGCAACCCTCCTTTGAAAAAGCCCCTGTTTTTCTTTTACAGCTTCACCTAGCACTCCTGCCGATCTTATGAAATTCCAGAGTGTGTGTGTGTGTGTGTGTGTGTGTGTGTGTGTGTGTTTGCGTGTCAGACGTGGGAATGTTTTGTCTTTCCTGGGTTATCCTTTTTCACTTAATGACTGTTCTCTGGACGGCACCGCCAGACGTTATGCTAAAAGTCAGTTTCCCTCCTCTGAGGTGAAACGCAATCTTAACCCTGGTCAGAGAGCCTGACAGGGCTGGAGACACCAGTGTGTGTGTGTGTGTGTGTGTGTGTGTGTGTGTGTGCGTGTGTGTATCTGCAAGTGGGACTATTGCCTTTACATCCCTATATGTGTGATTGAGCAGCGCAGTGTGTGTGTGTGTCAGTCCAGTCCATATGTGTGCGTCGCACTGTGTTTTCCTGCTTACCTGCGTGTCAGTGAGTGTGTGTGTTTCTGGTTTGAAGATGTTGTGAGCGCTGGGTGAGAAGAAGCAGAGCCTGGATCTGCTTTCCATCACTCTGAGCTGCCCAGACCCGACTTCACACACTCACACACACACACACACACACATACGCACACACCTATTCGTACACAGCGGATTAAACCGGCCAATCGCAAAACAGCAGCACACTTCACAAAGAAGGCCAAACATGACTAAACCACACAGTGGTGAACACAAAAGCACAAACTGCACCTCGCTAGAAATAGATTTCATGTAACATTGTTTTGTAATCCGTGATAATCCTAAAAATGTTCATACAAGTTAATGTCTGCAGCAGTCACACTGTAGTGAGTCAATGTATAGGCAGCAGCTCATAAAAGCTTTTACATTTACTCTTCTGTACACACAATAACTGTGTCCCAATTCCACACTGCACACTAATTCTAGGTTTTGAGCATCATGATGGTGACAAAGTGAAAAAGTGCACTCAAAGTCAGCAAGCAGACTAAATCCATTTGATTATTTCTGAGTATGCTGTTGATGCACTCTGTCGTCCCACAGTTTTGACTGACAGTGACATTTTCTCTTCTTTTCTTTTCTCTCCAAAATCATAAATCAAGTATATTGATTGCTTTTATGCATGTATTATGTACAACACAAACCGCAAACACAGATTGCTGTGTATTTAACCTTTATTTAACCAGTTAAAATAATCTCTATTTCATTGTTGACCTGGTCAGGAGGGCAGCAAAGTTTCACATCAAGTGCACGCCTATTACCAACATGCAAACAAAATATTAAAAAAGTACAAAAATACAAATAATACAGGATAAGAGCAAATTTCCATACATCAACCACATGGGTTAAATGAGCACGACATATTAATCGACAGAATTAATTATGCATTATAGCAAGAACATTTTGTAATAAAAACTTTCGTTTAAAACTGGTTAGAGAGATGAGGGGGGAGAGATTGAGTCTAGACTGCGGGTCATTCCAAGACCAATAGAAAATAGACCTTTTACCACCTTTTAAGCCTAGCCTGTTCTTGTAGGTATTAAATACAAACTTAGAGCAAATATACATGGGTAATCTGTCTGGAATGGCTTTGCACAATAATATATACCAGTGTTGAATCCTACGCATAAAAAAAAGATGTACTGTAAAGTATGTAAGATAAATATATATCTGAAAATCATTATAAAAAGTCAATTTCACTCGTGGTGGACAGTAATAAAGCTTATGTGCTCAAGTATTTAAGTACAAATTTGAGGTACTTTACATCATTATTTTATTATTTTCTACTCTAGATTTCAGTAGGGAAGTATTTTACTTTTTACTTCATTAATTTATCTGACAGCTTTAGTTACTTTGCAGATTCAGATTCAGACACTTTTGATCAAACAATAAAGTATGGTTCATTTCTATACATTAAGCTACCCAGCAGTGTAGTCAGTGGCTCAAATTAGCCCAGCTACAACATTACTTATTCTGAGTGATCAATGATTATAATCCCATAATATAATATGCATTTACACACTCAACAAAATAATATTTTTAAACTTTAAAGTACACTGAATTATAAGAAGTGTACATTAAGCTGACATATAACTATGTCATAGAAGCCAACAGAACTGAGACTTTATGGCTGTAACCATTCACTTAATGAAGTCACATGTGATACACAGTTGCTCTACACATCTCTGGCATGACAACTTGCATCAGACAAGGGCACACAGCCTGTAATAAACATGTCAGGGCCGGCTTTATATACTGCTCCACATGCCGCCGACAGTATGTGGAGTAGTTAGACCGGCTATAATACATAAAAACTTCTTAAATCTTAAAGCCATGATCACATAATAAGCAGTTTCCTCCTGCCCCAATGTAAGGCAAATATATGAACATCACTTCTAGCACAGACAGTCCAAAGGAGCTCTGTGATCTGTGCGCTTGTGGTTGCCATACAACTGTTGGTTAGATAAAAGAGATGTAGTTAGAAGGCAAATTAAAACCAAGTCATATAGGACAAAAAGGTCCTGTCTTACTTATGGCCACACCCTAGACAGTGATGTCACACGCACAAGGGGGCTCGTCACGGGTTGCCACAAACCTGCTTGGTGGCGGGTCGGGTGTGCTTTGGCCCCACTCCGGAGAAGGTCCACCTCCAGCGTGGCCCGGCACATTTAAAATGTGTTTCCATGCTGCATGAAAAAAAATGTTACACACTGGACCTTTAATCAGCGTCAATGTGTTTACCCTACGATTGTGTTTACCTTACGATTTGATATCAAAATGACTGCTGTGAAAAAAGTCTGTTGCCTTAAACTATACAAACAGGCAGTGGTAGTAACAGTGTGTGTTATTCTGGTGTAAGCATGCAGTAGCTCAATCTGTAGAGGGCAGATGAAGATGTGCGGAGCGTGTGTGTCTGCAGGAAATAGAGTCATCAGACGTGTGGAAGGCATGGTGCTGAGAGCTAAGCACTGCCCTCTCTCAGCAGAATGAACTTCTGATGTGTGTGTGTGTGTGTGTGTGTGTGTGTGTGTGTGTGTTCCCTTGCCAATATTTCAGTATATGTGTTCAGGCTGTTCTGCAGATGAGGGCGTAAAATTGTCAGACCCTTTTCACCCTCATGTGTTATAAGTCCCATTAATAGCACACTGATCCACACAAGCGGTTTTGCCCTCACCCTGTTCGCCCCAGAGGGGGGTGGTGGTGGCGGTGAGTAGGTGTCACTTACATGTTTGTTTTCATTTTAATTTGTCTCTCGTTAGCTTGTTTCCACTGTGTTGTTGTGTTTTGGAGAGGAGGTATATCCCCCCACATCTGTTTGGAACCCTCTCCCCTGCTCTCATTCCCACCCCTACTTGCCCCCCAGTTGCCCCCAGCATGCCCCTGCTACCCCCTGAACTCATCAGCTCAGCCCAGCTCTGCTCTGGAGCAGGAGTACAGGGTCCCAGAGGAGGACCAGGCTCTGCTCATCCACCCAGCTTAGGAGGGCAGGGATTGGGTTTAGGCGACAGGTGCCAGAGGGACCGGCCAGTCCCTCCGCAACTACACACACACATTAACACACACAGAAATACATACACGCTGAATCTGGCCGTGCCCTAATCCTCAGCCAGCTGTTGCAGTTGCTGGCCCAATCAGTCTAAAGTGTCGAGCGCTGGGGAAGCTTGTCGATGTGTGTGTGAGCGTGGAGGGAGGTGTGCGGGGGGGTCAGGTAGCTGCCAAGCATGCCGGTCATCCTAGCAGTCCGGAGTGCTTGGAACCAGACCCCTGTCCACCCGATGACGGCCCGGGCGCCCTGCCTGATAGATTCATAACACATGTTCCCCTGGCACTGTCAGCACACACTCTCACACACACAAATAATACACCCTCATTCATTATCTTCCCCCTGGCTCAGATAGGCCCAATCCTATCACAGTCCACCCCAAAGGCCAGCAGAGGTGAGATGGGGCAGACACTCCTCTGTCCTCACACCCCCTCCCTCCTCTCCTTTGAGCCCATCCCTGAGTGACCCTACAGACATGGGCTAATCCATCAGAAGCATGGGACAGGGGTGTTTTGGTAAGGGTTATGGAGGGCGCTGCGTCTGCTGTCAGGGTGTATCGCTGCCAGTTCATGGCTCATGTCATCGCTCCGGTTTCTCAACGTCCAGGAGATTATTGCTGGATGGTACTGAGGTTATCCCCAAACACTCACACAGCCAGAAGCTAAACATTATAAATGCCCAGGCCTGTGTGACACATACAGGCTAATACTGCTGTTCGCTATCATATATAATTCCATTTTTGCTACGATTGATGGTAGGAGTTTTCTTTTAGTAATGACCACTAGTTTCATTGTGTAACTGCCACTGTGGTAGTTAGTATAGAAGCTGGTTGGTGGTAATTTGATTAATCTGTTTGGGAAAAAGTTGTTTGTTTGGGAACACCACTAAAGCTGAATATTGAGTAATTTGATAAGGACCTCAGGGCAGGCCCTGCATTATCCACTTGGCCTTTCTTGTAAAGGGGACTCAATATAGTTGTGTCAGCCATTCTATTTACATTGTGTGTAAATTGTGGTATACTGGTTTATAGATATGTTCCAATACCATTTTTCCTTCCTGATACAGATCCCTGAACTACCGATCCAAGTGTGCGTTAACATACATATATGTATATAATTATAATTAGGTATTATAAATATTTTTTAACAAGCGTATACTACTAAGCCTGTATGATTGCTGTCATTGTTGAATGGCCTGGCTCAGGTTAAACAACCTAATCATTAATTTACCATAATTAGAATTTGTTATACTTGTACTTATATATTCTATATAATATTTATGTTAACCATTGCTGTGTTGGGTACCTATTTTCCAAGATAGCTTTTAAAGGAAGTGATTTATTTTATATATTTGGTTAGTTGATCAACAGATAAATAAGATTCCAACCTGCACACACTCTCATTTTATCCACAGATACATCCAAAAATAAATCTATCACAGTACCGGACACACTATTTGACGTGCAGTCAAAAACACTACAGTATCAAGCTCTTAACAGCACAGATGGAGACAAACATAAACACCAGAGCAGCACCAAAGATGGAGATGAGAGACCCAAAATCAAGGATCTAGCAGATTACCAGAAGAAGCTGATAACCCACCTAAACTAATTTCATCAGCTGGGCTCTCAGGGGAGACTTTGAGCATAATCTAAATGTTGTTTTCGAGGCTTTTTCTTCGTGACAAGACTACAGCCTCTTACTTGTGTGTGCACACCATGGCTGTTAATAGTTCTGGACTATGGGTAAAGCAAATGCAAGTCTTATGATGACTCATTTAATGCATTAATTTCATGCCATACATAATCACAAGATGAGAAACCGTGGCACTTGAAACAATTTACGCAGACCATATCCAAACTGACAAGTATTTAGCTCCAAGGTGCAGACATTGCTCTTATGTTCACATTATTAAAGTGTAAAAAAATGTAGCTGCTAGAGGTGAATCCCTCCGATTTGTTTTGCTTCCCAGGAAAAGCCGCCTGCCAATTGGCCCTTTCTGTATGGGTGTCAGTGAAAAGCAAATGCAAGTCTTATGAGGATGATTCACATAATACGATGATTTCATAATGTCATTAGTCTATTATGTGATCACAAGATGAAACTCTCAGCTACATCACCAGTTCATATGGACCATTTCCACACATCGTGCTGTGTATGAATATGATATCTGTTAAAAGCCACATCAATAAGATGTGTTAATATGATCCACTCTGCAGTCACGGTCTATGCATTATCCGGACCCTCCTTTCTCTGTCGATACCACAGCTAGCTATGCTCCCCTGATAGTGTTTGCTATAAAAGAGCCTAGTAAGCTCATATCAATATTGGAAAAAAGGGGGGGAAAACATATACTGAAATGGAGTTGTTCAAATTTCACATTGACTTTTTTTCTGGATGTAGCCAGGGGAATGGTAGTGACTTAACTAGACCTCTCTAGAAGAAGTAGATCCAGTGTCAGTGCTTTTGGTCCATATGGCCAGTCTCCACATAATCAATGCAGTTTGACAATCAGAAGCAATTAGGCCAAGAATATTTGGAATAATGAGTATAGAATGTTTCTCCCAGGAGTTAATTCTTGATAGGGTGGAAAGAACTCTGAAGCAACCATGTTGACCATCTCAGGGCAGTAAAACCCCAATAATACCCAGACTAATTAAATATTAAGGCAGGTTTTGTAGTTTTAGAAAGTGAGGAGCCAGATGATATCCTCAACTTTTTCATATCAGCAGTGGTGAACATCAATTGGCTCACATAAAGGGTTTTTTGAAAACACCAATATTGAGCCTGTATCCCAGCAAACGGATGCATTGGTCTAATCCCAAGGTTGAGTCTTTTTATTGTGTTTAAAGCAAAAAAACACAAGAACAAGTTCAAGTGGTTCAAGAGGTCCATGAAATGTGGTGGAAAATAACTAAATTAGGTTAGGGTGAGGATAATTCACTCAATAACTGAAACCTTTTCACTCCTGATGAAAAAAAATGCTGAAGTGGCTATGATTGGTTGGCATCACATCACAACATCCTTTTGAACCTTTGACATTGGCAGAAGTAAGCTGCCTCATTACACTTTCAGATTAGAGCCTTGAATGTGAAATGAATCCTGACAAGAATCTGTTGTTTGCACTGCTGTTTCAGTGAAGGAGTCTGTGAGATTTGAATACACAAAGCTCATATAGAAAAGGTAAAAGATTAGTTTATATTGTAAAAAAAATGTATGCAGTTACCTGAAGTTACTCTTCTGCTGCTGCTGCTGTCTTTGTAGTTGCACCCGATAATTTCCTCTTCCATTTCCAAGTAGAATTTCTCAACTATACAGTTTTGAGGTACTTGTATTTCTATTCTATGCTATGTTATACTTTTACTGTGCCACACCAAATTTCCGGATTGTGCTTTTTACTCCACTACATTTACAGCCACTATAGCTTGTTACTCTGCAGGTTAAGATTTCTCCACATGGACCAGCTACACCAGTAAAATTCTGCTTACCTTACTGCATCACTAATAATAATCCAAAGTCTGAAAAGGGTCATTCTTCATATAACATTTTATTTATTCTGATACTAATCTTAATCTTCTTCTAACATATGACCCATTTTAGATAAAAAGAACCAACACGTCTTGTAAAGTAGTTAAAGTTGACACCACCTTCACCATCTAAAACATTGAAGTATAGCTTACAAATTAACACAGTAACAATACATTAATGTATCTATTACAGTATATAATATAATATACAAATCCCAAAAGGGGGGAACATTTTTTTTCTACATTTTTCTTTTATTGTGGTATTGATATTTTTACTTAAAGCCCCTACGAGGAACTTTGATTTAGTGTTGATTCTGGGGACCCCTGTGGACAAATGTGGTAATGTTTCCACTGCGTCATTTCATTGATTTCAAGGGGAATCTGACCCGGTGGCAGGCATTAAGATTTACTCTACAGAAACAGCAAGTCTTCTTCCTGATGGTCTTGTTTGTTTATGTAGGTCATATAGAGGCATCAGTATTAAACTGAGACTGTTTCATAACCAGTTAAATCTGTGTACTTCATTTGCCACTTATCCCTGCAGTTCACATTACATGTGGTAAACATTTTGTAGTTACACTCCTTCCATCCATTTCTGAGGTCAGTGCCTGTCCTTGCCCTCCTGAAGAGGTGTTACGGTTCAACCTTAGGAGGATGTATGATGAGGTATTAAATCAGATAGTGGATCCTAGCAGGATGTGGCTTTGATAGATAGCTAATGGTGTCAATACTTGATGGTGATCTCCAATTGAAACCTGCTGGTTGTGTTTTACAGTCATACATGCTCTCTCTATCCATGTGTAGTCTATAGAGCCCACTGTGGTTATTGGACTGTACAGAGAAGGGTGTATGTGTGTGTATGTAAGTGAGTGTGTGTGTGCGAACTGGAGAGCCCCTGAGTGCTCTTTGTGCTAATAAAACAGCAGCTCTATGGGACACTGGACACCCTGGATCAAACTCCATCACATTACTGAAATATTACACTTCCCCGAGCCAAAGGCCTTCACCCAGTTGATGCGTCTGCATGTCAAAGGTGTGTGTGAGTGGGTACATTAATGTGTGTGCGTCTACATATACACATGTAGGTGTGTGATAATGCACGCATGCAGCCCTGAATAGTCCTCAGTGTGTTTACCCACGGTGTTGTCAGTGGCTTGACAGTCCCTTCACAATACACTGTCTGTGTCTGCTCTCTAAGTGCTGGCGTTCTCATCGATCCCCATCCTGTAGGGAGGATATTGGAATATGTGAAGGCTTGATGTCTCTTTGCCACACTGCCACAAAACACATCCAGACACTACTGAATGAAAAAGTTCATTAGCTGTCACGGTAAAGGACATAATTAAGACCATTTTCTTGTGAATTTTGATTATTTGCCTTTTTCTACAGAATTTGGTTGTCTCTTAATTAACCCTTACTGTATGGGACTTGTGAAGATGGCTAATACCAAGCTGTTGAGTTTGAGTGCCATGAGTTCTCACTATTTGTGAACATGGACTGATATTTATAACTGGTGCACTTAATGCATACTGGTGATTTCGCACATAGGTCCAAGATTTCCACAATAATTGAGATTTTAAACTGAATGCATCCGTTTGCAACTAATGAACACGCCTGTGAGCGCAGTTGAGTTAAAACTCGAAAGCGTACTACGCAAGGAAACAATAACAGGTGAAATCTACGTTTCACTTTCATTTTCCAGTTGACCTATTACATCACCACTCCGCTGAAAGCAAGAGTGTTATTTAAATAAAAAAAAAAAAAAAAAAAAAAAAAAAAAAAAAAAAAAAAAAAAAAAAAAAAAAAAAAAATTTTCCAAAAAAAAGGGGGGGGTGGGGGTGAGGGAAAAAAGGAAATTAATAAAAAAAAAAAAGGTAGGTTGGTGGTTTTTTTTTTTTTTCTTCCTCCCCCCCGTCTGTAAAAAAATTTTTTTTGAGGAAAGTAAAAAACCAAAAATTTTTCCCGTGTGGGGTTTTTGGGGTGTGAATGGGTTTTTTTTTTTTGGTGGATTTTTCCATCGCTGTGTGAATGTGTGTGAAAGGATGAATGTGCCATGTAGTGTAAAAGCGCTTTGAGTGGTCAGAAGACTAGAAAGGCGCTATACAAGTATAAAGTTGGTGATGGTAAATGGACCTGCATTTACCATTTACTATTACCAAAGTCGAACCTCTTTTTTTTTTTTTATAAATGAACATGACAAAATTTTGTGAACTGTGACTGTGAACTTAGTTCAAATTCAAAATTGTGAGCTTGAACGTGAACTAGTTCATGTTAATCTGTGTGAACTGAACTTTGAGCTAGACCTTGTTTTGTGTGAACTTGCACAACGCTGCGTTTGGCTTTATGAATAATATAAATAGATTTGTCTGCCCTTTTGAGTACACAACACACATTTTTAGGCATGTCTACCTGGAGTTTTATGCACCGCACGTCTGGTTCTGGATCAGCACCATACCTGTACCTTGGTACATGATTCAGCATTCCACCAAATGTCATTAACATCTGGTAGCAAGTCTTTAGGATCTTTTCTTCTTATTATTATTATTATTCTTATTAGTCTCCATCTTTGATGCTTATTATCACAGTGGTCCAAGTTTTAAGAAATGTAACTATACCAAATTATTCATAATGTTGACCTAGTGGGCTATTGAGTGCACTAATGAAAGTGTGCAGAGGCCACTTTAAAACACTGGCTTCTGAATATGACATGTATTATATGGAGAAGCTGACCAGCACTTACATTACACACTTTACTATTGTTACTGTTGCTATAAAGGACGGTGTCCTAAAGGCCTTTACATTACTATTTTTCAATTCATTTATCTGTTTTATTTAGTAGTATCAACCAATAAAACAAGCTATAACATACTTACCATCACCTTCGAAATGTGTTCACTGCCACTCTTCAAGACCCATAGTGGTCCAAAAAGTAGAAAAAGTATATATCATTTATTTCTGTGGTCACAGTGGAATAACCAGTGTCACAAGGTCAACACATTTGTTCACGTACCCTGACCAGAGACACTCATAATGAAATAGTTAGTATAACTATGTGTGGGTCTGAATGTATTTGTGTATCAGAGAGGAGGGAGTGAGGGTTTATGGGAAGCGCAGAGATTTAAAGCTCCTCTCCCAGCGCCTCCTCTCAGGGTCAGGACCTCAACGCTTTGATCTCTCATTAGGGGGCAACCAAAACACATAAGCCACATCAACCAACATGGAGAGAGAGCATGGCATCCTTAAAGCTTGAATAGACTGATGTAATGAATCAGCATCAAGATAGAGGGGGGTGGAAGGTGAAAAAACAATGACTGTGGTCCAGAGAGATAAAGAAAATAGGAAGGAATAGTAGAATAAAGCAAAAAAAAAAAAAAACAGAAACAGCAAATCTGCTGATAAATGATACTACTGGATATCAGCATGTACTGTATGTCTGATATGGTGTATATGATCGACTTTCACTAGTTGCTGAATTATTGTCTTTCTGGAGCCTGTACCAGAAGCAACAATTAAAAAAAATGCTAGGAAATCAATAACAGCTGTAAAATCACTTTCATTTTGATGCATTCAAATGATCAGATATTAATACATCAAAAAAATATTAGCTATTAAAAGTCAGCCTATTTTTGTCAAGCCGCATGCATAGTGCAAAAAAACAGCAGCAGGGAGCCAAATACAAAGATTATCACTCCTTACCAGAGGGCGAGGACAGTGAGCTGTTGTTGTGAATAAATAATGATCCAGATTTGTGTCTCAATCCCAACCAGCACAGATTAGGTCAGAGCCTGCCCCGCCATCACGACACACAGGACACAACCAAATTACACCAAATTACACTTATCCTGTGACAGGTTCTTAACATAAGATGGGATAAGATGAAACTTTAATGAATCTCACAGGGAAATCACCCGTTGGTTAAAAAATAGGATTTAAAACACTAGAATAATAACTAGAATCGTGCAAATTAAATTTTCAGACAAAGCAACATCTGTTAACAGTGTGCAAATGAGACTATGGGTAATATCCTAAAAACAAAATTTGTGAATTGGTAGCTACCTTGTTCATCTGATCTGCAGCTATGCCTCTAAGGTCATGCTAATGCTCCTATTAATGCCATTCATTCCAGCACTGCAAGCAGACATTAGTGGCATTATTTAAGCCAAGATTCTATGTAGAAATATAGCTGTATCGTCAGCATAAACATACAGTTGCTAATGTTTAAATGGTACATGGTGAATGCAGGTCATGCACATTAAACAATAATAACACTAATGGAGAAATGCAGCACTGTACACCAGTCATAGACCATGAGTCATCATAGACAATAGGCATTACCTAAATTGGTGTTGTATTTCACTTCAAGGTTTGTAGATTGATCATTTAACACATTTGAGTCTTCTTTGGCCATCTTTCGTAACATAGTTTGAGTCAACATAACACAAAAATGTAAATTAACTTCACTCAATTTTACCATGCTCAACCCCAAGAAACATTTTCCGAAAAAATTGGTTTTCTCTGTATATAAAAAACAAGGAAAGTTACTGTACATGTAGTGAACAGCATCAGCAATATCAAGTCCCTACGGACTGAACTACTGCTGCCCGGGGATTCCTGAGACTAGATTTTATCAAATACAGATCTGTTGCCTGATCTATATCAATTTGGGGGTCATTGACATTAAAAAGTTTGAGAACCACCCATCTAGGCAACTAGAGCAAAGGTGAAGGTCATGGAAAGACAGTTAAATTAAACCAGCCTTGAATGTTGGCAGCAAAGGGGATGCAAACGGAGGTCTTTGGTGTCAGTCAGAGGTGATGTCTTACACACAAACAGCTTGGTAAGCAACAGCCAGTATACAGCATATATGTTCAAATAGGCCTATGCTACACCTCAAGTTACAATCCAAGACTGGCAGGAAGAGTGATTTTCTGCCAGTTAAAGTTTATTAGAACTAAAGCTACAGTTTGTTTGAAGACAAATGAACACTGTACACAAAATCAAATGAATACAAGACCTTTTATTGTTTGACTTAACTGCATTCACAGGCATGCCCACTGTGTAGCGAGTGCTCCTACCCAAATTCAAAAGTCAAAAATCCAAACCCAGAAGGTCTGATTGATTATGCGGTGAAAAATGAAACTCGTGAGTGTTTCTGCATCAACATTCAGGGACATTTTGGATTCCCGGCGGCGCCAGGGGAGGTTATGCGGGTTAAGAATCTTAGCGGGCCAGCTAAAGCCTTTTGGAGCTGGTCCTTATTAATCTCTCCCACACCCCCACCAAGACATTAGCACCAGGTTTAGGCCGATTTACCTCGCCTGATAACGCCCCCGCCAGATCTGTCAAATCACACACACAAACGCATACACAAACACACACACAGAAAACCTTTTTTTTCATCTACAGAGACAAGAGCAGAGATCCAGATCTATCTATCTTTTCTCTTCTCCTTCAGTTTTTCCCTTTTTTACTTCCTGTACACCTCAGTTAAAATCGGATTATTGAAAGTTGACTGTTTTCCTTCCTTCCTTTCTTCTTTCCTTCTTTATGTTCTCATTTTTCTTTCTGTCAACAAGTCACTCCTCCCTCCGTCTTTGCTTCCCTTTACTGTAAGAATGTATATTCCTTCCAGTCTTCCTTTTTTCTTTCATGCCTCCTTTCTTTAATTATTCCCTTTTTGGATCAAACCAGCTTTCAAACGAACACTTTCTTTGATTTCTTTCTTTCTATAAAACTTCCTTTCATTCTTTCTTCTCTTTCTCTTCCTGCTATATTTCATATCCTGGTTCCCTTTTTCATTTCTATGACTACTCCTTGCCAGACCCTTCACTAATTTCCCACTGTCAGTTTTATTTCTTTGAATCTTCCTTGGATTCCTATCACTTATCTTACAGCAATAGGATGACAAAAGAAAGAGGAGTGCTCTGTTTTACATGCTTAGGTCACAACTTATGTATAAGTCACTCTTTAACCTGTCACACACACACACAATCAACACAACTACAAACAACTACCTGCCTCATCAGTCGTCTGATTCTGACACCCCCTATTTGTCATACACACTTTTACACTCGTACCTTGGATGAGCCCTGCAGCACATTGAGCTGCTGAGATAGTCTGAGAGAGAAAGAGAGAGAGAGATTTTGGACTCTCTTTCACACCTCCGCCCGCCCGCCCCACCTCCCTCCCATCCAGTGACACCCTGTGTGTTGGAGGGTGAGTTAAGACCCCCTGGCTATCCTAGATTATCCTCCATATAAGAGCCTTAACCCTGGCCACCACCACAGGACTACTGTCTGCATCCACATCAACACACATACACACACTCGCACACACTCATACAAAATGCAATCATAATCGACCCTCAGAGGAAAGGGGCAGGGCAACAAGCGAGCAGCTCAGTGATAAGAAACAGAAAATATAGGTGCATACTTGTGGTAGTCAAACTGTGGCGTAAAACATGGAGAAAGTATGCTGTAAATGAGTGATTGGAGCAATTTTGGGGGTGTTCATAAGTTAGAGTGTAGCATGGTAGCCCATGTTTATATCTCATCACATGAGATAATACAGAGTTTCTCCTACTGGCCTTTTTTCTAATCATAAATGTGGAGGGAGAGCAATAAATAGAGAGCCAGAGTGAAAGTGGAATTTCCAGGCTCTGTTAAAGAGGTAAGAAAACCTAATTTAATATCCCACTGACAGTTTTAACAATGCTGATAACCAAAAGTACAGCTTTGGAAGACAGCCTTTCTCAACAGCAGTGTGGCTCTCTTCACATGTTTAAATAAGGGCAGTATTTAAAAAAAAAAATCATCTAATACTGTATTTGCTTTTTAATGCAGCCATATAACATACAAAATAATTTCCAGGATTAAAATGCCACTGAAATAAAATGAAATAAAAAACTCCTGAATTAATGTATATGGCAGTGGTTCCAGACCTTTTTCCTTTAGAGGCCCCTTTTCTATTATTTAGTAAACTGACAACCCCTGACTCAGTGACATATTTTATGGATATTTCATATTATATTCAAAACTGTACAACTCAGACAAAACAGTGAACTTTTTAATAGTCTGTATTAGGTATTTTTTTTAATCATTTTTAACATTCAGAAACTGACGCCTGGACATTTTTCTATTAGACAATTATTAGGAAAATCTATATTAATGAGCTGTTACTGGTGTACATTGTGCGCAGAGAAACAAAAATAAAACCAGAAAGAGTGTTGTCGTCTTTTGAAGAGATATTTTATTCATACCTTGGTGAAAAAGAAGACGCAAAGACCAAACGAATCTCAGATATTAATTCCCATCAGTGCTAAAGACCATCTGACAGTATGTCTCAGGTAAAATTATGTTGGTTTTTTTAAACAAAACAAATCTCGATTGGATTTCCCAGGGAAGACAATCAAGACAGGTGCCTGTCAGCTATAGTGGCTGCCTCTGTAGGCGTTTGCCATTTAGCTATGATGATGTTAATCCAAGAATGACCATTAATGTGTTGTACTTTGGGGTTTGCAGTTGTAACAGTGAACAGAAGATTCATGATTGCTCATGCTATGTCTGCAGTGTAAAAGAAATCTGATCAGCTGATCCTGACCCTGTTCTAGTGTTTACAGTGTAGGAAAGCCAATCTCTAAAAGTCTATTGCTGCCAGCTTATTAGCAGAGGACCTGCTTTATTGTGACAACACCCAAAACAGACAGTTTACTAGAAGCAACAAAGCAAGTATCAGGAATTTAACAGTGAAAATTATAATGATTTTTTATAGTGAAAACTCTTGTACATACTGTAATTACCACAAGGTAATCGTTTAAAATGACCCTAATTTATGGCCTGAAGGTGACCTTACCACCCCTACCCTGACTTTGTTCTTACTCCAGATTACCTGCACAGCTATAATTTGGCTGCTCTTAACCAATGTATTTGTATCCAGTAATCATCTCAATTTGGGGCTTATTTTTTTCATTTCTTGTTAATTAGTGTTTTAATTGAATGTTTCTACTTTCGTTAATATTTCTTTTGTGTGCATTTGTAAGTACAGTCATTTATTTTCATTCACAATATGTGTTACCTACAGTTTACTTATTTTGTGTGTTCTGACTTTCTCCACTGTAAAAACCTTTAAATGTTGTCACATACGGCTGTCAGGATAATTTCTTTATCGACTTGTCGAGGTCAGCAAAAATGATCGAAGTCATGTCCACATGTCGTACAATATTGCCTGTTAAATGTTAAACCAACATTTATCCAACAATTCCAGGATAAACAGCAGGGTTTTCCCTACATTATAAGACATGCCCCAGTGCGTAGCCATTTTTGTCAGTGCCAGATGAACACAAAACAACCTCAGCTGAGACACGTTTTGCTGTCATTTCTGGTTGTGCTGCTAATGGCCTCTCATTGTCTGCTGTCTGTGTTTGACTATGGACGGGGCTCAGGCAGTTTAAAAGTTTGTTGCTGGTTGAAAGGGTGTACTTGCATTATTATGCTATTATATTATCATTACGTCAGTGGCATAAAATGGTCTTAAAATGACAAGTACATGCAATTATTATTATTATCGTTTAAGAAAAGTTAGATTGTTACAGGCAAATCATCATAGCATAGTTTCTTTTATAAAATACTTACTATAAGGTTTTACTGTATAATCATTCAACATATTTATAATATAAGTGGGTGATATTCATAGGAGCAGATGTTTTTTTTCTGTGGCCTTCTTAATATGTTCTTCTTAATACTTAATAATGCTCTGTCATATTTTACTTTTAAAAAGCAATATAATTTTTACTTCAAAATGTAGGACTGAAACTACTTGCCATAGGTCGTAGTGTTATGATGAAGATGTAGGCTCGACAATATGGGGCTTTTGGTGTGTTCACAACTTCCGACTGATAATCTGCTGCCAGCGAGGGAAGTGTACAACTTCATTTAGGAAAACATCTTGTTCCGTCCAGAGTGTCGCTGGGGAGGGTGTTGATTGATTCAAGCTCTCTCTCACACGGGGTGTGGATTTATTCTGTGTGTGTGTGTGTGTGTGTGTGTGTGTGTGTGTGTGTGTGTGTGTGTGTGTGTGTGTGTGTGTGTGTGTGTGTGTGTGTGTGTGTGTGTGTGTGTGTGTGTGTTTGGGTGGAGAAGGCAGAGATTAAAGGGGCGGGGTAGCCACAGTGTTTTGGCCAGAGCTCTATAGAGGCCGGCCCTATAAAGCACTGCTGCCGTGAAATGCATTTTATTGTTGCTTAATCCTCTCTCTGTGGCAGAGCCCCATTTCACACCGGATTCAGGGGGCCCGTGTGTGTGTGTGTGTGTGTGTGTGTGTGTGTGTGTGTGTGTGTGTGTGTGTGTGTGTGTGTGTGTGTGTGTGTGTGTGTGTGTGTGTGTGTGTGTCCATGAGTTTGCGTGCTCACACTCCCCGGGGGCCGTGGCTAATTGGACAAATTTGCACAGCAGGGGTGGAGGCACATGCACGGCAGGAGATTTGATTTATGGGCACTGGGAATGGAGACACACACATACATACACAAAGATGGCACACGTATATATAAATATATACTCAGTACATATCTTCTACATTTGTTATGAAATAATATTATATAAAAGAATTTTACCTTAAAAACATTCTCAGCCACACTTATGCTTACATATAATAATCTTATATCCTACAACACTATTTGAATGTAATTATTATATTATATTATATTATATTAGTGTCCAAAACATGCTGGAGTGAGTTTTATTGATGTTCACCCCACTACCACTGCACACACCTAAGGCCCCACTTTACTGACATAAATATTTAAAGGATGCCCACCCGTCTTTAATAGAATCAGAGTCGGACAGTTTTCATCTTCTTGCTCAAGATCATTTTATCAACCCTAGTCCATGTGTCAACACATCAATGCAAGGAGCTTCCCTTTTAATAATTGGTTAGGTTCAGGTACAAAACCATCTTGTTTTCACATTAATCTGCTGAAAGTGTTTCTCTGTGCTCATTGAAAATCAGATTTTAAGGGGTGTAGAAAATTGAAGCCACAAAGAATCACACTTGGAGAATAACAGATTACATGTAACTGAATTATGTAATCAGGATATGAAAAAAGATAACTAATCCATAAAAAATAGTAATCAGATTACAATTAAATTTAGTTAAAAAAAAAACAATGCAGATAATTTATCAGGGTTACAATTTTAAAATACATTAGTTTTCTTTACAAATACACAAAGGGCACTCTTTTTCCATTTCCATTTTCTTTTCATTGTTCTGTTTTATAGAATACACTTGAATCAATACTTCTTGTTGACATTTCTTTTCTCTTGTTTTTAGGTACATATTTGGTGTTGAGGTAATCCTAAAGTAATGGAAAGTAATGAAGTTACATTACTTTAATTTTGTGATTAGGTCACTGACTAGATTTTTTAACAGGTAATTAGTAATTGTTGAAAATTACTGACTATTATTATTATTTGTATTTGTCATACCTGGGGATCTTTGCCATTCTGGTTACAATGATAACCACTTGGTTACAGTTAGGGAATGGCCGCAGTCATGGTTAAAAGATACAACATAAACAGTTGGTAAGAAATGGGAAAGGAACAGCGGTTTCCGTGTTCAAGTCATTCAAGATGTTTCTGGGCATTTTCTGAAATAAAAGTGGATTATAATAAAGGGAATAATACCATTCTGAAAACAATGTGATTTTTCCTGGTTCTTTTAGGTGAAAAAAAAGTCCAATTTGAAGATAACATGGTGACAGTTTCCATTATTTAAATAGCTAGTTAGTGGGCTAGCTCTAACTAGCTTACTTGCCAGCTGACTAGCTAGCTAATGATTGATGTAGATATATATATATATATATATATATATATATATATATATATATATATATATATATATATATGTGACTTTTATCTTTTGAACATCTTCAAAATGTTCAACTGTTATTGGAGGAGGGAGCTAAAAGGGGCGGGACTCTCAATAGGAACCATTTTATTCGTGCAGCTGTACCAATAGTTACGAACACACGAGACAAGTTGTCTAACATCCTCACCCATCATTCCCACCTAAACACACTCATATCACGATACACACTCAGCCCAGTGACCCCCCAGTGCAGTGAACTGGTTGGCGGAGTGTATTCCTGTGTTTTGGACTGGTGTGAGCTGCCTTGTTGACTGGTTTTACTCTGCTCTCTCATTACGCTGCTTTGATGCTTCCACTGACACTTCGGTCAGAGTTTCCAACACCACAGCCATGTTGTTTAAGGACAGAGCTCCGTGCATGCATCTGTGTGTGTGTGTTACACTGAATGTGTGTGTGTGTGTGCCATAGTAGGTCGGGACGGTGAACCAAACAACGTAGCGGCCACACTAGCATCTGGGCCCCAGCCTGTAGAGTCATGGTGTCAGGGCGGTAAACACACACATACACACACTACAGAAAATCAGTGTCGCATTTAGCTTGGCTGTCTCCCAGTCCTTCCCTGTCATTTACTGTATTAGCTGTGGTCTTGGTGCTGAAATGGCCCATTATGTGGGCTGTGTGAGTGTGTATGTATGTGTGTGCGAGAATGCTTATGCGTGTGTCTGTTTGTATGTATGAATGCAACTGATTATGCTGTATATGTGTGTTAGCGTGTGTGTGTCTGCGGGAGTGAGTCAGAGAATCGTGTGCAAGAGTGTGTGTATGTCTAAGTGTGTGTTTGTGTGTGTGTGAGACGCTGTTGTTGTTTGCCGCCCCACACCACCACAGTGCTGGAACGGCACTGGCCACACACCCTTTGATGTGTGTGTATGTGTGTGTGTGTGCGAGTGTGCGTGTGCGTGAGCGTGTCTTGATGTTGGGGCCACAGTAGATGACAAGACGTCCTGCTCTTTCTCAGCAGGATCCTTCCTGCAGCTGCCTGCACACACACACACACACACACACACACACACACACACACACACACACACACACACACACAGGGTCCATCTGTACATGGTTACCTCACACTGCTGGCCTTTTTCATCTTCTCTTGTCTCTCCATTCTCTCCGTCGGTCCAGCACTTTCTGTCAGGAAGTGACGTCGCTCCTTATGATTTCTTTGTCTCAACCTCACACTACTAGTGGCATTGAAGTGGCTTTTAAATGCAACTTAAAATTAGGCAAAATACTGTAAACCAAAGATCCCTCCCTAGGGGACATTTTGTACTAATTTTCAGTATATTAAATATGATTCCTTCATATTAAACCATTACAATGCCATAAAATATTCCAAGTATCAACTGTTTTCCCCACAAATTGTGTTCTCGTCAGGGTGGAAAAGCCCTCTGAACACATTCAGACCACCATGGGACGCAGAAACCCATGAAACCCAGACTAGTGACTAATGAGTGCATTGAAACCCAGACTAAATGAAATCTGTCTGCATACGCAGCTCTTTGAGGCAGGGTGACCCCGCAGCACCTACAGTGTTCAGTAGGAGGGAGCTAAACGGAAGCACATGTGCTTTTTTTGTTCATTCATACTACAGTACAACAACATTTTGCATGTGTTATCCAGACAACAAACATACTTAAAACTGCAAAATGAGTGGATTTCCCATCCATCCATTTATCTATCCATGACTCTGTGCTGTGATTTCTTGTGTCTAATGGGTGTGGTCAGTGCTAAGCTGGTTGTAGCCATCATGGTAAGGCTGGTTCCGTAAAAGTCCCTAGTATTGGGTTCTATTCTGCCAGATTCTGATTTATTTCTCGATCCCCTTCTTTTGTTGTTGTGAATTTGGCCTTGTCCCAGTTTAGGTGCTTGGCCTGTGAGATGTGCTTGGGGTCCTGTGCTTACAGATGATATAACACATTAACACATTAACACAATATATAGGGCTCTACTGCCCTATTTGTACATGCTGCCTGATCAGTACTGTGCTACTACTCACAGAAATGCAAAGAAAGTGAGATGGCTCACTCTTTACCTACTCCCATCATCAGCTCTAGAAAAAACAGTGCCTTTATTTAATTGTTTTTTTATTTTACAATTTTGATGAGGTATATGATATATGAATATATGGTGACTTACATTTACATCACATCTGTAAGCATATATGTGTTAGACATTCATAGCCTATACACTACAGCAACAAGCTCAATTTTTAGATAACTTAGTTAACATTAGCAAAAGTGGTGGAAAGCTTTGTTTATCTAATATATTAATTATACCTTATTAATTCTTGTATAGGGATTTTCGTATTACAAATACATAAGCATATCTACTGTGGCGTGCCTTATCTACTGTGGCTGTGTCAGATGAGTGTGGTCAGTAGTGAGTCGTAGGGTAGCTGTCAAGGTGAGAGGTAAGGATTTTTTACATAGAAACCTTCTTTTCCTTTTCCTTCTCATCACTGTCGAGAGATGCACATGCACAGTACCGATCAGGCAGGAGTACTGCCTCGCAAACACACGGCATCCATACACTGCCTGATGAACAGCCAATCATGTGTTTATATGTTACCTGCATCTGTAAACACAGGACCGAGGCAGATCTAGCAGGCCAATTACTTGTACTACTTATCTTATTTCTGTCACAGGTGTGGAAACTGAGTTGTGAATCACAAGGATTTGCAGAGCAGGAGCTGTTCAGAAGATTTATTGTAAAGACTGGTGAAACATAAACTTAAATAAATAGTCAAATAAATAGTCAAATAAATCCAATAGACAGTCCAAAAAAATTGAGGAAAAAAAAAAGGGGGAAAAAAAAAAAAAAAAAAAAAAAATAAAAAAAAAAAAAAAAAGAAAAGAAAGAAGAAGAAAAAAAAAAAAAAAAAAGGGGGGGGGGGAAAAAAAAAAAAAAGGGGGAAAAAAAATGAGGGGGGGGAAACAATCAAAACGGGGAAAAAAGGGAAGTAGTAAAAAAAAAAAAAAAAAAAAAAAAAATAAAAAAAAAAAAAGAAAATAACTAAAGAAAAGCCCAAACCATGTGAATTTCAGTAGGAGTAATCTATTATCATCCATCTACATATAATCTTTTTTTTTTTTTTTTTTTTTTTTTTTTTTTTTTTTTATCTATCTATCTATCTATCTATCTATCTATCTATCTGTGTGAAACATATACCCATACATAATGACCCACATACAGGTGTCAATATGGTGACATTAATGACCTTAGATTTGTTCATTACATTTTAGTGGTCTTTTTTGTTCAACCAAGCCAAGTCTCTGCTTTAAAACCCCTAATTATTCAAGGATTAACATTATTTGTATAATGTAGAAGCTGTCTTCAATTCTAACAATAAACAATCTTGATATCTGAAATATCTCATTAAATATCTCATTAGAATCAAGCACTTACTATAGTTAAACACTATTTAAACTGTATTATCAGTTCTACCATGTTTGATTAGTTAAAGTGTACTGTTGACCTCATGTCACAGGTGGACAACACTGACCAGACCAGATCTGCATTTTGTTTAAAAAAATAATAATAATTTTAGACCTGGTATGAATTGAGGTTACAAACAACACACACACACACACACACACACACACACACACACACACACACACACACACACACACACACACACACACACACACACATCACAGTAAGTTTTCACTCTATTTAGTGTCTATGAAGGGAAGTAAATATCATGAATGTGCAGCAAACTGCTGGTGTTTGCCAGCACAGCTTCACAGCTCTGTCACAGCCACTGACTTTCACTCTGATGCTGCCAGTGATAGCACTGGTGTGTCACTGTTTGTGTGTGTGTGTGTGTGTGTAGTGTATGTGTGTGTGTGCGCGCTTCAGTCTCAGGAGAGGCACAGCTCGTTGGTTTTCTCAATGGAGGCTGTCTCCTGCACTTGGCCAGCTTGTGTGTGCGTGTGCATGTGTGAGTGCACACATCAGTGAGTGTGAGTGTTGAGTGTGTGTGAGTGTGTGTGTGTGTATACACACTGTGAAAACAACCTGTTGGTGGGTTGCATTATATCTTGGCTTTCAAGTATATGCAGTTTCCTATCAGCTCAATCTATCTAGTTTCCTTTTCCAGATCACCACACATGCACATGAACAAACATACTTACTTGTGTGTGTGTGTGTGTGTGTGTATGTATGTGTGTGGGAGTGTGTATGTATGTGTGTGCCTGCTGCCCCTCCAGGATTTATTGTTGTTCACCACTGTGGCCCAAAGTAAATGGATGACGTATAAGTCTTGTTTTCTCTCCCTCTATTGTCTGAGGATCATCTGGAAGTGTTTTAGACACCGATGGCTCCTCAGTGCAGGACGCTCTGAATCATTCAGAGACTCCCCATAACAATATTTCCATTGTTTATTTGTTTTCTCTGTATTTTCCCCCCGTCTGGTTAGAGGAAAAAAGAAGGAAATCCAGAGAAGCAGAGGATAAGTTTGCACAAGAATTAAATTGCTGGAGATAGCGCTTTAAATTTCCTCTGGTCAGTGGAATATCATGAATTGAGCTTGAAGATTTGTGAATTTATTAGCTCTAAATTCGACATTTCTTGTTTTTACTTACTTTGGTAGTTTTTTTGTGCGTTATGAACAGTTCAGTTGGTTTCTCCACACATTTCTCTTGTCATACTGACAAGTTTTCTGTGCTGTGGTCATTGCCAGAGGCCCTCATTTTTTAGGAATTGTGGTGGTTGGTGTCCTCTTGCAGCTGGAAACATTTTTGGATGTGTGGGGAAAGTGAGAATCAGTTTGAATTAATTTGCTTCTTTTTTGTATGTATTTTGAGGAAAAAATAATCCATAAAAATGGAAAGTGATGAGTTTCAATCAGTTCCGAAAGGGAAAGTCAGGCATCTCATGCAAGTTTTTTATCCACAAAGAACAAACTGCATGTACACTGATAACACATACATAATCTTGTCTGTGTTGGTGTGTGTGTGTGTGTGTGTGTGTGTGTGTGTGTGTGTGTGTGTGTGTGTGTGTGTGTGTGTGTGTGTGTGTGTGTGTGTGTGTGTGTGTGTGTGTGTGTGTGTGTGTGTTTGTTTGTTATTTTGTTATTTTGGAGAAATTACGCCATCCTGTATTATTTTGTCTATTTTAGCAAGAGATCATGCACAATGTAGTGCAGCATGTGTGTGAGTGTGTGTGCGTGTGTGTCAGCGCCAGGTTGTAGGACATCCTGCATGTGTGTGGGTTCACATGAGTTTGTCTGTGTTCCCGCTGTGTGTGCACATTAAGTGTAGGTGGGTATTGTATTGTATATGAATCTAGCCATTATTCTGTGAGTGTGTGTCCGTGCGTGCATGTGACTGCTCATCCCACTGTGTGTATGACCGTGTGTGTGTGTGTGTGTGTTTGTGTTGGCTGTGGCCAGCGGAGATCGATGGTCTGTAAAGTGGATTCCTTATTGGCCTGTTTGCTTTGGCAGCTCTTGAAAGAAGCCCACTGATTACACTCCCAGATGTGTCACACACACACACACACACACACACACACACACACACACACACACATATGCACACACACCACTGTTCACTGATGCTTGCTTTCATGTCTGTCTGTGTGTATGTTGAGGAAGAGGAGGGGGAACATACATACTTACCATCCTTTAACCTTTTGTGCTTTGGCAGGTTACGTCTTCACAAGGACACACTCTCTCTCTCTCTCTCTCTCTCTCTCTCTCTCTCTCTCTCTCTCTCTCAAACACATAAAAGGTTTGATATATCTTACTGGTAAATATTGTGACACTGTTTGGTTCATCTCAGGTTTTTTGGTGTTTTTCTGTGTGACAATCTGAAAGTCTAAAAGTCTCTCTCCCTATATCTCCCTCTCCAGTCCGTTTGATTGAAGAGTGCATCATTGGCAGGATAAATGGTTACTACAGAGGTCTAGAAATTCTGGAGATGAAAACTGAGATGAAAACAAACCGTTTCTGGATCCTAATGAATTGCACAAACTGTTTGGAAAAGCCTGGGAAATAGTGTAGCTTTAGGTTTTAGCGTGATGTCAAGGCTGTTCTAACACATTAAATCGATCTCACAAAAAGCCACTGTTACTTTTTCAAAGATAAAATTGTTTTTCAGTCTTTGTCATGGGTTTTACAGTACAGTAAAGTAAGCAGAGCCATTACCAACAGTTATCAAATCCTAAATCTATTCCCTCAGCCTAAGATAAACCCAAAAAGCTTCATACGTGTCATACGTTTTTTTTTTTTTTTTAACTTTTATTAAGTACTTAACTCAGCTTGAAGTAATTGACCTTAAGCTTAAACCCCAAATATCACAAAAAAAAAAAGATTTCACTGCATTAAAGGAAGCAAAACCAATACCCAAATCTCAGCCTATTCTTAACCAGAATAATTTAGCCTAGTCTTTAGCAAAGCAACTGATACCTGTGACTATTATTACTTCTTATAACTTAAGTCACTGAAACGTTAAATTTGTTGAAATGTTACTAAAAAAAATGGTCACTTTTTGTAGTGTATGTCATCAAGTTTGTCATAGTATATAGTATATGTCATAAATAGTAAATAGGTATAAAATGATACTGAACCCAATGGTAATTTTTGGCATTTGGGTTAAAGCCTTTAAATTTTTGGTCTGTCTTTGGAAGAAATATCCTTCGCAGAAAGATTGTGTTTGTGACATTTAATGTGTCATTTTGTTTTCCCCTTACATTATGCTCCTTTCATTTCATTTCTTTATGTCGTAGGGTGGGGGTGTATAGAGGTGACAGAGTGACTGTGACAGGATCTATGTGGCTAATGTTGTTAGCATGGAGTCCCTACCTCCCACCAGCCTGTCATGTCAATATCAATGTAAAGCTGCCCGACCGCTATGGAAGATGGCAAGATAGACAGGGAGTAAAAGGCTTTGGTGTGTGTGTGTGTTTAGGAGAGTGAGGGTGTGTATTTAGTGACTTCTAAGTGAGTTCAGTGTGTACGTTGCGTGTGTGTGCCTGTGTGGCCCAATAAAAGCCTCACTCCTGACATTTTTACTGCAGGTAAGTGGAGGGTGAATTTATGGTGCTTGTTTAGAGGCCTGAGGAGGCTTGGCTGGCCACGAGCTGGTCACACACATATGCACACTTATTCACACACACTTTTTTTTTTTTCTAAAGTTGACTTTTCCAGCTCTAGTCAGATTCATATTCATGCAGTCTGACAAGTTCTTACACAGAGCTGAGACCACACTCTCCTAGCACTGGACTCCCTCCATTTCTGCTCCTCAGTGCCCAAACTGGCCCAAGGATTCACGACTTGTAAAGTATACGATGACACTTTACGTCAAAAGGTTCTCAGACATACAACAAGACGATGGACTTTGTGGCGACAAAACACCAAAAGGACAGTGTTCAAGAGTCTTGGACCTTGGTGCTATCTAGCAACCAGCATGCGTTTCCACCAGTTTCAGCAGAAGCATTGTAAGTAAGGATGCGTCATCAACACAAGGCACAATATAGACACCTGGTTTCCAAGTAAAAGTTGATATTGTTTGGTTCTAGTTGGGAACTAACTTTTCGGGTTCCAAAGCAATTTATTTTAGCTTGAAGGGCTCTGAATAACTCAAAACTAGGTGCATGAACTGTAATGGAACCGGATCCCTGTTTGTGAGAGAGAGAACAAACAGAAGAGGAGTGAGGCCTGGCCTGCTATGGACAGAGCAGACAAATGGCTTTAGAGAGGCAAAAACAAGGAGATGAGAGGAAAGAGGACAGGAGGCCATTCCCAGGTGGCTGCTTGGCTTCCAATACAATTCTCCCCAAACTTGATGAGGAAATGAAATGGGCTCCCCCTCCCCTCCATCCAATACGATTAATTCCCTGTAAGATGCTTGCTTTTAGACCCAAGAGAGAGACACACAATAATGGAGGATTTATTCGCTTAGAATGAAGAGGCTAGTGGAGTAGGGTTGGCTGTTTCATAATGCTTTTCTCTCCACCTCAGCTGGTTGTTTGTCTCTCTTTCTCTCTCCATCTCGCCGTACACCCCCGCTTTCCTGCCAGTCCGTTATTCTCATTCTTGTCTTGCTGCCTGTGGTTGCCATGCAGGATCGAGTATGTGAAACATGAGATCTTATTGTAAAACTGCTTCGATGGAACACAAATTGAGGTGCTATAGACACTGAAGCATACCCTAACCTGCCAGCAATGCTCTCTCTGTGGTGCGATAAGGCCAGCTTAGGGACACATTAGGCGAGGCAGGGCGTTAAGATCAAATGGGATTGTGGAGGATTTCCAGGAACATGAGGCTGGGGCTTTGGGAATCCTCTTCGTTTACCCCCTCGAGAGGAATCCAGGCACAGTACAATATTCATCATCACCACAGCACGCCACCACATACAGCACCATGCGTCTGTCCAGCCTGGCCGCCGGGGCAGAAACAATAAAATGAAAAACAAACAGAGGTCTTCTTCTGTGTCAAATTTAAGGTTAGGCACGAAAACGACTTGGATAGTGAACCTTCATAGTCAGGTGTAAAGTGCCAGCTTATGTCATCAGAACTGTTTGGTGGATGGTCGACTCGTTTTGGTAACCACCTTACCCCCCAAACCTTTCCGATTTTGAAATTGTAGTGAGCTTTGTCCAAGATTTTCTGTAACTTTCTAAAACAGACAATCCAATATTCACACCCAGTTCATACAACCACTGGCCAGGGTTTGAACTGCCCCATATTTAAACGATTATTGCATTTTGCCCTTCTCAGTGATGGCCAGCTTTTCATTTTGCCTTTGAGTGTGGCCATTTGGAACACATACACACTTTCATTCATCATTTCAAACATGATCAGACAACATGTCTTACAAACTAGGTCTTTTATAACCTGGCGCTTAAGGGTTGGGGTTAGCGATTGAGTGTTGAAAATAGGATATGAACAGCAGCCTCCTGTGTTAAAGGAATGTGCTTTGTTGAACTAACCATCCTCCCCAACCTTGTCCAAAAGTTTTTTGCACCGTTACAACAGTCACACTACTTCCACCATTGCTTTTTAGTTATAATTAATATGGCCACAAAGGGTAAATCCATGGTCAGGATTGCTGTGTAAGCTTATCAGGGGTGCAGACACAGTGTACTCCTGTCAAAGAAGTTGAACCTGGGCCAACTTTTGCTGTTGATAGGCCAATGCAGCGTCCTCTTGTTGCATTGGCCTATCAAATTTTTCCAAGAGCACATACCTGCTCTATTACTCCTACTGAATGCGAACATGAAAAGTTGGTTGCCTTGCGATCCTCCAGACGAAAGAAAAAAATGATAAAAATGGTCCTACTGGATCTTTTTTCATCATTTCACCAGTAACTTAAACAACACGCCACATGTGTTGTTTTAATGTGGGGCTGTTTTCTGTCCGAGTGCCCACTAAACATCCCCATTCTTCATGTCAGGCATTTCTGTCTTTCAAGGACATTCTCATGACATCACAGGATGCCATGCCACGTCATGCTACCAGTGCTGTGTTTGGTATTGTCAACTTTACCGCTACCACAACCCCCCTCCTTCCACCACCCAATCCTGGCTTTTACTGGGGATGGGGTTTGGGGGCAGCATTGTATATGAATAGGTCTGTTTTGTAAATAACACTAAGGTATTTATTTGTGCTGTGTCGCAACTCCAGTAAACAGTGGACAGCACCAGTTTAGATTTGGATTGGAGCACTTCCCAGAAAAAATAAGAAGTGAAGGAGCGTGGGGGTTAGATCGAGGCGAGAGACGGACAGCGAGGAAGGAAGTGAGCAAATACTGGGTGATTGATAAAGGCCTGTAACTCTTTAACACACAGTCTGTAACACACGGATGACAAGGCATGCACACACTCCGTCTTTCTCACACACGCGTATATTCACAGGCGGTGACACACACAAACCCTGTAATTGAATATCGTGCAGAAAGCAAACATTCTCCTGTAAACATATCATCTGTCACCTCTATAACTTAATCCATATCCTTTATGCCAAATGGAGAAACACGTGCACAGACACACACCCCTGCAGCCTGTCAAATAAACAAATGAGGTTGGAGTCCCTGTGAAAGTCATCACCATGACCATCCCAGCTTCATCATCACGTTAGCCTGCTCCATTACACAGCAACATGATCTGGCCTGAAATCAATTAGCTGGCCATGCTCGCACCGTGAAGTGTACACTCCCCAATCTTTGTTTTGGTTTGATGGAAAACAATGTCTAGCGCCCAGAAGGGAGTTTTAGTTGTGTGGGCGCCACGTCTCTGACCAGATGAAAGATGCTTTGTACCCGTTCTGTGACGCTGACCTTGGCTGTTTACATGAGTTATAGTTTTCAAAATGTATTCAACAAAAAACTGTTTAACAAATGGATTATTTTAATCATGTTGATATGGTGCCCAGTATGATATAATATCATCCACAGGCAAAAATCAAACACAGATATTAGGTATCCATTTAGCTTTAAATGTAGAACCATGTAGATTCTAGTTTCTAGATGATTTCAAGTAAAATGTCCTCCAAAACAAAGGGTTTTGAACTGAAATATTTCAATAACTTCTAACATTAAGGAGACAGCCATGGTTCAATACAAGCTCATACAAGAAGTAGTCAGCTGAAATGAATTCAACTTTTCATGTGCACAAAAACACACCAAACTCATAAGGTTCATACGTACACCACACTTGTACAAATATAGTTCATACATACAGGCTGTCAGAGCACGCCTGCTCATTTGTCAGCAAACACACCCTTTCTGGGGTCTGCTTATTGTTAAATATGTGGCCTCCTTCTAATCAGTGTCCCCTTCAGCTCATTATTAATGCCCTCTGGAAACCAACAACAGGACCAGGGAGAGGTATTTTCCAAGGCAACTTTAATTTCCCTTCTCTTTTCACCTCCACACCCTCTTTTCCTGCGACATTCATTAGTGTAACACCACCATCAAAAGAGCGAGGGACAAATCATGCCTGAATGACTGGCTTCCTGCCGTTTTGGTCTCAAATGGTGAAGAAGAACCAGCGCTTGTTTTATTCTATATATGCCATTGTCAAAACAAACATGTCGGTACAGTAAGTTCCCTAATTACTGTCAGCTGTTTTCTGTCAGCATATTGAATTACTTTGCCCGTCTGCTACTGTGTAAATTCGCACTCAGTCTGGGTGAGTGACGGTCTTTCTTACATACCTCAGAATTTATCTGATATAAACGCATCACATGTCCTGTGCTTCAAATGTAAATGTCAGTTGTTTATTGTCCTCTACTAGGTCTTCTCTTGCTTTTATCCAGCAGACCATCTTCATGCAAGTTTCTGAATACGATTCGTACATTCTCAGGATGTTGCCTTAGAAGAGCTCATGCTTGATGCTTAATCTCTTTGACCGCACTGCTGCTGCTTGGTAATATTATGCAAGCATTCAACTGAGGTCTTATGTGACCATAGGATTTGGCACATTTCTGTGCCCCGTTGAACAACATCTGTCTTATACATGTCTCTTGACCTGCCAGCATTCAGAACCATCTAAGAGTGCTGAGGTGACATTGCAGTTGTACAGTCCCTATAGGTTGTGCGCCTGACCACACACATAGATGTGTCAAGCCTTGGATTGAGACAACCCAGCAAATGTACCTTGGCTAATTCTGTATAACACAGCCATTGGGTGCTATGGGTGTCAGTTGATGCACATTAAATGGTGCAGGTATACATGATGTGGGCAATGTGTTTTCCCTTTAGTCTCTGCCTCGTGATATCTAACAACTTGTTGTACATAGGTTGTTGAGAGGTTATACAATGCAAACAGGTCGGATTCGAACCTGGGCCGCTGCAGCAACTCCGTATATGGGTCGTCAGCTCTACCGACTGAGCTAACCGCGCGCCCCATAGGTATGTTTTTATTAGTGTTTTTATCTACAGTCCACCATGTTGAACCACCATGTTTCTACAGTAGCCCAGAACAGACAAACCAAACACTGGTTTAGTCGAGTGGTATTCAATTGGTTGCAATCTGCAGCTTCACTGCTAAACACCACACACTGGTCTTTTAAGAAACCAAGCTATATATCTTTTGATATATTTTTGGTGGGAACAAATACAACTGTTCAAAAACCTTTAGTTTGTGTATCTTAATGTGAGTGGTATTTGAGACAACTGACACGTTTTAGTTTAGTGTGAGGTGAAATGTTTCTGTCTCTGATGTTGTTTGGACTGCAGTTCTGCTTTTAAACCTCTGTTGCTCTATCTGGTTTGTTGTTGTTTTGTATTTTCGTGCAAGCCCGCTCAGAGTTTTTCCTCCTCTCCCAGATCACTGTGTTTGCACACCACTTGATCTAACAAACCAGCATAATCAGCCCCCAAGAAAACACATGCACACACACACAGTCCATGTGTGTTTACCTGATCTGTGTGCAAACATGAGTATGTATGTGCTGTGCCATCAGCATTCAGGTCTGTGGCACGCAAGCATATGGCACTCTATGACAATATAGTGTAATGAGGGACATACATATAGGGAATATATGTGTATATATAACAGACTTGGCTCTCCATTGTTATACCCTCTGTTATTCTTCTGTTATTCTACCATCTTCATGCACCATAAATAAAAATTCACTTCTTCTACTCTTGATTTTCTTATTAGTTTTCAATGTTTATATTTTCCAGTGAAGCATTTGAATACACCCATATGTCATTCTTGAATATATCCTTCCAAGTCATGGGCATTAATATGCTGCTTTCCACCTGATTGTGAAACCTGGCTGCAGGGATTTGCCCCCATTCAGCCACAGAAGCATTAGTGACACTGATGTTGGGCAATAAATCGGCGTTCCAGTTTATCCAAAAAGATGTTTGTGCATTTGTGAACCAATAAGCTAAGTTTGTTATTATGGCTTTATTTGTTTTATATAGTCCAATACTGGACAGATATTCCATCAGTTTCTTCATTTTAGTCCAGTTATCCAGGTTGATTAAAGTGTGCAGAGTAAAAAAAGTTTCTCCTGCTGCTCAGAACAGCTTCCTCCTGTGAGGTGATTAATTGTGCCTCGGATTTTCTTTTTATCAAAATGCATAAAATGAAATTGGTGGACCCAGCAAGTAAAGCAATCAGTACTGATATCTAAATATGTCTACAATACCCAGCCCTAGCTATACATTTATGGCCTTCAAGCCCAAGCTGAAATAACTGATAAATAGCTGAGTTATTTTCTCACACTACAGAGAACTTCATACGACTGTTTTCACTAACAAGTAATACTCAACATGATGAGTAAACTGACCTTCATGTGTAAAATCAGTGAAGTGCCTCTTTCATGGACATATAGAACATGGCAAGTTAAATACATTATGATTGTTTTTATCATTTTGTTGTTTTATATATATTTATTTATTTTTAACATTAGGTCTTGTCTTAATTTCAGTTTCAACGTCATCACTGAGAGTCAGACAGTGACTTAAAAAATGTTGGTAGGTATGGGAAAACTACATTCTGGTCTGGGAATACACATTTGTGCAGTCCATTTTAGAGTTTAGGTCTCAACATAAATATTAAAGTTAGGCTTAAGCTTCAAGGAAACCTTTGTTTGTTTGTGTGTGTCTGTGAGAGTGTATGTGTGTGTAAATGTAGGATGACATGGTGCTGAGATGCAAAAACACAAGTCATAGCTTGTAGCTGTTAAAGTGTTAAGCCTAATAGTGAGCAAAGCACTGCTGATGTCTAATTTAACATGCCTTGAATTAGCTTAGTGGGCTGTAAACGTGTGTTTGTGTGTGTGTGTGTGTGTGTGTGTGTGTGTGTGTGTGTGTGTGTGTGTGTATGTATGTATATCGGGATAGTCTGCAGACTCGTCTGCAATTAACTGCGTTCAGGTTAATGCGTCTTCATATCTGAATGCCATATGTTTTGGTGTGTGAGTGTATGTGTGTGAGTGTATGTGTGTGGTAGTGAGTAAAGTGCCTTGAGGCAGACCCCGGTATTGATGGGGATTACTAACACTTAGCCGACACCACTGAGACTGCAAGGAGAGTAAATGATTTAGAAGCATTGGCCTTAATGTAATGAAAGAAAGACCCTGCCTGTCAAGAACACACACAACACACACACACACACACACACATACCTACCTATGGGTGCTAATCCTGTGAGCTTACATCTCCATTAACACTAACACTGCACCACAAACCTACTCCGCCAGCTAGCTAGCACTCTCAGTGTTTCCCTGAGGATATCAGAGACACTCTCTCTCGCTCTCTATCTCTCTGACACACACAGCCTGAAGGGATGTCAGTACGGGTTCACAGCACAGTCATAGAAGTGTGTGTGCGAGTGAAGGTCTATTAAAAGTGTGTTTTTGTGAAGTTATCTATGTAACATATGAATTGTGTCTTTGTGCTTGAGCATGAATGAATGAATGTACTCTGCATTAGCACCATGCCGGAATATACGCACTGTAAAGGATTAGACTGATGTAAGAAGCGCACACTGACCTTTCTAAGCCATCTGACTCTGATATGATGGAGGTTCCCCCTGTCCACAGCTGCATTATACAGGCTGGTGAAAAATAGTGTTCAGATCCAACCCTGTCAAAAGAAATTTCACAATTTTAACTAATTCAAAAGATGACCTGCGGAGTTATGTCCTGGATTTATATGTATAAATAACTGTATATATTGATGTATTTAATTTTATCCGATTGTATTTATCCTTCATGTTATTTGATTATCTTTTTCTATGTGTCATTCTGTTATACAGCCTTGTGTTGTATAATGATGAATGAGTACATTTAACTAAACATATCTGCTGTCAACTTATTTCAAGGAGTTTATTGAGGTAAAGACCATCTTGGTTATATATTGATTGCGTAGGACTGCGGGAGTACTCGACTGAAATGCATATCCGGTACAGATAATGTACTTTTTACGAGCATAAGAATCATCGGCGTAGAATGTGTCAATATCCATACTCGTAAAAAAGAGTTATTGCAACTTTTTTTTTTTTTTTTTTTTTCAAACTTCTGTAACCAGTTCTCTTACTCTAGGGATCAGAAAAATTGCTCTGAAACTCAGTTCTGAGGCTGTTCTGTAGATAGTTGGATGGTATAACAGTATTACACAAGATATTATTATTATCATCAGTTACCTTTTGTTTTTTGGTTAAAAAAAAGTTTTAATAGTATGTCCTATATTATTTAATAACACTAACACAGTCAGATTCAGTACCGTAGATAAGCAAATGTACACATTATGATAACCAGCAATTTTCATATCACTGTGTACCATGGTATCAGTATGCTGCTACAACCCTAGTGCATTGCTCAATTTTGCTGTCAGTCAGCTAAATAGCATGGAACCAACAGGAGGATATAAATCATGCCATCCGCTTAATAATGCGTGTGCTTATGTGTCCTTGTGCACACGATACAAAATATAACCCACCCCATAAAAACATTGCTCCATAGCATTACTGGTGGTCAAAATTTTTTTTTTTTTCACCAATTTGTCGTTATGGTCATCAACTTTACGTTTGACTGTCACCTGATAGCAAATAACAGAAGGTTCCAGTGAAACCCAAGCCCAATTCAACACAACCATTAACTACTCCCCAAAGTGACCACATAGTTGTAGTGACACCTCTCTAACACAGTCTTAACAAAAACTGAACAATACAAGCTTCACAAAGACAGGATTTGAGTAAAAGCTATTGTGTGGGATTACAGAATTTAGAGGTGTGCTTAATAAAATCATTCTAATAAAGTCAGTGTAGTTCCCGCATGAACTACTGCCTGATTTACGATCTGTTTGTTAGTAACAGACTGTTCCTGTTTTCCCTGTACCTGACTTCACAGTAACACCACTCGGGTACATTCTCTCTCACACACACACACACACACACACATGTACGCACCATTACATATTATATAGCACCCATAATAAAGGAATTAGTTCGATCAGCCCCCTCGCACTAAAGCCTAATTGAATTAGCATTAACCCGGCATTAGAGTCCTAACTGCACAGGTAACCCAGAAACAGTGGCATGAGGACTCAACATTATTACCCTTCACCTGCAAGTGTGTGTGTGTGAGTGTGTGTGCATTAGACTCTATCCTTCTGAGAATCACAGAGTTTTACATCTTCTAGGCAAGGACATTTCAGTATGAAATTAATGTGGACATCATTCAATTTCTAGGGGCTAGTTTATTTTTAAACTGGGTGTACAGTTAAAGATGCTACGTGTAGCATTTCTTTTAGTTAGTCTCTACACTATGGTACACCACCAGCTCAGATTTGGTGGGAAGTACGTATAAAGGGTCGACACCAAAAAGAAAGTGAGTTAATTTTTTGAGATACAGATGGGTGAAAATTAGGGAAAAACAGCTAAATCAAGTCTTGATCCAGCACCCAGAGGCATCACTTGGGATAACAAACATACTGACCTGTATAACGTACTTTGCCAAAATATGGCAATAAGATCCAAACAAAAGCAAAATCTAAACAAAAAGTGGTGTTGAACCTCTCAGTAAAGTGATTTTGTTGATGATTTTGTTTGATTTTAGTTTGTTCCAGACAGTTTTAATTGGAACTGTTTTCTACTGAAGAAACAGAAGCTCAATGAACATCATCAAACTGAACGGCCAGAGTATTACAGTAAACCACTGATGCTAGAGGCAACTGTGGTGTGCATGTGTGATGTGTGCTCATGTCCAACTGTGCCATCCTAAGCCCCTGTTGTAAAGGTATACACATATACACACACACACACACACACACACACACACACCCCACACCGCAGTGTGATTAAATCTTTAAGGAAAGTAGCACTGGCTGGAGGGATAAGTAGGGCCAGTACGTGGGGACTAACAGCTGGGTGGAGAGTGGCTTTTAATCCCGTCGGGTTTTAACATGATGGAGGGAAAAAAAACAATCCGGGGCGTGTGTTTTGAATCCTCATACTGGTCCTGCTAACATCACATCCTCACATTTCCAAAGATTTACAGAGAGAAATTAAAAAGACAAAAAGTCAAGAAGCACATGTCGATGAAGACACACTTATTTAACACCACTTATATGAGGTTGTTTTAGCTCATTAATTCAGACATTTTCAACATTTTTATGAGATTAGACTAAACTAAGCATCCTCATTGCTACTTGTATTTTGAGTATTAGTACTATTGGTAGTGCTGTTGTTATAACATAATGTCTACACAGGCTGCGTATTGAAAGCAGCATGTCAGCAGCTTGAGTCCTCCATCTCGGTCTACACAGGATGCGTTCAGGCACAGTATTAAGTGTAGGTCACCCGGGTTTTAGCAGCGCTCAAAACAGAGCACACAAATCACTGTAGTTACGCGCGTAAAATAGACTTGTAGTGTAAAGATATGCCTCGGTTCACAGTTACACGCCTGAAGCACGAGTGAAACACGAGCCGTCACGCTGCCTTTGTCGACAGCTTTATTGATTCAAATGGAAGTGTGTCTGAACTGTCAGACGCGGCTGTCCTGTGTAGACTCAAATGATTATAACAAATATCAAAGTCAAATATATGACTAAATATATATAAAAAATCATAACTCTAATAAACTATACTAATCTATACCAAACATTAAAAGACCAAACTAGTATGATGAACATTATGTATTATGAATTTTTGATACTTAGATAGCTACACTTTTTTTTAAGTATGTCTTAAAACATCAGAAAACAATTTGGGTAGGAGCACTTCGTGGACTCAGTTTGAGTTTGTTTGAGCTGCTCTTTGGATAAGGATACAGATGGACACAGAAATCCCTTGGAAACTCCAAGGCACTCTTTTTTTAAACAATTAAAATGCCTTTTAGTATTACTGCAAGGTTGTACCATGACAATAAAGGCATTTTAATTGTTTAAAAGAAAGTGCCTTGGCCTTTTCCTGTGATTTTTAAGTCTTAAGACACACTTAAAGCTGCAGTAGGTAACTTTTATAAAATATATTTTTTTCATATTTGCTGAATGTCCTCTGGCTAATTTTTGCACTCCTAATGGCATTTGCAAGAAAGCCTGAATGAAAACAACCATTCAGAGCCGAGAAAGATATAAAGACACTTTGGGTTGGAGGCTTGAAGATAGTTGATTATTTATTGAGTCTCACTTACAGAGTCCCAAAGCATCTGTGTTTGATGCTCTGAGAATGAGACTCGGCAATCAACTATTGTTCTTTGCTTGTCTTTCTCAAGAACAGCGCTAGAACGAGCCAGAGGAACCGGATTTTTTCATAAATTGTCTGTCTCATGTACTACTGTCAGGATATAGTGAAAGTTTCAGCAAATATGACTAAATGTTATTTCTATAGAAGTTACCCACTGCAGCTTTAAGCTTGTCTTAAGAATAGTCAAGGCACTTTCTTTTAAACAATTAAAATGCCTTCATTGTCACGGTACGACCTTGCCGTAACACATATAGTGAATGTTTCAGCAAATATGGCAAAAAATATTTTTAATAAAAATTACCTACTGCTGCCTTAAAAGTACTTTATAAACATGTTTTGAAAGATTTATTGGTCACTGTGTTTTCCTCTCACCATACTGGCAGCAAAGATATCAAATACAAATTCTATTTGTCACATACTCTATCATATAAGTACATTGTGTCATAAAATTCGAAAGCTGTGCCAAATTGAGTTGTTAAAAAAGAGCAATGCATCTAAAAAGGGAGAAAATATAGAGTATAATTTAGTTCATTCAGTTTTTTTTTGGTTTTGTTTTAGAGAGGAGTTGATTCAACCATATGATCATTTTGGAGGCTGCAGTTTGTGGCGCAATACAATCCAACAGCCCCAACCACCTCCAAAAGTTGAATCAATGCCTCTCTAAAACATTGGTAGTTTCGGTCTCAAATTATCAGTATCGGCCTTCAAATACCCATATTGGTCAAAGCCTGGTCTGATAAACCTAAAGTTCTTCCTAACCTTCGGCCAAGCTCTTATCATCCAGAAAAGCCACCGCTGTCAAAACCTTTGATCTGCCTGGCTCACTGGCTATCAGGGGGCAGACTACTGTGTGTGTATGTGTATATGTGTGTGTGTGTGTGTGTGTGTGTGTGTGTGTGTGTGTGTGTGTGTGTGTGTGTGTGTGTGTGTGTGTGTGTGGAGCATATACCCCGAGGCCTGGCCAATCTCAGCTCCGCTGCAGGCCAGTGACAGGTGCTAATGCTGGGGCGAGAGGCTGCACGGGCCTCCATGCTCCCTACTGTGATAACACTGACCGACCTCCAAAAGCACACAAAAACACATACACTCACACACAGTGGCTTAGCTTCCTGATAACTTTCCTGCACTTCTGAAGCAAACTGTGTGTGTGTTGGATTGATTTTTCAAAGGATTCCCCTTTAGTGCCAGCAGGCCTTCCATCAAAGCCGGCCATGAGAGCCTGTTAGATGTGTGTGTGTCTGTGTGTGTATGTGTGTCAAACAACAACCCTGTGTTTTGCCTCAGAGGTGATATGATGTTATTATGTCCTGCATGGTGGTTGATTTAATGCTGGATAACTAGAATGTGTGTGCGCCTTTATAAGGGCTGAATTGAATTTTGTAGCTGTAAAGGCCCATCTGGACAAGACAGCTTAGTGTTACTGAGTGAAGTGTGGCTCATTGCTTATAAAGATACAACCCGCTAAAACCTCCGGCTGACCATTTGGCAGAGGTTTGACATGCCTGCGTATTTTAAAATTTCATTAAATCAACCTTTTCAAAGCTACCCACACAAGTCTTAGTGTGTGGGTAAAGTTGTGGGAGAATGGGGTTGAATTCTCTCTCATGGCATTCATTGCAATAACGTGATATGAATTTCAATCATTTTCTACAGCACCTTAAATTTAGTGTAACATTGTCAGATAAATAAATACATGATTAATTCTCCCTTGATGCTTTAGTCTATCCAGAAACTGAATACTCCAACATATTTGTCTTGTCTCGTCGCTTATAGCTTCATATTTACCAGTCACCCTCAATCTGTCCATCTGTGTTTCCTTCACTGTACTACAGCATGCACACAGAGATACACACACTGACACAGATTGTGCACAGGGATGCTGGTCTTTCCAGGAAAAGAGGATCTCTTCTATCCTTCACTTTTTCCTTTGATGTCATCCTGTCTGCCTGATACCCACAAGGCCACTAGAGCAACATTCCCGTGTGTTTCCACTTGTATGAGATACAGAAAGTAAGAGAAACAATGTGCATCCTTTTCTAGTTTTGTTTATCAAGTTTCGCGATTGAAAAATGTTGGACAAGGCAGAGTCAGGGATTCTAATCCAATACACTTTTTGTCAAATTCTGTGAATATGTGTTTGCCAAGATATGCTGCTGTTGTGATGTTAGTTATAGTAGCAGGAGAGCCGTGAGTAGCGCTGTCTGGAGCTGACTGCTGGCTCTTGGAAACTGTCTGCTCCTCTCTGTATGTTAGCAGCAACCAAGCTGATGTTAGTGTATCGCTGTTTGCTCTGTGTACAGCCACGAAGACCTTAAAACACAACCTTGCTAATGTAACGCTCCTTGTTAGCTTAGCTCCAAACCTACAGTCCTCTCTGTTGCTCACTGTAGTTTTGTAGGATTAATGAAAACAAGTCATTCCCGCTAGTTTTTACTCGTTTGGGTGCTTCCATGTTGTTTGTTTGATGACGTGTTATATTACGTTCCATACACCTCCTTTAATGTAATGTGATGTAATGTAATGTTAGGTAAGTTGTCACTCATATGGGCCATATCATTCAGATTCCACCTAATCGCTCCTGGTAGACCTTTTAAATTACTGCACAACAGTCAGTGATTTACATCATTTTAAGACAGATTTCCCCATCTTGTGCTTATGAAGTATTTTAGAAAATGATTTAAGAAACATATTTGCAGACGGATTGATCCAAATTCACTGTTTTCAGGTGTAAACTCAGGACAGAAAGTGACTTGGCATAGTTCACAAAGGTCTTTAAAAAATCAGTAAAAACAATTGCAGGTGTCAAAAACTACATAATTGTTTTAGGTTATAGAGGTTATACTTTTTACCTTAGTTATTTATTGATATAATCTTGCATGCATTAAAGGTTCAAAAGGCAGTAGAGTTTCACTGGCCAACTTCACACTGTGGAGACCCCAAATGGTAGTCAGTGATGCCTGCTTAAAGCTGGAGAACTTCATTACCCAGAAATTGCACATTATCAATTACTGACATTGCAAAAAATGTATAACAAGGGTAAACACTTGAGATGCTTTTCAGGGCTTGAAACATTAAAGCAAGGTGAATTTCTGGCTACACCCCAATCAGGAATGTCACAAACGTTGTCTATGTGAGAAGTCAGAGGCAATACTGGCTGTTACATCAACCTATAAAATGTCTGGCAGCGATTTTCTGCCCTACAGGACTTAGAACTGATTTGCTTGTTGGGCAATTATCAGTTATCAGTTATCAGTATCAGTTTTCTCTCTATGTCTTCTGCAGAGATAGTTGCAGGACGTGTTTAGCACATAAATACAGCTTCCAGCCACTCCAGAGCATCCTTATCCACATGCTTGAGAGGCAGAAAAGCAGTCACAGGGTCGTTGGTACCGCTCAATGAAGGTCTGCTCATTTCCCCAGCATCTCTGTACAGCTTTACCTACTACAGCAGCAGGTACGCTCGGTGAGCATGGATGAAGAGCATTAGCAACCTAGCTAGCCCATCCTTCACACATTTCCAACCAACTAGCAGCCCCACTTTGAGGATATGGCCTTTCAGATCCCACATGGATTCACTGCGCTCAGTTTGTCAAGAAATAGCTTGCTGCTGCAACTCCAGTGGCTCCTTTTTACATTTACATACAGAGCTGGCCTAGCATTTCTAGTGCTGTGCTAAGCTAGGCTGAATATGTCCTTGTTCCAAGTCTGTACTGGATATCCTGACTGTATTTTTCCCTAAATGTTTTAGTGAAACAAAGTCAAAACAGTCTCTGGTTCTGGGGGAAACGGGCAATGTTTTGGGGCTTCTGGTGTAGCCAGCGGATATCCGGAAAAGGAATAACGGATATCCGGGCCAAGACTTCCGCTGCAGTCCGAGTAACAACTTGATACACAAGAATGGCGAGAAATAAATAAACCATTCAGGTATTGCATTCAGCCCAATGCGCTTGCATATGAATGCAGATATGTTTTTAGAAGAGTAATAAAAAGCTAAATCGGCATAGCTGATGGGTTCCGAGATTGTATTTCGTCCAATGCGTTCCGCCTCTTTTGCTCTCCACATAAACTGTTTGTCTGAAGGCAACCAAAGCCTGCTCAGATGTGATTGGTTAATACTATTCGAAATACAAACAGAAACCAGAATCCTTCTGATGCCAAGAAACCTGCAGATATCTGTTCATAGAGATTATAGTCAAAATCAAGATTGCGTGCTTGTTCGAGTCATTTTCTGTGTCCCACTCTCTGTCACATACATCCTGGGTGTTAACAAGGAGGGACATGCTGATATGCAGAATTGAACTGATGATGATGATAAGCAGAAATTTAAGCTGTGAGGTCATATGTTCTTATAGTTGTTTTTCAGCGTGCTGAGTCACAGGAGCATTTTACAAACATCACCATTAAATCATCCCTTTCAGCCTTTATCACCTCTTAGTGCTGGCAGGCACAGTGACCAAGTCAAATGAACACACTAATAGAATAAACCAGTTGTTTTAGTGTCTGCATGCCTGCTTGCCTGTCTGGCTGGTTGACTTGTCACACACACACACACACACACACACACACAAAAAACACACAGAGAGAGAGAAACAGGTTGCAGACTCTCTGGCTCCAAAGCGCAAGATCTCTCTGATTGCAGAAATTACGGCAGACAGAAAGGAGAAAAGATTAAGGTGCAGTGTAGGTCTGTGTGGATTTGGTTTGACAGGCATGAAGATCGTGTTGTGTTTACAAGTTGTTTGTTAGGTGTGTGTGTTTGTCACTTTAAACCAGCTGATGTGCTGGACTCCAGTGGAACTGGTGTGTAGTAAATTAATTTACGTTGTTGTGTGTTACAAATGTTTGGCTGATGAATGATGAATAATCCTGAAATGAAGAGCCAGTGAATACTTATTAAGCAAATAATAAGTAAAAATGTAATACCACTGAAAGGTGTGAAAATTGAGCAGATTTTAGTTGTTAAATGTCCTACAGTACGGTCTTTTTAGTGTTGAGTCTAGTGTTTGTTTTTTATTATTGGTTTCCTCATGCAGTTTCTCACTTTCTGACATCACTCAATATTGCTTTAATCATACCAATGACCTCCTCATCAGTGACAGACCACCAGCACATATCACTGCTACTGCTGACTCAGCCAGCAGTCACTTTACAAGAGTGGTTCTAATGAAATATTTATCTTAGTATACAGACACATGCATGAGTATATTATAAGAAAACTAAGATTGGGCTTTTAATGGGATCATATATGTTTGTGAATTTTAAGAGTGCAAGGTATTTCTCTTTCTTTTGCACCCAATTCGAACCTTTAAATATTGTAAAAGAATTTTTATTTAAAATTTTGATTGTATTATTTATACAATGTAATGTAAGATTAGCTTACAATAAAAATACATAATCTGTTTGCCCAACAGAGTGGGAGAAACAGTGATTTTTAAGGTGGAACTGCTTTATTCAGTGTGTTTAGCGGTTTTAATCAGCAGGTCAATTTGTTTTGGAGAGGAGGAGACCTCTTTGGATAATTGGGCTCCTGGTAGAAAGCTCCTGAACCATGAACACTGAATGAATCCTGAAGGAATTTGATGTGACGTACATACTGTAGGTTTAATCCATCTCCAAGGGTCCTAACCCTGTGTAACCCTGTGTTTTTATGCATGCAGGTCCATTTGACGGGCGAGGTGTGACCCTGCTGGAAGTATGCGGTAGCTGGCCAGAAAGCTTCGGCGTGCCACGGCACAATGTCGGCTCAGCAGACGCCACTGACGAAAGCCTCCGGGAGAGACTGGCCGATGCCATGTCTGAATCCCCCTCCAGGGATATAGTAGGATCTGCTACAGGTCAGTGGACAATGGACAACACACAAATGCACACCTCCACATACACACATATAAAACAGAGTGTCCATAGTCCTTAAAATGAAGTGTGATTTTGACAGTTTTTAAAAAATTATTGGATCCATGATGTTACTTGTATAAAGTTGCATTTTTCAATTCTCACTTTTGTGTGTTTTTGGGAAAGATTTTTACTACAAAATGAAAAAAACAACATGGAACCCTTGTTTTTTTCAGTATGGACGTAAAATAAGTTTTAAATTGCATTGATAATGGTCTTAAAAAGGTCTTAAAATTAACCTGCAGAACCCCAGTACAAATACAGGAAAACGTGCACTTGACTTAAACTTTTTCTCAGGTAAGTGTTGTACTCAAAAACACTAGAGGAAGCATTTCAGAAAGATTTAAAAAAGACCTAATGTTAGGTCAATTACTGAGTGATTTCTCACAATCCAGATGGAATACAGACGTTGCCACAGTGACATGTCCCTGCTCAGGTTATTGATTTTACAGTCTGTTGAAAATCAGAGAAATGGATCTAAATTGCACAGAGGAGAAGATTTTGTTGTACTTGTATGAATGCCAAAAAAACAAAAAAAACAAAGTAAGGTAAATCTGATCTAAAAATGACGTCCAGTCTGCAGCAAAAAAATAACAGACAAGATAAAGGATCCAGTGTTCACACACTGTTCTCGGTACATTTTCAGTCTGTACATCCATAAAAAAACATTCTCATCTCTTGTCAAGAGAAAATCCCCTCTGAGAGCACTTCAACTATTTTGGCAACATTTGTGCAACAGAAAATGTCTGTAAGTATGAAAAACCATGTATATTTAAGGCAATATCTTGAATACGTGGCTCAAAGCAAAACATTTTATGTGCGCACATGTTGTAGCAGTGTGTGTCCTGATGCTGTCACACACAAACATCTTTGGTGATCTGGGTCACTGTCTTTTGTCCTAATTCATTATAAATCCCATTATGAATGTGTCCAGTGCAGCTAAGTGTCTTGTTAGGTAACCCGACTTCCTCACTGTGGCATTACCCAGCATACAGTGCTGCCAGGTCAAGGTCCAGTGATGGATTAGCCCACCACTAGTAGGATGTTCTGGTTGTCTGAGTGTGTGTGTGTGTGTGTGTGTGTGTGTGTGTGTGTGTGTGTGTGTGTGTGTGTGTGTGTGTGTGTGTGCTAGGTTTTGGCATCTGCACATACCTTGCTTTACTTTGAGGCTTCCTGCCTGTGTGTGTGTGTGTGTGTGTGTGTGTGTGTGTGTGTGTGTGTGTGTGCGCGCAGCAGACATGCCGTTGGCCCTGACAGTCCAAATGGTTAACTCGTTTAGGAAGCGGCAGTGCTCTCTCTTTCTCTCCCCCCCTCCTTAAGTGAACAAGAGTTCCTTTGATTTAAATGTGTGTGTGTGTGTGTGTGTGTGTGTGTGTGTGGGTGGGGTGGGGGGGGTGTAGCTCCATAGAGGCTGCCACAGGGGTGGGGTGAGTGTGGGGAGGGTGTTGGGGTAGGGGGAGTGGGGGGTCACAAGGCCCTAATGGATTTAGCATCGACTATCACCCCCCCCAACCATCCCCAGCCATATCCAGTCCAGCCCCCCTCTCTCTCTCTCTTTCTCTCTGTTAGGACTTAACCTCATTTGTAGCCTCTCTCTCTCTCTTTCTCTCTCTCTCCTCATCACTCTTTTTTACTGCCCCCCCCCCCCCGACTCTCTTCATTAGATTAGATGTTGGAGACTCCCGGACACTAGTAGTCAGTCGCCTCTTGTTCATGTCCCCCCTCCGTTGCATCGCATCTCAACCCCCCCTCCACCCCCCACCCCCCCTTTAATGCAACACAAAATTCATTACTGATCACATTACATCAAAATATACCCGTGATACACACACACACGCACACTCTTTCCTGCGCCTTGAGCAGTGCTGAAGACATCATCCACAGGGAATGTGATGGACTTGTTGGTTCCTCCATCCATTCATACAGACAGAGAGGCTTCAGTCTCCGCAGGCTAATCTAATAGCACAGCACTTCTGCACTGTAACATATAGGAAATGTTCCTGTGTGTGCTGTAAAGGGGAGAGAGCCATGGGGGGACAGGAGTTGGGGTTTTATGATAAAAAAAAAGGACCTGGTTGGGTCAGTGTTTTCCATTTTTGTTGCAGAATGATGGATGGAGGATACAGTCTGAAACAAGTAAACAGTATTAATACTGCTTCTACAGGAAGAGCTTAAAGGGTTGGTTCAGCTTCATTCCAAAAGAAATCATGTTGTTTGCTGTATGCAGATAATGCAGTTTTGATTTTATGTGTTCAGATTTAAAGATCTCCCATCTCTCGACACTTTTCACTGGAACTACTTTCTATCAAACAAATGGTAACTATGAAAACTGTTCTATGGGGTGTTGGCCAGTTTCAACAATTTAAGAATTTTTTAAGAGGTTTTAAATTCTATGAAAGCAATTTGGCAAGAAAAAGTACAAGAATATGAAAGTCTGTATTGGTTCCATGTCGGTTTTGTTTTAGAGTGGTTAGAACATGATCAGCACAAATATCTCCCAAAAACACATTTAAAAATTATGCTGAAAAATGCAACTTCATACAAGTACATACAAGACTTCTTCAGACCTACCAAAATGTAAGGCCTAAAATTTTTATTATTGGATCTTAGACTAGACTTCTTAAGATCCCAGGAACACCCTGTATTGACAATAACAGAAAAACTAATGCTGGACAGAGAAGTTGCTGTCGTTTTTTAAATAAATAAAACCAAAACTATCTGCATGGTTAGATACCAGAGGAGGGAAGTGAGAAAATGTGGTGTTTTCTTGTAATCTGGGCGAACTGACCCTCGACATTTCGATACATGAATATACGTGAACATTATCCCAGGTTTCAGTGTCCCATAGTGGATCTTAATGCTGTTGTAGAGATTGTGATTTAAAAAGAATAATGATTCTGGCTTGACATTTGAATTAATGCTGAATTAATGCTTAATAGAAATAGCAGAATTGTGAATCAGTTTTTAAATTGAAGAAAATAGAAAAAAAAAGTCACTTTAAGAAAAAGAATGTAAATAATACCACTTAAAATAAGATAAAGTAATATGTGTTTCTTAGCATCATATGTTAGAGAAAAGGTATCCAGGTAAGTAAAATACATAATATATTCTGAACCTGCTATATACCTGCTATATGAAAGTAAATCATGAAAAAATTAAAAGGTACTAAATACTACATACACCAATATAAACAGTAACCATATTTTACGTATTTTAAGTATATGTAAAATATTATTTACCCCAAAACAACTATATTTAGTATGTTAAAAGCCCCAAAGATTTGTCTTCCTGTTAGAGGTGAAAACACAAAATCTGCTGTGGAAAGATTAGCAGCTACACATGACACAATCAAAATGTTTGATTCCACATATTTATCATGCTATAATTGGCAGATAAATTTGATTTTCTTTTAAACAAAATCACAAAAATGAGTTGTTTTCATTTGATATGTTAAATATCAGATTTGCACTGGATCAAACCACATCATTTGTGGATTAAGTATCCAATAATAAGAATCCAGTAGTAACAAGCATTTACTCGTTACAGTTTTTGAGATACAGCTATTTCTGTATAGACCATATTTAGTCATTGGTAGGGGTTACTCATTTTATCCCATAGGAATAGATTATCATTTTTCTTAATCAATCTATATTGTAACAATCCAGAATATGTGTGAATCAAAAATGATGGAGAACTGAAATTCCTAAGCTTTTGTTCAAGAGGTGTTTTCCTGGAAAAAAATAAAAAAAGCAACCCTATACTATACTATACTAAAAGTATGTTTAGAAGAAAAAAGCCTGTAGCCTCAGACTTTGACTGATTTGAAAACTTTCAATGGATTTCTTGCTTTGCTGAGCTAGTACTTTAAGTACTGTAAAGGAAATGATAAATTCCACTGTGTCACTGGGCAAAAACACCTGTAAATATCAAATTAAGGCCAAATCAAAGGCAAAAGATATAAGCTTGCCATAAGGGGAGCGAATTATAAAGTCTGCAGGAATCCACCTCGTGAAAAGACTGGAGCAGAAAGGAGAGGGTTGGGAGGAAAGTAAGACAATCAGATGGAGTCTTCAGTACATTTTTACTGAGTCGTCTGTGCATTTAGAGCAGACATATATATATCACTCAGCAGTCCAATCCAAAATGAAGTCTGCACACATCAGAGTGTGTTTTTTCTTGTTTAAGTTTGTATTTGTACTAATCCTGGCATGCTGGATGTTTCAAGCATTTATCCATTTTGATCTAACCTTTTCAACAATTTATCCATTACTCTTGGTTATTTGAACCATTTCCCATTGCTTTTAGCTATTTTGACCATTAATCCATTATTAGATGATATTTCCAATTATTTATCCATTCTTTTGCTAACTTTTTCAACCATTTATCTGTTATTGTAGCTAACTATTTACCCTGCTTTTCTCGCTTACTAACTAGGTTTTACTTACTCTTAATTGTAACCAGTTTTACAGTTGACTTAATATGTTGATGCATACACCGATCAGCCATAACATCGTGACCACCTGGGCAGCCTGGTGGTCATAATGTTCTGCAGACCCAGACCAACAAACTGCTCTGCACTGTGTGTTCTGACCCCTTTCTATCAGAACCAGCATGAACTGTTTCAGCAGTTTGAGCTACAGTAGCTCGTCTGTTAGATCAGACCACACGGGCCAGCCTTTGCTTCCCACGTTCATCAGTGAGCCTTGGCCCCCCATTACACTGTCTCTGGTTCTTTTCCTTCCCTGGAGCACTTTTGATAGGTACTGACCACTGCAGACCAGGAACACCTGACAGGGGCTGCAGTTTTGGAGATGCTCTGACCCAGTCGTCTAGCCATCACAATGTGGCCCTTGTGAAAGTGGCTCAAATCCTCAAATTATTATCAAAACTAATCAATAACAAATTTGCTCATTAATTGCAGTCACATGCATTATTAATAAAATATTAAACCTTTTCTTAAATTTTTTTTAGCGAATTGAGCCCAACCTAAGACCAATCTATGGCAGCAGTTTTTGGCCGGACTCATGTTGGGTCCAATCGGGTTCGGGCAGAGAATCAAAGCTCTGCCCCTGGTCGGGAATCACTGTTTTAAAACATGACTATTGATAAAAGCCATATCGCATCCTGAGCCTCATCCACATTCACACCCCAGACCTCCCACTACAGAGGAATAAATGAAGCACACAGTGATGTGGAGCACCACACATTTCATTCATTCTTTTTAATTCATTGTGGTATTCCTAACAAGGACTTTCCAATAATGTTAAAAACGTCTTTTTGGCCCAGACTCTCAATATCTGATTTCCTGTGGCTTTCTATTGCAAGAAGGCAACAGTCGACATGTCATCCCATCCACATATGAGCCACACATGATACACTCCCCCCCAGGTTAAAGTGAGAGTTTTTTTGCCAGAGCTGTGAGATTTAATTAATTATTTACGGTTGCCAGGATTTCCATGTTAATATATGTGCACTTAAAGTGTTTCCGTTGTGAATTGAGCTGTATATGGTATGTTTAAAGGCTGTCTGAATGTATGTGTGTGTGTCTTGGCGTGAGACTTAGATGGGCAGAGGCAGATGGTATCTTGCTCAGTGTATCCATTTGCTGGGAGCTGTGGTCCCAGCGCTTATAGACACACACAACAGAGTGGAGCTGCTAACATAGACCTTGAACCTGATTGCAAACACACACACACTCACACACATACTCTTACCTCACCTATACACACATTCCCCTCATCTATTTCTCTGTCATGTGTTTCCATGCAAGTGTTGAGTGAGTTCTTTGCAAACTTTTCAGACTTTTTATATACAATCCATTTCAAGTCTGTCATTATTTATGCAGTTAAACTGCTATTTATCAAATTTTTTTCATTCACAAAAACTATTGTTGTGTGATAATTTACAAAAATAGATTTGAAAGGAAACAACAGCAACAAACAAGAAATTTACCCCCCTCTCTATGTGTCTACTCACACACTCAGAGGAGCTCGGAGCTGGAATGCTTGCTGATGTAACAAATCACCATCTCTCTGACATTCTCCTCCAGCACACACACACACACACACACACACACGCTCTCTCTCTCTCTTTCTCTCTCTCTCTCTCTCTTACAGATTCACAGGGAAAACAAAGCCTCCAGTCAGGGTAATGGGGCTCTCACGCTAAGGCCGAGACCCAGCGTCGCCAGCTCGGAGGGCAGGTGACACTCACATAGAGAGATGGACGGATGGACAGAGGGAGAGCGAGAGAACAGAAGATGAAGAGGAGGAGGGGGGAGAGAGAGAGAGAGAGAGAGAGAGAGAGAGAGAGAGAGAGAGTCACTGACGACTAAAACACACTGGGGATGAAATTAGATTTGGCTCCAATGATATAATGTTGCTAACTAGATTTGGCTTATTGGTGCCTGCCCAACATAAATTCCATTGAAGCCATATGGAGAGTGGACTACTGCTCAACGCGAGCTGGTGTGTCTCAGCTGAGAGCTGCTCCAGCTGAGGAACAATGACGCTTTTTATGTCCGTTTACTCGCATTGTGTCATTTCACAATATACAATTTTTTTAAGTGGCAGGGTATTTTTATTTCGTCTCCATCTTTGGTGCTGAGGGCTTACTGTCATAGTGTCACTTACTGTGCATCAGAGGAGTTTTCCAAGGAAGGAGACACCAGACACCATGTGTTTACAGTGGGAAATGTAAACCGTTCCATAACAAGTTGAATCACATGTTAATCAGCCATAGAGAGCAGCTAAATGGATATTTATCTCTGATTCATATTCTTAGCATTTCCTCTTTGCGCCTATTACTTAAATTCTGCTACAACATTTCATCCATATTTCAGAATTCCCAACCAATGTCATGTTGACTGATATGGGTGTTTGCAGCATAGCGTGACTTTTGGTTAGAAACTATTCGCTGATATTTAAATCCAACATCCGCATTTCCAAACCACAAAGGTAACCGAACTGTACAAAGTTCAGTTTAGTTACAAATGGATGCATTGTCTAGCAGATATAAAAGCCATATGTAAATAAAGCAGTTGTATCTGTTGGGTGAATGGACAGAAAAGAGACATATCAGAGCCAGCTTTCATATACAAGCAGCCAATTTATGAATTTTGATGCCAATATGCTAAAAGTTTCAGCATATCAATATATACAGGGTGTTCAAAGCTGCTTTAATAATATGTTTCCCAAACCAGGGGCCGTGAACCAGAACTGGGCTATGGAACATTTGCTAGCAGATCTCAAGGAACCTATTTGATTCAGCAAAAAGACAAATGATAATTATAGCTGTTTAAAGCTTTTTGTGTGGTAATTACCTTGAACTAAGTGGAGTCTCTGTGCCCTGCATCACCCCCTGTAAAGCCCACAAGTCCTACTCATCCACTAGATAATTGGTCCATCATCCCCACTTAGCTACTCCATCTGCTTTTGCAACTAGCAAAACAAAACAAACTGGGACATTGTTGTTGCCGTTGAATTTCTCAGATGCCCTTTTTAAAGCTTCAGGCACCACAAATGAATGGTAAATCATTAGAGGTAGGGCCAAAATGTATGTCTCCTGTGTCAACCTGGTCTCACTCGTAATGGCAAAATTCCACCAAGCACGCCTTTATGATGTTGTGCCTGTGACACAGGTGTTTAGTCCCCAGCTCTGCTCTGTGGGTGAGTCGCACCTTTCATCAAACATAGAATGGGCTCGTATTCTGCATGGAGCAGAGTGGAGAAATGCTCCTGGGATGGCCCGTGGCATTACTGGTGGAATCACGAGTATTCTCTATAACAGGCGCAACCAGTTGTGCCGGACGCAGTGCAAATTACGTTGTCATATTTTGAAGTGTAGGTTTGCTGACGAGGTGGCAGTGTTTGACAAGCTGGGAGTGAGAATGTGTTGCCTGTGTTATGCATCACAGTTGGTCATTTATTCAATCAATCATCAGTCACTTGTTTTAAAATACTGTTTCTTTATGTGTGTTGATTAAATCTCACGTTATCATTAAAATGTTTGTTTCCGGACAGAATACAGAGCAGAATCACAGTTCAGGGTATCGCACTCTTTTTAAGAAATCATTTTCCAGGTCGTTTCCAGGAGTTTTTGACAATACAGGACAGCACTTGCTCATGAATGGTGGTCAGCTTTTATGGGACAATATGGGTTAGCTCGCCTCTTTCGTTGTTCTCACCACAGCCAATTTTTACGCTTTCTAAATTTTCTCTGTAACATTAATTTGAGATGTTACAGTTACATAAGATAAAATAAAAAATTAGGATATTTGATCATCAATTTCCAGGTGTTTCCATAAGGGGAAAACTATTCTCTAAACATTTTTTTGTTGCCTTTTAACTGTATTGTATTATTTGTTTGTTTTAGTTCGTACATGGCTTTTACTGTTAAACTTAAACTTCAGGCAGCATTAAATATGTCTAGATCCTATGTTTAGCATGTTTACGTTTAGATCTGAGTGGAAGCCGACTCACAGTATCGTCACAACTCATAGTGAAACTGGATAATGGTTTATGCTGAATATCCTGTACGCATGGTGCCAACAGTGCTCCGTTTGTTTTTCATGTTGCTGTACTGAGCAGTGGGTGTGTTGGGTGTAGTTTGGTTGATTGATGAGTTAAGGGTGCTGGGGACCACCCACACCCACTGGGTCATAACCAGCTCTGTTTGTTGGATCCCAGCTCAAAGAAACTGGGAGTAATAATAATAATAATAATAACAGTAATAATGGTAAGACTGTCTGAACAGCACACAACTCAGCTGGCTCTCTCAACGCTCGACTCAAGACAAATATTTAGGGGAGTCTTATCAGCACCAAAAGGTTGAGAGCATTTCCCTCCGTGTGTGTGCATATGTGTGTGTACATGAGTGTGGACGCATGTGTTGATTCGATTAATTCAAGCAATTTCTTATATATTTTTGTACAGTATGTATGTGTGTGTCTATGGATGGATATGACTGCTTATGTGTTTAAAGCATACACACACACACACACACACACACACACACACACACACACAATACTGTACACTCATGTGTGGATGCTTATAATTGTGCTTTAACTACCAACTGCATCTGTTTATATTTGAGCTGTATGTGCAAAAGTACACTTGTGAGTGTGTGCATGTATGCACTAAATGTATGTATATGCAAGTGTGTCAGTGCATGTGTGGGCCTGTATTTTATTAGCTCTACCCTTCACATATGTGTGTGTTAGCAGGATATGCATGTAGGGTCTATACTTATGTGTGTGTGTGTGTATGTACAAGTGTTTGCAATTATTTACGTTTGTGTGTACGCATGTGTGGATGGATATGTGTTTCTATCGACTGCCTAATATCTACATGTGGTTAAATATGTACTTGTGTGTGTGTGTGTATTTCCAAAACAGCCGTACCCATATGACTGGCCTGCACTGTCTCTTCAGATGTTATTATTTATGAGCTAACAGGCGGCGGTCCAAACAGGCAACCTTACTTAATAATTGGTCATTTGCTGTTGGAGACTTGACTGTAGGCTTCTGGCTTGGTGACATACAGTATGTAGGCTTTGGGAGGGTTCCACTACATGTCTGATGTTATCACTTCAGAGAAAACATTAGCTCTGTGGCCATATGCTGCTGTGTGTGTATGCGTGTGCGTGTGTGTGTGTGTGTGTGTGTGTGTGTGTGTGTGTGTGTGTGTGTGTGTGTGTGTGTGTGTGTGTGTGTGTGTGTGTGTGTGTGTGTGTGTGTGTGTGTGTGTGTGTGTGTGTGTGTGTGTGTGTGTGTGTGTGTGTGTGTGTGTGTGTATGTGTGTGTGAGAGAAATGTATAAAGCATAAAGAAAGTTCAAACTAGGAAATATGTTGATGTCATTTCTTGTGTAGATTGAGGGTTTCCTCTGGAGCACAGAACAGTGTGTATGCGCATGCATACGTACTTGCGAACATATGTGAGCATGTTGGTTTTAGCACTTGGCGTAAAATGTAAATCTTAAAGAGACGGCACAATGTTGCTTATCTCTCTCACCCCATTTATTAATCAATATTACACTAGACAGCATTGTGCTTTAATAGCATGCCATTTTTCCATTTGGACCAAGTGTTCTTTCTCCGTTTGATGAATGTGCACTGTATATTACCATAACCTATCAAATATAATGCTTTATTGTTTTAATGCCACTGGCAAATGCTAAGAGCCTGTAATCTACCATACACATCTAACCGGTGTTGGGCTCCTGACTGGAAAAATGCAATACATTACTCATTACTGTTACTCATTTCTAAAGCACCATAATTGCTTCAGTTATTAGTCCCTGTGGGCAGTAATTGGTTTGATTATTTTTTTGTTGAACGTCCAGATTTGGGACTTGTCTTCAAAACTTGGAGAATTTCTCTCCATATACTCTACTTCTGTTTGACTGAAAACTACTGCTGTCATCATTTCACTTAAAATGATAAGCCCTTCCACCCCAGAAGGTCAACATCTTGACCATTTTTAGAAATAGGAATTATAGCTGTGTGCGATTTTTCAAAAGGTGATTGTAGAAAATGGGAAAGTGGTCATAGTAGACAACAATACCATATTCATGAATTCAGATTTAAAAATTTTACTTTTTTAATGCTTTTGGAACAATGGGATCTGCATTTGTATTTATTTTGTCATTCATCCAATATCAGCACGTCTTTTTGTGTAATCTGAGCGATAGAGTGGTAGAATCAAAAGGCTGAAGGTCAACGCTGCTTTCTTGCGGTCAGGGATTAAATATGAACCACTGCTACAAATCTTTAAACGATTCATAAGACATCAATAGTGTTTTTGAGAAAAAAAAGTATCACAAAAATAATACTGTGATACACAAGTGCATCAGTATGTTCTGCACCCCTAATAGGAATAGCAGAGAAATTCCTACCGTGTCTTTATCACGCTTCTATGAACCTTCAGCCACAAAAAGTCTGCTTTGGACATTTATGGGAATATACTTGTGTTAGCCTGACGCAGACTTTGAATTTTAGATGATTTCTTAGGCTTCTTTCTGGTGTTACTATCTTGCACTGTTATCGGGTTGTGAAAGGTACAGCCATGCAGTGCCTCATACCTCACAATGCCATCATTCTGCATTCAACATACCTAATGATGCTGGCTGAACGTCACGCTGTTAGGTGTTTGTAACGCTGTCTTAGGTGTGGGTAATGTTGTTAAAGCTGTGCGTCATACAGTTTTAGGTGTGCATAATGCTACTGTAAGGCTCATTTAGTGCACCCACAGCACATATGATTGGAAGTATGATAATGAAATAATGACATGTACCCATTTGCACCTTTTTCTTTTAATGTTACTGCAGGTCTGACTGTATTTGTGTGAAATTGTTCATACAGTTGAAGCTATAATGGCTGTGTGCATTGTACTAAGAAGTCCATTTATAACAACGGTGAAGACCTTGCACATCAAGGTTGCACAGGTCCTCACACCCACTGTGACACTGACCGTGTTATTGAAAAATAATGTCTGACACGGAGTATTGCAAAGCAGAGTGCATTATATTTCATAACCACGTGGGGTAGACTGAGGTATACCGGTTATGCCAAAGCCAAGTACCAGCAAAACTCTAAGCATTTGGTATTCATATTTTGAAGTTAAATGTAGACTTTATGTTGGCAACAGCTTTCTTTGAAATTAACATTAGTCTACTTCTTCAACAAGCAGGAAAATCCAAAACCAGCTTCCAGCTTTGACTGCTCATTTAGACCAGTGTTGATTATAATGCACACTCTCTGTGGACATGGTACAAGTAGACATACTGTATATTCTTGTCACAGTTACAAGGAACAAGTTTACATTTGTGTTCTAGGGATTAAAAATCACCAACAGAAGTAAAACATGAGGTGGCAGGTTGATGTAAAGTAGGACATCATCACATAGTAATTCCTAGAATGCACTGAAGATTTCAGATTGATGATAGATATCACTGTACAGGTGGAATTCATCTTTACCATGATCTGCAGGTCTCTGCACTGTTCAGTATATATCAGTCCCACGTAGATCAAAATTAATCCATTTGTTATACAGTTCTGAGAGACAGAGCGACCTTTAGACAACGTTCTTTTATCGAGAGTGGATGAAATGACCATTCTGACAATCTTACAATACTTTGAAGCATGCTTTGAACATGGTGTCAATGTCTTCTCTTTACAATAACATATCTGATTTGTGAGAGCTATCTTGAAGCCATGCAAACAAGCTGCATAAAAAAAAAAACTGAAATTGTTTCTGTTATATAAAAATGAATAGCCTCTAGTTTTGCTATTATATAAATCATTCCATAGAAAACCTCATTAATTGGTCTATTAAGGAAACATAGAAACTAGACTGCACGCCTGTTCAGACAGCTGTGTGATTTAATGGTTGTACAATACATCCTGTATTTGAATTGGCTGCATACTCCATTCACACAAAGCCAGGCTATTATCCTGCCGACTGACTGGTTTCTTTGCTATTCAGCCTTGTTTTAGTACACTGATACCCATCATAAGAGCAACAACACACAGGGATGGATGGAGGGGTGGGGGTGGTGTAAAGACTTGGAGGTCCTTCTTTTCCTATCAATCAGTGCAGACGTCTGCTGGCTTCAGTTCTACACATACACACATACCACACGCCCCAACAAGAGCAACATGCATGCAAGCCTTATAAACTTGTGTGGGTTCTTGCAGTGTCATGCTGGCGGGCTAGCAGATGCTCGTGCTGCAGTTCATAACATACTGTAAGCATGCAAACCATTGACAGTTGACATGATAAGAGTGTCACCAAGGAAATGCATATTTGGTCAGACCTGTTATTGAAGTTTAGTTCTCCATCCGTTTTCACATATTCCTTTCCTTTCCTATGTCATGCTTTGTTGAAGAGGACTCACTAAAACACATGGTCCAGTTTTCGATGCGTCCCACATGCCAACTCTACCCCCTTCAAAATGTGTTTGTACACTGCGAATGAGTTTTGCAACATGAATTTTGGAGGAAAATGTAATGGCCACTGTCTTTATTTGTGTGATATTCCTGTAATGCAGAGCAGTTGTATAGAACAGTTAATGGCGGATGGTTGGATAAACAAAGCACAGGACCAGAGACTAGAGTACATCAAGTACTCGGCTGAAACGATTATCCAGTAGAGATAATGTACTTTTTGTACGAGTATCAAACAAGTAAAATGTGTTAATATCTGTACTAGTAAATATAGCTGCATTTATATAAAATAGTAAATTGATCTCTGTTCTTGGTTGAACAGATACAGATAACGGTGCTCTCCCTGAACCCTACTGGAGATTTAGGCTAGCAAAAGTCAAATCAGTATTTCGTATTTCAAAATTTCAAAAATTATTTTCTTTTAATTATGAGCACCTTGGCACACAATTACTACAACAATAAACTCAAATATGGGTCGCAATAAGCTGCTTCCACAAACAACCTATATGCCCGTTTTTCTGGGTCTGGCTGCTCAAGAACAGATTCAGTGACGTATCACAAATGCTGGTATGACACACACACACACACACGCACACACACACTTAGACAGGGTTTATATGAACTTGGCTACAGCTCCTTCTTAAAGTCACTGTGGTCTAACAGCAACTGGTAGACGTGAATTTACAGGACATGAATGAGAAATGCTGCCCAGTGGAAGACGAGGAAAAGACATCTGAGAGCTGAATGTGTCTGCTTTTGGTTTCCCCGAGCGAACTGAACGTTATAGTTTAGGTTTTCAACATGCCAGTCTGATTTGTCATAAAGTCCTTTCAGTCTGTCCAGCAAGCTGGCTGGATGTATAATTAATCAGACATGCCAACTAAAGATGTGACTCCGACCATCCATTGAAGTCATTCACTTACACACATTTCAATTGGCGTAAATATGGCCCATCTTTAGCTACCGGCTTTCTCACAGTTCCATGTATGTGCAGCTGTATGCATACATAATTGTGACGATGGTCTCAATAGCCGCCCTAATGTACAGACTGAAGTACTCGTGCAATGGACCACACATACACACACGCACACCATTTGGATACTTGACTAACTCAAAACTATTAGTTAATCATTTTGTGACATGCCCAGAGGGCCATGTTGTCCCCTCGCTTTAACCAAAGAGAGTGAAGAAAGCGAGAGAGGGAGAGCAAATGAGTGCACTCTCTCCCTGAAAGCTACTCAGCACTGCCGTGACAGACAGAGAGAACAAACACAGGGAGGAAGGGGGGGGAGAGAGACGTCAGGGACAGAGTGAAAGAACAGAAAAGGGAATGCAAGGCTGGCTGAGGCCGGAGAGTATGGTGCTGAGAGAAGAGACGGCGAGTGTGAAAGCAGAGTGTGGTCATTATATCTGCCCTTCAGCCCCCCCACCCCCTGCTCTCCTCCCAAACTCTCTCTCTCTCTCCACGTCGCCAGGCGAGAGTTTGAGCATAACGTGCGGCGACAGTGTGAGACGATGAAGAATAATTCCTGTATTCAGAGCTGCCACCGCTTGCCCCTCCTCCTCCTCTTCATCCTCCTCATCCTCTCTCTCAACTCCACTGACAAGTCAGGCCTGGATATCATTGTATCATTTATCCCAGCCTCGCCTCTGCCACTCTGCCTCGTTTGCCCAGAGGGAAGTGTGAAAAGTGTGCATGTGTGCAAGTGTAAGAGAGTGTGTGTCTACATGTGTGAGGGTCTCGGTGTGTGAGTGTAATTGTGTGTATATGTGTCCATGCGTGTTAGTGTCACTCTACACTCGTGTGTGTTGGACTCTAGCTGACTGCAAATGGGCTTTTGTGGAGTTTTTTGGAGACTGCACTTAACAGCTCGCTCAAGGGAGACACACACATACACACACGCACACACAGGGCTGTAAGGCTTCACAGAAAAGAGGGCGAGCGAGAGCAGAGTGAGAGGGAGAATTAGGGCGAGAAAGAGAAAGAGGGAGATGGTGAGAGTGAGAGTGGTGGGAAGCACTTTTTAAAGCCCCGCTCCTGCGTCAGTTTTGGCTCGGTCGAACAACAAGAGGGCCGGAGACACACTTTGTGCACAGCATCAGAAATGGACTAGTGGCTGAGGGCGATCCACTTCACCCAATCTGGTGCATCACCGTCGGCAGCGCCGGCACGCAGCAAAACACTTGTTGTTGCTGCTGCTTCTGTCACTCTGCTGAGTGGAGCAATGAACTCGCTATGATCCGTGAGCCGTCACTCAAACTGCATCCAGGCCATTTTCTCCAAACTGTCGCTCCAGCTGATACTAGTGTCTTCCATCACGTGATACTCGAGTGGTTTGGAATTTGGGCTACGTAGTGTTAAGTTTCAAGACTCTGTATACTAGCAATTGCACCAGATCTATGTTATTTACTTCTAAGATGACATTCTAATTCTTAGTCCTTCATCCTCTTTGCTCTCATTGACAGTTTAATGCAGGGGTCTCAAACTCAGATTTTCTTGGGGCCACTGCTGGTATTGTCATCTCATAGAAGGGGCCACTTCAATGTTTAAGATCTACAAGAAAGCTCAATATACTGAAACTATTCCCATTACTAACATCATACTTACACAGTACAGCACTTTCTATATATTTTTATATCACATCCAAATCACAAATAAAGCCCAGAAACTTGCTCCCTTCTTATGCATTTTTGGGCACCTTTCTAAAATAGAATTGTCTGATTATATTATATTTATTTATATTGTGTGGCAGGCCTGAGGAAGGGGGATGGAGGGCCGGAAATGGCCATCAGGCTGGCAGTTTGAAATCCCTGATGCAGTGTCATGCTAGCCAATAGATTTTAAAGATGACAAAGAAGTAGGAGATTGTGTTTGACCCAAGAGAAGTTGGTAAACAAGAGCCAGTTATAATCCATCTTGAATACCTTCACTTCTGGCTGAAACCAGCTTTTTTGACATAGACTTATGATAGAATGTCATGTTAGTGTAACACTGTATCTTGTTCCAGTCACTTGTTAGCCTACATCAGAAATGTTACAAATCCCGGATTATCCACTTCTGCAGGAAAAATGATGAGGTCCACTTCATGTCCCCATGTACTCTAACTCAAGCTTTTACTTTCTGAAAGAAGCCTTAGGGCCTCAATGCACTTCAAACGTAGTCCTTGTGGAAGTTTCTCTCAGCATCTGAAATCCCTCCTCACCTTTTTGACATTGGAATTTGAGTGTGTGCGTAGTTTGGAAGTAGGAAGGGCTTGAATGTCTTTCGTCATTGCTCACACAACTATTAGTGTCATTTTTGTGTGTGTACCATTGAGTGTAACACCATGAAAGCCTTAAGGGGAGATTGCCCAAAATTCATTGCTTTGAAACTAGAAAGATATGCAAAAGACGGGAACGTCGTCTAACGATCTAGTTCATTTCAAGAATACTGACCCTGTTGGATTCTTCAGTGTAAGCTAAACCTCTATAAAAATGAATTTATTTGGCAGTCAATCTACGGAAACACCAAAAGATGCCATGTCGTTGGCTGTACAGGTTGTGTAATATGTCTTCAGTGTTACTTGTGAATCATGGTCGACAACATTAAAAACCCACTTGAGGCTTAAATGATTTAAACATTATTTAAATCATCTTTTATGAATTCAGACATTGGAGCACCACACAAACTTAGCAGTGTCATGTGTACGCACAATGCAAAGGAGATGAGATTAAGCAAATGAAGCCAAAATTATACTTTCCATGGCCGTGAGGGTCTGTGAGTATCTGAGTGACGTAAATTTGATCATGTCCTGGTGCCTGGGAGAACTAGGCACATCATCAGCATACGGCCATGTAATATGTAATATATATATAGTAAAGACGTGTAATATGTACAGAACCGTTTGTATTCACATTTGTTTTGGAGTATATTAATGACTAAAACAGAACATTTAAGTCAGAAGACAAATTGTTAATTTGACCTATTTCAAAAGACGATTTTTAAGCCATAATTGGATTTGTGAAACAGTATTTAGACTATCATGGAGCATTAAAACTCCTTAGAACTCCAGTGCATTCACAGCAATTCTGCTACGTTGCATATAATTCACGTCAGGTCAAAACATCCCAGAGACAGAATTTCCATTCCTTGAGCAACTAGGAATGTTTATTTCAGAAAGGCTACTTTCAATCTGTAGTATCTCGTGTTACTCAGCATTCTGCTACAGGAAAACACTTTCTTGGGTAACTGCAATGATGTCAGCTCCCTACCCAGTGTGAAATCAGAGTGACGACTCACTCTCAAAGGAAACATTTTTGGGGAAAACTGATTTTTGTGAAGTGGTTCTATTAATCAGTTTTACAGTAATGATCTAATGCAGTGATGCAGCATCAATCATGTTAGAGATGGACTGCACATAGTGGAACATACAGTGTGAGCAAATATACAGTGTAGGCAGAGTGTTTGTTCACAGACACCGTCACACTTTGAACAGATAATGTGTTTTTGGGAGTGCATATACTCAATATACATGTATACACACATTCTGCTCACACCCTGTCATGCTGACTCTCATGTATACACATATATTAAACACACACAATCTCTCCTAACATGACCCTGCATGCGGGTGTGTGTGTGTATCAATAAAATATGGTGGCATGAATAAGTGATAGGATACATAATGGAGAGGCAGCTGAGCTGAGCTGAGCTGAGCCAGGCCAGCTTTCCACAACACTGGAACTTCCTGTCAACAGAATGTCCAACCAAAGACATGCCTGTTTGCATGTGTGTGTATGTGTATGTATATATATATATATATACACATATATATACACACTGCATATAACCCACTTCTAAAAAATGGGTTGGAGAGGATAGAAGGAAATGGAAGCATTTGACAGAAGAACCAAATTTGTCTTTGAACTCCTCTGGCTTACTCTCAAGACTGGTGAGGGTCTGTGGCTGTTATGACAGCTGAAATTTGAGTGTCAGCTGTTGGACAGCGTTCCATTTACAAGCTATGCTATCTGAAAATCACAGCTAGAAAACAAACAATAAACAATCATGAACATTGTGAAATGGTTCATGTGAATTTGGAATCTCCTTTCACTATAAATGCTACTGTTAAGCAGCTGACTCTAATGTTTTGGAGGTCGGACGTCCCCACAGTACCTGCATGGTCCACATCATGGGATTAACTAAACTAAAGTAGCCTGCAGCTGCTGTGCTTGTGCTACTTTTGAGATCATATGTAGTTGTGTGTTGTAAGAATTTGGGTAGATCACGCAAAACACTGACCTTGCTAGGCAGCTGGACTCACAACATCATACAAGAATCTATCTTGCCAGCCTTTAAGCTATGTACTCGGGTCCAAACCACAGTGGTTCAGACCAATCATTAACAACTGGCAGCTGCAGCACTAGCTCCAGGCCTGGTTTAACGCTAGCTGTGTGTGATGACGTGTGACTGCTCGAAAACAACAATGGGGGCTACTGAAAGAGGTTAGCGTAGATGCTGCTAGCATCAGTTCTATCAGAACTGGAGAGTATTTCTTAATTTAAAGGAGAGCAAAGAACGGCACTGAAGGCTTTTCGCAATGGAAAAGATCTTTTCCTTCTTCCCCGACTGGCTTTGGTAAGAGTTTGACTATGTTATATGGTTCCTTGATCTGATTGGTTCACCCATGATAGACAGCGATAGACAGATGGTTCAGCCATTCACATGGCAAGTATTTTTTGTAAGTGCCTTCCCTTTTCCAAACAATATCCAATAACGACTTCCCAGATGGTTCATTAGATGCCCATTCACAGCCATTTGTAAAAGTTGTCCCATGTCGTAGCTAAGATAGCGACTGTAGTATTTGCTTTGCCTTGCTAGTGAAGCAGGTTGAGGCAGTTTCCACACGTTAGTACACTTCACAGGCCGCTACCCCTCTGAGGCTTTTGAATAGACATATCTTCTCCTCCATGAGAGGAAGGTGGGCAGCATTGATTCTTGTTAAAGCCTAACACTGTCAAACAAACTGTATCAAAGAGAGCTCGACTGACTGAACCACAGGCAGAGAATAAAAATAAACCCATACAGACCAATATAAGAAGACTTGCTCTACATTGAGACTACATGCAGACAAATGTCCAAGATTAAAGCTCAGTCATGATTATGCCACATTAAAACAATTAGAGCTGATGTATGAAAAGCATCTGCTTTGTGTTGATATACAGAGATAATGGTATCTCTCTTCTCCACTCCACGTCACTCAAATACAAACATAAGCAATACAACGATGTCTAATTCAGTAATTAGGCAATGATCATCCTAATGATGAGCACAATAATCTTCTGGCACAGGCTGACAGTAATTTGAGAGGACGATTACACAAGAAGCACGAGCTTCCTTTCACATTGGTAGCTATTTCAAGCATCTGTTTGGTTTGTGTTTGCCTGTTAAGAGGTTAGAAGAAAAGTTTAAAAACCCAGAAATGCCTCTGGATCGGTTGATGAAGTGGATCATAGCCTGCAATTTAAACTGATTCTCTTCATTGGGTCATTAACTGATGAATACAAGCTAGCTCTTAACATATAGTATTCATATACTGTAACATTTCAAGGCATGCTTAGTCTTTATCTGGATATGAATTTGTGCTCTAGGAATAATGCATTTACAACAGGTTTCATTTTGGCCAATTTTTTTCTGGAAATAACCTGAAGGTTAGCCACTGCATATACATTAGTAAAAGTAAAGGAAATAAAATGTAATTTCACTGGTATACATAATATACATCTACAGTAGTTTCAATGTACAGTTTAAACATGAGAGATTATATTTTTCACATTACTACATTATAGAATTACATTGGCTTATAAATGCAATCCAACCCAAGCTCAATGTAAGTAATTATTACCAGTAATATATACTGATGTATTTTGATTTTACTCATCCTTCATTTGTGTTCCATTTTACCTCAGTGTGCAAAATACCCAAAGACAATTGGGGGCATCTTACCTTAGAGGTAGAATTATACTTCGTTTATTTGTATAGGTATCTAAGCAGCAATAAGACAAAACGTTTTTGCAATATATGTTCAATTGTGTGGTGATATCTAATTTTGTAAGGAGTATGGTTTAGACCTGCTCTATATGAAGTGTACATTTTCAATTCTTCAATTTTATTTGTATAGCGCCAATTCATAGCAGAAATTATTACTTTTCAAATAGAGCAGGTCTAGACCGAACTCCTTATAACATTATTTACAGAGACCCAATAGTTCCCACCATGAGCAAGCACTTGGCAACGGGGGCAAGGAAAAACTGCCTTTTAAGAGGCAGAAACCTAGGACAGATCCTTCGGCTCTAGGTGGGTGGTCATCTGCCTCGACCAGTTGGGGTGAGAGAGAGAAAGAGAGACAGAGAGAGAGAGAGAGAGAGACAGACAGACAGACAGACAGGTGCACAGCAGCAACAGTAGCAACAACTACACTAATAGTAGTGACTGATGATGACGAACACGAAGAAGATGATGACAACGACAACAGCAACGATGGGGGACAACGAGCAGCGACAACAGTAACAACAGTAACCGTAGCAATAATAATACTACTAATAACAATAATATCAGTGATATTAGCAATGGCAGTCAAGCAGGACCATGGCAGGAGGCACCAACAGGATCCATGAGAACCTGCGAGACGAGAAAGCACAAGAACTCCGGGGAAGAAGTGAAGTTAGTAACATGCATTAATGGGACATGAATGAGTGCAGAAAGAGAGAGAGATGAAGAGAGGAGCTCAGTGCATCATGGGAAATCCTGCAATAGTCTAGGCTTATAGCAGCATAACTAAGGGATGGTTCAGGACTCACCTGATCCAGCCCTAGCCTACTCTTAAATGTGGAGAGGGTGTCTGCCTCCTGAACCAAAACTGAAAGCTGGTTCCACAGGAGAGGAGCTTGGTAGCTGAAGGCTCTGGCTCCCTACTTTTAGACACTATAGGAACCACAAGTAGCCCTGCATTCAGAGAACGCAGTGTTCTAGAGGGGTAATAATTTTTGTAATATTACGTAAATGAAAGAAGGCAGTCCTAGAGGTTTGCTTTATGTGGGAATTAAATGACATGTCCTGATCAAAGATAACTCCAAGATTCCTGACAGTGGTGCTAGAGGCCATGGCAATGCCATCTAGAGTAACTATATCTTTAGACAGTGAGTCTCTGAGGTTTTTGGGGCAAGAATTTTGTTTTTTTCTGAGTTTAACATCAAAAAATTGCAGCTCATCCAGGATTTTATGTCCTTAAGACATATTTGTAATTTAGATAATTGATTAATTTCATCGGGCTTGATCGATAGATATAACTGTGTATCATCTGCATAGCAATGAAAGTTAATGGAGTGATTCCTAATAATGTTGCCTAAAGGGAGCATATATAAAGTAAATAGTATTGGTCCAAGTACAGAACCTTGTGGAACTCCATGACTAACTGTAGTATTTATGGAAGATTCATCGTTAACGTGTACAAACTGAGAACGAAAGTATGACCTAAACCAGCTTAGTGCAGTTCCTTGAATGCCAATTAGGACTGTGGTACATATCCTGACGATAAAGAAAGATTGATCATATCCAGTAAATAAGTGCCAATTAAGGGTACGACTTCTTTAAGCAGCCTAGTTGGGATCGGGTCTAACAGACAGGTTGATGGCTTCGTTGAAGAAATTATTGAAGTTAATTGATAGCAGAAAAACATTCTAAATATATATCTGATTTTACATTAGTTAAAGTTCCTGAACTTGGAGAGCTAGTGATAGCTGTTGAAGCCATTTGGTGATTAATTTAGCCTCTAATAGTAATACTTTTATTATAAAAGAAGCTCATGAAGTCATTGCTACTTAAGGTTATGGGGATACGTGGCTCAATAGAGCTGTGAGTCTCTGTCAGCCTGGCTACAGTGCTGAAGAGGAACCTAGGGTTGTTCTTATTTTCTTCTATTAGTGCTGAATAATAGGCTCCTCTGGCATCATGGAGGGCCTTTCTATAGGTTTTAAGATTATCTTGCCAAATTGAGGGATATTCTAATAATTTCGAAGAGCACCATTTCCTTTCAGATTTCCTAGCTTTTTGCTTTAATTGGCGGGTTTGGTGGTTGTACCACGGTGCTAGTCTCCTATGTTTTAATAATTTCCTCTTTATAGGGGCGATAGAATCTAATGTTGTGAGCCTGCAGTACTATTAACAAGATTATCAATTTGGGAGGGACTAAAGTTATTATAGGACTGTTATATTCAGACATGGCATTGAATTAAACATTGATGGAATTTCCTCCTTAAATTTAGCTACAGCACTGTCCCAATTATGATTTGGTGCTATACAAGTAATTTAATTTATTTTGTACCAGTTTATGTTTATTGGATTTTAAAGATATGTAGCAGAGTAATTAACTAGGTTTTTTAGCTTGTACAATTATAGCAGCACCAGTATTACATCCATGGAAGCGCTTGTGAGATATATGTTGCATTAGCTGCCTGTTTAGTATCCTTTATTCATGCAAAGTGACAAGTGTAATCTTTGAGACCAACCAAAAAAATTGATTTTGAGGTTTTTAGGGGTCCTCAGTTTCAATTAGGGATGTGACCTCTACCAGTTTTACACAGTACTTCACTCCCTCTTCTGCTCATATCTCTACTAACCTACACACACCTTCTCATTTAATGGTTTTTCTTTATTTTCATGACTATTTATATTGTAGATTCTCACTGAAGGCATCAGAACTATGAATGAACACATGGAATTATATAGTAAACAAAAAAGTGTGAAATAACTCAAAACATGTTTTATATTTTAGATTCTTCAAAATAGCCACCCTTTGCTTTAAATACTGCTTTGCACACTATTGGCATTCTCTCGATGAGCTTCATGAGGTAGTCACCTGAAATGGTTTTCCAACAGTCTTGAAGGACTTCCCAGAGATGCTGAGCACTTGTTGGCCCTTTTGCCTTCACTCTGCGGTCCATCTCATCCCAAACCATCTCGATTGGGTTTAGGCCAGGTGACTGTGGAGGCCAGATCATCTGGCGCAGCACTCCATCACTCTCCTTCTTGGTCAAATAGCCCTTACACAGCCTGGAGGTGTGTTTGGGGTCATTGTCCTGTTGAAAAATAAATGATGGTCCAACTAAACGCAAACCGGATGAGATGGCATGATGCTGCAGGATGCTGTGGTAGCCATGCTGGTTCAGTGTGCCGTCAATTTTGAATAAATCCCCAACAGTGTCACCAGCAAAGCACCCCCACACCATCCCACCTCCTTCTCCATGCTTTACGGTGGGAACCATGCATGTAGACACCATCCGTTCAATCTTTTCTGCGTCGCACAAAGTCACGACGGGTGGAACCAAAGATCTCAAATTTGGATTCATCAGACCAAAGCACAGATTTCCACTGGTCTGATCTCTATTCCTTGTGTTTCTTGGCCCAAACAAATCTCTTCTACTTGTTGCTTTTCCTTAGTAGTGGTTTTTTAGCAGCTATTTGACCATAAAGGGCTGATTCGCGCAGTCTCCTCTGAACAGTTGATGTAGAGATATGTCTGCTACTAGAACTCTGTGTGGCATTCATCTGGGCTCTAATCTGAGGTGCTTTTAACTTGCGATTTCTGAGGCTGGTGAGGTGGAAACCATTTCAGGTGACTACATCATGAAGCTCATTGAGAAAAGGCCAAGGGTTTGCAGCGCTGTCAACAAAGCAAAGGGTGGCTACTTAGTTATTTCACACTTTTTTGTTTACTACATAATTCCATATGTGTTCATTCATAGTTTTGATGCCTTCAGTGAGAATCTACAATGTAAATAGTCATGAAAATTAGGCCCTCCAATATTATTGTCCGATATTCACAAAAAAATTTAATATCGGGAATTATCGGTATCGGGTTTTTATAACCGATGTTTGTTCTGTAGGCTTCAGCATTCCCGAGCCTGCATGAATGCAGCATGGGACGTTTACCGGCACGTACTTGATGACCATAACAACAACAACTACACGCTAGACTGGTTGGTTGCTAACTGTGGATAACAAGCTTGCTCGCCCGGTGCATGAGATGTCTGTGGTTTGGAACTATTTCAAAGTGTGTCCTACAAATTGTAAATTGGCTATTTGCAATGACTGGAAAGTGTTGGTTATGTGAGGAGGAAACAAGGCGTCTTCCCTTAATACATCAAATTTGATAACCCACCTCAAGAAGTTACACGCTACATTTGTGCAGCAAAGTGATGAAAAGAAGCAACAGCCGACACCGAAAATAACCACACAGTTGTCGCTTAAAGAGTCAACTGAGAAAAAACAAAAATATGACAAGGACCACCCCAGATGGAGAGCCATCGATCTGAAAATCATGGAGTGTATCGCACTGGATAACCAGCCTTTTTCTATCGTTCAAGATACCGGATTCACCAAACTTGTGGAGTACCTCGAGACGCGTTATGCCATGCCCAGTGGCAAGTATTTCTCAGATGAGTGCTTACTTGCATTGTACAGTATTGTTTACAGCCACGTCGAGAAGCTAGTTTCTGATGCTGTATCCATTAGCTTCACTACAGATATCTGGTCTTCAAGCGTTACCCAGGTTAGCATGTTGAGTTTGACTGCACAATGGCTAGATGAGGACTTTGTGTTGAAAAATGCTGTACTTCATTCTCAAGAGTGCCGTGGGTCTCACACCTCACATTTTCCATACCTTAAGTTGAAGTTGTTCTCTTATTTTGCACAGACAGTGTTTACATTTGGAAAGCCATGTTGCATTTATGTATGCATCCAGTGGGGCATCACAGTAAAATTAGGCATAATGTGTTAATTCCACAATAGGAGAGATGTTATGTTGTTACCTAACAGTTTTGGTGTAAAAGCCTGCATATATCGGTATTGGGTGATATCGGTATCGGAAATTGAGAGTTGGACAATATCGGAATATTGGATATCGGCAGAAAAGCCAATATCGAGCATCCCTAATGAAAATAAAGAAAAACCATTAAATGAGAAGGTGTGTCCAAACTTTTGACTGGTAGTGTATATCAAAAAAATAGCCCGTGTTATGACAGAATGTCAGAATTGGTTGACTAGTATCTTGATGGTATTAACCACAGAAATTCCTTTTTATGTGCGTTTGGTGAGTGTTCCTTTGCATTTGTGCGCTGTAACTCTTCCAACCACTGTGCTCTTGACCCACATCTAACCTGTTCAAAGAGTGCATTTGCTTCACATTAAGACAGATAAAAGAAATTGTGCTTCTTAAAGGTCAAACCTCTTTGCTGACCTTTTTCTACCCAACAACAAATTTGCTGTTTATTCAAACCCAAGAATGATAGATTTGTCCCTTTTCTACTGTATATAAAGGCAATCCATATGTAATGGAGGCCCCTCTTTGTATCCAGCTTTTCAAAGGACTCTTCTCCTTTATACAGACCAGCTGAACTTTTTCCCTTTTGACCCTTTGCTGACTGCTTCGTTGACTGTGTGTGCCTGTGTGTGTACAGTATCTGTTTGTGTGCCTCTCAGGGTCAACCTGTACACCCATAGTGCATTGGTGTTGTGCCTAATGGAGCCTTGTTCTTGTTCTTACCAGCTCTGTAGTCTTACACGAGTTTGCTTTCATTTGCCGCTGATCTGGTATCACACTTGTTCTAAGAAAAGCAGCGCAGAGACCTGTGTGTGTGTGTGTGTGTGTGTGTGTGTGTGTGTGTGATGTCTGTGTATTACTACGGTGACTACATTTAGACAGAAAAATCAGGCCACTATTAACAGCATGAGATTCCGTCATCTGGCTCTGTTGTGACGCATGCAAATACAATGATGTTTACATCAGAAAAAAGATGCCCAGATTTCTGACCTGATGGTACACAGCCAGGTCAGAAGGCAGCAAGGAACATCAAAATCATGACTAGGCAAAAAGCCTCCTGGCTTTAAGTTCAACGCACCCCATTCATGTTGTGTCATTGAGCTCTGTAGCAAAAGAACTAGTAAAACAGAAGAACTAATCCACGTATAGTCACTAGGATGTGCCAAACAGGGGAAGAAATGTGGAAAATGCTGCTTTTCTAGAGAATTGCGCATCAAGACATCTCCTTCAACAAGATCTTTCCAAACCAAAAACAGGACTGCATTAAAATAACTAAATTTTTTGTTGCAGGTATTGGTGAGAGGATAAATACAACTTTAAAAAGTTGTTTTTTTTAAATACAACTTTTAAATGACACTTTGTATTTCCATTCCAATATGTTGTCTGACCTATTGACACCATTGCTATAAAAGACATTCAGATGATGTCACATGCTCAGCTTCAGCAAGTGCCCCAAAACAAACAAAAGAGGAACCCTAAATTAGGACCAGGAATATCAACACACAATCACACAGTTTAGAAAACCACTGCAGATTGGTCTCTCTGGATTCCAACTTTAACATCATGTTGCACTTGGTCACTTAGATATTTCCTGATCCTTGTAATCTTGCTGTGCAGACCACAATATAATATATTCTTGTTTATTGTATTTGCTCGTCTCTTACCGCTTTGTGTGTACTGTAAAAAAAAGTAATAAATAAATATATAGTGCACTATTTCTTAGCTGCTGTAATAAAGCAGTTTCCATTTGGGATTATTAAAGATTCAAGATTTGTACAGTTTTATATTAACAAAAAAAAAAAAAGTTTTCAGCATATCCTTATTTTTGAGATAGTAAACCCTCAAGACATTGAAGGTTTGCCCAGTGAAACCCAAGATACTACTAACAACAAACACTAATGTATACATACTTAATGTATGCATTTTTGCATATATATTTTTTAAAATATTCAACAAATCTTCCAAATTAAAAGGCAAAATACGTTGTTTGTCCATGCCCTACAAAATGACACATATGAACGATTTGTGATCCAGTGTCCATAACAGGCAAAACTGTTACAAATGACTGCTGGAAAAATACATTTGTTTTATAATCTGACTATACTGCGGTCAACGTTTGGTTAGGCTTAGGCACAAAAACAACTTAGGTTAGGTTTAGGAAAATATTAAGGTTAGGGCTGAGAAATGACTTCTTAGTTAAGGTTATGGCGCATTCGTTGTCATAGTTACAATAATATTTAATTAAGTTTAGGAAATGATCGTCATGGTTAAAAGAAGCCAATGTTGCTTGTCTCCGGTTTTAGGGTTAGGATTCAGATCCAAAGATATGGACATTGGCCTTTCAAAACTCCTATTGTTTCACTGTAAGTTAAGTTTCATACTTCATGAGTGACTCCTTATTTTGAGTCAAGGCAGAGTAAGACGTAGGTTTCATTTTCTAAACTATGTGTTCAAAGTGTGACACATAGGAGCAGACATACACATGTATTGTATATAGACTATTTTTACCACTGCTCTGGGATAGCATTGGCCACATCTCTCTCTCTCTCTCTCTCTCTCTCTCTCTCTCTCTCTCTCTCTCTCTCTCTCTCAAAAACACACACACACACACACACACACACACACACACACACACACACACAGTGTTGAGCAGCAGCCTTATCTGGCCCTACCTTGGCGTGGTTGTGGGGCTGGTCAGATATGTGATGTGATGATGAGCGACAGCCTCCTGACGCTGTGCTGTCCATCAGTTTCCTCAGAGGACACCAACACCAGCAACCTCTTTCAGCTGAGACCAGCCCTCCTGTCCAAAACCATTGACAGGGGTCTCCCAACATGCTTGTCAAAGGACATCAAACCATATGTATGTGAGTGTGTGTATGTGTGCTTGTGTGTTCAGGTTAGGATATGTGGATATGTCAATGGTCTACAGAGTGGGCTCTGTTCTCCACCATCGGCAGTTTGCTCATGAAGTGCTTACACAAGTAGAACTACTGAAATGTGCTTACTGATGATGTACTGTCTTTTTAAAATGCTTATGTGAGCCTCAAGCACTTTTTGATACATGTAGAATTTCCACAACCTCACCCTGCATCAACAGTGATATCACCAAGTTACTTAAAACTAGATACAGATGGGTGACAAATTAAAGGAAAATCCGACACAAAGTGTCTTAGTAAGGTGCTTCAGTGTTGTTGACATAAACTCTCCAAGTCTCTGGGGTCTACTGGAGGGATGAACACAGTTTTTCCAAAAGATATTCCCTCATTTGATGCTTCTGTGATAGAATCTCCCATAGTTGTGGGATGGGTTGAGTTTGTTGGAGATCTGGTGACTGTGAAAGCTTGTGATTTACCTCATTGTCATACTTATCCAACCATTCAGTGAACCCTCTGACCTGTGTGGAAGCATCTGTATGCCACTAAAATGTACATAGTAAACACCCTGCACCCCTTGAGTCTCAGAGTGCAAAAAGTGCAGTGCAAAAGCTGCATCTGAACCGGAATGTGGCTCAAAAAGTAATATACTGTAGGTCTTGAAAGTGAATCTGTTATTTTTAGATTAAGGCTGCAGAGAGTAATTTTTCATTTGACTAAAGGGAATTCCAATAACATTTACTAAATAACCAATAATTACATTCTTGCCATATTAAAAAACAGTGGTGCCAAAGTCTTTGAATATATACAGTACGTCAAGTTGCAGAGAATTGCTTCATTATTTTCTTTTTCTGGGGAAGGTGCCCCATGCCCCCCACTCTAATTTTGCCCCCCTTATTATTTTGGCTTGCATGACGCCCCTGCAACAAAGTAATGGCTGTGATCTTTCGGCATCAATGTCAGAAGGAAAGGGGCAACAAGCATGAGCGGTAGAATGACCGTACTAGATTTAGTCTTTTCTGTATTTGTTGAGCTGTTGTCATCATGCGTCCCTGTGATTGGCTCAACTGTTTCAGAGTGAGGAGAGCAGTGATGTGACTGGCTGAGAGCATATTTATTAATCAACACACCCTCTCATCTAGATTCCTCTTCACCCAGTCCTTCTGTAGTTTGCGCTGCTGCACATATATGAGCCAAAATAACAGCTGTGCGCGGAGACATCTGCACTGTCTGTGCATCCAAGACCTGCCCTGGCCGTTGTGCTTCTGCAACGAAAACAGGGTCCCATAAGTGAACATAACTATGACAAGTGTGGTAGGTACTGGTTCTTGCCCCACTGGACCACATTCCGAGATCTCAGCAATTACTTTGGAGTGTACGATGTACACGACAACATAGAACCTATGACCCAAGCTATGGAAATAGAACCCAAGTTGTAGTGTCTATGTCCTTGCCTTCAGAAACTACTCAGTTGATCTCAGCTGCAGTGGAATTATTTGTAGTTAGTTGTTTGTGTACAAACTCAGCTGGACATACAACATTCCTTTCCATATTAGCTGTTTATGTTACTCATTTGATAGACCAGTCTGGATCAGTTGTTGCTCTCTTTTGGCTCATGTATAAGAGCTGCAGTTGGCCTATAAAAGCAGTTCCATACTGTGTCCAGTGGTGAGGCGGCTGTCAGTCTGCTCTGAGTAAGTAGCCAGTCAAATCCTGGGTCACCACTAGGTTTTCATTAGAGGCCTAATTCAAAGCGGCCCACATAGAGTGTCAGGAGTGTCCGGGCCTGTTGTTGGCACCCCTTATAACACACTCTAATGAGCAGCCGCTGGGAAAGTTGTGGTCAGCTGTGTATATGGAGCTGGTGTAGCTTAGAATATACAGCCAAAGAAGACGAAGAGAAAGTCCCCACTCAAGGGCCGGAATTAGCCCCATGAATCACTTACTTTCTTTTTCATTTGTTCCTTAATCACGCAACCTGTTGAGTATCATGATTCATGGGACCAGCTGCTGACTGTGGCTTTACCCTGTGGAGTTCAAGCATGAGGCCGTCGTGCATTCTCAGTGGACTTGCCAGTATGTGGGCTGGACACTGTTTTTAAAGGTGGTTTAAGCATCCCTTTTTCTTTTTTCTCTCTAATTAGTCGGGAAAGATGCAGACTAGGGTTTCATCGGTCAAGAAGTTGATGATTCCAGAACTACAGAATTAACCAGCCTTAACACCAGTGCCTCAATATGAATGAATACATTATTGAGCGGTCCATTGAGCTGGATCCAGGCTAGTCCAGAACATTTGAGCGATGCATGAAATGAGAGAGGTTTCAATACCCAGCACGTGGCTCCGTTTGAACCCTGCACATACCATCTATCCTGATACTGTATGTGGTGTGTGTGTCTCCAGCCGCATTAATGTGCGCTGTCCTTTTCACAGGAGGGTGTGTTAAGCCTGGCTTTTCACAGTCCATCAGGATGATCTCCGGTAGATGTTAATGAGCTTTCCCACTAATGTGGGCTCAGTCGTCCAACTGAACAGCTTTCTAAGGATTGTGCAGAGCAAAGGCTCTCATGGTGATGCTGACATGCTTTCATGTGTAAAACATCTGTAAGTCCTTATTATTAATGGTATTTTATATATATTATTGGTTGAACTCAGTGTCTTAAGTTATAACATGCCAGTGCTGTTGATTAATGACATTGGTGAAAAGCTATTATTGTTATGTTATTGTGGTTGTAGATATTCTGGAAGTTGTAGCCGTTTTGTAAACCTGAAGGCATTTGGAAGTAGTTCTTGTAGTTAATTTCTTTCAGAGACCTTCACAGACTAAACCTGATCATGCTGTTTTCTACAGCGTACCCACTGGTTTTATCATTAGTTCCTGTTTAAGTAGAAACTCATTAGTCATAATTATCTTGGCACAGTTAATCTTCCCCTGCCACTGTGGGCTTGAACTAAAATAAGTAACATTGGGGAGAAAGGCAGCTTTAGGTGTTTGGTTGTGTGCATGTCACATAAATGAGGAACAATATACGTGAATGGTAACATTTTTGAATATTTGGAGGGGTTTATTGAACGGAGGAACAGAACTCATGACCTCAGTGTTTCTAAAACCTTGGCTACAGCCCGGATCATCGCCATCGGTACAATAGAAACCGGAGCATTTTTATTTATATTTTTTTAATTTATGTTTTTGTTCATTATAAAGGTCTAAACCTCAAGCAGTAGTACATCAACATTTGCTCTGCCTGTTGGGTTCATTTGAAAAATACTGGTACCAGTTGGAAGGAACCCACATTCGGTCCAACACCAATATGTATGTGAATCATTTCTCACATAGGCAAGTGTGTGTATGCACTTCTGTGTAAATGTAAGTGTGTGTGTGTGTGTGTGAGAGAGTGTTGGGGGTTGGAATGTGACGTGAGAGCACTAATCAGAGCCAGCTGGGGCCAACGGTGAGATTAAAGTTAAAACACAAAAACAATCAGCTGGGATAAGTATACTATCGCTATGGGTTACTGCCCCCATCCCAGCCTCTCAGGGGGAGAGAGGATAGATGGATAGACGGATGGATGGGACTCTACCCGGCCCGGCTGGCACAGACCCTCTGATTAAGAGCTCCTTTGTATTCTCTTTGATCCCTTCCTCTCAGTGGTGAGTCTAGTCTCACCACAACATGCACATGACACACACCGAAACACTGCCAGTTAGGGCCACAGGAAGTGCTTCGTATATGTAGCTGTGTGTGTGTGTGTGTGTGTGTGTGTGTGTGTGTGTGTGTGTGTGTGTGTGTGTGTGTGTGTGTGTGTGTGTGTGTGTGTGTGTGTGTGTGTGTGTGTGTGTGTGTGTGTGTGTGTGTGTGTGAGAGTTCTTATACAGCTGCACTTATGAGGGCCAAATGTCCTCACAAAGATAGACTGACAAAACATTATTTGTTGGTCGTCCTCACTAATGAGGTTAGGATCAAGATTAGAATTAGATTAAAGTATAGATTACAGTTAGGTCGGGGCTAAATTCTAGGCATAGAATTAAAATCATTCTATGCCAAAATACATAAATAAATTCTAACTCAAGGTTACTAGCTTTTTTTCTCTAAGCTTTCAATAATATTAGTATAATAGATTCTTATTTTCAGGTGATTGAACACTTATGAAAATATACCTGTGAATATTAGTTTCCATTTTTGACAATAGATCCTCCTAAATGTTACACACTGGTGCTTTAGAGGGAGATTCCAGTTTCATACAACTTAGGTCTATTTTTCTAGTTTTGGCTTATGTCCCTATCATTAATAATAACATTGTTCTCACCAAGTTGATGACCGACTTTTCTCTAGATTAGTCAAAATTATTTGGAAGAGAAAACAAAGGCGAATGGTAAAATTATTATTACACAAACCGTCCATTGAAAACATCCATCTCAATTAACAGACTGATTTCCTGGTTCAACTCTGACCTACTGTACTTACTAGACCAAACCTAGTCCAGTCATTATCATGATTACAAAAGCTGTGAAAATAAGGCACAAATCGAAAATAATTCATCAATTCTCATTTAGCATTTACCTAAAAATAAAAGTAATTTTAGTTGTAGTCATTTAGCTGTTTTCCTTGATCACTGCAATAACTAAACTAATAGGAAAGATGGACAAAACTACGCAAATAAGATAATAAACAAAGACAATAAAGAATTTTCCTTTAAGTTTAGGAGCATGTAATGATGTGACAGTATGTTCTATATTGCAGTGTGTTACGACTGCACATTTGTTGCACGTTGCATTTGAGACTCAGTTTAGCCTGTGTGTTTTGTATGAAAATGAAAGTGTGTATGCTGGAGTCTGTGTGTGTTTGTGTGAGAGTATAAGAGGATTAATGCCTGTTCACAGCCGAGGGTGCAGACTGGACCATTCCCTCTGTAGGTCCGATTGGCTGATGAGGTATTAACTTGTCGCCGTGTTGTTGTATGTGTCTCTGTTAGACTGTGTAAGGACGCCTCTCCAAAAACAGCAACATTTCCTTCCTTGTTCAACACTGCCAAGAACCCTCCCCTCCTACCCTCCCTCCGTCCAACTCTGGCCTGAAAAACCTTCCCCGTTATCTCCAGCTGTGGCATCTGCTGCTATTTTACTGATAGCTTTTTCAACTCTGTATCTCGCGTCGACTCGCACTTTCTTTTGAAGTCTGGCCAACGGTGTCGTCCCAGAACACAGCTCTGGCCCCAGCGGCCGCACAGAGTCAACACCAGCAACAAAATGACTTCCAAGGTTAGGCTCCACACGTGCCGATATCTGGAGTCAAAGCATTTCTTGCTCAGAACATTTTATTCTCGTCACAAACAACTGCACACTACACCCAAATAGTCACATTTAAGATGGTGCTATCAGCTTTTCAATTTCAAATATATATAGTTTTTGGCATTGGAAATGACATTTTTAAAGATAAGCCACTATATATTAGCGCAAAATATTTATCATGCAGCTCAGATCAGCCATCCTTTAAAAGCCCATATCAGTCAAACCCTACAGTAGTTTCCATTTCTTCATTGGCCTCCCTCCAGGACAGCATTATCTACACATCATGTCGCACAAAACCACATGGTAAATAACCATATTACTTTACCTAGTGACATCAGGCCCAGAGGAAAAGATCCCCAACATTAGAGCGCTGGGGGATTGTGTCGGGGGCGTGAGAGGTTAAGACTTGTTGAATAGCTGGTAGGCGTCACACAATGAGGTGGATTAGGCAGCACTAGAAAGGGCCTTTAGGGCTTTACTGGGGTGTTCAGCAGCTTACAGCGCCTACAATAACACTGCAACAGTACACATCCAGCTGGGCTAGCTGGGGTTGGCAAAAAGGCTAGCTGGGAGGGCAAGTGGCAGGCAGAAGAACAGAGTTAATCGGGAGGCGCTGTATCAAATTTTACAGATTGACAGGAAGAATGAAGCGCAGGAATTGCTAATGGGTGAAAGGAAGCATAGCAGCGTTTCGATAGAGATCCCCTGGGTGCTCTTGAAGGACCCCTGGGTGTTGCGTTGGCACGGAGGCGAGGAGCTGGCGAACAGGAGAGGAGAGGTGAGGTTCAGTCTGAGTGACTCCAGCACTTGTCTCTGCTTGCCTGGAGCCGTGGCTGGAAAAATGATATCATTACAGATGACCCATATTCTTACAGATAAACCCCGGCACTGCGCTGTGTGCTGTGATACTGTATAAGCATGACTGTGGAGGAAGAAAGTGTGGATTAAAGACTGCTGATATTGCACAGTCCGTGCTGTTTTCCTCTTAAAGAATAGTTGGTTTTGTTTGTTTTTAAAAAAAAACTTTATTTATTGCTTCTACTACGTGCAGCAAAACATTATTATAAAGCCATATATCAACATATATATTGAATTTCCCCCACACTGTACAGCTGGCCCCCAATCTTCCAACCCCATTCCCGTCATGGCAACATTTCATAACCACCTTCCCCAATCCACACCCCCACCCCAACCCTCTAACCTCAAAATGAAATAGTCATACTCTTACGGAAAAGTGGAACACAATATCACATTAGCACCTCAAGCATTCTGCACAAGAGGCTCCAATATCAATATTATTATCCAGGGTTTCAGTGAGAGCTGCACAGTCGAAATGTGAGTGAGGTTTTTAATCTTGACAGATAAGAAATTATTAGCAACCTCATCCAATAAAGTACCAGTATTGGCCTTATAAATCCACACATTATCTGAAGCCAAAGCTGTGTGAACCTGCAGTCCTCTCCTCTGCCTGGGATTACTGCAGCATTTCTGCCCTGTGCAGTGTTGGGGGAATTAAACAGGAGGGGGGGTTGGGAGGGAGGGCGGTGGGCTGGGATAACACCGCAGAGTGGCACATTGCGTGTTAGCCGGGATAATAACAGTGTGGTTTGTATTAGGTTTCCTGGGCTAAAGTAAGAAGCTCCCACTTCCTGCATGCCCTCTCTGTGACAAAGACAGAATCCATATTGGCTTCTGAACATCTGCAGGACGTATTAAACACACGCTGCGGTTTTATGTCAGTGCAGTACGAATTTGAAAAGAGTCTTAAGCTAATTAGAGCTCCTGTTCATCTCAAGGTCACTGATGTGTTCTGCAGTTAGTTTTTGACAGACAGCAAAGTGCCGTACAACGTCACCTTCAACTGCAGAAAGAATTCATAGCATGATATTCTGGCGCAGTGAAAACTCCAGCAGTGGAAACTGTTTCACTGATAGCAGAAAAAACTGCAGGTCACAGCAGACCAAAGAGAATCTCAGCTTTTAGTTTTGTTCTGCATTTATTCTGGTTTGTAATGATAATACATGCCATAATGTCAGTATCTATTGATCTATAGATTTTTTTCATCATTAATCTGACAAAAAATAACCTATTCTTTGTATCACTTAGGCACTATTTTTCTCCTCACATACAGTGGAGCCTAGTGTGTAAAATGAAATAAGCAACAAAAGTACAGTTGGGTCTGAGAGGGTTCCAGGGGGAATATTTTAATTTCACTATTCATTTCATTGACTAGTTAGACCACTGAGAGAATGTCTAAGAATGAAGATTCTGTTCATAGATTTCTAGGTTAATCTATCAATCTACAGTATAGACAGTTATGGAATAACTAAATCTTATCAAATAACAGGTCTGTGGCCTGATGTGTATCAATTTGGGGGGTCTGTGACTCCAGAAAGTTTGAGAACCACTGCATTATAAGAACGTAAGCTAATCTACCAGTGCATTTCCTCTGCAATCATCGTAACAAAAGATAAAAAGATTATATCTTGATAACTTTCCACAGTGCTGACATACTTCCTCATAGTTTTATAACTGTTTTGGCGTCTCATAAGTCGCCAAACTGATGAATCTGTTACTCAGTCAACCTGAAACAACAGACCCCCACCAACGCTGCCTCTTGAGTTTTTTAATGCAGTGCTGACTATGTAAAAACACCTGCATGTTTTCTATGTAAGGCCAGGCAGTTGTAGTGCTTAAACACTGGTTAGTCTTAGTTAAGGCAAGGATGAGATTGTCCTTTTTCCCAGCAGCAATGCTTCAACTCTCCAGAAAATTGGCAATTAAAAAAAAACAAAAACATTTAGACTAGTAATACACACATAACATATAACACACATGTGCATCTGGAGGTCGCATAGTATGGCAAAACCCAAAAAGCCAAACAGGAAAACAAATATCCTAACAAATACCCAAACGAATATCCAAACAAATGCTACACATGACCAGTGTGTGGAACGATGCTTCTGTGAATATGTTATGGGTAACTGCAGGTCAGAGGCCTTAAGAGGAGCTGACGTACAAACCTTTCAGAACACAGACCTGCACGTCAAAAGAGCCTATTGGTTGATCCAACTCTTAAAAAAAAACATTAGATGTACAAATATGAGAGATACAGCCACGTGAAGGACCCCCTTGTCTGTGCGCAGCCCTGAGGAGCATGTTCCATGTAGTGGCTGTGACCATGTGCACTTTAATTCTCAAGTACGTGCATTATCAAATCCTGCTCTCTCAATTTGTTGACGACAGTCATACTCTGTCATGGATGCACGCTGCCGCACATTCACAGGGCGTGGACCACTGTCAGCGGAGCAGCCAGGCAGCAGATTAAACATAGCCTGATGGACGTCACAATACACTACATGCATCACAGTCTTAATACTGTGCTGCCACTTGCACACATGCCATTCTGTGCATATATCGACAGATATGGTTTACAGCATGTAATAATAACAGTAATAGGTTCCTTATGGAGAGATCCTGCAGCTCGGTTAGTCCACAGTGAGGGATGTTGAAGGGCTGAAGGCTTGTGTAGCAACGTGACATGTCAGAGAAATGCTCTGTTTCACCCAGAGAATGCTGGGAGAAGCGGGCAGTTTGGTTTTGTCGCAGAATAGCTGATATCCACAAAAGCAGCTGAAACTTTGTGAATTTAAAATCTCATATATCTTGTAATGTTTGAAACAGTTTATCCAGATTATCTGAACCAGCGAGTGCACCCGAAATGTTGGTAGTAACCCCACACTGAACATAAAAACTGGGAGAAAACACAACTACAGTGAGTACAGAAGGTCAAAGCTGGGTAATAATTTTGCAGTTGCCTTTCAGATAAATTAACCTGGGTTTATTTACAACCACTCTGATCACGAGTGCTCGTGTTTCTTGACCTGTCGCACTTGGTTTGATCGTATTAGCAACAGGATGGCACAAAGTATGCAAATAAGATCCAAGTTTTAATGAAACAGATTTACCCTTTAAGAAAGATCTCATTAATTTTCAACATTCAACAGTTTTGCCTCATACACTTGGCACTCGTTCAGCTTCTTTAACATGACACTAGCTCCCCTTAACCCTTTTAATATTGGAGCTGGTGCAATAGAGTTTCAGTGCCAATACCAAAACATTTTGGTTTCTTGTACATGTACACTACTCACAAAAAGTTAGGGATATTCCACTTTCGGGTGAAATTTATGGAAAATGTAAAAAGTTGATGCTACAGTGATATTATATCATGAAAGTAGGGCATTTAAGTAGACGGTCAAATTAAGATCACCTGGAAAGGTTATAGTGCATTTTATGTACATTCTGAAATTTCATCCGAAAGCCGAATATCCCTAACTTTTTGTGAGTAGTGTATTTTAATCTAAATATTTTTTTCTACCATGTTGGTTGCAGTCCCTCATTCATTCATTCATTCATTCATTCATTCATTCATTCATGTGTGCTGCGATTTGGTTTTCCTTTTCCCCATTTCATCTTGGCTCTTTGTAAACATTCCTCTGGGTTGATGAGAGGATCATTCAGATCACCTGTTGCACAGGCTGTGGGGACTGACTGCTCAGCAATGATGGAGAACAGCTTGGTGGTTCCCCTCTCGGCCAATCAGGATGTGACTGTTCTTGAAGGAATAGAGAGAGGTGGGGAACTGCTCACCCAATGACCTTCTGATCCTTCCTCTGTTTGGTGCAGAACTCACACTATGAGACATAGGCAGCCTGAAACTTCAGGACCCACTGAGAGTTCTTGGCCAGGGCAGTCTGTGGGGTAATTTGTGCAAGTGTGAGTTTCCTCACAATAATCGGCGGCCCACAGGCTTACTTATTTATGTTTATTATCTATTATCTTTATATGTTTTTATTAAACCCCCATACCCATTTGTGAAGGTGTTTTTTCATTTTTTAATTATTATTATGCACATGGGAACTGATTCTCAGGCTCCTTTTCCTTGAGTTGAGGCCTGGGGAGTCCCGTCACAGTGTAACAGAACAAGCTAAACTGCTCAGACAGTGTGTAAAGATTATTAACACAGGGGTGGGGGGCCAAGGCCAAAAGGAAGCACAGACTGGATTGTATGGGATTGTATAGATGCAAAATGGAGCTAGGATTCCACGTTCCATTGATTCACTGACTTCCTCCCCATTGTGCTCACATTATAAAAAATAATTCATAACTAGGGATCCCTCATGTTTAAAAATATATATATATATATATATTTATTTTTTTATGTATTATATAATATTTAAAATATATATTATTTCCACTAGAAACATCTGGTGGGCCAGTTTTGGCCCCACCCTGTCTTCTCACAAGCAGACATACAAGAGACACGCCAAAATAAAATTCTAAATTGATTTTTTAAAAAGTAACTAACATCAGGAGGTATCTGATCAAAGAAAATGCTAACAAGACCTGACATGCAACAGCAACGTTAGGTGCTTCTGTTTTCAAATACTGATGCTGCAGACAGATTTCATTTGGTACTCAGTATTTAGGTTTGATTCCCAGCCTTATAATGAGGGAGTTTTGTTTCCGTCAGAAGACAAATTGTGCTTGTGGACATTTGGCACACACAGCTCTGTTGTTCAGTTTGTTGTTTAAAACAGATCACCTGATGGCAACACTCTCTCTCTCTCTCTCTCTCTCTCTCTCTCTCTGTGTCTGTGTCTCTCTCCCTGCAGAGCTGCAGAGGGAGGGCAGCATCGAGACCCTCAGCAACAGCTCGGGTTCCACCAGCGGCAGCATCCCACGCAACTTCGAGGGCTATCGCTCCCCCCTGCCCACCAACGAGAGCCAGCCACTAAGCCTCTTCCCTACCAACTTCCCCTAGAGCCCCACCTCTCCTCCAGGAGCAGCCGCCACCGTCCAGCCCACTTGCCCCACCTGACCCCCATATATCTGTCCACGCAGCATCACACTCACAGACTGATGTGTTGAGCTGAAACCAAATCATGTCCAGGATTTGTGTTTCTCTGTGCAGTGTTGCTGTTGTTGTTTTTTTCTGTTCTCATACAGCTGGGCACCAATCAGCGTGATCACAGCTACATATACATTTTATTTCTTGGTTTGGATTTGAAGGCTGATATGTTTTTTAAATGAAGCTGCCAGTGGCACTTTTGCCAATGGCAGCTTCATTAAGAGATTGAGATTTCCAATTATTTTTAATTTGACCATTCTAATGCCAATATTGCTAAAAAAAAACGAAATTAATATAGTGTTTATCCTCCAACTCCATTCATATCAGGGTGAAAACATCTAGACAAAGTTATTGTAGCCTTTTAAAAACTAATTTCTGAGTGTTGCTGAGCAATTAACCAAATCTAAAGTGTAGAAATATTTCATCAAAGCAGAGTATTTTGATACAGCGTGTGGTCGGGGAGGAACCTCCTTTATTTTCAATATCAGATTAGAGAAGAAGAGACCCAGTTCCAGGCCAGCATATCCATCCAACTCTGCCTGTTACCTTGTCGTCGCTTTGAATCAGACACAGACGTCGGAGAACCAGCCGTCCTGTCCTCTCTGCGGCCGATGTCTGCTGTTTCCTCCGCCCGCCATCATTCTCTGAGTGTGTTTGAAGTTTTACGGGGTCCCTGTTGTCTGAATGAGCCATAAGAAAGGGGGAGAATGGGGGAAAAATGTTTATTCCAGTCAGTGACGTGTAGCAGCTCCTTTCCCCTCTGTGAGTGTGAATGTGAGTGTGTGTGTGTGTGTGTGTGTGTGTGTGTGTGTGTGTGTGTGTGTGTGTGTGTGTGTGTGTGGCTGCTCTCATGGCCTCTTGCTAAATGTTTTTGATTAAATTTGCTCCTCTCATGCCTTTGATTTTCATGTAATTACATTTGACAAAAGATGCAGTAATGAGATGACACTATTACTATGTTGCTGAAGTAATTTAGATGTTTACGGTATAATTGAGATATGTTTCTGACATCATTTAGATATATTCCCCCACTCGGCCTTTCCAGAGAGTAAACTTTAATTGAGCGGAGTAATAGCCGTCATGCTGTATTTTGTACATTAGCCACTTTTGACCAAAATCTTTTTTTTCCCTCCTGCCTCTAGTTATAGATCTCTAAAAAATGTATTTTCCTTAAATGTAGTAGCTAAGATTGACTTTGATAATCAGAAATTCCTTTATTAAACACACTTTGCCTGTTAGATTGTCCGAAGCAGAATGTTTGACTTCTGAAATGCACTTCCAGAGTCACCTTTAGAGATTAAATGATAATAGTACAATCCCACAATGTGTGAGTGTTGTTGGACTGGCTGCATGAAGGCCTGCTGTTGCTCGGTCACTGAATGAGGGCATGAATCCACTCATTTTAATTCAGAGAGAATGTTGCCAGTAATGTTCGATTTGTAAAATACTGACTTATTTCCCAGCATTCATGCAAGAAAAACCATAATAAAAACTTGAGGAAATGAAACTGTGTCTTTTTTTCTCACTCTGATTGCTCCTAATTGTGCCGTTCAGATTTCCACCACGGCGGTGACCATCAGCACAAAGTACCACTGGTAATTAGTACCATATTTTTTAACAGGCAGTAAAGTGTTGTTAAAGGGACTTTTTATGGCCGACTCTGGCTCTTTGTTCTGAGAGCGGAGAGACGAGAGGGCATGTTTGTTTCTCTGCTAATCAGCACAAAACTCTAAGTCCCAAAACTCTTACACAAAGATTTTTTTTAACAAAGTAAAACATTGGACTCAAACCATTCTAACTAATTCAAATGAAATTAGATTAGCGCCGGATTATTCCTTGTAGGCTTTATTTCATCTCATCGATGTGCTCAAGCGCTACTAGTCATAAAATTAAAAAGGGGTCTTTGCCCAGCTACGGTGGAACACATCCAAACTTGAAGAGATGGCCAGAAAACTTTTGCACAGACAATTAAATTCATAACTTATAACAACTTCAGCGCCTGAAACGCTTTTAAATTAAAAACAGTATGCCTGTATTTCCAGTCCTGTATATTAGAAAATAAAATCTGTTACAGTACGAGTTGGACAACAGAAAGAACACATAAAAAAACCAAGACCATTACAAAATGTGTTTATTTAGGTTTATATGCAAGACTCCCTTATGAATAAAGCTGAAATAAGCTCCAGCTGGCAGGATGTGTCTCTACCACTTTATTCAGAGGAAAAGTTCAGAATTATGCAACAAGTATGAGAGGAAAACTACAGTTTTTACTTGAAACTTTTTATTTGATTCCAACATTTCATTACAAACATTTATTATTCACACAAATTCTAATTCATCAGAGCCACTTTTGAAGCATTTAAAGAAATATATGATAAACAACAAAACGGTTTGTATTTAACAAGAACCGACACATCATGTCAGTGTGAAACAGATTTGTGCACTTAGTTGTGTATTCATTTTGAGAAGAAATTCTAAAATAGCGAGCTTTAAACGTCGCAGGACTGTATTCTAGCGCAAAACATTGTGTGTCCTGTTAAAAGTTAGCACAACTCACTGATTAAAGTCACTCTGGGTGTAAATGGAGCAAACTCTAAAGTCTCCAGGTCCTCAACGTCCTGCTAGGAGGAAGCTGTTGGTGTTGAGTCCCAGCTTGAGAAACTCAGTAGTGGAGTGGTGGCTGAAGAAATGGGTATACTGTTTATTAATGCCCCATCCAGCAAAGGGTAAATGCCCTACTCTTGCCTATTTAGCTCACCAAAAATGGGCCAGTAGTATTTGCACACTGTCACTTAAATGCTGCTGCTTTACCTCCGGCAGTAAGCATCAATACTGGCACACACACTATAAAGTGAGACAGCTACATAATTCCTTATTCTATACTCCAGCCAATCATGTATTGCCATGCCTTTACCATCCTAGGGGGAAAAATCAATCGGCAAAACTGAAATATAAGTGGTTATACTCCATATACCTGTGTACACCGTGCACCAGTGGAGACACTGAACGCTTCAGACCAACTGAAACAGGATGTGATAGTAACACCACTGGCTTCACTTCAAAACGTTAGCATTAGCTTGGTTAGCGAGCAACATTTGAACTGGAAACATATCTGAGCGGAATAAAGCATGCTAACACTACAGTGATGCTAGCAGTTAGCGGTGACTATGTTGACAGCACTCTCTTTAGCATTTAGCCCAATATGCTAAAAGATAAACAATTTAGCCTGCTAGTGTCAGTGAGAATGCTACTTAAATCCTAATAAAGATTGTGTTTGATAAATAATTATTTGTTATTAACTCAGTATAGCAAGCTAACCAGGTTCATATTTGTAACATTGTTGAGTTTCAGGCTAACACAGTGAAGCTTTATCATCCATTGTTTCCAGTGCAGTGACTTTAGATAGAACTTTCTGGACCTCCTGCTAGCATCATTTCTCAGAAGCAACCAGCAGAAAGATTGTGGACCTGAGGGATTACATTCATTTGTTGTTGCGAGTGCCAACAGTTGATGCTGCATGCTAATCTTATCCACACAGTCAGATCTGAGGCCACTCTCTTTCTGCTGAGACCAGCCAAACACATCCAAATGCAAATGAGCAGGAACATCCCTGCAGCACTTTGGCTTCCTCGTTTCCAAATTGCTACTTTTGGTTATGACAATACTGAGCTGACACCCATTGTGAAGACTGTTTGAGAAAAAGTTAAAAACATAAATGTTGTCTCACACATGTCTCCTGACTAAATCTGACATGTCATTATTTATTTGCAGTGTAGCTTTAACCATTAAAGTCTACACAGGTCAGTTATCAGAAATCATCCAATTAAAAAATCATCAAATATCCTTCTGTAAATATTTTTACAGAATAAAGTAAATGTTAAGCATACATTTTGGCATTTTATTGTAGATATTACGGTAGATTGGCCTACATGGGAACATTATAGCTTACAAATCTCTACACATTTTCACTCATTCACTATTTGTTTCAATAAACAGTTGTGTGGTGAGGTTCATGAGAACACACAAACATATGCAGAATAAGTTAGGCTACCTGGTTGAAATTTGATTTAGAATTTGAGTCATAAGAAAATTCTCTTTAGATGGATCAGAGATGGCCTCTAAAATGCAACATTAAAAAGAGACTGGCATTTATTTACTGTATTACCTAATGGTGAGTAGGTAAAATGGTGATTCAAAACACTTTCAAATTATTGGAAATTATTGGAAATGAGCACTCCAAAATTAGTAACATCGGTTGCACAAAATTTTAAAAACCACAATAGACAAACAGCAAAATTAATAAACTGGAAAAGTGACCAAAATACAAGAACTCATCACTTTACAGCCAAATCCCATACATTTTAATTTTTCTCTGCAGCTCAGTATGCACCGTGTGTGAGACCTACCCTGGATGATCCCTGAATGTTTTACCATCACACCGTCTTCCCATTGAATCGTCTGTCTGCCCTGTGGGTCTCGGTTTGGTTTGCACGGCCTGGATCTCAAACACATTTATTCAGATTTAGTCGTTAAAGGTTTCATGGTGAATATTGAACTGTACACATGAGGTGACTGCAATGACACTTTCTCTGGTTCATTTTGAGTGAAACAAATAATAAAGATTTTTTTTTAGAAAGCTGGGGTCACTGGTATCATTTAGAATAATGACAGTCTAATTCAAAAAGGTCCTAAAAAGCTGCTGGATGAAGGCCCAAAGCCATTTTTAGGGCCATGTCATAGATTGTTTAACTAAATCCCCCATTAGACTGCAGACAGCTCAAATTCTAACTGTAAAGGAAGAGTTTCATCTTTGAGTTATTGTTAAATTTTACAACCATCAACTCTGGTTCATTTTCAGACTGTAATATTTGAAGGATAAAATGATGCTGAAAGTTTCCTACACCTCCTCCAGGCGCCTTCCGGGGCCCCTGGAGGTCCACATTTGGAGCGCTGCTGCTGGCACAGAGACAGCTTTGTCAGGCTACCACTAAAACTCACCATCAGTGTGTCAGGACCTGCACAGTGTAAGGTGTCCGAGACAAAGGCGGAGATGTGCTGGCTGATCTGAGCTCAGTGTGCTGCTGTCAGGTCTGATGCAGATTAGATGTGAATCAGGGAACATGAGCGGGATCTTTTTTTTTTTCTGGTTCAGCTTCAGTTTCATCTGCCATATTTTATCCTTCAAAAAACACATGAATCAGAGTCCGCTCTGTCATAGGCTGATGATTTCACAACAGGCAAATGCACACTTACCTGTGCACAAGAGGAAACACTTACCTGACCCAGGCCACAACTCATTTAATGAATATAATGATAGAAAATATGTGACAGCTGACTGTTTTGAGGGTAAAGTGGCCATTTGCATTATCTCTATTTAACGCACTTACTGACCAATAGCTACATTATATGACAGCATGACAGCACATTGGCAGGTGTTTTATAAATTTTAGCAGCATCTTAAAGCCACAATTAATTAAATTGTACAGTACAATAACAGTACAAATCATTATCTTTAAGTAATGCATGTATCATGGATTCCAAATTATTAAGTCACTATGACTTTGTGATTAGTTCATCAGGTAAAGGATGTTAATTCATACATGAAATACATTTATGGATTCCTCTTGCATAAAAGTTTTTTACATGGTCTCAGCCTCTGATAAAAAAAACAATAACTTCATATTTCTGTGAGAATAAAGCCAAAGGTATTTTTGACACAGGTTTTGTGTGTGCGCGTGTGTTTGTTTTATTAAGAGCAGTCACTGGAATAAATGTACAAAAATACGGTTGTATCCAAGGTGGTGATACGTTTGGATATGGACAGATACTGTCCTATCCAGAATATTACAGACATGGATCTTTGACAGGTTTTTTATTCATTTGATATGATATACAGATCTGGATTTCCATAAACGTGGATACCATTGGATCTTTCCAGATACAGGTCTTTTTTGTCCAGTAAATTGAGGTTAAACATGCTTGGAAAATAAGGGATAATTTAAGGGAGATTGACATCTATTTACTGTATGTCCTAATCTTGGTGAGAATATTCTTGGAAATTTGTGGAAATGAGGATCCAAGATTAATAATATTAGTTGAAATAAAATCCCAAAACACAAAACACACTTTACAGCTAAACTCCATACACCACACACTGTGTTTCATTTTCTATGCAGCTCAGTATTCACTGTGTGTGTGTGTGTGTGTGTGTGTGAGAGAGAGAGAGAGAGAGAGAGAGAGACTTCCCCCGGATGATTCCTGCATGTTTTACCCAGGGTGCGAACTGCAGGGAGAGCTTAAGAGCTTAATAAGACATGAGCTCCCCTAAAAACACCATTTGCGAAATTTTGGGGGGGTCTCCGACAATACTAATACAACATACTAAAATGCTATTTTTGCCATGCATTTCTATTTTCCTGTACCTGTGGATTATGTGTAAAAGTAGGCTATTATTGATGTATATGTCATTAACTCACTATTAAATATCAAATGTGCTTGCATCTATTGCAAAAAAAAACCCCAAACAAACAAACAAAAACAAGTAAGCTCCCCTAAAAGCCATGATCTAGTTCGCACACTGCTTTTACCATCACACCGTCTTCACATAGAGTCCTTAAACTCCACCCAGTCTGCCCTGTGGGTACCAATTTTAACATTCTCCTCTAATTTATCCATTATGTTGTAAATGTGTCAAAAATACCATTGGAATGTGAAGTTATTATTATTTTTATTAGAGAGGCTGTGCAGCAAATGCATGGTCCTGCAATACACTTTTATACAACTGGAATCAATTTGCTCGCCTATCAATTCATGTATGAATTAACATTGTTTAACTGATGATCTGTTAAGTGTGAACTTATCAGAGGAAACAGAAATCATCATGAGTCAAGCATTAGTTATGATTCGTACCCTTATTATTATTTTTTTATCATCTTTAATCGCGAAATAATTTGAAACTTGTTGAAACTTCACTTAAATTTCGTCTTGTGGAATAATCTCAGGTTTTAAATTACAGCTGCTGTCTTGTTCGACCGGTTTGTTCGGGAGTAACAGTAAAATGTGGCATTTTAAACCAACTCGAAAACCAATCGAAACTGAGACTTTTTCCTGGCTTTGATGAGGAGTTTGTGAATATATCCAGGAGTGGATGCTGCAGTATTTGTGCTGTGCTGTGTGAGACAATGACAGAGGAGAGAGGAGGCTCTCCCTCCGGCCCTGCAGGTAGCCTCTGCTCCTCTGCTGCGCTCCTAATGTGATCCAATGTTCCCGGCGCTGCAGCTGCTAATTCAATTTCTCCACGCTGTCAACACATCTGCAAAATACACAAAAGATTATTTTGCTGGCTTTAAAAAAATGTGTCCCAACGAACATAAAACAGTAATAAAATATTGTCAGCTGGATAATATTAAAAAAAGCCGGCGCTTAAATGTTTCCTGATTAAGAATGAGTTGAACACAAACAGTAACAGTGAGTGTAATCTCTCTCATGAGTTCTAACCGGCACAAGTAGATTTTTAGAACTCTCACATAAAGCTTAAAAAACACAAATAAGCGCCAATTAAAGGAGGGATTTTACTCAGGTTAAATGGATCTATTTTCAAAATAAAAGTCTATTTTTGTGAATCAGCACTTAAACAGATCTCACATAAATAAAAGTAGTAGCAAATGAATGTGGGTGAATACGAAAATAATACAGCAATCTGTTTTTAAGTTGTTGTTTTTTAAACAAAGTCGCTCGTGCAGAGGCCTTTTAGTTTGAGCTTATTTCTAAACGCCGCTCTCAGTGCACAGGAGAGCCGCGTGAGGGGGAATTTTAACATTCAGTGGGATCAGATTTGTTTTTCATTTATTTTAAATCTGATGCACAAATACACAAAAACTACTCTTACATCTATATTGGTGATTTTATAAAATCAGGAATTTGTGTGGATACCACAGACCTCACAGCACCGTGCTGCCTATGTGCTCAAAGGCACAACGGAGCCTTCAACCAGCAACCCGACAACAGAGGAGATTCTTTATTAAGGCTACTGGAGCACAGTAGTGACAGTATGTCACTGTGGTATATGTGGAAGCAGGCACATCCAGTGATCTGCCCTACCTATTATCACTCAATAAATACACGCGCAATCCTGCAGTGCGTCATGCTCTCGTTCACCTGCGGCCACACGGAGCGGCACGCAAAGTAGGGCCACCCAAGGGTCCCCTCAGAGCAGTAACCCATGGCTCACCATAATTAAAATAAGTGAAAATGATCCCACTGAGACAGTGTGAACATCAACACTGTGTGAGTCTCAACCTGATCACTCTTGTGCCAAATGCTGGCTGCTGTAACGCCTGCGGATGTGACAGCGCTGTCCCCTGGGTCGCTATAGCGCCCCCACCTGGCGGTCTACCTGTCAGTGAGACAGATACATGACTATGAGAACAGGAGGGCAGAACAGGCCGGCAGGTAACTGAATGTGAGTGGTTGTAGTTTATGATTGAGTTTGTCATGAAGTTTGTTTTATAGAAGAGCTGTGAGGCATCAGGCATTACTCTGATCCCAAAAAGCATCTGTTTCATTGCATTGTTCCAAATCATATCAAAGTATGGTCCAGTGTGTGTGTGTGTGTGTGTGTGTGTGTGTGTGTGTGTGTGTGTGTGTGTGTGTGTGTGTGTGTGTGTGTGTGTGCTTTTCCTACAAGTGAGAACTGATATGTTTCATTTAGCCGAGTGAGCTGTAGATGAGGAAGTGGAGGAGATGGAGGAGAGGAGGAGGAGGAGGAGGAGGAGGAGGAGGAGGAGGAGGGCTGCTTGGAGCTGTACGAGGAGGAAGAGGGAGTAGAAGGGAAAGAAAAAAGAAGGAGGAGGAGAAGAGGAGGAGAAGAGGAGGAGGAGGAGGAGGAGGAGAGGGCCGCTGGTCGCCGGGTTTCCATGTGACAAGGGGAAATATGAGGGACTTTGACAGGTCTTAAACGGTCTGGCGCCAAGGCCTCAGTCTAGCCGCTAAATATAGCCGGAGAGATGATGCAGGGAGATGGGGAGGAGAAGATGGAGAGATAAAAGGAAGAAAGGAACAATGTCGAGGGGAGGAAGAAAATAACAATACTCGATTATAGACGAATATGGCGCAAAACTGTCCCGTTATGTTGTAATTAGAGCGTCTCTGGCCCGGATCGCTGACACAGGGGCCAAATCAGCGGGACGGAAGACGCTTTTACGCACATTTCCACATCTGCAGCTGTATTGTGTTGTATTGAGCGGACGGATCAAGGGCACAGAAAGGCTTTAGTCAACTTCCTACTGATGGAAAGCGTCATGCACGCAGTGAATTAACTGTAAATACAGCCCCAACTTACAGCGTGACTGACAACTCTGTGTGTCTCAATGTCTCAATTTAAGCCTCCAAACCTGCTTGTGTTGACTCATTTCTGGATATAAGACAATAAAAAAAACTGTCAGTATCATAAGTATCTAAATCACCTGTGCAGGAGACAATTTGGGACCAAAACTTCTTAATTTGCTCCTGTTTTTAAATGTTTACAAACTTTATTTTGCGCATTTTTGCAAGATCTTTTACACACACATTCCCCAGAAATACAAGTCCAATAAGCATTTTTATTGTCTGCCTATATTAATCCCCAACACAGACAGTATGTTAATGTACAGCACAGTCTATGTAGATCTACCAGCAGCTCGGAGCAGTCCTCCCTCGACTTAATGACTTTTAAATCGCGCCTAATGGAGATTTCTGTACCGTTGACGGCACAGAACAAATAAATGGTGACTAATTTGCGCAAGCATTGTTGATACAATTATCCAGTTGAGTATCCCGGCAGAAAAACCGTTATCCACCTCCATATGTTGCTAATCTTTTTTTTTTTTCCTCCCCACTAAAGCTCCTTGCACGCGGCTCCAGCAGTCGCTCCCAGGGCGCTGCTACATCTCTGTCATTTCATAAATCTGAAGGTGCAGCATTCCAAACAAGTCAGCTGTCCGGCCAGATTATAGCACGTACACGCCACACTATAACTCTGGAGAAAACTGCGAAGGCATGTGCGAGACATCCTTGATGATTTTACGTTCTCGCGTGAGGCTGATGCTCGCTGGCATTTATTTTCCAACACCTGGCCGAGTGGAAACGCGCCTTTTCACGTTGTCACCGGCTGTGCTGCGGCGGGACGCTCCGGGGACTCGCACTGAGTCTGATATAATGTGCTCCCCGCGCTTGTGGAAAGCGGCTCCGCGCAGGTACAGTGCGCTCTGGAGCTGCTCCTGTCTGGAGCCGGCTCCGGACTCATGGCTGTATCAATGTGATGGAAGCCGAGCAACAAGTGTGTTACGCGGCGGAGATGTGCAAACATTTCATGCTCTTAAATCACATAACATGCTGTGTCCGACGCACAGGTGGCTGCTCAACCCTCTGCAGTTAAAGATATGAAAGAATTTTGCAGCTTTCAGTTTGGTTCCTGCAGATTAGGAGATAAATTAGGTGACGTGATAATAATAAAGGTTTATAAATATTATTCTAGACATTTTTATGGCCAGTAAGAGTTTTGTGTGGCTGTCAGCGGAAGCCGCAGACACGCGGCTGAGTTCCAGGGGTTAATAGGAAATGCGCAGTTGTCTCTGACAGTCTCATTCAGGAGGATTATCACTTTTTGTTTCAGTTTTATGTCGCCTGTGGCCCTCATCACATCACCGTCCTCCCTGCCCGGAGAGAGCAGCTGTTTATCCAAAAAGGGAAAAAAAAGAATCACATCTGACACCAAGTCATGACCGAGGCAGAAAAGTGGAGCGGAGGCGCAGATGCTTGCAGAGGGGGGGGGGGGGGCACATGCAGGACTTCAGGGTAAATATAAAGAGACAAGAGATTGTTCTTATTGTGGATCATCGGCCGACTGGCGCCGAGCGGCTCTTTAACAAAACCGAGGCCGAGTTAATCAGGAGAGCTGCGTTCTTCTGAAGGCAGCAGAGCGAAGTGCATGGGGAGGCCGGTGGGGGTGGGGACCGTGGGGGCCGTGGCTCCCGGAGCCCCGCACTGTCCTTGGTTTGACAAAATACAACCTGTCGGAGATTACACGCAAGCGCGGCCTGCCCTCAGCCCTGAGACTGAGCACTAAATCATCTCATCGCTGCAACTGTTTGATGTGGAAACACACAAAATCAGCACACAGCAGCACGAATAACGCCCCAGTAATAATAATCATCATTTACAAATAAAAATCTAAATATGCCAGAGAGGCTGCAGGGAATGCAACTTTATTTGGAAGAAGGAAGAGTTTAGTGAGCACTCACCGCTTTGCTTCTCTCTGATTTTTCTCTCAAAAATTCATTCATCACCCTTCATCTGGTTTCCTCTTTTTTTTCCTCCACGCAGCATCTGGGTTTGTCTTTTCCAGCCTCGTCTCTTTATTGCGCCGCTGCGGCTGCTGCTGCCTCCCCGTCAGCCCGATCAGGAAAACCAACAGATAAATGGCTCTCGCCTGGGGAAGCCCGGGCTGTATGAGGCTGGAGTCAGTGCGCGCACACAGCTAACATAGCCTGGGCTAGTAGTGTGTGGGGCAAATCCAGCCTAAGCGTCAAAACAGCCGATAACATGGAATAATTACAAGTCTGTTATTATAGAGAGCGACCGAGAGCTGCAGCTCTTTGAAATAAATCTCTCCGGAATGCAGAGCGTGAGCTGCGAGTCGTGGGTTTACTGTTGGGAGTTGCTCTGTGGCAAACGTTGGAGAGCTGTTCCTCTGTACTAAGGTGAGTATTGAGACAGTGAGTCTGTGGACAGGTTGCTTTCTCCGGAGGCGACATTGTAAAAACGCAAGCCGAGAGAGGTGATGCCTCCACCGGCCAAGAACTGAGGGCTGACCCGGTGCTTGGCTTGGAAATGGGGGTGGGATTTCCCGATCTTTCCTGTCATTGGTTAATATTTTATTCTGTTGACATGTTTTCTTACTGCTAATGCTTCCGACACCTTCTTGTCCACCCCCTCCTCTCTCCTAGAGTCTGGCCGGAGCTGTCAGAACCACGCCTATAGGGGCCCACAATTGGTCCAGAAAGCGTAAAATCAGCAATCAAAGGGGCTTGGTTCATTAGTGTTGGGGATGGAGACAGGAAGGACATGTGAGATAGTCACAGATCTGCAGTGAACGGGGCCACATCTCTCCAGTCAGTGTGGGATGACTGAAGCAGAGGAACTGCTCTGAGAGGCACTACAGCGCACCCGGGCTCTGCCTTCACAGCGCCGCTTCTACTGAAGGACTCGGCGGAGGAAGCAAAAAGGAAAAGCACACATCAACAGCAACTCTGGGCTATTTTCTTCACCCTGATAACGCGCCGTGAGTCTGACAGGGCGCCGCGCTCTTCTGTACCGCTTTACAGAAATTAACTGCTCGCGAAGCCGCGGACCTACACTGGCTATCTGAGGGGGAAATACCACTAAAAACATCCATTATTTCACTTCGGTTTTTGTGGATGCACCGATGAGAGATCCAGTTTTTACAGGGACTGCAATGGCTTATCACCCTTTCCACGCACACCGGCCGACCGACTTCCCCATGTCCGCCTTTCTAGCGGCCGCGCAGCCTTCCTTCTTCCCGGCGCTCAGCCTGCCTCCCGGGGCGCTCACCAAGCCCATCCCGGACCACGGCCTGGCCGGGGCGGCGGAGGCTGGGCTCCACCCGGCCCTCAGCCACCATCAGGCGGCTCACCTCCGCAGCATGAAGAGCCTGGAGCCGGAGGAGGAAGTGGACGACGACCCTAAAGTTACACTGGAAGCCAAGGATCTTTGGGACCAGTTTCATAAACTCGGGACGGAGATGGTTATTACCAAGTCCGGAAGGTAAGAATGCTCACAACTATAATCCCCCTCATGGATATACCGAGAATACTTTATTTTTATTTTTAAAACCGGCAGTTGGTCTGTGTATGTGCAGAATGAGACAGTTAAGAGCCGATAAAAAGCCATTTATTCACGTTACTAAACGGCAGCCTGTTCCCCAGGCCTTTGGTAGTCGGCATTTATTTCCACACCGATTGTCAGCCTGTTCCGCGATTCATAAAAATACACAAGAAAATGAGATCACACTACGAGAAAATATCCAGTTTACCTCGCATTATACATTAAATATATAGTTTTTAAATGGAGTTCCTGTTCTACGGCTGTTCGTGCACAATTTGAGGTAAACTAGCTTCATTTCTCAAAGAAAGTAACTTAATGAAACGTCAGCTTTATTATTAAATATTTATAATACATTTCGAGACTGATCAAAGTAGCTACATATTTGGGATATTTTGGAGGGGAATGTGGCCTGAGCTTTAATCAGGTTTTATCTCCCAAACTGCAGAGCTTCTGGATTTTATAAACAGGCTGTCACTTCAAAAAGCAGGGACGTGAAGTGGTGTGGTCATAAATATACTGCTCAGCTTTGTAGTGCAGGGCTTGGACAACACACACACACACACACACACACACACACACACACACAGGAGGACACACACACACACACACACACACACACACACACTATGGTTTTGCCTAATTGAGTGCAATATCTGACAATTACAATATTTCCTCCCGTCAGAGCGCAGCGTTCTCTCCTTCAATGCCTCTTTTGTCACATTTGTTCGAGTCCCGTGTGATAATCTGATGTTGTGTTTTGGTTGAATCACGGCGTGTTGACTCCCTCTGTGTGTGTATGTGTGTGTTTTCTCTCCCCGCAGGAGGATGTTCCCCCCGTTCAAAGTGCGAATAAACGGCCTGGATAAAAAAGCCAAATACATCCTGCTGATGGACATCGTGGCGGCGGACGACTGCCGCTACAAGTTCCACAACTCCCGCTGGATGGTGGCGGGCAAGGCCGACCCGGAGATGCCCAAGAGGATGTACATCCACCCGGACAGCCCGGCCACCGGCGAGCAGTGGATGGCCAAGCCTGTTGCTTTCCATAAACTCAAGCTGACCAACAACATCTCAGACAAACACGGATTTGTAAGTACACTGAGTTTGTTTTTTTTCTCGCTTGAGCAGAGGCATTTTTCACAGGCATGCTGTGTGAGGTGTTGGAAGAGAGCGGGGCAGAGCGGTTTTTAGGCGTTTTTGAAATCAGATAAAATTTTAATGAAGCAACATAGGAAAAGTGGGTCACTGTAAAAGCAAAATAATAATAAGAAACAGGCAGGAGAAATAGAAATTTTTAAAAAAAAAATGCTGAATTCAAAACCACTGCAGAGAAATTATATAGCCTAGTGATTTTATTCCCACAAAGGAGCACATTTAAAATATAAGTGCGGAAAATTGCGTTTAAATTCATGCTGTTGAACGTCTTTACGTCCAAAGCTGTTGACACTTTGTCGCCACTTGACTTCCCACCGCCGCTGACAAACACACAGCTTATGTTTCCCTGCAGCTCCCCACAATATTATCAGCCTGCGCTTCCTTTTCTCCTCCCGCATCCATAATGTTAGACCCAAACACAGCCCCAGCTCTGTGCAGCAGCTCAGGACCTGTAGACCCGTTCATTTCTAACCGAGCTTTTATTGGGAATAGATAAAAAAAAACATAATATGTGAGCTGTAAGTGGTGTATCACCAAATCGGGTCAGAGAGGAATGACGTTAAATGAGCTTGAATGGCCGCAGCCTGTAACCTGATAGTATACTGTAGTATAGTATAGTAGCCTATAGTATAGTATAGTATAGGTTTGTGGTGTTGTTGTGTATATTGAGTCTATAATGTTCTATGGACCAGGGGCGTATCTACAGATATATTCATAGGGTGGCCAGAGAGTGGCATGGATTTCTTAAGGGGTGGCAAACAATAACATATAATAATATTTGCTTGGAAAAATGTCTAATTGAGCTCAAAAACATTACATTCTTGTGGCACATTGCATAGAAATATCTAAATGTGGCAATAGAAATCCACAAATTGTTTATTTCTGTTTTGTTTTACCAAATACATGTGATTTCTAATTTACCCTAGCCTTATCACTTAGTCTAAAATGTGGCCATAACACATCATAAAATTAATTTGAGTTTTAACACCTTATTTTATTTTTTTTAAATGAATCTAAATGAATGTGTTAAATTTGCCAGCTGCTTTGGACTGGTGCTGTGGTGTCTGTATAGGCTACAAGATATATATTTTATTTTTTTTTTTTTACCATGTACTTCATATTATTTTACTGGTGCAGTAATAATATGCAGGAGGGCTAAAAATAATCGGAGCAAATGATAAATGTCTGAGAAAGTCCTTCTGACTGGCAGGCAGTGTGCTTCCGCCTGGAAACAAATTCAACATTTACATGTCAGTCTAAATTTGCAATCGGTTACACGCAGGATTTCTTTTCATGCTGCCTGCAGGTCTTTATTTACACATCATGTTGAGAAGTTAATGTCTCAATATTTATTTTTTCATCTAGGATTTAACAGCGTTTGGTTTATATTTGTATTTCTGGATTATTTTTCAGAATTTTGAAAATATATTTAATGTTCATATTCTGTGTTGCTCTGTGTGTCAGAGCCTCCAGGCTTGTAAAGTGTCTGTACTTGGTGGTACACTTAAAATCAATGAAATTTGTTGCTTTTATCCGGATAGAAACTGGATCAAATCACTTCTTTTTTTTTTTTTTTTTTTTTTTTTTGCTGTGGTTCTGAGTGCTCATGACAACATGTGTGGCCTGGTCAGGTTTTTCCCTTTTGCCCCCGCACTAATTACAGACAAGCCTGCTCACACAGTAATTATAACAGCATCAATAACAATGCGCCGGATGATCCGCCGTCAACATACTCCGGTTTAATATGGAGGGGAAAAAACATCAAAGAGAGACATAAAATGCTGTGATATTCACTCCAAAAGCTGTGTGTGTTTGTGTGCGTTGGTCCAGACAATCCTGAACTCCATGCACAAGTACCAGCCCAGGTTCCACATAGTGCGGGCCAACGACATCCTCAAGCTCCCCTACAGCACCTTCAGGACCTACGTCTTCCCGGAGACCGAGTTCGTGGCCGTGACGGCCTACCAGAACGACAAGGTGAGCCACCGTGAACACTGGGCCAACCGCCTCTAATATGGCTGCTATACTTTGCATAATAAATGTTGTACATGCGTCCCCCCTCCCCCCACCACCAACCCCCGAAGACTTAATCTGATTTTGTAGGTCGCCTAATTTCCCCGCAGAGGACTCCCATGCCCCCACTTGATTTTTTTTTTTAATTGCTGTTTTGCCTGCACTCGCGGGTGTGAGCAGATATTTCTGACTGTGAATTCAAATGCGACTTAAAGTGGTGCGCGTTATCAGCAATTCATGGGCTGTAAACGGGCTGTTACCTTGAGCACAAGTGAATACATTAGGCGTATCAATGTGGAGAGTGTGTTGTGTTTTGTTGTGATGGAGCGTCCAACATGGCAGCCATGTCCTCTTGTTTTATTTGAGTTGTAATCTTCCTAAAAACCCACCCTAGAAAGTTCAGGTTTTTTTGGGTTTAAGAATATTTGTTTTATAAATCGAGCATTTTTTAAATGAGGTTTTGTATGTGTGTGTTTTTGTTGGCGTTATTCTAAGGCCCCTTCGCTGAGCCTCCGTCCTCCTCCATGAGGCTAATTGGAGCTCGTGTCTAGGGGTTGGGGCTGAGGGGGTGAGGAGGGGGTCTTGTTGTAAAAGTTTATGGCTAAAGAGTCACCATCGATTAGAGAGCATTTAAAAAGGCTGGTCACCCTGCAGCCACAGTGGACAGATGCTGTAAGACACTCTCTCTGCTCAGATAGCCAGCGCCTGGAGCGTCCTGTACAAGGGCCACATTATAGGGGCCTCCAGTAGCTCCTGAGCCACGCAGGCCTCTGCCGGCTCTGCGCCCGTATACGTGCAGCCACACCGGCCCTCCTCTACGATCAGGAGGAGGCAGCAGTGATCCAAACCGCATTATTAATTATTGATATGATAGTCATCTGTTCCCGTATTGCTCCCTCTGTTTTTCTTTTTTTCCGGGGGGGAACAGAGGCTTGTGTGGCCCCATAGAGGAATATTTCGTGGCAGAATTTCTCTCCAGGGGCCTATGAGAATAACGCCCCATCATTACGCTTTTATTAATAATGCAAATCCGAGGCCCAACATGGCTCCAGTCCAACACTGGTTTCTGTGTGTGTTAATCCGAACACGTTGTTGGCCCAAATGTGGGCCAGGTGAAGACAATGGGCTCCAACAGTGTGTGTGTGTGTGTGTGTGTGTGTGTGTGTGTGTGTGTGTGTGTGTGTGTGTGTGTGTGTGTACCTCTGGTTCCATTCCTCTAATTGTTTATTCAAACTTTTTTTGACAGATAACGCAGCTGAAGATTGACAACAACCCTTTTGCCAAAGGATTCAGAGACACAGGGAACGGGAGGAGAGAGAAAAGGTATGTAACTGCCGCCCAACACCTGTGTGTGTGTGTGTGTGTGTGTGTGTGTTTGTGTGTGTGTGTTTGTGTTTGTGTGTGTGTGTCCCCACCATCTTTGTATTCTGCAAGGTCGTGGTGTCCCAAATCCCTACTTATTATTATTATTATTATTATTATTATTATTATTATTATTAATGGGCTATTATTACTTTTGACAGGAAACAGCTGACCATGCCGTCGCTGCGGATGTATGAGGACCAGTGCAAGGCGGACCGGGAGGGCGCGGACTCGGACGCCTCGTCCAGTGAGCCTACGGCCGGCAGGGACGCCGTCCACTCCCCGCTGGGAGCCGGTTCCAGCCCTCTGAGGTTCAGCAGGCCCAGCCGAGGTAAGAATAGTTTGTTTTTATTTGTGGGCCCGTACACTGCGGCGTGAGGTAACGGGATACAGGGTGGAATCCAGCTGTTGTCGTAATAATTTAGGACTTTAATTTAAAATTATGTTAAATTGGCTAGAATATGAATGCAGTTTGGTGGAGCAAGGTGAGGAAAATCGGTAATTGTCGTGCAATATAATAATTTTTTTAATGACTTTAAGGCCTGTGTGATAACTTGGATTTAGGTGCATTTTGGCGGGTTAACATCTGTATGTAAAACTGTGTGTGCACAGTAAGATCAGACTGAATTTGGACTTTATTATATTCACATTTGAATTAAAATGGACATTTGAGTTCAGTTTATTTCTAAAATAAATGTCTTATCTAGTTTTGTTTTTATTTGGTCTGATCCCATTCTTTTACTTCCCTTCATTTACTAAACTAATTTATTTAACAAAGCCAACATTACGTTCAATGAGGCCTGTTATTAATATAAATGTGTGGATGTTTTTGATGTTTGCATACTCAAAAGCTATACATAGTCTGAGAAATTATACAAAGGCTGTTGTTTGCTGCTCTTGAATATCAAATACATTTAAACTAGAGGCCACAGTGTTAATTTCTTAATGAGGACTGCATGCAGGGTGGATTTGGAGTCTTTGAGGCTCCCACCAAGCTTATGTTGCCATTCCAGCATGTGTGTGTGTGTGTGTGTGTGTGTGTGTGTGTGTGTGTGTGTGTGTGTGGAGAGAGAGAGACGACTGTGGACGAGGTTGGAGATAAATGGTTGGACACTCTGCTTACAACTCTTTTCCGATCCCCGTGTTGCAGATGACAAAACATGCACTGACAGTGAGCAGGAGCTGGAGCATCACGACGAGCTCTGCGCTGGCTCCAGCAGCCCAGGACCTGAGCCTGTGTCCCCCTACAGCTCTAGGTGCGAGGAGCGTGTGAGGGACAGGTCTAGCACGGAAAAGAAGGACGACTCCGTATTCAGTATAAGGAACCTTGAGAAGGACAAAGCGGAGAGCAGGCACAGGAAGGACAACACGGACGCGTCGACAAAGGACTCTGAGGCCGGAGGCATCAGTGCCAGCAAGGAGGCCTTCTCCCCTCTCATGGTCCAGACCGAGAGCCCCTCGCACTTCAGTCCGGGCCACTTACAAAGCCTGGCTCTGTCTGGCCTGCACAGTCAGCAGTTCTTTAACCCTCTGAACGCCGGATCGCCGCTGTTGTTTCACCCCGGGCAGTTTGCCATGGCCCCCGGAGCCTTTTCTGCTATGGGAATGGGGCATCTATTGGCCTCTGTATCCGGAGCAAGTGGTTTGGAGAACGGCAGCCTCTCCGCCCAGGGCACGGGAGGAACCCCCAACCCCTTCCCCTTCCATCTGTCCCAGCACATGCTCGCCTCTCAGGTAAGGAAGCCCAGAGAATGATCTAGTTTGCATGCACACCTGTAACACTGATCTGACGTCAACGGGACAGGAAGGCTGGAGCTTTGGGTTGTAGACAGACAGGATTAGTTTGACCTTCTGTTCATTTGAGTGCAATCGACGTTGCATGAGAACATGTTTGACCATTGTGAAAGTATTTGAGGATTTGATAACAATTCATTTTTCAAACAGGCTCCTGTAATAATCATTTTTCTTTATATAAAACACTTGTTGCTCGGTATCAGATCTGTTTGATATTTTCATGGAAATCTGTTTTAAATCATCTGAAGGAACTAAACTGTTTGGGAAAATGTGCCATTAATTTGATTATCTGACCACTTGACTGGAAATAGTAACTCTTTCCTCTTCCATATTGCAGGGCATCCCCATGCCTCCATTTGGCGGTCTCTTCCCATACCCCTACACCTACATGGCGGCGGCTGCAGCGGCTGCTTCAGCCTCTGCCCTCCCAGCCACCAGCACCTCCAGCCCGCTCTCCAGGAACCCCTTCTTGAGCTCATCCCGGCCCAGGCTCCGCTTCAACCCCTACCAGCTCCCGGTGTCGCTGTCCCAGAGCTCCAGCCTGCTCACCACCAGCCTGCAGGGCGGCCTCAACAACCCGGGCTCTGAATCCTCCAAACCAGGCAGCAGGGAGACGAGCCCGGCCCCAGAGCACCACAGCAACCTCAAGACAGGAGGGTCAAGCGGGAGGACCGCATCGCCCAAAACCTCCATGAAGGACTCGGTGAACGAGCTGCAGAGCATCCAGAGACTGGTGAGCGGCCTGGAGGGCCAGCGGGAGCCCTCCCCGACCGCAGACTCTCCCAAGTGATGAAGACTATCTGTTTGGGATGAAGACTTAACCAGAGGACTATAAGTGCATATGTCCTGTACAGCACATTGTGGAGACTGGGATGAGGGTTGGACCGATATGGGTCGGTGAAGGCCGATAACTGGTGTTTTTCGGAACAAAGCTGCAGATAGAAATTCAATCCGTAAGATTGAATTGAATCTTTTGTTAAATTCAAAGTACTGAGGACCTGTGGAAACATTTCAACCATCATCAGACCCCAAAACTGTCCCCTGATTCCCTGAGCTTTAGGGTTAGCAGGCAGGCCCATGGAAACTCTGGGATACATTTCTACACTGATAGAATAAAAATACAAAATTAGCAATTCAATATATAAAATAAAATAAAAAAACACTAAACTAATGATAAAATATTTCAAATCTGACCACTTCATCAGAGAGTAACACTGATCAGCTCAACTACAGAAATATAATCAAACTTTATCATATCCATTGTAAGAGAGGTGGACCACACAGGGCCAGTATCGGCCCCATATATCGGTCTATAACCTGCCTGCTGAGGGCCTGCAGCTCCACAGACTGAGCGGCGCACAGTGGAGAGAGAGTGTGTGTTGTTAACGTGAAGCATTTGAGCATCCAGGACCCGGTTTTGAAAGAGTCCCCCGAACAGGAGCCTCATCACGCCGACAGGCAGGTCTCTCAAGCTGCATCCAAAAAGCTTTTTTTTGACCAGGCCTGATTATTTCAAAAGGCATGGAAGGTGAACGAACACAGTTAGAACCGATTATCATTTCATGCCAGAAAAAAAAAATGTTTCTGAACTATTTATGTAATTAAAAATTAAAAAAACAAAATCTGTAAATAAAGCTAAGATCCAAGAATATGCAATTGGTATTAATTTATTCAAGGCTGTATATTAAGCGTGTATATATTTTGAATTTAAACGTTGCTTTTTCCCACCCTCTTCGTCTTCTTCTCCCCCCCTCCCGTTTTACATGAACATATACTGTAAATGAAAAGCTATTTAGCGCTTGTTGGTTTGAGAAAAAGAAAAAAACAACTGTGTATGAAGCATCGCTGATTTCTAGAAGACGTGTGTGCCATGTTTTAGTCTGCATCCACCGACAAATACAGAGAGAGAGACAGAGAGAGACAGAGAGAGACAGAGAGACAGAGAGAGCTCCACATGGATTCAAAAACACCTCAGGTTATTTCACTCCAGCCAGGAGACGTTCGAAGCAATTCCTCCAACGGGCGCATCATTCATATCTATTCATAAATATATTTAAAGATGAAAGTATCTTGTTTATGCTGGTTGTCCGGGTTTTTTTTTTTTTTTTTTTTGATTGTCTCACAATTTCAATAAAAAATCGTTGTGCTGAAATCTTGCAATTGCATTATTATTATTATTATTATTATTATTATTATTATTATTACGTGCTTATCATTATAATAATCTAGTAGAAATGTATTGAGATCTTTTGATGAAGTATGGTTTAACACACACACGCACACACACATATAGGCTACACACGGGGCAGGAGCGCCATCTGTCGGCCAAATGTCTCCCAGGAAGAAGGGCAGCTTCCTTTTGCATGTGGTTTGTTGAATTTGATAAGAAAATGTCACTGGCTTTAATTCACGTGTTATTAAAACGACATTTAAATCAGACGGTTCAATGTGTGGGTTAAATTTGTTTTGTGAACATTTTGCATAAAAGCTGTGCATATTAAATTATAATAATGCATTTAAAAAACATCTTAGCCTTTAATTGATCAATACAATTAAAGACGCAGAAGTTTTTCTATTATTATTATTATAATTTTCTATTATTTTGTATACATATATTTAGCAGCAGTGTGTGTATTCATTGTTATTCCCGGGTCTGTCCCCTGCACGCACCGCCGTCCAGCTCTATTCCGAGCAGGTCCTCAGTCACCGTCAATCAGCATTTCCTTTACTATTGTGTGGCCGGCTGTATTTTTAGAAAGAGTCGAGTAATGTAAGTATTTATAGGAAGAGCTTTCTCTGCTGCACACACACACACACACACACACACACACACACACACACACACACACACACACACACACACACACAGTCCTCTGCAGCCTGACGCACACTTTAACTGTTTGAACTCGGCTGGTGGCGTGGCAAAATCCTCATTAAATATGTTTTATGTAATTATATTAAATGTATGTACATATAGAAATAGAAATGTATTTATGTGAACTAATGTGAATGTTGTGGCCTTTAATAAGATAAATATGTCATGTGTTCATATATATAATAATGCCATTTTTGTGGATTTTCCTCATATTGTTCCTGCTGTTTAAAGCATTTATCTTCAGTGTTTGGAAGTCAAACTGTGGACCCCTGAGTGTGTGTGTGTGTGTGTGTGTGTGTGTGTGTGTGTGTGTGTGTGTGTGTGTGAGAGAGAGAGAGAGAGAGAGAGAGAGAGAGAGAGAGAGAGAGAGAGAGAGAGCATGATGCAGCGGCACTGTGTGTGTGACTGTGAGTGTGTGTCTCGGTTTAAAGGGTTAAGCAGGGGGAGTTTAGGGCAGCAGACAGCCTTTTGTCCGGGACCCGGCGCCTGTCGCCTGCCTGCCGGCCACAGCCTCCAACACCGCCCCGCTTCCTAATTAGAGAACCCCCCTCCTCCCCTTCTCTCCTCCTCCTCCTCCTCCCCCCTACTTCATTTTCTTTTCTTTCTGCAGCAAAACTCTCATTCTGGCCACGGAGGCCATTGTTGCCACTCTGTTATCTTCAATTAGCAGCGAGGGCGGCTCGACCTCGCACTCTGGGAGAAAAAAGTATTTGTCTAAATCAATCAGTCAATGAGTGATCAATAGGCTCCTGTGGAGGCCCCGTGGATCATAACTAATGGCTGCTGACGGCGTGGGGTAAAAAGGCCAAGATTATTCACAACCCTGTGCAGTGATCAGTGTAGGGCCTATGTTGTTATTTAAGCTTTTGTAGGCCAACAGGAGGTACACAGTTGTGTGAGCACAGGAGACAAACAGCACCTTTGCTGGTTTTTAGTGAGAGGCCTGGATGACATGACAGAGGGCTGACCTTCACTTTCTGGCTCCTTATCTGCAGCAGATATTTCAGTCTCACATTACACAGATATCCGACAGCCTTAAAGGTTTATACTTGTTCTCTTTTTATTTCTACTCATTCATGTGATTAAAAAACGTTGCAATATGTTCGGTGTCAGATTCAGTATTCTAGTTACAAATGCACATGGTTTGGTTACAAGGTATTTCATTTAGTGGAGGAAAAGTAACTTGACTTCTACTTAGGGATAATTTTGTGGCACTTTTACTTTACTTTTTCCAACATTCTGTCAATTTTCTTTTAATATATATTTTACTCCACTATATCTATTATTATATTTATTAGAGTTATTCTACACAGGAGCAGATCTTGAGAATTATATTCTGATTAAACAATCACATATTTGCTTGGAGAAATCAATCAATTGTTTTATTTTCAAATCTTCAGACAATTTTCCAAATACATGTCTTTTTGCCCATCACTTAGTATAAAATGTGGCCATAACAAATCATTCATTTAATTTTTGTTTTAAAAACGAATGTGTTTAAATTTGACACCAAACATATATTTAACATAAAGAGTATGATTGGCTTAAAAACTACAGGGCTTTGTTAAAGAATAAAATACACAAACATGTGTAAAATAGTTAAAATGACAGCACCAGCTGTACACATATTAATGCATCAGTAATAATATAATAATAATATAATGTGAACACTGTGAGGCCTATAACCTGCAGAATGAGTACTTTTCCTGTAAACATTTTGCTGATAAAACTTATACTTAAACATAAGTATAAAATATAAAATATTTTAAATGTCTTTTACTTGTAATGAGGTATTTCACATTTATTTTACTTGAATAAAAGACTATAAATAAAATTCCTCTACTACAGATGAAAATGATATGTAACTGAGTAAAATAAGTTTATTAAAAATCTCTTAAAAATAAGACAACTTCAGGTGGAATAATAAATTATCATGGGAACCTGACCATTTTTTCTAATGATATATCACATAAAGCTGTTGATTTATATGTGAGATGATAATAAAGTGGTAGGATGGGGAAGGAAAAGGCTGTACCAGGCTCATAAACCTCCCTCTGATCCCTGCAGACACTGACTGATTTGGTGTTTGAAGGTTGAGACTGATGTGTTTTAATTGTGAAGCACCCAGAAGCCAATATTTTATTTCAAAAATACTAAAATATCTTTTTTTTTTTTTTTTTTTTTTTTGCCTTTTCAAGCTGCAAAATAAACCTTAAATAGCATTTTAGACTGTGGGGAAAAAATCTCTAATATCTAATTTCATGACATTAAAGTTGCATCAAACTGACTGGATGCTGTCTGTCTGTGAAAGAAGGGCCAGTATCGGTGCAGTATATCGGTCTGACAGTGCTGGGAAGCAGCCCAGAGACCTGTATGGTGTCTACAGAGTGTGTATTGTTATGCTGCCGCTCTGCAGGGCTGCTCTCTGACAGCGCAGGCGGACTATTGGCTGCCTGGCTCAGGTGCAGCCACCGCACTGGTCCAAAGTGGAGCAGGAGGGGTCCAATCACAGGCCACTTTTCTCGGCAGGGAGGAGGAGGAGGAGGAGGAGGAGGAGGAGGAGGGAGCAGAGCCTCACTGCAACACTTCCACCAGCCAATATCTCACACACAAACACACACAAAGGTGGAAAGCACAAATGCAAAGTTTTTATTTTATTCACCGGTGAAGTGAAGGCAAGCATGCAGATTGCTTTGAATTAACTCCAATCATCAGTGCAAAAGATCCATTAAAAACACCTAATAAACACACCTATAAAATGCACTTATAATAGAGTACAGGCAGAACACACAGGCCACCAGAGCTGTAGGATGTATAGAATGAAGGAGGGGAATCATGCAGTAAGCAGACAATATTAGTAGAATTTACCATAAAAAGTGACTTTATAGAAACTCTGCAATCACATTCAGCTGTCAGGGATGGTGGCGCTTTTAAGGCAGGCAACACGACACATGCAACAAGTCATGACTGAGTGTGCCTGTGTGTGTGTGTGTGTGTGTGTGTGTGTGTGTGTGTGTGTGTGTGTTCATGGCTGCTGCTTTTTGGATAGTGAGGGACTGCATTACCACAGCACGCAGGCCTGCCGCCCCCTCCTGGACACCGAGGAAGGAGAAGACTGAAAGAGTTCACTGAAGAGTTCACTCTGGTATTTATAATGACAAATCCACTGCACAGCTTTCATTTTTAATTACACTTCATTCAGAGTTCAGTCAGTTTGTTGTGTCCGTGATGTTTTTTTGCTCTTGCAGACACAGGACCAGTGTCTTCTAAATAATGCCAATACTGTAACCTTTAAAGTAACGTGACACCTGTTGACTGACACAGCCAGTGTGTTGCTGAAGGTTTCTGTATATATACATTATGTTATAGCTGTCAGTTTACCTTCCCAAGTGCTATTTCTCCATAAATTTGGATTACAGGGCCTCAACTTTTTAAAAATCATTGATTTATTCAGTGTTGTCCAGTTATTTACTTATTCCTGTTCAGGGGCAACAGGAGTCAGATCCTGTCCCAGAATGCACTGTGCAAGGCCTAGCTCAGGTTAACAGCTTGTGATTCATTCATTTTTTCGTTATGTTTACACATTCTACCCATATACAGCCCATTTCAATTTTTTTATGTATATATATCAGCGTAGGTCAGTGGTTGTCAAACTTTTTATGGTGCGCCCCCTTTCAGAAGCCAAAAAAAAGTTCATCCCGCACAATCTTTATCAAGCATTAACAATGATAGGGGAAGTAACAAAAAAAATGGATCAAAGTTAAATTTGAGTGAAATAAATGTCAGAAAACATAAGCATAAATCATATTCATTAAACCTTTCACTCATTTTTCCACCCTGGAATAGTGCATGAAACAGCTGACCCCTGCAGTGGCGCCCACAGTCTGAGAAAAGCTATGTAGGCTGATGATGTATCTATACAGTATGTCTCCCAGCACTGGCAGATGGTCACATCTCAAACAATGCTGCTTCCAAAACAAACACTAGGTGGCACACTTACTCACTTTACAAGAATCACCATTGCGTCATCACTGTATGCAAGCAGTAATGCATGAACATGTATTAAAGGAGAACAAACTACAGCAAACACTACTTATGATCATCACACTGCAATTACAGATCATATTGGTGGTGTTATAACTTTAATTTTGGAAGACTGAATCAATATTTATACTCAAGTCTAAGCTCAAGATTTTAGGAAACACACACACACACACACACACACACACACACACACACACCTCCCTCATATGTAATGATGCTTATATTAAGTTCTAAATTGTGGATATCGGCATCCTATGGACATTAAAAAGTCAGGGATGAACATTTTAAAATTTGAAATTAATACAATAAATTCATTTAGACTGGAAATCTTAAAAAACAATAATAATTTTAACACTTTTAACAACATACATAATACATTGCTAAAAAAAATACTGTCAAAATGAAGTACATTTTAAGGAAGACATTTATAAACATGAGCACAGTTTCAGTTACTTGGAAGTAAATGAAGGATACAAATCAAACCTTTAAAAACTCACTTCTCAAACCACTGTCACACTACAGTCATACTTCATTCAGTGTTTACACCAACACATGAATTGCTAATAACAGATGCTAAATTTCAATTAGCCTCTTGTTGTGGCTGTTAAATAAAAAATAAAAACTACATCTGAGCATCAAAGACAGAAAAAGCAGCTGATCAAAGAACAAATGAGTCCAGTTAGTGACGAGGACAGCAGCCACCAGAGGAGCAGGTTTCCTGACTACTTGTCAACAATAAAAGTATAAACCTTTAGCACTGTGGCAGACTGTTTGCAGACACTGTGCAATCTGAGAGAAACAGAACAGATAAGATAGTGCATGACACACATTGTGCATGAAACCTACAGTCAAACACGGTGGTGGAAAGGTGCAGGCGTGTGGATGTTTTCCCTTTTGTGGGGTTGGGGACTGTCACACACTGACCAAAGGATGGGAGTGCCATCATGTGTGGAAGAGGATTCATTTGATCCTAAACACAGTGTACATCAAAGCTCAGCCAGGTCCAAGAGCCGCACAGCTTTCCATTTCAGACCTCAGCCCCTATAAAGCTCTTTATGAAGGCTTGAAAGCTCTGGAATAATGTGAACTCTTTTATGCCAAGTGGAGTGCAAGCAGACGTGCCAGAGACTAAAAGTAGGACTTTCAGTGAATACAAACAAACTTTTTTTTGTACCTAATGTTAGTAAAAAAAATAATATATAATCGTTTTGGAGAAAAACCATTTGACCCAAAATATTTTGGCTTTTTCTATAGTCGACATGCTAGATGGGTTAGAGTTTCGAACCCTGCTTTGTAAGTGCCTATTAGCACGCACTCTTGGTTGTCCCCTAGCATACATTACAGCATGATTTGGAATAAATATTACATGTGAGAGCTTCATGTAAAGAGTATGTGTCATACAAATGCACATCCTCCTATGACGCGCCGCTCTGGAGACAAATTACAAACTGAAAGATGTCGAACGGAAAGGCCGTAAATCAGAGCAAAGCCAAACACTGCGGGGCAGCTAATGAAGTGGCTAGAGAGGGCCACACTGGGCGACCTCCATCCTCTCACTCATTACTACTAAAGGAAGCAGCATGGAAACGGACGCCTTTCACTGTCCTAGATCAAACAGCAATCCACCCAGATCACAAACACAGCGCGAGCCTGTTGCACATCCAGGCAACCTGTGCGAAAGTGAGCTTTTGATCATGGCCTAGTCTCCAAGGATGTTTTTAAAGAGAGGAACTATGTGGAATCTGTGCGCCTGACCCCAGAGAAATCATTTGCTCTGATGGCAATGAGAGGCCTGGCCTCCACACACTGGGCTGACATGGAGATGAACACAGGAGATTAGCAAAGACTAACAGTCTCTGTCATGATGAACGGACACCGGGGGCGAGTCAAGGCGCTGAGACTAAACCCGCCAGCTCTTCTAAAAACATACAACCCCCCCAACACTTGTCCAAGCTCAGACGCATGTAAAATACACCCACGTCTGCTTAGATAAACTCTTGAGCCGCTCCACAGACGTGCAGTATACTCAGACTGGAGTTTGACTGATGCTGCTTCTTCTTTGGAAACAAAGACAGTATACAGTATTTATAAGTGTTGTTTATTACTAGATTACATCTCAGCCGGTTGCAAACATGCTGATTCAGGAATTACTTTGAGAGATTTTAGTGTTAACGTTTAGATGTTGGGGAAAGTAAAGTTGAGGCTATATTCTTACTCTGCTTTATCGATGCTGCTGATAGTTGGACCAGCCAAATGACTGCCGCACAGCCTGTTTTTTGGGTTGAAAATATAATTAGTCCTGTAACCCTTCAATTGCTCTAAAAACATCAAGAATCTTCACTGAAACACAAAGCACTCACTGGGTAAGTTCTGTTATGGCTAGCAGTCATTGTTCTGTTCCAAGACATTTGATTTGCATAGGCAGAGATGACATTTGGAGTAATGAAGAAATGCTGTTTCTTGAAATGTTACATTATAATGTATTTATGTGTACAGTACAAAGTATATCACTCATTTGTACCTATTGATTGTAAAAAACAAAACAAATGATGTAATCCTGTGTGAAGCTCAGAGTGGTCAGCCCTGGCCGTCGCCATCTTGGCAGTCCTGACTTTTCACTATTCCAAAAATGGGCAAAGAGCTGCCTGTAATTCAAAGCAGACATACTGATAATTATGATTATTAAGCCTTAATACAGACCCAAATAGTTTTTTGTACCATTTGTACATTTTCTGCTGTAAAGATGGACATTTTAATATTCGGTCTTATAGAGACTGACTCACTTCTGGAGCCAGCCTCAAGTGGCTGTTCGAGGAACTGCAGTTTTTGTTACTTCTGTGTTTTGCATTTGCAGCCACCGGAGGTTGAGGCTTAGTTACAGCTAATGCAAACCGAACATTTCCTACAACTGCAGCTTCACATTAAAATAAATTACCTGGTTAAACACAAGCTGACTTTTATTATGAAGTAGCAGTCACAGTAAAAATGCTGTGTGTTCATCAGTGAGCTTGATGCTCCCACACTTGATGCTCACTGTCCTCAATGTTGGCCATTTTCTCTTTCTTTTTTTTTGACAGTGGATCAGTTTGAAATTTTGCAAAGTAATGGAACAAGAAGTAGCAGCTACAGTGATCTGTGTCATGAAACTTGTGTGAAACATTGTCTATCTATTTAGAGCCAGTGTCTCGTTTGTCCCTCCGCTAGCAGGCGGTTCACAATGGCGGACTCCATAGAAGAGGACCCACTCCCACTGTAGATAAAAACATCTAATTTTAAGGTAACAAAAACACAATGATTCCTATATTCTGGTGATTATACACTAATACATACATACTAATACGTGCCTATGAATATTATATTCCATTTCTTTGATTAGAAATGTGCATGAGAGACTTTTCTGTCACAGAGCTGCCAGCCAGTGTCTCAAATTGCTCCTCCCAGGCTGCAACACAGTGCTGATATGAAGATCTATCTGTAGAAGAAGAGCTCAAAACTTAGAAATGTTTTCTCTGTTTATAGAAACAGAGATAAGAACTCCATCTGCTGGTGCGCAGAAAGTCGTGATTCATTTATAATGAAACAGTTCAAAACCCTGGTTAAGATAACTGCTTAACTGCTTCCTTTTATTACTCAGGTTTAAACTACTTTAATAAAATCACAATGGGAACTATTAAGTATTTAACCATTTGAGGCCAACTCATTTTCTAGCATATAGGGCATCCAAGAGAGCACTTTTGCCATAAAGTGTACCTCCATTTCTTGGACTGTCACCTGATAGTGTGCCAGTTTCCATAAAGAGTTTTGAATCTGAAGAAGACTTTACTCAGTATGTAGGTTTCCCATCACACACACACAGCTAGTACTTTTAGAAACAGTGTTGTATTGGAGCAAGAGGGAATTTGTATGCTCAGCAGCAGTAGTATACAATATACAGCAGGAAATACAATCCAGAATATTACCAAAGAAATCCTGTTGTTCGAATTCATTTTCAAGCTTTGTTTGGCATTGCAGAATTGAACCGCCAATGAATGGAACAAGGTCCTGCCTTCCGGGCAACACTCAGGGGAGAAAAAACCCAATTGCAAAATAATCAACTTAGGAACCCAATATAAAATTATGCATAAAAAACATTACATTTATTTTGTGAATTCATTTCTTTAACTTTTGCAATGGGTCTATTAGCTTAATTTTAAAACCTCTACAATACTGGTTCCACTCTTGCTGGATCCATAACTGATTTTATTAAAAAAAAGTATTTATATAAAGTCATAATTAGGCAATTAAATGTAAAATGTTATTGAAACAGTGTTTAGGCCATTAGAAACTAAAATACAAATGCAACAGCCCTGCAACAATAACACTGTTACTTTTATATGTTTATAATTCAATTAAATTTTATTTGTTGGAGTGAGAGAGAGAGAGAGAGAGAGAGAGAGAGAGAGACAGAAAGAGAACAGAGGTAACGACAGAAGGACAGAGACAGAGACAAAGGTGCACAGCAACAGCAGTAGCAACAACTACACTAATAGTAGTGACTGATGGTGATGATGATGATGATGAACATGAAGAAGATAATGACGACGACGACAGCAATGATGGGAGACAATGAGCAGTGACAATAGTAATAATAGTAACTGTAGTAATGATAATAGTATTAAGAATAATAACAATTATATCAGTGATATTAGCAATGTCAGTCAAGCAGGACCAATGACCAGTTTCCCTACATATTGGTAGACATATGGAAGGTATATGTAATTATGTTCTGTAACACAAACGAAATTCTCAAAGAATGCACATCCATAGTAACAACTGGACTGCACGCGAGCACATACATATAGAATCACATCATCATCAGTGTGGGAAGTTTCTCTCTGTCCAGTGCTCACAGGGTTCCTCTCCTCCACGAGAACAAAGGCCGAGCACAAGGGGGAAGAAAGCCTTTTGAAACGCATTTTAGACGACTGCTGACAAGTCACCCACACCCAATAAAAACAGAGATATAGTGAAGTGCAGCAAGACAAATGGCCGCCCGGCTTTTACCGCAACCAGCAGGGCAAAGCTGGCAAAGCGCAGCCGGGAGTGGGGACAAAAACTAGTCCCTAAAGTCCCTGAGTCCCATTTAACTTTAATGACCCAAACCAAACAATGAAAAAGAATTCAGACAAGCTTGTCCTTGTCACACACGTCTGTATTTTATGAGTTTGTCACAGGCAACAATACAGTGCTGTTTTACATTTAGCTCAGAGACGTTACAGTGACAGAGGTCCAACGACAGGGGGAATCAGAGGTACATCTCAGAAAAGGAATCAGAAAGACAAAAGACGTGAAAGTTGTACGAAAAGACAATAACTATTAGCTGTATTGGTTACTCTGATAGCATGCTTCCAACACCTGTTGATCAGAAGTGATGAACACTTTTGAGTCTCACCTAAATTCATTTCACTTCCAACTGGTTCCATTTCCTCCTGACTGAAGTATAATAAGTGAGAGTTAAATAGGATCCAGTCATCTCTGATCTACATCTGCTATTAGAAAACCACATAAAAGGCAGCAGGGAAAGTCCAAATGTATCACTTCCACATTCTGTGCACATGGCAAAGCCATTTCTTCGCAACTAAAATACAGACTTTGCTGTGCTGATGATGATATTGAAGGAGGAAAAGGGCGACAAGGGATTTTGGAGGTTCCACCATGGGAGGTCTGAGCAACAACTTCCACTGTGCTGGGCTCGGGCCTGTGAAGTCGGCAGGATAACCAGGTCCCATGTCTGCTGTGTCACATGTTCGGGGATCAGAGGAATCTGGAGGAGCTGGAGTGTGTATGTGTGTGTAAGTAAAACTATGGGTTTGACCAGATCTTGAACCGAGCAGCACATGATGCCTACATACCGCCAGCCAGGCAGCTTCTAAAGTCTAACCGAAATCAGCAATTGACCCTGACACTAATATCATCAAGCTGCGCTCCGCATTAAATGGTCACAGTGCAAACATGGCGCCCATTTCAAAGAGTCCAGGGGCTTACCTCTGAAAAACGCAGGGCATGACACTGTTTAAATACGAGCACTGTGAGATGCCAGAGCCTGTGAGGTGGCGAGGAGAGAGACAGACAAACAGCCGTTTTACAGACGCTTTAACCCTGCTTGTCCTTTTTTTTCATTATAGTTTCATGCTAAAAAAAACAGACTGTATTTGATTAATTCAGGGATTAGAGAAAGACATTCCCTTTTAGCTATTAATACCGCCACAAAAATGTGAAACTGAGCTTTTCTTAGAGCAGGGTGCTGCAATCGACGAGAGTTCATTCATCACCGTACTATTTGTCAAGATGGCACTCAAACAACGAGCTAGCATGAGGTTGCTAACACCATTCTCATTACTGTGCACATCTGAACAGCATCCAAGACTGTTTGCCAAGGTCATAAATCTTCAAAACTCTTTACTGTTGTGAACATGTGGTCCCAGCAATCTGGAGCTGTAGCATGTTATAAACCAGTTCTACTGTTTGTTTTTTTTTGTTTATTACATGAAAGAAAAATGTAGAACATGTGGTTTTAGCTATGGCGTTTAAAAGATTCATTTTAAAGTCAAGCGATAAACTAACCTTAGTTTAACCTAAGCTTGACCCCCACAATTAACCTAAAAATAAATTCATGTAGCAGCAGTTGTGCTACTATTTTGTAAAAACAGAAATCCCTTCTATTGAAAAACAGGATATCTTTAATGATAAATTGCTCGTTCTGTTTAGGGTCACACAGGAGCTGGAGACTACACATTTGGTGACAAGCAATTTCAGAAATACTGAAATCATGAGTCCAAATTTCCCCTGAACAGTTCCACCTTCCTGAGAAAGTTTAGCTTAGACATCAAATAATTGGTGGTGTGATGGTAGTTATTGCTATTTCAAAGCTGTCATGAATATAATTACAGTGAATACATGCTAAATCACTGTACAGTGTGTGAGGTATACAGTATGTTTGTTTGTACATAATGTTTGTATATATATGAATATTAATTATCATTTGTTGTTTTTATATGTATGTGTGTATTTGACCTTGTGTAATACAAAAAATACCAAATCGTCCATTTTACTCTAATTTAACTGATAAAAAACAGTCACATTTAAAGATTCTGACTTATAACAATATCAGACTTATCCTTGAATGCAATAAAATTTATTTTATTTGTCTGTAGACAAGAACTCAAAAAAGAACTCACATTCAATTAAAAATTGTGCCATTTGCTGTATATGCTCCTGAAAAGGAAAACCCATATCTGTCATGGCTTTTTTGGGGGGCAATAGCAGCAATATATAACAAAATTATACACTTATTTTATTTTTTTAATCTTTATTCCATAAACATGAAAGCTGAAAAAAATTATTATTATATCTTTTTATATTTTTGGGAGGTATTTTTGTCATATGGAGATATATAATATGTTGTGCTGTTGACAATGTCCAGCCTATATACAATATATACAATACAATATACGTTATTTATTCAGCAGGACAATACAATTGTGAAGGCATCAGGATATTTGAACTCAAAAACATTTAATTTTTACAGCACATTAGGAAAACACTGAATAGAATAAATAGTTTTATTTTCAAATCTTGAGACATCCAAATACATGTCTTTCTTAGTTACTTAGTCACTCAGTCTAAAATGTGGCTACAACAGATCATTCCAATAATTTCTGTTTTTTAACACGTTACTTTTACCTCTACCAAGCTACCCACAAACACACACAGCAGCTCTTTACCAAACCTTGCGATTGGTCATGATATGAGAAATAGATAGATAGATAGATAGATAGATAGATAGATAGATAGATAGATAGATAGATAGATAGATAGATAGATAGATAGATAGATAGATAGATAGATATCATTTCTAAAAGTAAAGGAGAAGAAGATTAAGAAGAAGATATACTTTATTAATCCCCAATGGGGAAATTCTTTTATCACTCTTACTTTACACACATGGGTCTGAAATACAATTGCTTAATTGCATAAGTTGCTGTTTCTATGTGCTGGTTAATCATAACTGCAGATCCTGTATGTAGGAAACCCTCATAGCTGAACTATCTAGCGGTAGAGCAGCAGTGTGTAATGGCCTCTGCAGCAGCTCCATCTGTTCTCATGTGCTAACAGTGTTTGGGAAAGTGTGGCAGTGCGTCTGTGGCTGTTGATGGAAAGCGGGAGGGCGTTGACTCAGTGTGAGTTAGCTCTCCCTCGTGCGTGATGGAGCTCGGTGGCTCCAACTCTCACTGTTTGCCTTGAGCTCTGGGTTAACTGCTCTGCTGTGAATACACACACTCATTAATGTTGTGCATGTAAGCAGAGCTGATGTGTGCCATTGACTACAAGATAGTTTCAGTAGATTTACTGTTCGTATGGCTTGGGACATTGTACAGGTCTAAATAAGGGGAAAATATCTTTATCTATCAGTAAACAATGAAAATACTTTTACAGTGTCAGAGAAAGCAACAGTTAATTGTTAATCATCTATAATACAATTGATTCTACCAAGTGATTTTCACATAGCTGCCACTTGAGGCATTGAGAAAATTCCCCAAGCTGCAGGAGGAAACACCCAGCCAACTTCCAAATGTGTCAAACCAATGTTTGTGACTACATTTAAATGCCTTTGCGGAAACCTAAACCGCTGCTCTTCCATTAATTGGCCACAGAGGATTTGGGGCTCGATCTAATGTGACCACACAGCTTAATCCCTCCACATAATGAAGATGTGACATACTCAAAACAACACTAGAACACACCACGTGAAGCTGACGTCCCAACAAATGTAAAAAAATAGAATCCCTTTAAGGGGGTAATTGTTTCCTAGAAGAAGGCCTTTTCCCGTTGAACTGAATCACCCCTTACAATCAGGAATTTCTGGATTCCTGAACTGCAGAAAAGCTTTTTAGCAAATATTTTAGATAACCAGATTTATTTATTTAAATTTTTTTTTTAAAAATTATTTATTTTTTTTGGGTTAGTCTTTTTTAAAAAAAAAATGTTTTCCAATTATATTTTTTTTTTAAGTTTTAAAAAATTTAAATTTTTTTTTTTTTAAGGTAAATTAAAAAATTAAAGGAAAGAAAAGGGAAAGGAAGAGAAGGGAGCTTTTGTTTTGTTTTTTTTTTTTTTGGTTTTTTTTTTTTGGTTAAATTTAATTTATTTGTTTTTTCGGGTCAAAGGGGGGAATTAAAAGAGCTGCAGAGATACGATGTTATTAAAGCAGTATTGAACATTGTGCTTAATATCATCTGACATTTATCCATATCATACTTATAATTAGAGCTGTGTATTGGAAAAAACTTTATGATACGTATCATGATACAGGGATTACGATTCAATATATCGCAATATATTGCAATACTGTAAGGAAGGTAATTTTAGGAAAACATTGTTGGGCTACTGAACATTTTTGATTTATTACTCATTACTTTTTTTTAAAAGTAATATTATTACTTTTGTGCTACACCCCACAAAATTGGTAATGGTGCACCTTCTCCCCAAAATTCAGATTTACGATTTTAAAATCAAAGTAACATTTATATTTCCAGCCACTGAATATGAGTTTTTCCATCTTCCAAACAAGTTTCTTCCACAATTACAAAAATAAATCCAATGATGTGATTGGATTGTTGGGTTTCAAATCAGTTGGGGATGAAACACAAAAGTAATGTTGTGACTGACTAAAAAGTATTTTTTGGAGTCGTAACTGTAATATAATTATTCTGTAACTCGGTTACTCGGTTCTCTGAGGCCCACCTTTGGCCAAATCTGCGTTTGTTTGTGTGTCTTGACTGGCAAAAAGTTAAAAGTCAGACCAGTCTGTCTTCTGCAGCAGAGAGGAGGGGGTTCCAGGGGGTTCTCGACGGTACGCAGCAGCCGGCACCAGAGGTGGCACTGTGGCCTGTTTGTACTGTCGCTGATTCCGTCCCTTTAGTACCCCCTTAACAGGGCCCCCGCCAGCCACTCTGATTGGACGCGCAGAGGCGCAGCAGCGGGGGTTTTAAATGCTTGTATCTGCTGTATCTCTGTTTACCTCGCTGTTTTCACTAACTATAAAAGTATTTAAGAAGTCCAGAGAGCAGAGGAAGAGTGTTGTTGGCTCATATGTTCCCTCACAAACTTCTTCTCAGTCAGAACTCAGCTCTCCATGTCTGACAGAGCGCTGCTGTTAGCTCTGCTAGCCAAACAGGTGACACTGTTAGCTAGCAGCGGCAGCGAGCTCCGTGCAGGTAGCCGACAGCAACCGTGATGAAGATGATGAAGATGAACAGCTCATACAGACTGCAGTGGAGTCATGTCGTTCAAACTGACAGCTGCTGGATATTATAAACATCATTGGTAAGTCGTTTCATATTCATTATTTGTGATGACAGGCTGTCAGATGAGTTTTAACTTTAACTTTTTTTTAAAAAATAGTGTAGTTTGTTGTTTGTGTTGTAGACCGCAGTGTCTGCTGGGTATTGTAGTAACAACAGGACACAAATTGCTGTAGATTTGTAGCCTGATTTGTTGTGGTGTGGGGTGATGTATGTGGCTGGAGGGTGTAGGCCAGTGGTTCACAACCTGTTCCCCCATATTCATTCTGACGACCCCTGACTCAGTGACACATAATATTTGATATTCAAACCTGTACAATGAACCCAAACAGTGACCTCAGTAACTGCAGGAGGTTTGGGTAAAACCAGATGAATTTGGAGCAGATTATTACCTCTGAATATTGATTAGAGATAATATTTCCTGATAGTTTTTCATACATAGTCTGTTTTAACTTTTCTAATTCTTACTACAATACTATCCTTTAAATCAAGATGGCCTTCAACCCCCCCCAGGAAGCTTTGGCAACCAGTAGTGGGGGGCCCCGACCCCTAGGTTGTGAACCACTGGTTTAGCTGTATGGGCATCCAGCATCATTGAACCTCAAATGCTATATGCCTGCTGGTATATTCGATCTGATCTTTTTTTTACTCTGTAATACTAGAACAGTGTTGTTTCTTGCTATCTAGGGAGCTACACTCTCTTTTAGCTCTGTTTTTGGTCCCCACCAGCTCCTGTACTATGTTCACAAGCTAACAACTACATTTTTCTGCTTAAAGATGCTAAAATGCTCAGAGCTGAGTGGAACTGCAGATTAAGAGTTGGGTGATAATTTTCTGTGGGTTTGTCACTATGAGCACCATCTTTCATTTCACACATTGTCATTTGATCCATTGTTCATATAAAAATATAAATTTATGCAGCTTTAAAGGTTTCTTATCCAAAAAATACACAGGGAAGTAGTTTTCAAGGCGCTCCAAATTTAGGCACCTCCACATTTAAATCAAACTAGGAAAGGGTGGGATGATAAATCAGTTATTGTATGCAAATACTCAATACAACATGATGTGGAGAACCGCTTCATACTAATATGTGCTAAAGCTTGTGCAATGTGTTGGAGGTCAGCCATGAACAATATTACACTGGAGGCCTGAGGAGGGGAGCCGAGACAGAAATCTCCACCTTGTCTGTGACGCGCTGCAGTCACTTAAGGCTCAACATTGGCCAGGAGAGAAAATGGCCAATCAGTGATTAGAAATGAAGCAGTGTGGAGAAAGAGGAGGCGGGAGGGGGCCGATACTGTACCCAGCTAACAAAAAAGGAGCCTCGGCCTCCACCATTTTGACTGTAGAGGAAACAAGAAGGTCTAGAACCCCCCCCCAACCACATTTCCGGCTTGACAATCTCCGAGCTTTGTCCGAGACACGCTGCCTAAAGCACTGGTAATACACAAAGCAGTAAAAAAAGGAAGGCGTAACCAACATTTCTAACTGGATAAAATCAGAATGTAAGAGCAATAACACAGTTTATGTATAAATGTCTGATATGTGGGAGCAATGCAGAATGCAGATTCACAATTTGAGAATAGTCTTAATGCAGGAAAATGACCAGGTTTTCAACATAGTGAAGACAACAACAGTGAAAGATAAAATAAATCTATTCAATAGATAGACAGTGTGTCTATATAATAAATATAATTGCAAAAGCAAGAGTTTTTATAGTCTTAAAAACTATAAACTTTTATAGAGTTTAATAGGGTTTGATATTCTCAAATGTAATGCTTTGACATCTCCTTCACCTTGTTTCAGATCATAAAAATGACAGATTTGACAAATGTATGTTTCAGTAACATATAGCTCAAATAAAATTTGTATTTTCGCCAACCCTGTCTCCCGAAACCAGTCTGCACCTTGAGAAACAAACAGGAAGTTGCTGATTTCCTTGCGTGACTGTGAATCAATGTACATTTTCTAACTGTACAGTGATGATATTTGGTATAAATGAAAAATTACAATGAAAAGAGTTTATTAACAGGAGATATAGCAATGTTCAGGCTTAATCTGTTACAGTTAAAAATAGGGATTATTAGAAGGATTACACCCTTCTAGTCTCCAGTGAAATTATAGCAAATCCATCATAGCTTTTAGTGGAAAAACTTTTTCACTGGGTAGAGATTTCACCATTATTTAGTCTTTAAAGCATAAATAGGAACAGCATCATAGTACAGTGCAAGTTTTGCCTTCGAGCTGTGAAAATGCTCCATAGGCTACTCCCTATATTTAATTATTTAATTAATACACTGAGCAGAGGACACATTGCTAAAAATCTTGGATTCCATATTCTTTTCGAAGGCATAATTTCTAGTAATTTCTACATAATATGTCATCTTCAAAAGAGTAACAGAAAGTAATCAAGTTAAGTTACTTTAATATTTTGACACTTGGATTAGGTTACTGACTACATTTTTTAACAGATAATTAGTAATTCTTAGTAATTAGTAATTACATTTTTTAATTTTAAAGTAACCTTTACCAACCCGGCAATGTCCCCTTTTTCATGTAATGTAAAACACTGTGTTGAGTGTATTAAGATGGACAACCGTACACATAAATACAGTTTATAATATATAATATATAATATTTAATATTTAATTTAGAATGTAGGATTCAGTGAAGGACACATTTATAGATTGTATTGATTGTAGTTGATTGTTTTTTTTTTTGTCTTAAATCATGAGCACATCACACTGATAGTAGATTATAAGAAAATATATACAGTATTAAAACTCTGACAGACAGGGTTGAGTGTCGCGGATACTGGTGTTCCCTTCCAGTGATCACCAAATGGAAGTCATAAGTCCAATACTGGTGTCAGACTGGCTGCAGCTGTAACCTCCTCCTGCTCCGACCACGTGACGGTGGGAGTGTGTGGAGGTTCAATTCCCCTCCAGAAACCCAGCTCAATTCTGCTGCTATAAAAAAAAAAAGAATCTAACTTTTTGATTGCAGCAGATACTTGCAGAGGTGCTGCATGGGTCTGACACAGTGAGGACTGACATTCCCCCAGTGGAGAGGAGACTGAAGGAGCACAGAGGTCAGGCTAAGCTGAGAGCAAAGCGGGAGGTAAGAGCGGACAGATACTGATCCAAAAAATACTCACTGTTTTCTTAAGTAGAATGCTTTTTCACTTGTGGTTAAAAGTGCAAATTTTTCTATGGAGTCTGGTGTATTTCTGCCAAGCTAAAGCTTGTCAAAAATAAGAAATCAAATTTGAGCATGGAACAGCTTTTTAACTTAATGTAGAGTTGTTTGGCTACTATGGGTCACATTTCTAAATGTTTCCCTCTTAGATTCACCTACAGTAACTGCACAGGCGTTGGCCTTATGACCATTGGTATACATTTAAATATATATCTCACGAACTTCCACATTCTCTGATGTTTTATAGCTGGGCAATTTAAGGCCCACAATTCTCCCCTAATGAATCTACCAGACTTTACAGGCTCTGAATGAGTTCAGGCTTTAGTATAATTGCGTTCTGGCTAATTAGACTGATTGTCTAATTGGCTCTGACGGAATAAGGGCATTTACTGCAGATAAATGCAGCCACATCACAATGGAGGCTTTTCCACAGTTTCTGTGTTGTGTTCATAGACGGTGCTATAAACACACCTCGGGCGCTATTTCCCAGCTAATAGTTCAATCAGCACGCAAATGAAATGTATAAGGTGAAAAATACAAAAATAATAGAAGAGAAATGACTGATTTATCGACTTTAGATGGGAGTGAATTAGGCAGGGGATGTGATGTTTAGAGTGTCAGTGAGGCAGGGTGAGAATGTGTGTGTAGTTAATAGATTGAGGTCGGAGAATAAAGCGGCCAGCAGCAGCTCAATCTCCACTTTTCAGCAGTTGGAGAGAGTCGCAGTTGAGCGTCTGTCAGCAGCGCTATCAGGCTGCACACACACACACACACACACACACACACACACACACACACACACACACACACACACACACACACACACACACACACACACACTCACTCACGGGGCCCAATGACAAACGGTGGCCGTTCATTCGCTCATGTCACCAACAGATATATAAGTCACGCTGGCATCTGATTTGTAGACCTATGCGTCATTTACTGCAAAACCACAAGAGCATATTTCACCTGCAAACAGCGCGGCCTGCGCGTCACTCACCGAGAGACTGCAGAGTGATGGCTGCTGGGTTATTAACACACACACACACACACACACACACACACACACACACACCACGGGCAGCGTGCCTGCCACAGCATAACCTGCCTGCTGCTGTGGAGATTTTCTTCAATATTATTTTCAAGTGGTTTTAGATTCAGGCCGTTCTCAGAGTTCAGTGAGGGATCGTTTGAACGCATGGAATCATCTAAATGAGGCTTAACTGCGTAAAAGGCCGTTTTTATGAACATTTTATATCAAACCTCCAATTTACCAGGGTTTTAAGTGATATAAATCAAACTACTATTTCTTTATATGATCCTATATGTACTTACAGTTAGAAAAGAAAAGCCCAAGGGCCTCTGCTGCGGTTCTTAAAGGTTTCCTTGTTAAGAGGTTCCGAGTCAAACCATAATAACCAACAACTTAAAAAAAAACCCAAGTTAAATCGTAACAAATGATCCTGGTTCATTAGTGATTCCACCGGGTTGGAGCGCTTCCAACTTTATTAGTAACATATTAATAACAATGTAATGAAGTGCCAGTAGGCCACTCCAAAACTTCCATTCAGACTTTCTTTATTGTACAAGACACAATAAAGCTCTTCTGTAAATAATAAAGCTTACTCTGAGACTGTAGGTCTACATCACTTTTAACTAGCGATACAGGTAGATCCCTGCATTGTATTTGGTAAATTGAATGATTATTTCACGATTCGATTTATTGAGATGTATGGTTGGACAGAGGAAGATTTCTTTAGACAGATTACGGATTGTTTTTAAGATATAAAGACTTTGTGTATTGTTATATTTATTATTAACTGCTATTGTTTTGTATTTAAATAGATATTGGCGGTCAGAGGTTCTATGTTGTTTGAGTTTTGGGGGTAAAAATATCCTAATTGTTGAAGTGGATTATCGCTGAAGCGCAATTATCATTTCCCGCGACAACTGAACGTTGCAGTGATTTTTTTGAATTAAGTATTTTATTTTATTAAGGTAAAAATGTATATTCAGGTGTAAGAATGAATGGTTTTGCATCATTGCCAGTTCTGAGACACTTAACAGTGACCAGTGTGTCAGCAGCAGTTCAGGTGAATAAGGCACCCTGAGGTGCAGCACCCTGCTGATCTGAAGGACTGAGTTGGTGGCAATCACTAGTTCATGCAGGCAGTTACAACATTATCAAACAATATTGGTCCCCAAGGCAAGATCTGTGGGAACTGATTGCTACAGTGCGTGCTGACTCAGTGTTAGAGACACTAACTGTATATGGTGGTGGTGTTACTGTCCAGTGACTGGATGTTACCGAGGCTCACAGGAGGCACAGTCCGCCTGGAAGGCACTGCTCTCCCGCTTCAGCGCCGGGGCCAGCCCGGTGAGAGAGGCAGGGGGAGAAATCTCTCTCTCCATGCCGCTTTCACACATCAAGGGGGCTGAGCAACAGTGTGTATGCATCGTGTAGCAATGTGTGTGTATGTGTGTGTGATTCCAAGAAAACACCCCACTGAGTTCCCCCCTCAGAGCTCAGAGCGCGCACTGCACAGGCGCAGAACGCAGCTCGGTGCTGGAGAAGCTGAAGGGCACTAGGGCAGCCGAACCGACCGACGCACCGACACTTCTCCAGCGGACAGCCGCCGCTGCAGCCTCCGGAGTCCCGCTCCAGAACAGGCGCTTTTAAAGCCACGTGCAGCCGCCGTGGGAAGGGGAACACCCCGCTGTTTGCAGGCCGGAGACAGAGCTGCGCCGCGCAGGGATGGATTTAAGCAGATGATAGCCGAACCGTGAGGTACAGTAGAGACACGTAGACAGGCTGCAGACTGTAAATTGATTATCGACTGATTATCTGCTTGCTTGTAAACAGCGCTGTCTGCTTGAGGCGGGTGTGTGAGGGAGAAGGTGTGAGAGGACAGGAGGGCTTTAAAATGCAGGGTGTCATCCTCTGTGAGGGAAATCAGCTGCGGTAATTAGACAGCTCCCACAATCTGATAGGGAAGATCTGAGTGTGACAGTTATACGGCGGAGGGAGAGAGATGGAGCGGGAAATAAGCGACAGTGGTCCAGCAACTTAGAATAATACTGATGCTGACTATCTATTTTTTCTGTACATTACTCTTTGCTTTTTAAAATTTATTTACTCATGTATTTATTTTACAATTTAAGCACAAATACTGTCAATTTAAAGATGTAGGCTATATATTTGATTTATTCTTGGGTTACTATTACAACAGTTCATGTACCATTTGAATAATAACACATTATTTTTACCGCTTTATTATTATTATTATTATTATTAATATGATATACATATATTTTATTTTATTTTTTTGCTTAAATATTGGCCTCTACCTGGCATTAACTTTATTAACAGATGCCAATTTAAACATGATGAATTCATGGCGTGAATATTTTAAATATAGTTTTAAATTAATGTTGTAGGCCTAAAAGAAGGTGTTTTTAAAATATATATTTTTAAATACGCAACATGGAGTTGGAAGGGGTTGTCATGCCTATTTCTTAATTTATCTTAAACTAGCCCTAGAGAAGACATTATTATTGTTTTTTGTTTTTTAGCAGGATTGGAAAGCCACACTTGAAATCTGTGGGTGTGGGAAGTGACTGTGGGAGTTTAAATCTTGTGAAAAAGTCTGCCTTTTTAGATTGTTAGATGTAATTTTTTCTTATATTAGCTAATTTGATGGCGATTTTTGCAGAAAGAATTTTTTGGGTTGTAGCGGATTTGCAGTGAAAAGTGGAATTAAATACCGTCACGTCCTCCTATTTTTTACCTGCTTTATTTACATATTCATCATCTGATATTGTTTGTTATTTAGACTGAAAAGCCTTCCCTGCTGATGCTCAGGCCTTTTATGTATCAGAGCTGCAGACACAAAATGGTGGCAGATTGGAATACAATTGCGCTAACAGCCTCATATCTTACATAAAGCATGCATACATTTTTTCTTAGCTTTTCAGGGTGGTTTTCTACCCTTTCTCAACATCAGAATGCTCAAATTTGCCCTATAGATTTTTCCAGACTTCCTACATCTGCAGAAGAAAATGACTAGCGCTGTTTATCGCTGCTGCACGGGCAGTAGCCTACTCCTTCCTGAAGTGGATTGTAATGTTTTACAAGCAGATTCGTTTAAAGCAAACATTTCTTACAGGACAAACAGCAGGCTCAAACCTGACTCCCATGAGGATTTTACACATTTAAAGTACAACATCATGCGCTCAAAATAACAAAAAACTAATAGCACTTCAGGGCATTTGACAGATATTGAAATGGCATGGCATGTTTGTAGGAACAGATGCCCTGAATAGTTTTCAGGCTGAGTGTCCAGAGTAACAGAAACAGGGTTCTGGCTCATGCTGCTTGGTTAAACAGGACCAGTGAAAGGCCCAGTTTCACACTGTAAAAAAGGCTCTGTGGCCATTTTCCTGTCAGCCCTTATCTTTATTAGCTTTCACAAACGTCTCCATCAGTTTACTCTGGACGCCGCCTCTCCACTTTCATGGCTAAGAGAGTGGCTGCGCTGTTTTTACAGGCATGGGCTTTCAGGGACAAGGAGGAGACAGCAACAGGTTTTACACTGATGTACAGTGCTTTGGGTAGTTCTCAGCCTAATTTCTTCAGAGGGATTGGTAGTTAAGATAATCGAGAATACTGTAAAGTTACAGGACTGAAGAACTTGTGGTCAGTGTGAATCCAGTAGCTGAAACATGATATGAAAGACAAATTATATTCGGAATATGACAATAATCTGAAGGGCTGAGATGCTTTTAAATTCATCCAAGAAAAGAGCATTTTTTTAATAATGTGTTTGAAGGTGGAATTACTGGTTTTGTTAATCCCTCACCGATAGTTCCAGCCTCGTAAGCAGCACTCAGTACACAGTGTGTGCAGACTGGAGCTGGATGACACCCTCGAGAGTCTGAAGCTCGGAGCAGCAGGATGAGACGCAGACACAGAGGGGGGTTTATGAAGCAGTGTGAATGACAATCTGCAGTGGTTCCTTTAGGTGTGAGAGACAGGAGGACATGTGACCGTCAACACAGTGACATGGATTAATACATCGTACATTTTTTACTCGCACTATCACCAGATTTTTTTCATTGGTTTCCTGTTAAAAAATCCAACCCGTCTTGTTTGAAACAGCTCCTAATCCCTGCCCTGCATGTTTCATAATTGAACTAAAACTTGCTCGTCAGGGGCTTCACTTTTACAATGTGTTACAGTACTTTACATGCATTCTCATACCAAACTGCACTCTTAGTTGCATTTTACTACAGCTATGATCGCAGTATGTTAGTGTGATTTGTTAGCTGTAATCACAGGCTGAGGTTCACATAAGATGATTATAGTTGTTGGGATGAAATGGTATACAGTACATTTTTTTGCAGGGTTTCGTGACTTCTATGTGCCTAAGAGGAGCAGACAAGTACAGAAATGCTGAACTGGTGTGTGAAGTTTAATTAAAAAAAAAAAAAAAATAAATTAATAGAAATCTCCTCCAGACACGTATTCAGATATTTATACAAATAGTATGCTTGAAACAATAATGGGTGTCTGATATGATTATTCCACAAACAAAGCTTAATTGTCACATTAAAATCCTTAAAAAATAATCTACTCCTTCTACCTCATTATAAATTTCAGAATCTCTGAATATGCGAATGTTCATTTCTAAAGTTTTGCTGCTGGACACAAGATGTCTCCTCCTTCACTGTAAAGTCCATTCTCAGTGGATGTGCACTGGTGGCTTCAAGTTTCTACATCACACTGTACAAGTTGTATACTGGACCAGGACTGACTTCCTAACTATTTATGATGTCACAAATCATGCTGGTAGGCCCCGCCCCTTAAAATCAGATTTTATAATGAGCTCAGAGAAACTTTCCACTTTCAGCAGATGAATGTGAAAACATCCTTCTAGAGTCAAACTCTGCTCAGACAGCATTCAGACAGCACACTGTAGGGACAAGAAGAAACACTGATTTTGGACTGGAGGGGGACTTTTAAGTACACATATATGCAGACCTTAATATAGATTAGATCTAAATAATGATTTTGTATTGTGAAGGCTTATCCTGTATATCATTACTAATATTGTATTGTTTCTGTGTTGCCATATTTATATTGATTATATGTAGAATAGTTGAAATCTGATTAGTGATCTTGTATTGTTGTATCTTAATATGTGTGAATGTATGGTGCTCATATTGAATATAACTTTTTAAATGATAGCGCAGTCAGGGTAAGAGCATTATTTACAACGTGTCAACTTCATGTTCAACTGAACCAGTTTCTCATGTCTACATCCAATAATAAGCCACTCTAAATACTACTTGGCTCAAGTTAACATGAGTTATTTTCCACCGTCATGCGACTTTGCCAGACGTTGTCATCAACAAAAGGAACATGGTGGCTGGACACCCAGTCCAGTCCAAAGAAATTACCTTTTGTTTTTGCTTAAGAAACATACATTTTTGAATTACAAATATAGTGACATTTTTATGTCCACATATAAAGTATTTTTATACTTTCAGTTTGGCTTATTAATGCAATTTAAGTAAGCTTTTTGTAGCCAAAAGGTGGGAAATGACAGTTATATTCAAACACTTCAGTAGCAGACATTCACTGAGTGGGATAGATATTTTTCTGGGCCGCAACATCAGCATTTTACCTCTACATTACTTACATTTACATTAAACAGGATGTAAAATCACTATCTGAAAATGTGTCTGGGGAAAAAGGCGGAATCATTAGGTGTATATTCCGTGAGCAGGAGGGAAATGTGTTAACACAGTGATAAATTAGTTGATAGATTAAATTTGTGTTGTAAATGAAATATTGAGGGTACATTTGAGAGGTATTTAAATAAAGAGTAGTTATGACTGCAGATCCAGGCAGTAATATAATTCATTATTTTGTCTGTATTCTCAGTAAAATCAGCCTGTAAAAGATTCATGTGGAATTTTTCAACTTAGAGTTTAACAGTTCATCCTGGTACAACGCTAATAACACCTCACATTCATAGTCAACATAGTCTGGCGAGCATACCACACATACTGTACATGTTGCAGTTTATGTGCATTTTACCATATCTTGATGGCAGTGAGGCAAAGATGGTAAAAGTACACATTCTTCACTCAAGTGGAGGTACAGATGCTTGTGTAAAAAGACTGGTAAAAGTACAGATTCAACTTCTTTTCTCAAGTAAAAATAAAAAAGGCACAGGAGATGTACTTAACTTATAGTCTCCGTCTTCAGTCTGTTTCATTTTGTTTTGAAACTGTAAGGAGTAGAAAGTTTAGATATTTGTGTAAAAATGTAGCGGGTAAAAGTAAAAAGTTGTCACAAAAATAAATACTGAAGTAAACAGATAAACAGACATAAGTACAGTTATTGTACTTTGTTACTTTTAATTCTGCAGTGATGTAACCAGTGCTGCCTTTCTTCAGCTCCTAATATGTACTATTTGCACTGGAGAGTCTACAGTGAATCTGTGTGAGTGTCACATGCTATAGGTCCGATGCACAGAGGACATTTCTCTGCCCTCACAGCCACTCACTGATGAGTCTGACAGCTGAGTATTTTTCTAATCCTGCAGAGATGCTGCAGGAGAAGGTTTCAGCTGTGACGGATGAATGTATGAGCCGGGTCCAGACCAGCGGGGAGACGGATCCCCTTCCAGACCAGTCACGACTGGGCCTGTCCACAGCTCCTACCATTCCCAGCTCCAGTGAGCCCGACCAGGTACACATGGCAAAAACACACAGTTGCTCCTTATGGCTGCCGTTTGTAAACTGTTGAAATGTGGAGGGATTATTCTCTGAATAGGTAGAACTTAATAAAATGAAATTGCATATAAATTGTTTTTTTTAAAATAAATAAATAAATTTGTTTTCTACCAAGGTTCAGTGGAGCAAGAAACAGTGGAAACATCTATTTACACTACACTAAAGAGTGTTTTATACTAAAGGCAACTTTTATTAATTGTACTGTGATTAATTTTTTAGGTATAAAAACAAATAAAATTATTCAATCAGCAAAAATGGAGTGGATTTTTAATTTGATATATACTGCAGATCATTTTCTATGTTGCTCTGCAGCGTGTTTATATGCCAATATTTTAAATTACATTATTTATTTTGTTATTTCTAATAGATTGCCTTGGTCTGTGTTGTGTGTAACAGTGATGTCCACTCTCTTTCAGAACATTGAGAACATAAAGGTCGTCCTTCACGAGAGGGAGCTGTGGAAGAAGTTTCATGAGGCTGGCACAGAGATGATCATTACTAAAGCAGGCAGGTTAGTAAAGCGTGAAAACACATCTGTCAGTCACAGCGCAATTAGTGATCTACAAAAGTTATGTTTTGCATGTACTAGTCATAGAAAGTTGTGTGTGTGTGTGTGTGTGCGTGTCCTTGTATGATAGTAGCTCATCTGTTTATCCATTGTTAACAGTTAACTTAATAATCAGATATTTTAACTAAAAATAGCAACACAACACTGTTAAACTACTCTGTTACAAATTAAAGTCCTGCACTGAATATTTTAAGTAAAAGTGCAGTAGGCAACAGAATTGAAAGTAAATGTACTTTATATGCACAACGGCCCCTTTCAGAGTGTTCTATCATTATATACTTTATATAATTTTCAATTGTTGATGGAAGATATTAATGCTGTAGCAGCGTAAAGTAGAGCTCATTTTAGGTGTCAGTGTTGGGTAGTTTAATCTATAAAAATGCATCATTTTATATAATCCTAACATGTAAAGTAACTAGTAACTATAGTCAGATAAGTGGAGTAAAAACTACTACTATTTTGCAGAAAATAGTACTTGAGTTAATGTACTTAGTTACTTTCCACAACTGTTCATAATGAATCATGAAATATGTCATACTATACACAAAAATAGGATTCAGATCAAAGTTGCTACAAATAACACAATGCATCACAGCGTTAACATTGGAGTTTATTCACCATAAATACTAATGCAGTAGCTTGAATAAGGCTTTCCTCAAAGAAAACAGTTTCACTGGATTTGCAAGATGTCAACAGAAACCTGGAAAATGTTGCATATATTGTTAGTCACATAATATATTAAAAGTTGCTAATATACTTCTGCACAGAATCATAAGGTTGGTGGAAAATCACAGAGAAAGTGATATTAAGTGATGGATTCATTACACAAAATGAGTATCATACCTTTCTGTGACCATCTGTTTAGACAGCTAATAGTAACATATAGCAGTTATAACTTTGTCTTTCAGGAAGAGACAGAAAGTTCCTGCAGCAGTGACTGCATAATTGAAAACACAAATGACTGCTTGGCTTGTTGGATTTAATGCGACCTGAGGATTAGATAGTGAGGCCTTTGGACATTAACCAGAGAATGAGTACACTCTCAAATCGACCTCCGCCTCTCATTCCTCATGGGATGTTTTTTTTCCAGTAAAAAAATTTAAAAGGTCACCACATTTTTTCCTTAATGCTGCATAACCGTAAGAGATGGGCTTTCCCTTGTCCAGCTGATGAAGTGGGCTCTGAATCCTTAAAGCCCTTTGAAGGGCTGTGCAGTGGTTTAGCTATGCAGCTGTGCTGGGAAACCTGTCTGGGTTTACCTACAGTCAGTCTGCAGCAGACGGCTGAAGGTCACACAGAAACTGGTTTCATCCTTCAGAAGAAACCCTTCTACAAATGAACTCCCAGTAAATGACATCAACACCAGGCTGAATTATTCAAGTATTGTATGAATAGTGTTATCATGGTAGAAGATATTTGGTCACATTGGTCTACACCAGTAGAATAGAATATCAGAAAATGAAAATGACTGAAAAATGAGTGCAATCATAGCATCCTTTATGTTTGAAAGTTGAAAACTTTTCTGTAAAGTGAGACTCATTTCCAGTGATTCTCCAGTAATGTTTCAAATATTACAGAGCAGACTAACCTGACTGCACCAGATGGTTTGTTACATAGAAGCACCTTGGAAGTTATCATTAGAAACAGAATGGAAAAGGGCAGGCACTTTCAAAAAAGAATTTGCTAGGTGACTGGATGAATCAGACCAATAATAATGTAGTCAACTCTTACCAATGCTCTTCTAAGTACTCTCCACTTCTGATATAACTGGTGCTAGCAGCATCTATGCTAACCTCTTTAACAGCCGCCATTACTGTTTAATGAACAGTGTCTTCTCGCTGCATCACACTTTGTGTCCACCCCCATAGCTGCCAGTACTTCCTCAAAGGACTCTATAGTTTGGCCACAAATGTATAGATTGAAGCATGACTAGATGGATACTCGTGTAATTTCATAATCTTAGGTTAAGAGCAGACAAGACAATATAAGAAAAAAAATCTGATTATCAATCTGATTTAAACCAGGCTCAGATTATCAGATTGAGTGCTCTCAATCTTAGTAATCACTGGTAACTTCTGAAAGTCTAATCTGTGCTTCACCCAGGACATCAGGTTTGTCTAATTATCAGATTCATTTAATTCAATTCAGATTATTATGAATCATGAAATCGAAGCCAAATTATTAGACTAGATTAACCAATGCAGATATGATAGAAAAATAAGTGTGACAATGAAAATATATGACAGAGCAATATGAAGTTGTGTTCTGCTTGATAAGGAAAACAAATCATCCTTAGAGGACCATGAATGTCTGTAGAAACAGTGACCTAGCTGCTGAGATATTTCAGTCTGGACTGAAGTGGTGAAGCAACCAAGAGCCCTGATGCTAGCTCAAATAGGTTTCAAAGACAGGCAACCAAATCATTGCTTGTCTCTTCAGAAACCACACTCAAAGTGAGATGGCATTAAAACTATTTTTACATCTCACAACTACTTTATTAGACCAAAATTCAAATAAAACAATCTAGCCAATTAACAGGGATCTTACATTTTTACAGAAACTGTGTTGTACCAATAACTGAGTACTCAGTATAGGAGCAAAAGCACAAGTTCAGACTGAATTGTTGTACAAAGCGAACCCGACACCTCTGGTGTCAGATAAACCAAAGCAAGAACTTGTTGAATGAAGAGAGGGAGTGGTGTTAGACAAAACAAAGCAGTGAATCTGAGAAATTAGGTGTTTTTTTCTAATTGTTTCACTGTGGTTACGTTCTAAAGCACAAATAAAACACCGACCCATGGACAGGGGTGCTGAGGGGACTGTAGCACCACCAAAAACCTGGCATAATGAAAACCTTTACTTCATAAAAATGTTTAATCTTATGACTTTCTCCTTATTTACTGGAATGTACTTGTGTGCGCCAGAATTTATGGCAGGAAAGAAATTTTGACTTGTATTTTATCAGTTTTATCTGCTAAAAAGTTATAAAATCTATGTAACTATTAAATAGAAAATAAAAGATCCTGGTCATTCAAATGAAGGAACAAAACTATGAATGTCATGCATTTAGCGTTTAGTATGACGTCGTCGGTATATAGACAGACTTTCTCTCAGCACCCCCAACTCTGACTGACTTCCAGCGTCTGTGCCTCCTCACAACCCTGTAGGAAGTAGGAAATATGTGTGTGTGTGTGTGTGTGTGTGTGTGAGTGTGAGTGTGAGTGTGTGTGTGTGTGTGTGTGAGTGTGAGTGTGTGTGTGTGTCTCGCAACCCTTCGCTTGGTCAAACAAACACACAAACCTGTAGCTCTTCATACATTCATGACACAGACTGAGAGCAGAGACGGAGACAGCGCTGTAACCTAGTCGCTACGTTTTTATAGTCCCAGCCTCACACTGCACACACTGCCCAAAGGTTGAAGTCCAGAACGCAGTGAAATAATAACAAAATACAGGCAGAGGGCTGCAGGGTCTCTGTATATACAGGCACTGCCACACACTTACATAGAGGGTCATAAATGTTGGCTTGTGATGCTTCAAACGAAGCAATGTTTATTTGCCACCCCTCACTATAGCCTGGATTTACCTTTGAGTTGTATGGAGTTCGACCAAAGAGTGACTGTTTTTGTTATCGTTTGTTTCATTTGAATAATTTTAGAGTTGTGTAGAAGTAAACAAGAAAAAATTAATTTAGAAAAAAATATTGTGAGTTAAAAATCTTTCTCTTCTCTATCCTGTCAATAATCTTGGAGCCTTTTATAATTTTTGTAATCTCTTGGGGGGTCCTGAAGCACAGGTTTAGATAACTGACAACCTGTTTAGAAATGTTCTGATCTATGGTCGTCCTGTACGTTCCATTGTACAGCTGTGAAAACAATCAGGAAGGGAGAAGGTGATGCAGGGTATCTCTAAAGATTGTCTTTAGTCTGTGTGCTGTTCTATGTGGAACTGAAAGGTCAAAGGTCAAGGTGAAAAAAAAAGTGAAAACCTGATAGAGGGATGAGAAGGATGAAGTGACAGTGTTGATCTGCAGGGTGCTGAGTTTGATCTGAGTAGAAAGCCTGTGAGAGTGAGGGCTTGAAATGGACATTTCACAGCCATGTCAAAATGTTAAGTGTTACGTGTATCATTTTAAACATTACATTATAAATTGACTGTCAGTTTAAACTGCGGTCAGTCAGTTTTAGTTTTGTTTGATGGTGTTTTCATCCACGTCTGAAAAACTTGTGCATGTGGGATGTGTTTTTGAGGAGTTTAAAAGTATTTGGACAGAAATATTCATTTAAAAACACATCATGAAGAGTCGTAAAAAACAGATTGGAACCTAAAAGCACTGAAAAAATCTTGATAATTAATGAAATGCGCTTCCTGTTGCACACAGTAGATTAAAACCATTAGATAAAAACTCAACATCTGCCAATGTAAGCCTATTAAAAATGAGAGAATGTGTGTGCATGTGTTTATTCAATATATTCAAAAACTATGTGGTAAAAGTGGGAACTAGCTTGCAACCAACTGATCACCACTTGCACCTTTATCTGTCAACCTGGGAATGAGAACAGGCTGTGAAGTGTGCAGGAGAAACTATGGTGGCCATGAAACTCCCCAAAAATACATAAGTCCCTATTTACAGCCAGTGTTTGGTCTGTCCGTTCTGGGTTACTGTAGAAACATGGTGGTTCAACATGGCGGACTCCATGGAAGGTAACCCCTCTCCCTCTATACATAAAAATGGCTCATTCCAAACTAATATGCAACAATTCTTATATTCAGGTGATTATATATTAAATATAAATTATTAAGAAAATTTCCATTTGTTAGTTGTACATTTTTAATAAAGTTTCACCACATAAAAAAGCAAAGTTGAATTGATGTTAGCTACATTTTATATTTATATACGGAAGAAAAGGGGAATAAACATCGAAATTACCATGTTAAATCTGTGGTTATGACACAGCTGACATTGGTAACAGTTCACTGTTGCCGGTTGTCATAGAAACCCTTTCCTGATTGTGAGTTTTCCGGGTGCGCAGTGGTCAGAAGTAGCAAACATTAGAGCAACTGATGGAAATATTTTTCCATGTATTTCAAAGAAATTCTGATTAGGAGTGGGAAAATTTGGAATTTTGACCCAATACTAAGTAATATTAGAAGACTATAGGCAAGATCAATTACTTTACATTAATAAAAAGTTAACTGTATTTGAGGTAGCCTATTTAATTATTAATTATACCTAGGAACATAACATAATACTTCGGATAATTACATTAGAGTCGACGTAGATGCAAAATGTAATTCAGAAAGAAAGAACACTGAAACAGCCATGAAATAAGTAATCTTAATAAAGGAGTGTCCTGGTTTAAAAAGAGGGTCAGTGCAGAGGTGGCAGGGGAGGAGGTACAGATGCAGAGCAGCCAGGCCGTCACGCAGGGGATCCCACATTTTCACAACACTCTCAGATGAAACTTGCTCAGTCCACTCCCATGCAGCACCTAGCTGAGCCTGGTAGACTTGTTATTGTGAGTGTCACTGTCCAGGCGTAATCCTCCCTCTTCAAAGCACCCAGCGCAGCTCTTCCCTCACTCTCCCTCTTTGTACACAGCCCGTCAAGAGAGCAGCGGCGGGTTGATAAGAGGAATCCGGCGCCCACAATAGGCTGAGTCTACTAGGTTGTAGCGCTTCATCATCCCCCCCAACGCTCCTTTTGATCTCGCCGTGGTACTGGAGATTCCCAGAGAGGGAATGGATCACTGGACGGCCTAAACATGTGGGATTGTTAAGAGAAACAGCTGGCTGGGCACAGAAACACACACACACACCCTGACACTGATATCATACACACACTCTCCAACGTCCATTTCTCATGCTCCTCTTAAACTCACTCACTTAGTCACACCACTGTATGTATACGTTTGCCTTCATGTTGTCCGCCTTTGAAAATCAGTTGTCCAGAGTTGCAATAGCTTAGTTTTTTATAGATTTTTTTTTTATAGATGCAACACCAAGATATGCCATGTTTCATCACATTTATCTATAAACAGACACATGGGCAGCTCAACAGCAGGACTGCAATGAAATCTGCTTTGCCTTAGAATAGCTACACATAGACTACAAGGGTGGTCAATACAGATAAAATACATTTGTTATATTCAGCATATGCTGTCCTGTAGTAAATTAACTGGAAATCATTGTACCATTTACAGAGAAAATAAACATTTTTTTTTTTCGCTATTCCAGAGAATTAGCTACATGATAAACCAACAAAGTTCATTACATTCCTTTTAGTTCATCACTTTGATGCAAAATAACCCCCTGTTAATTCAATTAAATTCGGTTAATTGTCATAAGCAGTCCTACTGAATAACTTGCAACATTTAGCCCAATCGACCAGAAATATTCAAGGTCCAGTGTGTAACATTTAGGAGGATCTATTGTCAGAAATGGAATATAATACTTATAGGTATGTTTTTATTAGTTAGTATAATCACCTGAAAATAAGAATTGCCATGTTTCTACAGTAGCCCAAAATGCAAACAAAGAGCTTGTCAGATCGTCTAACACCATCTGAACCCCCCTTTCTGAACCTTTTCCAAAAACAGAGTCCCAAAAAACCCTCTCCCAGTACTCTGCAATTGACTGGGTGTGCGGAAGCAACAATCTTTTAAACTCTGTAATTTAAATTTTCTTACAACTACTTCTGTCAGGTTTTGCATGTGTAGCCGAGCGCAACATTGTGATTGGCTTCTAGGAGAGACTGTGCTTTCTGTGCGCCGTAACCTCTATTTCGTACAATTTATTGTCGTCCACCCCCCCCCCTTAAGACTTCAAGTGTAGCCGTTTTCAACAGGTATAAACACTTTTGCCTTTAGACATGGTCAGCCAACATGTCATACAACCTAATTTGTTTAAAGCATACTAAGACCTTAAGAGCATATGTGATTCCTCAACCGAGCCAAGTTCATATCTCTAGAGAACCAACACTCATTTGTATTTGTTGCATCCATTTTATCTGTCTGGCTGGACAGACTCATTTCCACAGTTGAAGCGTGAGCAGCAGCAGAGCCCTCCGCTTGGTAGTTATGGCCATATTACACAAATCTGAGGGCCACATGTGTTGACACAGGCCTCCATCTGCTATGTCTGTATGGCGCAAGTGGAGCCAGAGATGAGCAGAGGTCTGTTTTGAATGTTCCTCTAAGATTAACCCGTCTTTCAGTGAGGATGATACCGGGACGGATCTCTCCTACTGATTGGATTTGAAGCCTGGAAGAGAGATGCCCTCAATCCCCCTCCCCTGTCTCTCTCATACGTGAGGGAGTATTTACAGTAACATGATCAGATGGTGTCAGGCACTATGAGCCTTGGAAGAAGGGCATTTGCACCAATCGGAACAGCAAGTATGAAGATGGGGGTTTTAATGTTACGCCACCCTTCCAGAAAGCATGCAAGGCTTTCACGAGCCCTCCAATGTTTGAACACGTTGCCATGGGCTGCACCCACAGATAAACTGCAGGCCTTTTTGACCGTAGCCTCTTGAGCAATGAAGAGTCGGCTATCTAAACTGTTGTCCGATCTGGGGTGCCATTAAAAACCACTTAGGGCTTTATAAGGGGGCGCAGAGCCCTTTGCAAAATTTCCTTTGGCGCAGATGGGATGAAAAAGTTTTTGGTTTCCCAGAAGAGGTCAGGAAAGGTAGCTCCCTTCATGTGTTTTATGGCTTTGAGTGCTATATTAGCATATTCTGTCTTTTAGTCTGGAGGCATTTAAAAGATGAAAGATAGAGCGTGTTCCCATACTTTTTATGGCCTCTCAGTATCACAAGTATGAGAGGATTTCAGTCTTCTCCCAAATAAATGCCTGCAAGGAGACAAATCATTACCAGGCCAGAAAATGTTAGAATTTGACTGTAAGGACAATGTCAAGAAAATGATCCTGGAAGGTTTGGCTAGTCGGTTTTTATTCTGTTATTTGCTTTGTGGGGTTATTCGTCAAAGTAGGTTTCATCCACTTAATGTTCAGGTAGAGGTTATTTTTGGTTTCAAAGAACGCAGCTTCTCGCCCTACTCGTCCCTCAGCCCCCTTATCTCTATGAGACCTTGCTCATCCCAATCCCTTAAGAACATCACTGAGCTGCACTCAGTGAGCTAATCAGATCTTCATCTGCACTATCCGTGACGATACTACGCTTATCCTACAACTCTATTTAACAGCCAACGGAATCCTTTCTTAAGAAGACCTGATCAGTATAAAATACAGACCTTTTGGGCAGTTTTTTTGGTTTCTTTTTTCAAATTTATATCAAATACTTCTTAAAGGTTTGTTACCTGAGAATAAGGACTTACACTATGTTACAGTGCTGTACTACTGTAGAAGATGCTTAAGCTAATTTATCTAATATAATACTCAGTTGTTCCGTCAGTTGTTGCCTGTGTAAGAATAAGAGTAATAATAATTTCACTCTTTCAACACTCTTCCTTTACATTCATCAACAGGAGGATGTTTCCTAGCTACAAGGTAAAAGTGACCGGTATGAACCCCAAAACCAAATACATCCTACTTATTGACATCGTCCCAGCTGATGACCACCGCTACAAGTTCTGTGATAACAAGTGGTAAGTTTTCAAAGCTATATATGAGTCTTGTTGAAGGTTCCCTGACAGTCTACTACTACAGCCTTACTTGGTCTGGTATGATCAGTAGGTTAGCTGATGTTATATTGCTGTGTAGCTGACATTACGAAGTCTGCTGACTTTACGAGTCTTCTCAACTTTTGCTGTGGTTACATCATGTTTTAGTATGTCACAACTAAACATTTCAGTGGTTTTATCACAAACAAGCAGAAAACACACTCCAAGGAGACACTTGTGGTCACATTCCAACATTTTTAGTCAGGCTGACTCAGGAAATAAAGAGGACTTCAACTTGCCAATATCCTGTAATTCCCATCTTGGCTTCTGTTCTGTAAAGTTAAATATTTTTCTTCAATGAGGAAGGCCCAATCTAGTAATACCCCTGCCATGTGGCTTCCCCGCTCTTATCTATAGGCAAGAACAATGTGAGATATATATATACTATACCATGTAAAACCGACCTGTGATCTGTAAATCTCAAATTAACTTAAAAATGATGACGCCTTGCAATCAGCGATTTCCTCTGATATAATGCTAGCACAAAAAAGGGTTAAGTCAGGAGTAGCCATGGTTACTTCTTTCCAATTTGACTTTGATTTCATAGAAAATCACATCCTGTTTTTGATTCAAAACACCTTTCATCTGGCAGTTAATTCCTCATGATTCTTATCACATTGTCCATAAAGCTAATGCAGATTTCACCACAGGCTTCGGCACGTGTCCCAAAATGCACTACCACTACATAACCAGCAGGAAAATCCCTTGCGTCAAGTCTGGACTTAGAAATAAGATAATTTCTAGGTCAAAGTAAGCTTTTATAACCAGCTAACCTACTTATACATGGTTTTCTACATAGATCCGTATTATAAAGGACCCTGGATTACAATCAGTTATGTAGTTTGCATTGTTTGGATTATTGCTTTGTAAAACATCAGTGCATGGCAACTATAGTATAGTTCACATAAGATTGTGCTTATGACAAAAAAGGTATGATTAGTGGAAGCAACTAATTCATATCTAGGACAGATTGTGTTGTGGTAAGTAAAAAGCTAACATTAATTTGAGCTCTGTGACAGGTAACAACCTCTAGAGAGTTTGAGATGCTACAAGCCTATCTACCAGACTGAGTGTGACACCCTTACTTTCACCTCGTAATATAAATGTAATCCTCAAATAATACCTTTGGGCATTGGGCATTAAGATTAACACAAGTACTTTAATATTGATTTGAAAAATACTTCTGTTGGCAATTTATTGTGGTGGTGTGTTGGTGTTTGTAATGGTATGTTTAGTGGTAATTTTATTAAGTTGACCCAACAATTCCCTTTTATTTCAGTCTATATTGTGCACAATAGGGACCCAGCTGCAGATTCTTGCCTCGGGTTACAGGTTAATCGGGCCCTGGTCATGGCCCTTAGTTTATAAACCTACAGGCCTACATAGGGCCAAAGCATGGCACTGATGTTCTGCGTCCTTCTTCTCTTCATGAGTTGGAAAGCAGTGTCAGTTGGGGTACTTGCTGCTTCAGTCATGCCTATATTGGGTTAATAATATCCTTTTAAAAGTAGCACTTGGTTCCTTTGATTACCATAATTCCCTCTGTTCACCAAAGATGTATTAAATGTATTAAAATACTTCTAAATCCACACAAGCACAATTTTTTAAATTTGTTTTAAATTTTAAATTATTGTACAAGAGCAGATCATCTAAGCCAGGCATGGTCTAACTATTACTTCAGATTATTACTGGCTACTGCTGCTTACTGCAGGGTACAGGCAAAAAAAGCTGCTGGACTGGGCTCAATATTTTGCCCATTGACCCTGTATTTGGAGGCAATGACACTGCAGTCCTCCATCAATCAGGGTGACATTAGAACTGCTACTGCCAGTTGGCCATGGGTGGACAAAAGAAGTTCTGTTAGGAAAAGCTGAAAAGAACACAAAATCTCCAGCAGAAAGGAGTTATTTTACAGCCATTTGTTTCTGATCTTGTGGCATGGCCTGTAGTTGGTGGGTTCTGGTGTTCCTCAGCGACACCTTGGAGAAGCATAATTAGTAATGATGTTTTAGCAGAGGCCACCTCCTTTCAGTCTTGGGGATTTAATACTGTGAGGGTTGAGAGCAGTGGTGTTCTATATCTTTTATACAGCTACATTATAGTGAAGGAGACTTCCAAGGTTCACATGCTGACATCAAAACACTCAGTTAATCTAACATAGCCCTTCAAAAGCTGAGATATACTCGCTGATGTTGGATGCCACTGCCCCTTGAAAACAGCTTTCTTTCCTTATTGCAATTTTCTTCTGCACGTCTCTCGATCTGTTTTTAGGATGGTGGCTGGCAAGGCAGAGCCAGCAATGCCAGGAAGGCTCTATGTGCACCCTGATTCCCCCGCCACAGGAGCTCACTGGATGAGGCAACTGGTGTCGTTTCAGAAGCTCAAGCTGACAAACAATCACCTGGACCCTTTTGGGCATGTGAGTACCTGCATATTAATAGTTCAAGACCTGTTCGAAAAAAAAATATTATTGTTTTCATTATCAGTCATATTTTTTATTTTGCCAACATTCCAATAGTTAATAATAACATTTTACTCATCAGTTGAATTGCTCAAACTTGAGAACATGGCAACAGTTCTAAACATAGCTATACAATCGTGTCAGTTAGAAATCAGTAATTTAAATTATATGGTTATGTTGTTGCCATGTTCCCAGACTGAAGTGATTAAATTGGTGAGTAAAATGTTAACCAACTGGAATTATTGATTCAAATAAAATGCTAAATCCCTGATATATATCCTTCCAATATATCTGGTGCCAGACTAAGAATCATGGACAAAACTACTAAAAGAAACACCCAAAAAGTCATATCCAAGTCCAGTGGTCAGGAAATCACCATGGTAATTAGTATTTATCCTCTGTATAGAATTAATGTCTGTACCACAATTTGTGCCGGTCCATCCTGTAGATATAGAGATATTTTTCTAGGTAAGTGAAATGCTTCATCTGCTGGTGGAACTACATCAAAAGTCAGGGGATCACAGAGGTCATCAGGATTTATCCTCTGGGCACGATGGATATCTGCACCAAATCTAATGGAAAATAGCTATTCACCAAAAAGGAAAAGTTTCATGGTAATCTATCTAGTAGTTGTTGAGATGGCCTGAAGTGGTGGACTGACTGGAAGACCGACATTGCCATCCCCAGTGCTAGTGTGGCCAGATTAAGGCCAAAGCAGTATTGATGATGTGTAATATACAGTTAATATAGAATACATAATGCTGTACACAGTGTCCTGCAGGTGAAATCCCTTTAGTTTGGAGAGAAAAGATAAATCATGTGTGAAAAAGTTATTTATTTCTAAAATCCCTTGTGCTCCCAAGGCACTTTATTAATTTCAGCTTTGCCAGTATACCTCCAACACTCCAATATATTGCTGAATTTCATGACTAGAGGGAACTCTGATCAACCAAAACTCCCATCCAATGTCAGAAACATTGCAGTCAGATGAAACTATTTGTGAAACAGCTGATGTGAAAATTTCTGCTGTCGATACGTGTGCAAACCGCAAAATCATGAAGGGGTTTTTCACAGGCTGATTTCTGAAAGAAGGATGAAAGAAACTGAGGAGGCAGAGGCTGCAGAGGGAAGTGAAGAGTGTGACTGTGGCAGCGCTCCCCAGGGGGACTCTGGGATAGCTTGTCTGAAGCCATCCCATCAATGGGCGGGCTCATTAGGTTCATAACCTCTCAGATCAGTGGCGGGGCCTGCTGTCAGATTAAGTTGAGTGCCTGGCCAGTGATAAGGGCGAGTAATGAGGACAGAGCTAGTCTGAGGCCAGGCAGAACCCAGATGATGCCCAGACCAGGAGGTGTATAGTAGGGCAGTGCTTCTCACAGTGGAGTGAAGGAACTCCTATTCAGTACTAATTATTATCATTACAGTATGTATAAAAATGACTAGTTTAACCGCAGTTCTCACGTTTTTTATTTTCTGATACTGCTCTGTGTGGCAATGTGCTAAGTATTGTAGAGTTTAGTACAAATTAACAAGTACATTTTCCCATATTGGGAATTCCTGAGGTGATGTCTTTTCAAATGCAGGTCTGTGTCCTAATGCGTAACTTTAGGGATTGATGCAGTGCAAAATGTCTTCAGAGTGTAGTCCCTTTCTTGAGTACTAGGTTCTCACACTGTGGAATCCGTGTTCTATGGTATATACTACAGGTCTAGAGACTATTTCCCAAGATCCTTCAAATGTAAGGCAATCATCTTTTCTCTATATTGCACCAAATCCCTTACCCATCATCTTCCTGTCTTTACAATGGACCTGCTGAGCATCAGCAATACAAATATCAGTAATGTTCAGTGATAGCAGATGTTACTGACCTGGGATAGATTTGCTACTGATAGCCAGGAGATGTTCGAGGTGGTACCATCTCAAAGAACAGAACTAGAGTCATTGACATTGATCATTAACCCGGTCCAAACACCAAAGGCTAATGTACTGCGGTCATTCAGCCCAGTATCCTTAAAGAATTATGTCAATATTGAACAATACCGTATCAAGATTTACACCCATTGCCATGGTTCGGTACTAATACAGGAAATATTGTGCCTTTTTATGTGGCAAAGCCATAAAGCAAGGGGGTGGAGGTGTTGAGGTTAGGGTTGGATGTGTTGCATGTTGGACTTTTATGAAAAAGAGTGGATGTGGCATCCTGTCAGACCTTTGATAGTCCATAACTATAATCTTTCCTTAATGTTAACCATACAGTAGTGGCCAGGCAAAGAAAGAACAAATTTCAAGTGTTAGTATTGGACGTAATCCATTTTTTTTCAGAATCGTCCGTTATTGGCCTTCTTGTCTGGCAATAAGGTTTGCTCATTACGTGCTACGGTAATAAAATAGTACTCATTGTCATTTAAGAACTCTTCCCAAGCACATATCAGTTGAAGCAAATAATCATGTCTAAATGTTTTTATATCAGGGAAGATGAAAGCAAATACCTTCTTTAGCTCTTCGCTGATCTGTGGAAGGCCTCCCCGATCACTGCATTCAGACAGTCACCCAAGAGTCTCCAGTATCATCCTCAAACAGCAGCCAGACAGCAGAGCAGACAAAGGTCAACAAAGAGCCTCTGGTGAACCAACCAATAGCTTATCTCTGTCTCCAGCCTGTCTCAGCAACAGGAGCATGTGAGCATGGGGCCATTTGGTGTTCAACCTGAGCCTAGCTCCCTGTGCCCTATTCAACCTTTGCCTCTCTCTGGGAGCCCCCTGGAGGAGAAGGCTCCTCAGGAGAGTGTCTGGCGAATGAGGAGGGGAGCCGAGGTGCAGAGCTTGATGCTTATTTGCCCTGACAGAGCTGGACTAGTGATGACCCTTCCCTACTGTTGCTAACGCTTCGCTGGGCACAGCACTCGGCTGCGGTGAGCAGAATGATGCTAGTGAGCCAACCTGCAGCCACCCAAACAACCTAAACACGCTCAACACATGCTACCTGCTATACTAATACACAAAATATTTAAATTCCAGATCAAGTGATTGATATAAAAGATACAGAGAAACTGTTTTACAGATCTGATTCCAACAACTCTGCACTTGCAAGGCTCAATTCCAGTTAGGCATTTAGCAGGGAATGGATGGTAACAGGTATGCTTTACTCTGTAGTCTAACAGTTTTAAAACAAATAATTTACCTTATAAGACAAGAACACACTTATTACAAATAGTGTAATTTTGTGCTGTGATTTCAGGTGTCCCAGACTGATCCAAGTCAGGATTAGTCTGAGACACCTGAACTGGAATAGGCAGTCAGAAATTTTCTTGCATGTCCCGAGTGTCCAGAGTAGCGTGCCTATGAAATTCCCACAATGCCCTGTAAAAAGCAATGAGCATAGATCGGTAGCAAAGTTCAACCTCAAAGACTCACAGATTGCGATGCCCACTCCAAAAAGAAAGAAAAAATAAACCTCAGTGTTCCTTCACTGTGACATCAGCAAGTGCTTGAGGGCTCCCTCGCAACCCTCGTGAGTCTGCAATGATAAACGCTGTGTCAGGGAATGACACCCTGTTTACAGCGTTTTAGGCTAATACCACATTCATGTCTTGTTGAGCACAAGATGTGAGTGTGATGTTGACACTGAATGACCATATATTATTTTTGATTTCTATTGCTGAGTAATGGTTCTATGATACTAACAGATAAATGTGTTGAGGGTAAAAAGCATTTATCAAAATGATGTCCATGTTTATTTTTTTAATAATACATTTGATTATTGTCAGTTAGTCTGTGGGAGTTTGTGCTTAGGATGGACATTGGGACAGAGTGCCATTTTCATGAAAAAGTAAAACAATTTACAAAGATCCTACTACTATATAACCTAACCAATCCAATCCAATCTCTAATACTATATACTGTATACTTACTGTACTATGAAATAAAACATTTCCAGTGTCATATCAGGAAAAGAATGAGGGTAATTAATAAAATGTATGATCTGCATTATAGTTATGTTTTTCAGATCCAGGGCAACCATGCTCACTGACTTGGAAGGCTTACGGGGATGGAATTGAGCCTTCATTAATGTTATTAATTCCATCACCTAAATACAACTGAATACTAATTAATTAATAATATTAAATCTGCTTGATTTTTGTGAGGTCTGTTAATGCTGCTGCAAAAACATTTGAATGGAGGTAAAACAGGTTGATTTGGCATGCCTTGTATCATTTCCTATTTGTACAAATGACAGCGCATTAATCTATTGTATACTAACTGAAAATGAAAAAAACCTACATACTGTGTAGTATAAGAAACTGGGACACAGTTGAGGTCAATTTGGAAAAGATGTCCCCACACTTGTGCTTCTCTTGGACTTTAACAGACCCCCCACAGCACCGGTGACACAGCTGCAACTAATATAAGAAATGATGGTTATATTTAGGTGTGCAAGTCGGCAGGCATTGACAATAATGCTGCGTATGGTCACTGCTTGCTCATTAGCTAACTATAGGAAATGGGTAAGCTTAACTTATACCCATTATGAATTTTACTAGCAGCAGCAGCTGCAGCTGTGTTTTCCACTGAGTGAAACTTCTGAGAAAATCCCAACAGAAACAGTTATTGTGCAGTTCATTTGATGTGACATCATTATCATGAGCTGCTTTTGAATTATGTCCCAGGTCATTAACTCATATTGCAGTCTCATGTTCATTTAATCAGCGGCTGTAAACTAATTCACTGTATAGTGACTCACTACCTAATGAAACAGGGCCAATTAGAAACACAGCCCATGTTGGTGAATGGAAACAGCACTGATTAGATACTCTGGAGAGAGCAAGAACAATATCATGTGGAGTGTCTACCTGCTTTGTTGTTTAGTGGATCTTCTCTTATTATCAGTAGATTGGGTAATTAGGGACGGTAAACTTCTGTGTAATTTAGTGTTTATTTACCCTTAGCAAATGAACATTGTCATTTTCTTTGCAAGCTAGTGGTGAAAAACTAATTATGGAAAAATGAATTACTAATTTATGTACTTTGCTCATAGGAGGTTCAAATGGAGGTTGGAAGGAAATTTCATTTGAACGTTCTTGACAAGGTTCTCCTGTATGTGTGTTCTTTCTTTTCTCTTCTGTATTACTCACACTATTTCTTGTTATATTTATTTTAATGTCACTATGCACATGGGATTACCATAGTGATTACTTGTTAATTTTTCTGTGAGAACCATGCAAGGTCATCACAATATTTGATTTTGTTGATTTTGATATGTAATTTATCCTCTAATTAATTCAAATGATTAAAAAAAAGGAAAACCAATTTAAACATTTGGTGGTATATGGTAATGAAAAAAAAGCAGATTTTTCTTTGTCATGGTCAAAAGGGATGAGCGAGGTTTAAAAAATGTTTGATTTAGATTTTTCTACTTTGTATAATAAAATAAAATCACTAGAAATTAAAAGGACAAAGTTATTTTTTTCATATTCTGACACCCGGTATACTCATTCACAAGCAGGAGTGCCAGATGTAGGCCAGTGTTGCTTTAGACCAGGCTAAAATGTCTTTGGAACCTCACTAAAGTGAGCCACAAATTAGAAAGCCATTTCTATAAAGTAGAAAATGAATATCAAACCATTTTTTAAATTTTGATAATTCCTTTTTGACAATGAAAAATAAAACAATGTTTTTTCAATTTGGTTGTCATTTTAAAATATACCAAAATTAAATCACTCACTTTTTGTTTTTAATACCAGTTTCTGAAATGAGAACTGAATGACCAGAAGATCCACTGATCTGACAGTGGCTTCTGATAGACGTTATAAAATGAAATGTGTTGCCTTCTCTTACCCTTCCTAGATTATCCTGAACTCTATGCACAAGTACCAGCCCAGACTACACATAGTCAAAGCAGATGAAAACAACGCCTTTGGATCCAAGAACACCGCCTACTGTACTCACGTCTTTCACGAGACAGCCTTCATCTCTGTAACCTCTTATCAAAACCACAAGGTACAGTGACTATCTGTAGTATACAGTATACTACAAATATTAAAATAAAGTAAATGCAGAATTCCTAGTTTTACACATATAAAAGTATTTTGTAACTCTTGTTGGTGTCAGCTCTTAATTTTATTGGTGAAAGTGGTTTACACACTCACGTCATGCTTTTTTCCTGTCCAAAGGTAAATCATGTATAACTAGGATTTTAGGTGTAGCTTGATGGAATTTAACTATCAAATGAGAGCAATTGACCAATGGTTCACTGTAAAACCAAAGAAGTTAATTTAATTCAAAAACATGTTGAAACTGATTTATATTGAAAATTTTAAGTAAAACTAACTAAATTTTATAAGTTGAAAAAACATTCTTGAGTGACACTGACTTAATTTTGTCATTTTGAATTTGTACTGTGAAAACAGAAGTAAAGAGTATGTAATCAGGAATGTTTCTGTAACTTACAAAACTAAATGTCACTTTAAATCACAAGTAAAAGCTGCTTCATCAAGTATCTTTTTAAACTTACAAAATTGAGTTTGTGTTACTTAAAATGTTCAATGTAATCGGTTTCAATAATTTTTTTTGAGTTGAAATAACTTCTTGCATTACAGTGCTGAAATTGACAGTGTTTCTTAAATTGCTTTACCTGTGCTTTGGCTTTTACCAAACAGAATAAGATCTTAAATGAAAAATCATTCTCTTAGATCACTCAGTTGAAGATAGAAAACAATCCATTTGCCAAAGGCTTCCGAGGTAGCGAAGAAGGAGATCTGCGTGTTTCAAGACTACAGGGGTATGTCTAAACAAACAGGAACCAGGAAAGTAAAACTGATCCTGTAGAAGCATTAAGCTCACAGGAAGTCAGCTCTTCATGAGTTTTCTTTGTGTATGGATATAAAAACCTTTTTCCTTCAAAGATGTGTCAAGTGGAATTGTAGGCATGGCAAACTGATTTGCTTTCCTCCTCTGTTGCTGCAACTGATGTATAGGAAAGACTATCCGGTGATATCAAAGAACATGGTTCGCCAGAGGCTCATCTCCTCACATGGTCATCTAGCGGGGAAGCTCGGAGCAGGAGTTCTCTCGGGGCACCCTCAAGTCCTGTCCTCTTATCAGTATGAGACTGGAGTCCCTCTGTCTAACTCCGACCCCCAAGATCCTATCTCGAACCACTTCCCTCAGAGCCGAGATCCCAGCCTTCTGTACCACTGCTTCAAACACAGAGGTATGTTCTTAGCCACTGTTCTGTCTGCCATTGTACAGAGTCAGATGTAGTTAAACAGTGGAGTTAACTGTATCACTTTGCAGATAATGCCCGACACCTGGAGCTTGGATGTAAGCGGCCATATCTGGAGACATCATCTGCGGTCTCAGAGGAGCACTACTTTCGTTCAGCTCCCTCCTATGAGTCGCCCTTACTGTCTCATCCGTACTGCACTGAGGCCATCGGCTCTAGAGAAGCTTGTATGTATGGTAGTATGGAAACAGAGTCTGGATCCGGTGCAGGGGACACGGATGACCTAACCAACTCCTCTTCAATAAATTGCAACATGTGGGCTACAATGCAGCCCTACCCTCGCTATAGTGTGGAGGGAGTCCCGTACCAGCCCTTCGCAGCTCACTTCACCAACACTGCCGCGGTCACTCCTGTGGTACCGCATCCTACATCATCCATGGCATCACGGCCGCAGGCTGACTTGGGGGTCTACAACTCAGCTACGGTCCAGCGAGGTCTGCCCGTCATACCCCCTTCATCCTCCTCTTCATCCTGCTCTCCAGCTGTGTTGGGATCCAGGGATAGGTCAGGCCATCCGCCTCTGTACCACAAGAAGCCAGGGTCACCGCTCCGGCCTCACAGAGATTTCTCAGCCTATCCCACACAAGGCGCTATATCCATCCGGGATCCATCCTATCAGTACCAAGTGGGGCTGAGTAGCGCAGGGACTCACTGGACTGACAGCTAATGTGGACGACTGAAGAAACCAGCTTTGTCCACTGTACAAGTCTGAAATTGATCAAGGTTCAAAACCCCACTATGGGCTTCTGACACCAAGCAATGATAATGAACTACAGCCATGATCATTGCTAAATTGCACTCCAAAGCCATTTACTCCTGCCTGGCTGACCTCCTCTTTACTTATGCAGATGTGTGGCATATGTACTAGCCTGTGATCAGATAGGGTGGTGGTTTTCTGACACTGCAATGCAAATACAGGTTTGAGCAGCTCTATCTATGAGAGGGAGCTGCAGGTTCAAGAGCACAAGAAGTATCAACAACAAGAACAAGATGTAACTTTCTAGCTGAAGCTGAAGTAACAAGGATCATTTTTCATCACACAAAAGCATACATAAGGGAAAAATCAATGTTTGCTGTGCTTGTTCTTGAAGAGAATCAGAATCAGAATTGTTTATTGCCAAGTAAGTTTTTACACCTACGAGGAATGTGTCTTGGTGCAATGGTGCATAAAATATACAAATATACAAATCACACAAACATCACACAGAAAAATGAAGTACTTTTAAAAATATAAATAAATAAAGATAAGAAAAGATAAGAAGACTGTACAGAAGACGGGAGTGCATTAATGTAATGCATATATAGAGGGTGGGTTTAGGGTCAGTGACAGTGGGGGATCTGGGCCTTGTTAATGAGGCCAGCTGCAGATGGGAAGAAGTTTTTGTGGCGAGAGGTTTTGGTCCTGATGGACCGCAGCCACCTGCCAGAGGGGAGTGGTTCAAAGAGTTTGTGTCCGGGGTGGGAGGGGTCAGCCACAATCTTGCCTTCACGCCTCAGGGTCCTAGTGGCGTACACGTCCTGGAGGGATGGCAGGTTGCAGCCAATCACCTTCTCAGCGGAACGAATGATGCGCTGCTGTCTGCCCTTGTCCTTGGCAGTGGCAGCAGCGTACCAGATGGTGATGGAAGAGGTGAGGATGGACTCGATGATGGCGGTGTAGAAGTGCACCATCATCGTCTTTGGCAGGTTGAACTGGCCTATATATGTAAAATATGAGTACATGATGGCCTCCCAGGGACTGAGGGTTTTATCATTTCTTGCAGAGCCTCACCCAGGTAGAGCGTGTCTAACGAATAAAGCTGCTGCTATTCTAAATTCTTGTTATTGTCCACAAATCCAATGAAAAGACCAAAACTAATAATGAGTTAGTCCATTTCTCAATACTTTCTGACTTCCCTGCCCTGTCTCTATCACTCATCCCCTTAAGCCCATTGGTTCCTAAAGTTGTAAAAACTGGATAAAAATGTATGGTTCATTACCAAAAAAGTCCCAGTTGTAGCACTGTAGGCAAACGTTTATCAAACAGGAGTAAACAGTGTCTCTGTTGGGGACTATTTTCACTAGTGAAGCTAGTTCAGACAGTCAGCTCAAGTCTGCCGCTTCACTCATGTGGCATACTCATCTCACTGCACTGGCGGTGTACTGTAGCTGTCACTGCTCTGGTCACTGCCTGCCTGCTGACACACGGTTCACCTGAAAGCTATGTTGTCACTTAGCACTACTGCTGTTCACAGAACCCTCCTCCCCAGCATCCGCCTGTATGCCCTGAGTCTATGTTCCCCTAGGGGCGGGGAGTTATTGTCATTGTGTGGAGTGACATGGTCAGAGCCTCTGCGCCAATGTGAATATTCTACATTGACATAATAATCCATTCCATGTGACAGTGTACTTAGGATCCAGGGTAAGTGGGAGTGGCCTGTGCAACAGTGTGGTTCACTGATGTGAAGGATCAGTACATTGATGGTTTAGGTCTTCTCATAGGATTTGTTGACAGTAAGAAAAATATACAATATCGCCAGCCTGAGACATGTTCAACTGGGAGGGGACGGGGTTGATGTACAGAAGTTATCACAGCCAGTGTGAGATTATTCACAAGTGCCAAATTGAGATTTGAGACAAATTGATTTGGGTCCACTGCCAAGTGAGATTGATCATATCAGAATATAACAGAGAAACTGAAGTCAGTTGTTCATACACTAAGAAGCGTATGTGAAAACACTTAAACTAGCCTGCTGTGTGTAAAAGTATTTTCCCATGATGTACATACAGAGCAATTAAATCAAGGTGCACCTAAAAAAAAAATTGTGCGAGCTGTTAGTGTATGGGTCTTATCCAAGGGTTATGCTAGTTGCGTGACACTAGCACTCGTCTGAAGAAAACATCATGTTGTGAGTGTAAGCCATCCTACTGTGGTTGGTCGTCAAAGCTTGGCTCCAAACTCGTGGCTCCAAACAATATTCTAGTGAAACGGGACAGCAAAGAACTCTCAGGCAGAACCAGATGGGAGCTTAACGAACTGTTGTTAAGCCATGGTGAGTACCGGAAAGGAGAGCTGCACACAAATCCCACTCCCAAATGACTTACTTGGAAAAAATTCTCGCAAGACTGCAAATACAAAACAGCCTGAGCAGGCAGGGAAGCTGAAAGAAAAGGCTCTCAGTAGCAGTACACACAGTAGAGTTAGAACCCCTGCATTTGTGCATTGTCCCTTTATTTCCTGTTGTTAAATTCAATATAACATTTTTGAATATATTGACTTTTTTGCACACCTGATGATAAATAAACATGTTCATGCCTCTAATTGTTTGCTATATTTAATCCAACACTGTATTCCCAACTACAACTACATTACCCTCACTTTAAAGGTCCAGTGTAAAACATTTAGGAGGATCTACTGTCAGAAATGGATGGACAATATGTATGGTATGTTTTCATTAGTATATAATAATTATATATTATAAAATAATATTTTTTGTGTTTTTGTTACCTTAGAATGAGCTGTTTTTATCTACAGAGGGAGCAAATCCTTTTCTACAGTCTGCCATGTTGAACCACCATGTTTCTACAGTAGCCTAGAACAGTCAAACTAAACACTGGCTCTATACGGGGCCTTTTGTGTTTTTTCTGACCAGCTAAGTCTCTCACGCTTGGTTGAATTAAGGAGTTTGTTGTTGCAATCTGAAATCTCATTGCTGGATGCCACTAAATCTTACATACTGGTCCTTTAAATTCCATAAATTAGCTTTCATTATTGTTACTTGCATGTGTGGACAGAACAAGCAGTAGCTCAGATTGTGCTGCTTTTACAGTCCAGTATTCCTATGAATTACATTCATATTTGGTGATTCTACAGCAGGATTTATGTGGCGTGCGGGAGACTGGAGTCACAGACCGGCAATTATCATTCACTAACCCAAACCTTTCAATCAAGAGTAACCACGATGTTTCCCTAACCTTACCCATGCCATATAGTTGCTATGTGAAGATTTTGTAGGAAGCGAGAGTTTGAGAAACGCTGGCACTGGATGTAATTCATGGCTTTGCAGAATCATCCATTCTTGCATGGCGATAGGCTTGTGTTTTTGAGAATTTTGCAACAATCAACATGCCAAGGTTAGAAGATACTTTTCTTGCTCACTTGCAAATATGCAGATCCTAAATCCTAAAATCTTTACTATTTTTGTTATAGCTTAAACAAAAACAGTAAAGATTTTAGGATTTAGGACCTACACAGCTACAGTATATGTTTGTCTGCCATCTTGGAAACAGTAACCTTCTAAAACAGCATTTAAATGCAACCCTACCTCCTACTTAAACTTCCTTTCCACTTAATTTACAGTAGATATGTCTTCAAATACTGCTTTTCAAAGGCCACGGTCCAGAAGCTTGAGATCCATGAATTCTTCCTGAAGCAACGTACTGAACTGGTTTCACTGTGCAACACATGATTTATAAACTATAAAGACCACTACTTGGTGCTGTCCAACGGAATCAGAAAGATGCACTCACAGTGGAGTATCCACTTGAGTAACAATCAGTAAATGTCGAACGGGTCGGTGATCAAAAGTCGAGGTAAAGAATATTTGTTGAAAGGAATGTAGAGACAGCAGGATGAGGACATCAGCAGACAGGGCACTGCTTTCTCTCACACAGAGCTCTCATTAGATCATGAGTTATGCTGATGGCTAGGTCCTGGTTCGTGTCAGCACCTCTTTCTCTATCTCTTTCTCAGCTGTTGATGCATTTCACATGAAGGGAGGCTCTTCACTGAGAGCTACCACTCAAATCAACAAATCATCAGCTGGCTATCTAGAAATGCTGAGCTATGACTTTCCTGATATTAGCAATCAGGCGTTCATTTCGCTGGCAAAGTAGTTTGGGTCACCAGCGTTACTCTCGCACTTGATTTGCTTAAGATTTGCCCGTACCAGTGCTTTTGCAAACTACAAATCATGTATAGCCTTCCTTTTTGCTGTCCGTTATAGACGTTCAGACGTATTTTTACGACTGTTCCAGGCAGCCTAGGCTTCCATTCATTTCAATATGGCACAAAAATCAGTTGGCAGACTCTTGAAATTTGTTTGAGTTGTCTAATCCATCGCAGTGGACGCCAAGTCGGCATTACTTTTTGTCATACTTTGTTACATTTCAAGAGAATAGATACGGTACAGAAACGAATGGACATGCATCCAAAAATCAAAAACACACACAGCATGTTTTGCAAAATGGTTAACTGTAATATAAAGTATGTGACTTGCAGTAAATAGGAGAAAACATGCAAAATCGTCGCTATGGAAACCCTGTGCCTTTAGAAATGATGTTCATATAATACTAATATGTTTGAGGGAAATATAATTGCTGCCTGGATTATGTTCACCCGCAAAGTTTTTCCCAGGGAAGGAAGTTTTTCGTTCTTGTGCAAAACACGGGGGCAAGACATGGGGTAACGTTCAGGGTGAGTGGTGGATACTGGAGACCGGGGTTCACATCCTGAGTCTAGCGTGTTGGCAGCATTAAGCAACAAAAATGCTTTAGTTAAGACAGGATTATGGTTAAATGTTAATAAAGTAAACACACCCAACTCAATTTGGGGCGACATTACATTTGACTTAAATCTATTTGCTGTTATATGAAAAGACACAGGGGCTGGATATGGTTGTTTAAATTAAGCAATTTTGCAATTTATGATAAAACAACATTAATAATTCTGTGTAGTGTGCAAAATTGTAAAAAAAATTGCCAGGGGTCACGCAAGGTTTTTTTTAAGGATGGCATTTATTTATTTGAACATTAGTAACTACATAGGACACAGTTTTAAACATATTCAAAATGTCACATGTAACAAAAATAATGGCACCAAAGTATAAAAATATATACAAAGGCAAATAAAATATAAATAAATAAAATCTAGTGCCGTTAGTGATCTCCTCAAACTTTCTTCACTCTTTGTTGTCTGAGTTAAAGCTTTTAATATGGATGAGAGAGCAGAACTGGACTGCTGCTGGGGCCAACCAGATCTGCAAAAACACAGAACAAAGTTTGATACTTGTTGATATTAATCTACAACTCTTAATTCTTACTTACTATTATAACTAAAATAGTTATTGGTAGTTTTGCAGTGTTTAAATGCTGTTCCCAAAACAACAGCAACATTTAAAAGGAACTCTTGACATTAAAAGGCAAGTAACATAAGTTTACACCAAAGATCCCTGACTTTGGTTTAATAGTCAAAGTTTTTTAGTCGAAGCCTTAATAGCGCATTAAAGGGCAGGGCCGGCATATTGAAATTTATGTTATCTAACTTTCCACATAAAACCCCAGTCAATCTCATTATAAAGAAGCCAAGCTTAAGCCCCTCATGGAGCACGAGTTAAGCTGAGTATGTATCTCCAGTGAGAGAACCTGGGCCTGCAGTCCATCTGGAAGTCATTGATGGGAGATCTGGCCGTTCCCCTCTCCCCTGCGTCGCACTGCCCTTGCCTACTGTCGTCCCATAATCCCATCTAACAGCCGCCCGGGCTGGGCTGGCCCATTCCGACACACTGACGGGCTTAACTCGGCCGTCTTGTAAAAAAGAAAAAGCCCGGTTTTTAGGCAAGCCACTCCAAAAAGACACTTTAAATATCTGAGGGGGATTTAATATCAAGTCCATTAGGGCTTTTCTCGAGCCCTGTAAATAGTCAATTAGTGGATAATTCTGATTTGATCCACATGCAGAAAGATCTGCCGTGGAAAGGACGAGGAGGGTCTGGGGGTTTCTCATTTGGCTCTCCATCAGATTACCATCCATGTGCCACAAGTACAGGGTGACATTAGTAGAAGTAAGGGATAATGAACACACTAAGGTGTTTCAAGTCTTCTTCCTTTGACCCCTTCATAAAAATGATTCATTGTGTACAGGAGGCAAGGAGAACACAACACTCACAGATGGATTACTAGCAGTGGGCACTGCTCAGAAGAGTGGGAGGCTCGAGGACTGGGCCAAAAGGGCACGCCGTGGGTTCAAAGCTCTGGTGGAGGGACATTAAACTGTGTTTGTGTCCCTTGATCAAACATGCAGCTGGTTGGCAGCAGAATAAACCGAAGCTAAATCTGCTGTATAAAACAGGATCCCTGCATTTCAAAATGGCTTCGGATAAAAGAATCAGTAAAAACTAATAATCATTACAATAAATTCCTGGATTAGACATTCAGAGAGGAAAAAGGCACAAATTATTTACTTTTTACATTGGACGAAAACATTTTACATTGGAAAAACCTCACATTCTTTGGACAGACGTACATTGTCAGCAGAGCAGAGACAAACAGTACAAAGCGTTGTCTTTGGACTTGTGGCTTTGAAGCTTTATGTGAAACAAAAATAAATCAAACCGAAACTACAGTCAAAATCCATCCCAAAGTAAGGCATGCAGATACACTATTGTGGAAAAATAGTGAAACATTGCAGATTGCAAAACAAAGAGAGCCATGCTCTGCCTCCTCCGAGCAGTCATAAATTAGCAGGAGTTTCAGAGCAAAAAGGTTCCTGAATTGCTTGTGAAATCTAAAATGAAGGGGAATTTCAGTTCTTTTCGTACCTGTCAAAAAGATTGAGTGTTAACCCGTCTGCCCCACTTACGTCTGAATTACAGTACCCTGATTCTGCACAACCCTAACCCTAACCCTAACCCTAGTTGTTTTGGTGTTTTTTTTTAAATCCTATTTAACAATGGGAAAGCATTACACTTACATTTTAGGTGTACAGTGGCAAGAAAAAGTATGTGAACCTTTTAGAATTTCATTGTTTTCTGAATAAATTTGTCATAAAATGTGATCTGATCTTCATCTAAGTCAAGGGTATTAACAAACATAATGTGTCATATAATGAAATTCTGATCTTTCATGTCTTTATTGAACACACTCATTCAACATTCAAAATGGCAGTGAAAAAAGTAAGTGAACCCTTAGAATTAATAACTGGTTGACCCCCTCTTAGCAGCAATAACCTCAACCAGGCGCTTCCTGTAGCTGTGGATCAGACCTGCACATCGTTGGAGGAATTTTAGCCCATTCTTCCTGGCAGAACTGCTTTAGCTCTGTCATATTCTTTGGACATCTCATGTGTATGGCCTTCTTCAAGTCAATCCATAGTATCCTATTGGGTTGAGGTCTGGGCTCTGACTTGGCCACTCCAAAAGGCGGATTTTGTTTTTCTGAAGCCATTCTGTTGTGGACTTGCTCTGGTGTTTTGGGTCGTTGTCCTGTTGCATCACCCACCTTCTACACAGTTTCAGCTGACGTACAGACATTCTCACATTATCCTGAAGAATTGTCTGATATACTTGGGAATTCATCTTCCCCTCAATGATTCCAAGCTGGCCAGGCCCTGATGCAGCAAAGCAGGCCAAAATCATGATGTTTCCTCCACCATACTTTACGGTTGGGATGATGTTTTCATGATGATATGCCGTGCCCTTTCTGCGCCAGATGTAGTGCTGTGTGTTTTTTCCAAATAGTTCAATCTTAGTTTCATCAGTCCTCAAAACAGTTTGCCAATACCGCTGTGGAGTGTTAATGTGCTCTTTTTCAAAAAAAAAAGCAATGTTCTTTTTAGTAAGCAGTGGCTTCCTTCGTGGTGTCCTGCCGTGGATACCCTGCTTGTTCAGTGTTTTACGTATTGTAGACTCATGAACAGAGATGTTAGCAAGTTCCAATGAAGCCTTCAAATCTTTGGCTGTCATTCAGGGTTGATTCTGTACCTCATTGATGAGTCTTCGTTGTGCTCTTGGTGTCATTTTGACTGGGCGCCCACTTCTTGGTAGAGTAGCAACAGTCCCAAAGTGTCTCCATTTGTAGATTGTTTGCCTAACTGTAGACTTGTGAATTTCTAAAGTCATTGAAATAACTTTGTAACCCTTGCCAGCTTTATGTAAACCAACAATTCTTGATCGTAGATCCTCTAAAAGCTCTTTTGGCGAGGCACGGCTAACATAAGCGTGTTCTTCTTGTGCAGAGCAAATTCCAAAAGTTTGAGGGGTTTTTATCAGTCAAAGTAGCTGTAGTCCACACCTCCAAACTTATTATCTTAACGAGACTCCAGGTGTGCTAAAACCTGACTCCAGTTAGCTTTTTTGAGGTCATTAACTCAAGGGTTCACATACTTTTTCCACAAGCACTATGAGGTTTTTTTGGTTGTTCTCAATAAAGACACGAAAGATCAAAAAAATGTTGTGTTATTATTTTAGACATATTTTATTTGTCAATACCCTTGACTTAGATGATGATCAGATCACATTTTATGACAAATTTATTCAGGAAACCATGAAATTCCAAAAGGTTCACATACTTTTTCTTGCCACTGTATCTCACCAGCATGATTTAGAAATACTGAGGTCCAAAAACTGAACTTGCTAGGAAGGGTTTGGGGCAAAGCAAAGCATCAAATCAATTATTTTTAGGCAATTATTTCATGAGTTTTATACCTCTTGGAAAACATACTGAGGTACAACCATGCTCACGAAAGGGTGCGGTAGTCAATAAGAAGTAAGGGTAGTTGTGAACAAACGTCAGAAGTGCCGTTACTGCTGTCATAACATTTCATGATAGGGTGGAGTTTTTGTTGCAAATTGATGAGTGTTAAAGGACCAGTGTGTAGGATTTAGTGGCATCTAGTGGTGAAGTTGACGATTGCAACCACCTGAATACCGCTTGCCTTTCGAAGCGTGTAGGAGAAACCAAACCGTTCTGGGCTACCGGACTCCACCAGAAGAGGACCTGCTCCCTCTGTAGATATAAACAGCTCATTCTAAGGTAACGAAAGCACGATCTTTATTTTCAGGTGATTATACACTAATGAAAACATACCTATGAATATTATATTCCATTTCTGACAATAGATCCTCCTAAATGTTACACACTGGACCTTTAAGATATTAACATGAAGCAATCTGAACAGATGCTGATTGACCACATCAACCTATATGCCAAAACTACTGTGTGAAAATGAATGAATGTGTGGAGATAATGGGAGGGGTTGCCATATTACGAGGCCCAATCACATTTTTAAGGACATTTGTAAAAATAGCTAGCCACAAAGCCATAAGAAAGAAAGTGCTGAGAAGTGAGTGTTACAAATGTGCAAATATGCAATGAAAATGTGCTGTAATCCTTTTATGACTTTATTAAACGGGTCAACTCACCCCTAAAGGTCTGATTGTTGTAGGAAAAATGTCCTCTGAGGGAAATAAAAGTAAATTTTTTCACCCAGATTCTCAGGCAAGACAAAGGCTGCCAGTAGACGACCTTCAAAACCTAAATGTTAGAGCAGGAAAGACTAAAGAAGAAGGCTAACAACGAGTACAGCCTCAATGGGAATCTGATCTGAGAGAAATGTGTTTCTGACTTAAGTCTACTCTGCCTTGCTAGGCAGCTTCCTAGACTTGAGATCACAAAATCACATGAGAATCCATCGTGCCAGATTTGTGCTTGTGTCCTCGAGGAATCCTTTGAAGAACTACTGGCAGCTATGGAATGAGCTACCGGCGTGTTTTAATGCTACTAGAAAAAAACAATGGCAGCTGCTAAAGAGGTTAGCAGAGATACTCCTCTCCCAACTGGCTCCATTATTGAACACGCTATAGGGTTTGTTGATCTGGATGGTCGGAGGTCACCTATGATGGATGGTGATAAGATGGTTCCTCCAATCAATCCAATCAATCAGTATTTATTTTGCCCTTTTCCAAACTGTTTCCAACAACAGATTCCAAGATGGTTCTGTGTAACACACCATCTGGCATATTCAGGTTAAGTCTGACTGTCATCAGGTATTTCTTCTAAATTAATTTATGCATCTCAGGTTGGGGTAACTGTTCTGTTTTGGATCAGGGCCAGACCTCTACTCCTCACATCTGTCTTTTGTGCATTGTTTGCCATTCATCAGCCTATTTACTATGCGGGAACTGTTCTTTGGCTCTGAATGTGCACTTAGGAAGCAAGAGGAAACTGCTAGCCTAGCTGTGTTCTTTACGTGTTGTGTATTCAACATGAGGAAATAGAAAACAAGAAGGCAGTTCAAGGAAGCTTACAAATTTACAACCAATAAACCGAGAGCCTGCACAGTGTCCAGCATGAGAGCTGGATTTTCTTGGTGGCTAGCTTTCTCGCTAACAAGATACAGTGCTAAATACTAAGTATTGTAGTTCTGGAAGGAAGGAGATGGTTTGATTTTATAGAGGGTGGGCAACCCAATGAAGTTAAAAAATCTTTTTCCATTAAAGTTCATTTGTATTGACATTGTAATTGTCACATTGTGATTAAATTGGTCATCATGCTTTGCTTTGTCACCTTATTGTTATCTGACTTTCTTTAAAGGACCAGTGTGTGGGATTTAGTGGCATCTAGCAGAGACAGTGTTTGATTTTGATTTGTCCATTCTGGGCTACTGTAGAAACATGGCAGACATAAAAACAGCTCATTCTAAGGTAACGAAATCACAACAATTCTTATTTTTAGGTGATTATACACTATTTATAGTTATTCATAGGCATTTAAACATGCCTATGAATAGTTTGTCATTTTGAAAAAAAAATCCCAAAATGTTGGACCATTCCTTTAAACTTTTGCAGTGCAGTTGGGGTATCTGTGACTCTGACTGTAGGTAACATGTTAACATGAAAATTTATGTATGTAAAAAATGCAGACCCTGACAGTCCTGTGATGAATCATAATTAATTATGGTGCCTCCACTGATTATGTTATAGATGTAACAGCACCTTTGACCCTGACCTACTTGTGGAGCAATCACACAAGCTTACTGACCCATGCACGGGCAATGTGCTGTTTTAGCACCAGGGAAAGCACACACTGTTTGTTTTTAACCATTTTCATTTTGGGGTACTTGGATATGAATTAAATTATAGCAGTTAGCAGCAATTATCTTACTTAGCCGACTTAATTATCCAGCCCTCTGAGCTTTATGGTTCTGTCTATTCATTGCAGTTTAAACTAAATATCATTCAAACTTGCCCATTTGTTTCCAGATAAGTGGCTTTGAGGTTGTTAGAATCATTTAAATATACTCTGTCAGACAGTATATTCATTCAGTATCAGCTTGTTTCAGCTCTTTATTGAAGATTAGTTTTTACATTGAGTGAAGTATTCAAACATTTTTTATGGCTCAACTGTTCAAATACACAGTTATACAGGCTAAAATCACAGAAACTGGAATCTCCACTAGATTAAAGTTCTGTGGCTTTGAACAAGGTTTGGCTACACAGCAAAGGTTTGTAATTACTGACCCAACAGCATGTTAACTGATTTTAATGGGTCAATATCTATGTAACCTGCAACTGTTGTTACCACTTCTACAATTGTTCAACACTTAAAATTGAGCTATTAAGTTAAAGAGCTTTTTGCCTCCTGACCTCCCTATCTGGCTGTGTTTTCTCTGGCTGCTCTTTTTATGTACTTGAGGGAACATTGTTAATGGATCCTTTTATTTACTGTTTGGCATGTTACAGGCTATTACTTTTATACTGCAATCAACTTTACCTTTGGAAGTAAAAGAGTAATAAAAGGCTAAATGTCAATGTCAAGTATTATTGGGGAGAAACAACAATAATGCTTACTTCTTGTATCATAGTGTAATTAGAAGGGTAAGACAGTTTTGAGTGAGTTTATCTGGCCTTATAAGTGGCTGATCTATTATTCTGATTTCATACAAATATAATAATGCTATACATCTACCTCCTATAGGTTACATTATGGTCCTTAAGTAGATAGTAATTTTTAGATCTTCCGCTTGGCCACCAACCTCCATTTGTTGCTTTCTGTGTCATGTGGCTTATAAAGCAAAGCCCTGCTATTTACAAATGACAGATTGGTCTACTTCGAAGATTGAAACAAGGACTTGAATAGCCAACCTGCAACTGAATAGAAAGCATTCATTCCTTGTAAAACTCAAAACAGCTCTGGCTAATTTACAAAAAAGTGAAAGTACACTTAGCTGAAAATATTTGATTTCTTTGAATGTCTTGGGAACTTTAGAGTTACTACTAAGACACGCATACAGTACATGTAATGCTAGTTCCAAAGTAAATACATGAGCAGGAACTGTTTAGCTGTTGTTGGACAATCTGACTCTAAGTCAGTAAGACTGCTTCCCTCTGCTCTCCCTTCAGATCTTAAATACCAGTTTTCAATGACAAACAACAAGGTGAAGCATAGAAGCTAACATGCTAAAGATGTAAAACTATAAAAAAAAAAAACATCACTTGTGACTAAGTTAGATAATTAGCCATGACCAACATGCTTCTTGAAAACACGCCTGCCTCACCATCAACCCAGCGAGCTCTGAGGCGCACCCTTTGGATCTCTAATTATTTCCTTTAACCCGCTCAGCCCTCTTTCACCTCTGGCTGGAGCCTATTTGATGTCTGGCTTTCTAGGCAGGCACCCTGACACAAATATCCAAACGCCTCCACCCCCACCCCAACCAGATTCATTGCGGCTTAGTGGGTCCTTTCAAAGTATCAGCCCCCTATTTAACAAACTCAGCTTCCTCAGATTTGCTCATCATGAATGGTGTTACAATTGTTTGTTTTTGTAAAGATCTCGTGTTGATGTTTACCCATAGGTTGCATGAAATAGATCTCTAACTTGAGAGGGTTACTTATTTGAACACATTTAGTGGTGTGACAAAGAATGACAGTGACTCCTGCTGCTCTCTTGGAGAGGTGGTATGACATCAGTGCACACACACACACACACACACACACACACACACACACACACACACACACACACACACACACTGTACAAAGGAGGAGGATATGGTATTGCAAGGTAATGGTATGGAATGACACAATGAGGCTTGAGAGTAGGAGGATCTCCTCTTGGAGTACCTATACCCTCTACTGGCTGAAATATGTTATATCAGACAGGGAGGAATTTCAATCTCTGAGGTGAAGCATCTGTGTCTTCCGATGTAGAAAATATCACAGTATCTATGTCTACGAAGCATTATCTGAATTACACAAAACAGAACCTGGTAGCGTAAAGGCTACCGCCAAAATGCCTTGCAATAAAATGCTTTGGTAAATGCATTCATGTAATACTATATTTGCAACATGCATGCTTGCAGATCATTTCCCACTGACTGTTAAAGGGTTGGCTGATTACAAAAAAAATCTACATTCTTTTTTTTAGGTTTTATTTCTTCAGTTCTATTGTCCCACTTAGTACTAGCAGTATCTGTCATCGCAGATATTTGTAGATTATTTGCTTTGAGATTTGTGACACCAACCCAATAAAACTAAGAAATTGGAAGAATTGATTTTTTTTCATGATGCCATTTGTGGTACCAAGTGATGGAAGTTTACGAAACCCTTTCCTCATTTGTGGGAATCTAAATCTCCTCTTATGGGTTTAAAAAAAAATAACTGAATCTCTTTTGAAAAACATATTTTCCCATGCTGGATGTACCAAAATACTGTTACTGGAAATGTGTAGGGTTTTTTTTGCCTAATTTGAATAGGTCTCTTAGGGTTTTTTTTTTTCTCATGAACTTTTTGATTGTAACTTAAGCAAAATAAATCCTGAGTGGTCTTATTTCACCAACATGTTATAAAAAAGTAATGAAAAGCTGTGTGACTTCATTTTCAAACTCGCTGTATTTTGAGAAGGGAAAAAAAATGGACTGAACAGAGGCTTCTTTGCCAGAAAGGACACCTTAAGAAGAGCCACTTAGACAGCAATCCAGTCAGGTCAAGTAAAGGTAGGATTCACAGGGCAGAGTGGTCACATATATCCCCCTAAGATGTTTGTCCTCTATTAAGTCTGTAATCACAATGCTCTGAGCCGGCCGTTTAGACCTTCATCTTTAGCTGCCGACCTGGTCCGGATCAAGTATTTAGTTTGATAAGTACGGTTTACCGGGGGATCACACGCTGCAGACGGGCAGGTTAGCCAAAGGAGGAACTATCCCCATGAAGGTGATTAAGTACCTAAAGAAAGGCTGGGTGAGAGGCGTAAGAGTTCGTCATTTTGCACGCTCTGTGCAGGTAGAGCTCATTATGGGATCAAACAAAACAAGATCAAGATTGGTCCAACCTGTTTCCTCTGCTCTCGCAGTGCAAAAGCATAACAATGTTACTTACAGTATAGTCAAATAAAACAGAATTTATGTCTTCCGTTCTTTTTAATTTTATTCTAAATTTGCATTTTCCATTTGTAGTTGACACCTGAACGGGCAGTCCAAGGACCGAATACAATGGACAGGAAGACTGTGAGCAGGCCAGGACGCATTTTCATTCAGGGCGGCTGTGGCTCAGAGGCAGAGCGGGTCGTTCCTTAATCGGAAGGTTGTGGGTTTGATCCCCGGCTCCTGGTGCCACATGTCGAAGTATCCTTGAGCAAGATACTGAACCCTAAATTGCTCCCGATGCCATGCATTGGTGAATGAATGAATGAGTTAGTTAGTTCAATGGACTTTGCCATCACTGTGTGAAAGGGTGAATGTGGCACAAGAGCGGCCCTGAGCATGGTATGTCGAGTCCCGTCTGAGTCTTGAGCACGTCAACGCAAGGATTGAAATATTTAGCATCAGTGATGTCAGGGAAACGTTGACAACAGCCTTGTTATCCATTTCAGATGAAGGGCAGATTGTTGATGACTCATTATCATGTCATGGCAATGGAAGCCAACAGGATAATTACATGGTCAGGCACTGGCACTCTTCAAACCACTCACAAAGTCAAAGCATCAAGGGGAAAACGTCAATGGCGGTGCTGGTATGCTTAATTAATTTATTGTGTCTTCTACATACAATAAAAAAAACAAAATCTAATCAAAATCAAATCTGGATATTTGATTTTGATTAGGCTATTTAGGCCTATGCAAAATCAAACGCAACCCTCCCCATTTATCAGGGTTTGGGACTGGCTTGTGCATCTCTGTGGCTGGGGAGCTAACTGGGGTTCTTGGCTGGGGTGTCTTGGCCAAGGACACTTTGACATAAGGACAGGAGTAGCTGGGGATCGAACAACCAACCTTGCGATCCTCCTGAGCCATCTAGAATATTCTAGAAATAAACCTCACTATACAGGTAATTGTAAACTTGAGGGACAATACTATGCTAAGATCACTAACAGCATTTTGGAGTTTGAGATGAGAAGTGCAAAATTCGGTAAAATGCAAATCACTAATTGGCTTTGACTGTTCATACATTTTTCCTAGTGAAGCCATCACAGTGATTCAGAGCAACTCTATGGCTATATAGTTATGAAAGAAAAAAGGGAACTCGCCAATAGTGCTGGTCACAAAAAGGTAGTGTAAAGATTAACTTGCCATTTCAAAATAGCTTCTATCTTTGTTTCATTGACACTTTTCCATGCTTGAATCTGAAATCAGATCTCAAAGAGCGCATCAATTATACAGAGTACCAAGGTACCAATAACTCAAGAGCAAAGCCATGTTATTTAGGCATGTAATTAACGTTTACATTACAGTTAATGTTACATCTTGACATCCTCGTTCTAACGTTCTTAATGAATACAACAAAACCTCTGCTCTCAGGCATAGCAACTGAGGTGTAAAAACAGTCCTTGCCCTTGCAATGCAATCTTAGTAAATCTGGATACCAGGTGTCCTTACAGCAGGTGTTGGATTACTAGCTGGCCTTTCCAGGACACAACCCTGTGTCCTGCAAAGTGAGCACACAGTAAGAGGACTAAGCACAGGTAAGAAAGGTAAACTTGGGGATTTAGTTCCTCAGCTCTGACTCCAAAGAGTCTTAGCAGGTGATTTGTGGCTCATCCCCTGGGGGGCTTAAGCTGTGACGATCTGACAAAGCTTGACCATCAAATCAGGTGTCTACTTAACGCAGTGCAGCCAGGTTGATCAGGGAGATGGCTGAAGAATGGGTCACACATCCTGTTAGTGTAGCTGTTTGAAAGGGTATTTAAAGGGTGATCCCATTATGTTGGATTGTAAACTGCATAATGTGTTCCAAAACAGGTCCAGGAAGGATTCTGACAGCAGTTATTGGCAGGGAACATTTACAGAACATATGCTTACATGTACAAGCTTGTTTTCGACATGTAGGTGGGAGTAACCTGTACTTGTACTGGTCGGAGACAGCGATTAACAGATGCCACGGAAGCTGGCTGCAGATGGGGACTTTAAAAATGTCTGAATTTCTGTACCGCTCACAGTTCAAGACAATTTTAGTTGCAGACTGTTGTCATGTCAAAGTGAGGGCGCCAAAACACCCTAAATGATCTCAGATGATTGTTGAACCACAACTGCAGCGAATTATCGCGATATCTAACAAAAGAATGCGACAAGTTGCTGTGTGACTTATACTTCCAGCTTTACAGTAATGGAGCCTGATGAGTGATATGGTTTGGATTGTCTGCTGCCTCAATCCTCCCCCAGTTTACTTTCAGTGAATACTACTCATCTCCGGCCTCAAGCCCAAATTATACTCTCTGCGTCCAAGTGTTCATAGAGGTTACAAAATGTTGCTGTTGCTAAACAAAATAGTTTGCATCTGTCTGCTAGCAATTCTACACTGCTGATTAACAGGATTATTTTAATGTTGCATGATTGCCAGAAAAGTAATGAAGAAAGAATGCAGGGTCATAAGGGAAAAACTGAAACCAGTTTCAGTGTGTCTCCAGTGTAATAGCCTTTTTAGAGCATGACTAGCCTTACTTGTGTGAACCAGCCGTCTGTCCTTTATCATCTCAAGTGTTTGTTTAGAGTCTTGTCATGTAGCCCTTGGCTTCTATCATGAGGTAGTGAAGGCAAAACAAGCTGAGTGATTATCATCACCAGGGCCAGGAAGGGTGGGCAAAGGCAGTGGAACTTATCACATCCATCTTGCAGTCCCTTTTCGTTGTGACCTAAACTCATTTTCACCTCCTCTTCTCTTGGCCCCAGAGCCTCATGTCTGATGTGAGAGGATGACACCTCCCCTTCCGTTGCCTTCTTCGTACAGGCCCCACTCTCTCCGTCAAATGAAATCTAAACAAGCACAATTACAGTTAATGGGCTGGATAGGATCTCTGTCCTATTTCTGCCTTGGAAAAACATCCGTCCACCCCACAAACACACCTTCTCCTGAGGTTTCTGCATAGCTGAAACAAGGACGTATCAGATTTTAACTGCTTCAACTTTTTCCTGACACCATACGTCTCAATCATCTAAAAAAGTTGGATGAAAGGGTGTGTTATGTGAAGAAGCCATAGAGTGTAGGACCTGCTGTCTCTCTGATGCCTTAGATAGCACAAGCATGGAGCCAAGGTTTGCTATCACTGGCACTCATCTCACACAAACACACACAGCCCAAACAATGACTAGCAACATTTCTGATAGCACAAACAACATCCTGATATAATTACACAATCAGGAAATTAACAAGACAGTGTGTCTGCTGCAGCAGGAGTATGTGCACTGCTCTTTATGTGACAGACAGAGAGGAAGAGAGAGAGGATGGGTGGGGAGGGGAGAAGGGGGGATTAAACACCACTTTGAGTGCAAGTTCCCTGAGGTGCAGGCCCCTCGGTGTATCTACACAGATAACTGTCTGGCTGGGTCGCAAGATGACAACGGGGATGGCCAGAGGTGGAGGAAGAAATATTCAGATCCATTACTAAAGTTAAAATAACAGAAGGGCAATGTAAATAAAAAAAGTAGTTTCAACCCTCTGCTTTGCTATCACAACAACAGACAACAAGGCACAACAACTGGTTTTGTTTGACTGTCTCAACTGCAAAGCTCCTTGATTTTTTTGACTGATAAACATTGTTGATACACAATGTGCCATAGCCTACAAATGGCATTGAAAGTTGGTCTGTCCAGTACTTCAATCCAGATCAGGATATTCTCAAACTACTTGCTACGGTGTTGTGAGCTCTGGATGTTCATTGTCCCAGGAGGATGTTTCCTAATGATTTTGGTGGTGTCTTTTTCTTTAGCTTCACTATGATGAAAAATTTAAAAGATGTATTGTTCTGTGGCTCAGAGGCAGAGCGGGTCGTCCACTAATCAGAAGGTTGTTGGTTCGATCTGCCACATGTCGAAGTATCCTTGAGCAGGATACTGAACCCTGAATTGCTCCTGATGCTGTGCATCAGTGTGTGAATGTGTATGAATGAGTTAGTTTCTGTTTGATAGACTTTGCCATCACTGAGTGAATGTGGCATGTAGTTAAAAGTGCTTGAGTGGTTGGAAGACTATAAAGGTGCTATACAACATCTAATGGTGAAGTGGCAGATTGCAAGCATCTAAATACTGCTCACCTCCCAAGCATGTAGGAGAAACTACAGTGGCTGCGGAACCCCCAAGACACAAAAGGCCCCATCTGGAGCCAGTTAGGTCTGTCTGTTCTGGGCTAATGTAGAAACATGGCGGACTCCAACACAAACACAAACTCAAACATAACGATTCAAATTTTCTGCCAATGCCGATAGAGGCATCCGATCAGAAAACACTTATCCTATCATTTGGAGGTCTTATTGATTGTGACCTACAGTATGTCACACATGGACCAGAGCCAAAAGAGGCTGAAGTGCAAAACCAGAGATGCAGATGCTATCATCAGACTGAACATTATCAGATTCTACTGTAATCAACAAGTGTCTTGTTTAAGTCTTCAATAACCTTTGTTAGATTTACCTGAAGTAAGTATTGACTGGGTGGAGGAAGAAGTTTTAAGACAGTGATCCATGACAGTCTATTTGACAGTCAGTGAATACAAAGGCCTGACTGCTAATTAATGAGTTCTCTCAGATTGCCTCTCCTTCCAAAGCTTATTTTTCCATTAGCACTCAGTGCCGCTGAAAGACCAAAACTGGATGGGGCTTTAGCTGAGAGACAGCTGTCAAGCAGACTAAGAGAGCAAACATTACACTTTTATCCATACCTATGAGCAAACATACACACAGACAGGCAAGTAAACACATGTGTGCGCAAACACAACTCAAAAGGTGAGAGGCAGAGCTCAGCCTGACACCCACGGGCCCCGCTGCCTGAGAATTATTTTAAGGTTTAAGCTCCACTCCCTCGTTTGCTCTGCAGCTCATTCTTGTCGCTTCTGCATGTGTTTGCCTCGCTGCTGTTTGTGTCAGAGTGTGTGCTTACTAGGTGAGAGTGTGCGTTGTTGTTTTTGTTCAAATGACATGAGTGTTTGTTTTGGGGAATCCCTGTGTTTGCTTTGTTCGCTTTAGGAGTTGACACCCATAGTGACATTACTTATCAATTTTTTAATCAGTTAACACAGGCAGTAAGTTCATCAAAACAAAAATCTTGTTGTTTTGGGAGAGTTTGTACCTGATAAGAACATGAATAGGTTTTTTTTTATGAGTATACAAAAAAGCTATTCAGTTAGATGTACTAAATGGAACCTGACTTTGATAAGAAGCTACACATCAATAGTAAGAACAACAAAGAATGAACAGAGCTGCAGAATATTGCCCCGGACTCCACTAATGTCTCAGTATGCTTCAAATGAACTGGACAACTTGATGTCGTACAACCATGTCCAAAGGCAAAAGTGTTTTCCCAAATGGCCGCTCTTGCGTGTCTACGAAGTCTTGACCCAATGAATCGTACAAATTGGGATACTGGTGCAGATTTACACACTCCGACAGTATCCTCAAAGGGATTAAGGGTGTTTAGTGTGAAGAATGAAAAAAGGGAACTTGGGAGAGAAGTTCAAACCCTGCTTTACTTTAACATCAACACACACCTGGCCAGCTGCTGCATAGAATGGGCATGATTGTCAGATCAGTTGTTTCATGAAGTTACAAAAATTGTCAAACGCAGCCTCCTCCAGTTCCATGGATTCAGAAATGGATGCTGTCCAAAAGTACTTTGTTTGAAGCATACTGAGGTCTTGAACGTCGTGTCATTTGATGCATGGCATGGTCATGGTATCGTAGCTTGGATATATTGATTCAGGAAGTACAGTGTGGACACAGGACAGTCATCAAGGTGGGTTAATCTGCGTCAGAGAGCCATCTGGGAAGTCATCATTGGAAACTGTTTGGAAAAGGGCAAGCACTTCCAAAAAATACTTGGGCAGATGATTAGGCTGCAGCGTGTAGATTGAAGCTTGGCAATGGAATTCAGGCAACAATTGGAATTCTTGCCTGATGTGATTTTGTGAGTCCAGCTGCTTTGCAAGGTTATCATGTGCCGGCTTTAAAAGGAAACTATGGTTGCAGGTGTTGCACTTTAATGTTCTGAATAATGCAGTGGTAAAAGACAGGAAAACCAAGCTCTCACTTTAGTTGAAGACCCGTAAGTATATATATATTGAATAATGAAGATGTCACAAAAGCAAAATATAGCAGATGCGCTGAATATCATAGTAATTTAGTGGTGACAGTGATTGCTATCAAATATGATTAAGGTGTCTGATTCTGTACGATTTCACGTGTCACCACAGAGCATCCGTACATTACCAGTTATCAAGTACAGCTAGCTAAAGGGTGTTTTACAACAGTTTTACCCCAATAATAATATACCAATGATTACTGTTTAACGAAGAGTTAACACATTAAAACTCAAAAGCACCAAAACTACAGCCTCCAACATGAAATTTTAATCACCTGTCTAAAACCTCAACAACCAAATAAACTGGTGACTGAATGTATATAGCAGCTGAATCTGTGCAGGGATGGCTCATTGTAGCAACAGTTCACAGTAGAGAGAGCCTAAATCAAAGAGGATAAAACAACTTAAATTACATGACATTACTGTCAAACTGTGCGTGACTGTAAATCATCAATGATCCCTTTTGTCAACGAAGCACAGAGGCATAAGGGCCAGATACTGAAAATCAAAGCTAAGCAATCACAACTTATGAATCTTAGTGAGGCATTCTGCTGATGTCATCTCTGTTGGTATTTTTCAAAATAAACTCCTCATGGCTTCTCCTCACCCAGTGAGTTCAACACACTAGTCTGGCTACAATCTATCTCCACATGTTTAGGCTAAAGCAGTGCCATAATAGTAAATGGTTTCAGAACAACCCCAGGCTCAGCTGGGGCTCTAGTACATAGATCAGCTACACACACAGCAGTGAGCAATCATTTCCTGCTAACGGTGTTGTTAATTGTTAATCCCAAGGGATACTAGTGTTGGTTTAGGCCTAGAAATGCTCAGCTTGTGTCATTATAAATGAGGTCTCCATCCTGGGACCTTTGTTCGTCTCATTAACTTGTTTCAACATTCTTTCATGCACTTCATTTTGGTAATAGTAAATCTGTTTGGACAGGTTGGCAAAACAAAAGTGACAAGATGAACTGAATGATGGCGGTGCCTTGTTGTCTCTGGGTAAGCCACTCGCTTTAAAGAGGGATGGCAAATGAGCAGAATTAGCTTAAGAAACAGATGTCTCTTTATTGCTGCTGACACAATAGACATGACGGTAAAACCTAGCAACAAAGCCCAATGGTGAGCCCTTGGAGGCTGGAGCACCATTCACAGCTTAATCACATGAGTGTCTGCAGTCAAAGTAGGGAAACAGTGCCCCACTCTGTCCACAGTGAGTAAGACAAACGGAATGACTTCATTCTTTGCAGGGCAGCGTGTCAAGGGCAATAAGGCTTAAAGACGAGCAGGAGGTAGGCAAAGGTAAAGACAGCATGTCTGCAACACCTTTGTGTCACAGAAAGGGATTATTAGGTTGCCCCATGATTAGTATACACAGATGCACGCACACAGAAATACGGGCTGCCCTATTAATTGCTAGCTATTATAAGCACAACAGGGGTGCATGGGGCTTTGTCCCCCCAAAACTGGGTCATGATTAAAAACCACAAGAAGAGAGAATAAAGGAAACTACATACAAATTGCTTGTGGGGGGTTGGGTCTTCATGTTCTCTGACACTGTCACCTGCCCCCCCCCCTTCTTTGCACATGGCTGCGTTTGGTTGAAATTTCACACAGCTGGGATGAGACTACCTTAAACCTCCTTTTGTGTTTCTGTCAATAATCATGTTTGCACTCTCATGATCCAATGGCTTTAGCTCTGGTAAGTTATTTGCTGCTGCACCTCTACCACCTACATGACTGACTGATGTATGGGTTTTCTGGTGCACAGGGATCAACATAGCAGTTACTGACATGTTTTCTTTTCTTTGCTGCCTTTCATCTCTCCATTCGGCCTGCCAGTACAGCGTTTGAGCAAACAGTGTCTATACAAAAACAGCATAACACAAAAACAGTATGAGTCAAAATAAAAAAGAAATGCTTGGAAGTTCATGTTAGGATACATACTGACAACATAAGCACTTTCATATCATAATCACACTGGGGAGGTACTGCCTTTATAAGACAGTGATTAATTAAGATGTGCCACTAAAGCTTTAGCACAATGGCATTTATATTTTAAGATATCATTCAATCAAATCTGATGTTCAAGTAGTCATATGCTCAATTCAGCATGAAATACATGTTTCTTATCTACATGGAAACATATAGACGGTTTTCAAATAACTATATTTTATAGTTCATGAAAAAATAATGGAAGAACTATCATTATACTACTTTTTTGTTGTTTAAATAAATATTAAAACATTTCTTTTAAAAACGACAAGACAGGAGAGGATAGTAAATTGTTGTCAATTCAATAACACTTTCTCCTGGCTACGATGGCAATGTCAGGCAAAGTTGGGTTGCCAAACAGTCTGTTCTGTGTGGAATAAGGGGTCATTTAGTTCAAGACTTTGAACTCAGGTTAGCCGCTGCTTAGGGCTGTTAGAATATCAGATTTTCCCTAAATTTATTGTTATGGTCAAAATAATTAATAATAATGATATTTTCGCGATATCTATAGGAAAATTCAACAACAACAACAAAAAACTAACAATAAGAATAATATGCCATCAGTCAAATTCATCTTGAACTTTTATTGTGTTTTTGTCTATTTTTTATTTTTTTGAAAAAGGAATTACACTCAACTGTAAAACTAGCAGCCATTAGGTAGAAAATCCTACCCACATCCCTACATAGAAACACATAAATATCTGTCCACAAGCAACAGAGAATGTAATTTTTTAATTACAACCTGTTAACTTGCCGGCAATAAAAACTAATTAATACATAAAATAATATGTTAAATGTTTCAGAATCTTACATGTAGAACATTTTCCCTCTTACCTGACCATAATCACCATTCCTAACTTTAACTAAGTTTATTTTGCCCAGAGCTATCCACACGTTAAGCAAAGGAGAAAATTGTGATGTGAATAATTTTAGAAACAGTCACGTTGATTATTTTAAAATGCAAAGATAAACAACAGTTTGAGGCTGGCACTGAGATTATACAACAGTTCCAGGGGACCGTTACAGAGATCTGTTTACATGGGTTGCATGATGATCGTATAACCCATGACTCCATGCTCAGGGTCACTGGGGGCAGCAAAGGGTCAAGTGATGGTTTAGGGGGAATAACAAACGTATATTACTTCACGCATGTGTGGTATGTTCTCCAACTAGCTTATTTCCTCCATACAAATCCAACATGTCAATATCAATTATTTTTCATCACCAATGGATGAGCACCAAAAGATTAAGGAAAAGAGGAAGAGGTAAAGGAAACATTAATCATGTCATCTTAACAATGGTTACTAATTCCAGCTGACCTGTGGTTGAACTTGGTTGAATCTACTCTGACCTCAACGTCATTACTTTCACTTGTGTCTTTGATAGCAATGTGTTTGTGCATCTGTTAAACCTGACGCCGGATATTTAATAGGATAAGTTGTCATTAATGTAGATCTGACATCTTTTCCACGAATGTAGTTCATAAACCACAGCAGCAAAATGTATTTCTTTCACCAGAAGTTTTGAGAGATCGTCAAATGCCCAAACACTGTACTGTGATATATTGATGATATACGACAGGATTTTACATCTCAGGAAAGTTACCATGGCTGCAATCATTTTCTATTCAAACTTTGATAAAGTACACATACACGGCTGTGGCTCAGAGGCAGAGCAGGTCGTTCCTTAATCGGAAGGTTGTGGGTTCGGCTCCTGGTGCCACATGTCAAAGTATCCTTGAGTAAGATACTGAACCCCAGATTGCTCCTGATGCCGTGCATCGGTGTGTGACTGTGAGTGTGTATGACTGTTAGTTTCTGTTGAGTGGTCGCAAGACTAGAAAGGCGCTATACAAGTACAGGTCCATTAACCATTTACACATATACAAAATTAATGAAAACTACACATTGAAAATGTAACAACAGCATTGATAATAGGGCTGTGTACTGGCAAATTTGCATTTGTGTTTATCATAGTCCTCAGTTTACGTTTACAAAAAAAATCAACAGTGTTTTTGAAAATCAATACAATTATTACAAAACAATCGCTATACAATATTTTTCAGTATTTTCTTTCACCTCTAATTGAAAATGATTTAAATCACATCTAATTGATTATTTGTCTCACCCACATCAGAGTCAGCAAAACAGGGCAGAGACAGAGCGGTGTCATCTCTCACAGGAAGGACCTGTGTCCTTTCATAGAAGTAGCAGCGCAAACACAAGTGCACACACAAATGCACACTAATGCTAAACCATGCTTTCATTGCACCACATAAAATAAAAGGCTGCAGGTTTGTTGAGTACATTTAGAGAAAGTCACCTACAAAGTCAGCTAGGAGGGCAAATATAAAAAGAGATGGGCTTTTGGAATTGAAGAAACAATGAATCAGAAAAGCAACTTCAAGCGGCACCTGTTATGGAGCAGGAGGACCAGGGTGGAGGATTGGAAAGGACAAAGGCTGAGCATTATGCTGCTGTTATAAAGAGCTGGTAAGCCTGTTTGCTTTAGAGGTGTTGTCCGGTTGCCCCAGCGGCTATGTATAGCGGGGACGCCCATAGCCTTTGTTTTCTGACACGAACAGGGGGTGTTGAGAGCGAGCTGCGGACACTGATGCGTGACTGAATTCCTATTAGACTGGTAGGACTGGGATAGTCTCTAGAGAACACCTGCATCATCAGCTGTATGACTTACAGCATGGATATGTGTAATGGAGTTAAACTGATAAGGGTTTCGTAGAATGGGTTATGGTATTACAATGTTTTTTGGTGAATAAGAGCATAATATTTTGCCCAAGAACTGTGGCAGCATTTTAATCTTTACAGGCTTGAAGAGCTGAAACAACGTAGTCTGATCACTCCTCTAGCAATTAAATGATCATTGCAGTTTATTACAACTTGGGAAAAAGTGTAACTACTGAGATCTCAGAACACAACAACATCACTAAAAAGAAGTCAGAGGGGGCAAGAAACATGCACAGAAAGACAGTCAAACAGGTTTTGCACAAATACGCAGATTAGTCAAACTGATTTGGAAGGGAAAACAAAGGCAATGGTAAAATTATTGCTCAAACCGTCACACAACCGTTTATAGACAAGCTTCCTGGTTCAACTTTTGACTGCCCTACTGACCTGCAGTTGTGCACAATGAGGGATTTTACAGGTGAGCTCACCTTTAGTTTTACCTCCAAACAACGTAGTTCAGATAATCTGTATAATCTGAATCTGTTGATTTGGGTACAAACTGTCTGATCGACTGATTGCTCATTACACTCAGACTTGGAACAACACTTTTATCTCACCAGATTATCTCAGTTACTATTAAGAATACAATATTGGTCAAAATGATAAATATACAGTAAGGATCGGTGTAATAAACCTGAACTATCCTGCAAAATAGGTTAGTAGGTCTTCAAGATATTTTGGGGTTAAAATGAAGATTCACATAAGAAACTGAGTGATTAAAATATTTTTTAACAAAAAGTTAATTTCTTTATTGATTGGTTCTGTTGTTTTGGTCTGGGGGGACAAAAAATGTGAAATGTCAGAAAATAGCTAAAACAATTTCCATGAGCTTTTGGCGGACTTCTTCAAAATTCTTCTTTTGTCACCAACAGTAATCCAGATTTACACTTTCATGAAAGAAAAAGAAGCAGAATATCCTCACATTAGAGGAGCTTAAACCAACAAAGGTTTGGCTTTTCTGCTTGATAACTGACTTAAAATTGTAGATTGTAGATGGATTTCCTGCTAATCAACTATTTATTTAATCAATTAATTGTTGAAACTCGAATTAGATATATATTTATGAATGTGTTTAATTCAAAACACAATACATACAGATAAATTAAGAGAAAACATTAGTTTCAGCTCTTCTCTTTTTTTCTCTCACCATTATCACCAAGTACGGACGTACTCTAGCAAGAATTAATCCACAAACATGAATCACTGAAATGGATCAGTTCAATCTAAATCTGTATTGACAGTACTAGGTTGAGCGTGAGCAGCACGGCATCCAAATGTGAGATAGAAAACATCTACAGGGAAAGAGCTCAACAGTAAGTTTTATCGATGACTAGCTGTCCACACCTCTGTGTCAACCTGCCAGGCCGTCAACAATAAAACAGGATTAATATTAAACTTCAAACGCAGGGGTAGGTGCATTCGTGTGCACACTTAGGACATGTATTCAACACTTATTAACCCTTTTTGAAGTCTGAGCTCGGGCATTCAGCCGGTGCTCCATTATAAATCGGAAAAGCTGCTGAATGCCCAACGCAGCGCACAGAGAAAGTGGAATCAACCTGTTCAAACAGAGATGGGTTGAGAAGTGTTATTCCCACGGCGAGGTGTGCCAGCGAGCTTTGAAAGTGTGATGAGTCAGGGCAAGCTCTCGGGTATGTTGCCACAGAATTAAACACTGAGTGTGTCCTGTTTGATTTTAAGAGCTCCTGTTCTTAAATGGTCTTGTCTGTCAGCACTTAGAGATTCCACTAAGAGTCCAGAACAAAGAACTCTCCCGTCATTACTCTGTTGGGATTTTCCTCAGTGCTTAGAATGATTGTGTGTGGTGAGAATAGGTGTGAGATAATTATAAGAACGGGTAGGATATAATATGTTGTAAGAAATTGCCATAGAGGGCCAGCGCTCTGTCCAGTCCCACATCTGTCAGAGGTGTCGATTTGCATGAATAACCCACAAGTTACCTTTTTCAGGGGTTCTGCATTCCTTAGCAATCTTGCGAAGCTCCGGCGTGTTTTGACGCACAATGTCCCAACACTTACAATATTTACACACTCCTGGACCACCAACAGCTTCGTGCTTTTACTCCTCCCGTTTCTCAACACATTACCTCACATATCTGTGAGTCCCAAACTCCAACTTAGCTTTCTGACAGCTTTTAATACCTCACCTTTCACCCGCACTTTGTCAAAAGAGAGGCAATCCATCATTTTGAGGAGAGAAAAGTGAAGCATTTAGCGGGAGATGAGTGAGAAGTAACGTGTTTGATCTGCTGAAATATTTGCAGAAGGATTCCCAAATGTAGGAGTACTTAAGTGTATCTGAGGGAGTTTCCCCACATCTGCCAAGTGTGAGGAGCAACAGACTGCAAGAACTCCACATTGGGATCATAACTGTACTCATAACATTGATATTATTCAGCTTCATTAAAATCAAAAGAAACTCTACTGCCAGACAGAATGTTGATATTAAATATAAAACCTGCATTATTTTCAGTGACCATGTTTTATAATGTTTAGTGCCAATGTTTTGTGTCTTTTCTTTCTTTATACAGTATCTTCACATGGCAAGTATGGTATTAGGAGGTCAGATTATGGTTATAGCAATTGACCATGATGGGAATTGTCTGTCCTGGTCAGAAGTCTTGTTTAAATAAAATAAACTGCATTAAAATCAGATGCGCTACATGCCTATCCAACCTTCGCAGCCTTAAAGCTGCAGTAGGTAACTTTTATAAAAATTTAAATAATGGAAAAAAAATATTTTTCCCTGTGTCCTGACAGTGAGACATGAGACATATAATCTGTGAAAAAATCTGGTTATTTTGGCTCGTTCTAGCTTTCCTAATGATATTTGCAACAATCCACTGGGCCTGGATGAAAACAACCCAGAGTCCAGAAAGATACAAAGAAGCTTTGGGTTGAAGGCTTGAAGATAGTTGATTGTTGAATCTCATTCCAAGAGTCCCGAAGCGTATATGATTCCCTGAGAATGAGACTCAAAAAAAAAAATGGATTGATTGGTTGTTGTCATTTAGACCCGGTGGATTCTTGTAAATGCCATTAGCAGCACTAGGAGGAGCCAGAGGAACCTGATTTTTTCACAGATTATCTGTCTCATGTACTACTGTCAGGATATAGGGAAAGTTTCAGTGAATATGACCAAAAGTCATTTTTACAAAAATGACTTACTGCTGCTTTAAGACAAATTTATAGTCTCCTTGCCCTCACATTGGCAACGGACCACTTTAGTCGGAGTGATGTAAATGTCGCCATCTGCTCGGAAAGCATGTTCCACCTCTCTACAGGGCACTGTACTTTCTGCATTGACACAGAATATTGGCATTGGACAAATTTCTTGCGTTACAGAATCATTCAACATGAAAAGAATTCCTAGGATAAAACTCTTCATCGTCACACTTGCTTCCTTCAGCATCTTGCATTCACACCTTATCTCAGAATGTTCACTACTCTTTGCCATACAGTTTCGTTCCATGAAACAAATTTAGTTTGTGGACACTGAGGTTGTTCTTCTGTTCTCTCTCTGTGTTGTTTTAACGCTGTTTTCAGTTGGAATTGCCGATAAGTCTGGGATGAAAGCTTTAGTGTACTATCTACCCGTTATGACTGTTGCCATCTCGACAGCTGAACTAGATCTTCAGGCACCTGGTAATTTACCATCTAATGGCAAGTAGAAGAAGCCTGTGAAGTGTTTTCAAGGATCTTCACCTTCTTTGTCCTCAACATGAGACAGGTCTGCGACTCCGAAAGACTACAGAAAGCCTGTGTGCTAATAATTCAGTACATCCCAGGAAGAGACAGTTCACTCTCTTTTTTGCGACATACCAAGCTAATGGAGTGCCGCTTAAACTAGAGAGGTCATCTCCCTGGACCAAACCCTCGTCTCAAACCCAAGCGCTGTTGCTAAATGAGAAGCAAATGTTTCCCAGGACAGATTTATGAGACATCATCATTTAAGGTAATGCAAACTATTCAGCTCAGTGAAACATATGGTGACTAAGAGCAGGTAGGCAATGAAAATAAGTTTGATGAAATGGCCTACTAATCAAGCTGTTAAGTTGTAGAACTATCCATGATGGATGATGTAATTGTGAGGATCTCATGGTCTGTTAGACAATGTATGATTTTTGTTTTAGAAGTCACATTTAGAAGCAAGATTGATTGTCTGGTTGACATACATTATGCACTTACATCTTCAGAACAAATGATCTGATCAGCAAGATCCCAATACAAGGAATCTAACAAATCATCTTAATTTCACGTTCTGTCCTTTGTAGCCCACTCATACTGTGGTCACAGGCAGTGGCTGTGGCTACTGTCAGAGTTTGGTTCTGCTGTTTTTCTTGCAGGGACAGTTTCCTTTTTGCGAAAGCTACAAATGAAATTGCATTGGACAGCTAGCAGTTGTTTTGCCAAACGAGACTGTCCTTGCAAGAAAAACAGCAGAACCAAGCTCCAACAGTAACCACAGCAACTGACTGTGACCACAGTGTGAGTGGGCGCCCAGTGATGTGGCAGGCTGTACCTAGTGAGCGAATCAACAAAGTGACAAAGTAACCATGAATGTCTACACCAACTTTCATGGCAATCCATGTAATATTTCACTAGGTAAAAAATGTCAGCCTAGTGGTGGTGCTAGAGAAAAAGTCTTTGGGATCACCAAAGTAAGAATGACTCATCAGGGGTGCCCAGTTGGTAAAGCTGGCGTCCCATGTAACAAGGCTGAGTCCTTGCTGCAGCAGCCCAGGGTTCGAATCCGACCTGCGGCCCTTTGCTGTGTGTCATCCCCTCTCTCTGCCCCCCTTTCCTGTCTATCTCCAGCTGTCACTACCAACGTAAAGGCAACAAAAAGCCCCAAAAAATACAAAAAAAAGGCAAAACAAGCATGAGGAAAATTCTACATTATAATTGGGACTGAATTAATGCTCTTATCCTAAATTAACTCTTACTTGTGTCTAGAAAAGATCAATCAATGCTATTGACTAGTTTACAGTGTGACACATTTTATTAGATCCCCATTAAAAGAAGGTCAACTGTATTGATTGAAAACAGGATAATGAAATGGCTTCTCAAAAATCAGTGAGGGAAGAAACTAAATGAGCTGGATAACTATTTCCTACTTTTTTATGCTTGGTATGACAAACTTAAGTAAGCACAACAGTGTTGAAACCAATGTAAGTGGTGACAAAAACATCTGTCTTAAATGAGCACAGACACAACTTTACAATATGGAAAAACACATGAATGTACAACCAGACAACAACTACAATAAACGTCAACATGATACTACACAAAGACGTTAAGTAGTTTAATGGATCAGAGTTTTTATCTCTGTGTTCTACCATAAACAAGGTAATGTTGCATAATGGCTAATTGCCAGTCTTTAATGCTCTCCTGCTGAGACCTTACTACAATATGCACAACTAAAAAGGCATCAGGCTTTCAGCTGACAAATGGTTGCCACAATCACACTTATAGCATTAACCAGCTTATGGTGTAAGCACACTAAGATGAGCCCAAACAACGGATGTCTATATCAAGATTAGTCAACTTATAAATCCACATAGGCAGATTAGGTGTCTAATTCCACTGACCCTCTGAAACAAATCTGGGTTTATTATCCAAGTAGCTCCAAACCTATGACTCAAGCCAAGTTCTAACAGTTGCTCTGGTAGACAGATTGCTAAAGACCCTCTACTACCAGATGATCTGGTCAAGCAATCCTTATCAGGCTACATACGCTTAAAGAAATTAATTTCATTAGCTATCCACCTAATGCAACACTGCAGCCGAAGCTGTTTATTTCCACTTAAAATAATAGGCAAATAATTCTAAAAATTCTATCATAAAACAAAAAGGTTATGTATCAGGTTCTGTTGGGAAGCAAACAATATAAACATTTGTAATCATAACGCTTTTACTAATCTCATTACAAACCCCCACTTGCATATTTCATTACATGTAAAGGGGCATACAGCAGACAGTCTCTTTGTTCAGCAATGCCTCAAGTCCTTTTATAGCTGATGCTATTTAGCACCTTTACAGTTTAATTGGTACAGTTTAATTAGGGAAAGCTGATTTTCATAGAGGATTATTAGCAGGGACAAGTTTAAAATCAATGTTAAATACAATACACACCACAAGAAAACCTAAAAAAACATGTATGTATGTATGTTAGCTAGCATCTGAAGCAGGGTAGTTAGGTATCATTTTTATTATATATATATATATGTGTGTGTGTGTGTGTGTGTGTGTGTGTGGGAACAAGTAATGAATGCCAGTGCAAAAGTAATGTTGTTCTGTGCAAAATATAAACACAAAACACAACACATCATGTCAGAAGCAAGCAAACTACGTTAAAACTGCCTTCTTTTAAAGACAGTGAAAGATGACATTGGCCATGGACCTCACACTAGTATTGGACCCATCTCAAAGAACAGATTAGTGAGTCAGTTGGGTAACGGTGAGTAAAACCTCCACTAAAACTCACGGACAAGGAAACTGTAGTCCATACTGTAACATTTTTACTGTCCATGGTGAATACTTGCCATGATACTGTAAATGTGTAAAAGGGTGATTTTCCATACAAACGGCTGAATTATTTCACCAGCAGCTGACTTTCTGGCTTCAAAACTCACTTTCTTGGCACAAACTTTGTTTTGGAATTTCCTGATACGTCCAAATCAGCATTTGTTCTTACTAGAGATTATTTATGATCTGAAACAACCAATTTTCAACACCTATCATTATGTCATAAATCTTAACAGGCTACATCCTGAATTACCCATTATTACTATCCTGAATCATTCACAGCTCCTAATCAAACCAAGGCTAAAGATTTTTCCAAAGTTTTGCAAAGCATAGATAAGTTTGCCTGATCAGAATCAGAATCAGATATACTTTAATAATCCCGTGGGGAAATTACTTAAATGTATGTGTATATACGTGATTTTTATAGAGGACACTCTGTATCAGCCATGGCTTATATGGTAACACCCCTTAATGCAACAGCAGAAATAGTAATTATTCCTCTTTTATGGAAATTAGTAATGGCAGAGATATTTATGAAACATCTCAACTTGAATTTCTCATCACAGGATTTTTTTCTGTTCAGTGGAACTGCAGAACAAATAAATCACTCATGAAAATAATCACCTTTAATATTCACTGGGGCACGAAGACCTTTTATTAAAGGTCACTATATCAGTGCTTGCAAGCCTTCAATCTCATCTGTGCTACAACAAAGCACATTAAAACACACATGGTGTCTGCGTGCCCTCCTATTGTCTGAAGATGGACAATTATTAAATGCAACGCCTCCTGCAGTAACTATATACGATTATGACGGCAAGTCGAATATAAATATTTTAAGGCAGGTGTTAGAGGGATGAGGAGTGACATGTTTTGGCACAGATGACAAAGAGATAAATGATGGGGAGGGAGAGCTTATGACAACAATGAAAAATTGAGATTAACAGGTCAAAATGACAGTAAAGTTGTGTCATGCCTCACGCCAAGAGTTGTGTTTGTTAACTGGCTGCATGCAGACTGGAGTTTGGGTGTCTGGCGATTGCACCCAGACAGACTCCAAAGCTTTACGTGCAATATGGTGTCTGTCAAATTCACAGCTGAACAGCAGGAACTTGAAACGCATCATGCGAGCGTCCAAAAAACAGTGAAGGCTGGACCAAAGTGTGTGCTAAAGCCTTTGCGGCAGAGGGGGGCAGAGGGGGGCAGAGATGTGCGCTCGACCGGTGGGCTTAGTAAGATTCATACTGTGATCCAGATGGCCAAAATGTTGAGGCTATTTAGCAAACAAGTCCATTATCTAAACATAATGTCAGATGGGACTGTTTACTGAAATCTACAATTGCAAGACAAAGCAGAACATGACAGAGCAGAAGATTACTCTTGGTTCTGCAAGGTCTGGACTTGCACAATGTAAAATACTTTCTTGTAACTTAATTTGAGGACTTTCACAGCCGATGAATTAATGCTGGCCGATACACCAGATGGACCAGTACACCAATTTCCAATGAATTTAGCTGAAACAAGTGTTGTAATGCAATTGTTTCTTGTTCAATAGAACATTTGAGAAATATCTCTTTGAATACTTAAATACTTTAAGTTCAATGGGTTTATACAACTATTTTAAAATCATTTGTTTTGAAAATGTTAAAATTTCTGCACATCTTTTCTATTTTTAAGGTCTATTTTTATTAAACTGCAGTTTACACGAAAGAAAGTTTACATTGTGCAACTGCTTCTGATTCCTTCATATATTGTATCAGTGTGTGGGGCCAAGAAAAGCCTATAGTAACCAAAGCCTTCAGTATATACATGAGGGCATTAAAGTGTTTTTATATTCTATGTACTCCTGGCAGTGTAATAAGCCACTATAACCCCATATAAAGGTCCAGTAAATACATAAATAAATAAATACATTTAAAGTACGGTGATATATCGTGAAACCGCTATATTGTCAAAAAATACCAGGATACAAATTTTGGTCATAGCGCCCAGCACTATTAGAAATTATATTTTTAACCTTTCTTTTCTCAGTTTTACTTTGGAATATTTGTGATGTTTGTGTGACTATGCTTTTCCCTGATGCAGGGCACACAGGTTTTACTAACTGTGTTAAAAGTGTGACATATGACAGTATCCACCCTATAATCGGTCAGTGAGCTTTCCGACTTAACGGCATCATCAGATGACTGTAAATTGAACGGTATATAACTGTCTTGAACTTATTTGAATGACAGCACATCCTACTTATGAATACAATGTTCAATCAGCAGAGAGCCGTTTGATTAAAAGATTCATTTGTAGATTTATCAAACTAAGATCAAGTCCTTTGAAGCAAGAATTTCCACAATAACTACAATCATATTTGCAATCCACAGTCCTGTTTTTTGCTTTTTTATCAACTTGACAAATGTATTTTCATTTAGGCTTTTCGATAAAAAAAAAAATACATCTGTGACGCACTTGTTTATAAAATCCATGAGGAAATGTGTAATTTTTTCAGCCAAAAAGCAAAAACATAACTCAGATTTGAAAGTACCAAAGAGTTGGAAAGTTACAGTTAAACCTCAATTTACCAGTCAATCAGGGTTAATCTTTTTAATCTGTCAGGCCATGGTGATAATCTCAACAGTGTTTGGCATCTAAAAGTCTACTGGACAAAAGGGCCATACAGCTAGATGCTCCCGGGAACTGTAACGGTTTGATCGGTATAGTGACAGTTAACTGAACATTAACAGTCACGGGGGAGGGAATCAATAATAAAATTCAGTTATAAGCATGAGTATTTTATGATCCAAAAATAAATAAAACAGATTTTCCCAAAACCCAAACCCCAAAAAATAAATATGTAACATTGCAAACATTTTTTTTTAGGTTTTAAGTCAAAATGAAGAAGAAAGATTTTCACAATGTAGAAAATGTTGAAATACCATAAATATTGTACTGCTCCTCTACTACACTACCAAGTTCATCGATGAACGCTTCAGTTTGCAGCCTTAACAGATACAATGCTACATATTTGATTTTCTATCTATCTCTACACACAGATTCCCACACATTTTTGAAAAAATAATGATTTTTCTTGTAATAAAATTTGATCTGATGAATAAAATCAACGCATTATATTCATTCAATCAAAAACTTTCAGACCATTTTCATACTGACTGAAATATGGCCACAATGTAGCAACACAGAGGCATCTCCTGCCTGTAAACCAAATCATTAAGCAGCTTAAGGATTACAATCGAATGAGGCCATAAAAACCTGCTAAGACATTCCTAGAAGCTGTGATACTCTGGACTGTGTCTCTGCTCTGTTACCACTGTAGATCGGATTATGGACGGGTAGGAGTGGTTATTGATTGAGATACGCCTCCTGTCACAGCATGTGTCCACTTTGTAGAAGTTAGAGGTACAAGTGACAAACAACAAAAGAAACCAGTACAGTCAAACACACCCTGGCTGGATGCAAGTCCTTTTTTTCTTTTTTTCCCTGTCAGATTTGGAAAAAGTCCTGTGTAGAGCCTTGTTTTACCCTCACAGCAAATTTCCAAAACCTTCTGGACAGTATTGCAAATTACAACTGGGAATAAATTGAATTAAACCCTCACTGGCAGACTTTTTCTTGTTTTAAAAGGACAAATGATATGTGATATTTGTATTATGATGATATGTGTATTTTTTTTATTGCCAACAAATCCCAGGAAATATATCTCATTCTTCTGGGCCATAGAGCTCCATTATTGCTGAAATACACATAAATGAGCCACACTATGGCACTGGGTGACACGTTCCTTTGTTGACAAGAAGATACGTACTGTATTTACTTTGGCTCAGTCCTACGTCAGTACTCACTGGTGCACCAGTAACGTCTTAATCCCTGGCTAAAAATAGTCCGCAACAAATGCAGTGTTGCCTAAAACTACAGAGGCAGGTTGTTCGTGAAATTACTTTTAAAAAAAGAAAAAATCAAACTATATATTTGTGAGGTGTTCTTTAATGTCTTGTTGTCCTGTTTATGTCTTGTAGGAACCAGTGGGCTTTGGGCTGAGAGCCAAAGAAGTAGGGAAGTAAGAAAGTATTGCGAGATCGACTAACACATTGTTAATTTTGGTCTTTTCATGGGATTTTTTTGACAATAGGGAAAATATCATAAGTAAGTAAGCCTCATCTATTAAGGTAATAAGTAATGAAAACCTGAATCTAGGATTTAGTGACTTTTTGAAGATGTATTTTCTGAAATAGATAATGTTAAATCCTTAAGCTCTCCACCCACCCAGGAGCACAGCTGTTTCTCCGATGCCAGAACTGGTGACTCATATTATTATTATTTTATTGTATGTTGTCTTTTTGGGGCATTCTTTGTCTTCAATTAATAGTGAAAAGTAAATAGCGCCTAATCTTCTAACGACTCAAAGTGCTTTTACACTACGTGCCACATTCACCCTTTCACACACATTCACTCACTCAGTGATGGCAAATTATCACACGGAAACTAACTCATTCATCCACACATTGATGCACATCGGAGCAATTTGGGGTTTAGTATCTTGCTCAAGGATGCTTCGACGTGTGGCAGCAGGAGCCGGGGATCGAACCAACAACCTTCCAATTAGTGGACAACCCGCTCTGCCTCTGAGCCACAGCCGCCCCTAGAGTGACAGGAAAGGGTTGAGACAGAGGGGATGACACGCAGCAAAGGGCCGCAGGTTGGAGTCGAACCCATGGCCGCTGCAGCAAGGACTCAGCTTTGTTACATGGGGGGCCAGCTCTACCAGGTGAACTATCTGGGCGCCCCATGAATACCATTTTAACAAAAGATTATACACTAAGTGAAATTCTGCTTTAGCCCCTTACAAATATATTCAGGTATATCTAATAAAGTATGATAAAAAGCTGCTTATATACAGCTTAATGATTTATTTCTAATTGCCAGATTCATTCATCACTCATTAACTGATCTGGCCTCTAACCGCATGTCTTAATATTTATGCATTAGAACATTGTTGCTTGTCTTGTTATTTGGGATGGCTCGATCCCACTTTTTCATGTCCAATACCACACTTGACTATCTGCCGATACCAATCCAATGCTGTGTTTATCCCCCCCATAAACAACTAAGCTGTTAATAATACGATATACGATATTATCGCAATAAAAAACACTACAATGTCTGCATAAAGTTAGCTAGGTTGCTAATATTAGGCACTAAGGATGGGATGATGTTAATATTAAAACGGAATTTACACATGAGAGCCACCAAGTGCAACCACTTTCCTCCAATGAGATCTTGAGTCATTGTTCTAAGCTGGAAAAAATAAGTCTCTGGTTTCATTTGCAGATACAGTAACAGCTTAACTGGAGCAATTCAATTGTTAAATGCCTTTCAGAGAGACACACTGCTGATGGCTTTCGAGAAAGGAAATAATAATACAGTGACTTCCTGTTTCAGTACAGGTTTTCTATAACTCAGGAAATACAAAAAGATGTAAATTATATTAACACTATTCCTTCTGCTGTGAGTAACAAATTAAATAAGAAAGAAAAAAAAACATTCACACACAAACTTGCAAACACACACATCCGGAGATGTGTTAAAACCTATTTTCACTTTTGTGGTGAGCAGTTTATAAGACACACCCAATAGTGGGGCTGCTTGCTACAACGCATGAAAATGTCCACAGACAACACACTGAACTAGCATTACCTACAGAACTCAAACTGGATCCTGACTGGGATCATTTTAAACTCAAAATAAAAACAGTTTTAGAAGAGGGATCAGACATGAATGATCTTGTGCGTCCTGTTTTATGGTACTTTAATGCATTAGTTTGTGTCCTGTATTGTTCCGTCTGTATTTCTTGTGAATTGTACTATCTCCTGTGTATTTGTTGAGTTTTATGTATTTTAGAGGCCCATCTATGGGCATTGTGAATTAGCTTAGGCTTTAATTGCTGGGGTGTGTGGCATTTTTAATGCTACATAATTGTCCCTATACAGATAAACAATAAAATACAAATAAATGATTCACTTGCATTCAATTCCTCCAAGATTAGTGTTTGACTTTTGAAACCAAACACAGGCGTCAAGACAACCTGAATTTTCCTGAACCAGAACACAAAGGACTGCTGTTTCTGCCAAATGACAAGTCAGGTCTCTAAATTACATTATATTTGTAAAGAACTCTAAATAAACCACCACACACTGCTAATTTAGATTTTGAACTATGAGGTCCTGTGACCTACCAGCACCGGACTGTTGTTGGCAGTGCATGGGGAGTTTTGTTTATGAGTTATATACATTATATATGTATTATATGTGCACATGTATATTTTCACATGTATTCTTAAAGTTTACCTGATCTTGACTCGTGTCTCGAGGGTACTGGATCTCTGCTGCAATTAAAGCTGCAGACAGAACGGGGCTTTGAGACAAACAGCTTTTGCACTGCAGAAATCTGGTAACAGAGCCCTCCTCGGGGTTCCAGATGGCATTATATGCTGCATGAATGAGAAGCAGTGGGAAAGCGTGCAACTTTACTGACTTTAGAGGGGAAAAAATGTGCCATAAAAGGATCAAAGTGAAAGGTTAACATCGTCACTGTGCGATGGCGTTTCCTTTTTTTGATAGAAAACACGTATTGCTTAGGAACTTTTCTTGTAGTACAAGATTAGCAACAATCACTTCTTGTGTAATTCTTGTGTAATCAAATAAGCTGTCAACCCACCAGTTAAACAGTAGGGTTGCAGAGCAGTCCTCAGGGCCTTCAGTGAGGTGAGACTCCGGACTACCAGCAGTGAGTCTGACTGGTCTGGTACTGATGGCTGATGTGGTGCACACTGGCAGCAGCAGGTCGTTGCTGCAGGACTTAACGTGTCTTTTCTCAGAAAGGTTAGATGTTCTGATTCACAGACAGCACGTCCTAACGCACCTGAAACATGAGGTCATGACAGTGAAAGTTCAGTCAACCGTTCGCAATCAAACACATTCACTTTCAGTAATGGTTTGACTTGTGTAGCTGCGGTGAATAAACTAAAACATAACAGGGATTTCTCAGAAATTACCATGTGCCACAGGAAGTAGTTCCTTTTCACACGTAGAACAATAGAGTCCCAAAGAGCATGGCTGCTGGTCTTTGACTCTCTGCAAGTAAAACATAGGCTTTTTATGACCATATCTGCAAACTTTCCTTGCATATCCAAACTTTTATAAATGGGTGTCAAGAAGCATCTTTAAGGGATTTAACCAGACACTGCTTACAGAGTTTTAAATTGTTTCTAAATGCTTATTTTGTCCTCATGGATCTGCTAGCTTTTAGAGGAAAGGTTCACAAAAGTCTAAATGATAAACCTTTTTCTCTTTCAGTGCTGCTCTTTGGTCATAAACTGCACTGCTTTTAATGGCTATGTTGACATCAGAAAGCCCCCCTCCCCCCCCTTCAGATGCTTTGATTTTCAGTGTTCACACAGGATGTGGTGATATGACTCATTCCCATCCACTGTGTTCTGTGCAGCTCATAGAGAAAACAGACTAAATGCAAAAGCCATCACTGCAGTGTAGGTGTATGTCAACATTTATTGCTTTTATTTATCCCAAAATGCATTTTGTGCCCTTCTGCTTGAAAGGTTTGATTTTACAATACAAGATTAACAGTCCGATGTGTGTGTCTGTTTGCTGTGATTTGCTGAGACAAAACTTGACCCTTACCTTTCTTTTTGGAGAGGTCTTGTTAAATCTCCTGCGTCGTTTTTGTTTGCAAGATCTCTGTACTTTAATAGCTTGGTTGAAAAAAAAGGTAAGTTTTAGTTATATGAATAAAGCAGCTTTCTATGTGTCACAGTATGAGCCTAAGCTAAACTTCCCTTAGAATCTGCTCAAAATTCATCCAAATCTTTGGTTTTACACAAACTTCCTGCAGTTATTGTGTTCACTATTTGGGTTCATTGTACAGTTTATCAGTTGCTCTCTACTGTGTTTGTTATTATTGAATATAATATGAAATATCCATAAAATATATGTCCCTTATTAGGCAGTTTACTCGATCCCCTAGGGAAGGAAGGTTGGGAATCACTGGTACAACCTCTTGAAATACCATAGTCTATAATCTATAGATACTAAAAAAGACTAATAATTGAATTCATTAACATTAACATATGATGTGATAATACAAGCCCAGAAAAGGTTCCTTGCTCTCTATTGGGCAGCAGCTATTATGAACCTGTATTGATCTGTATTTAAGTCATTCTTTATAATTTGCACTTCAGTTTCATCACTCATAAAGAACAAATACAATCTGGGCTAAAACATGTGCATGTTACAGTGAGCTTGGGATCTTTTAGTCAATCTCTTGATGAATTTGCTCACAGCTCTGTTTTGGTAGTGCTGTCATGTATGTGGATGTTGGACTCCAGCAGCTAAAGCAGCATTGAAATAATCCTATTGAAATTAAATACTGATTTGAACATTCAGCTAGGAAAGCTCCTAGTCCTGTGAAACTCCACACCTCCAGAGGGAGTTTTGGGTAAAATTTTTTAGACATGGCACAAAACACCATAAAACATTTGTAATTGTCCCCATTACTTTATGACCTATAAATGTATATACAGTATATGCTACCTAAGTATCTGGCAGTCATTATATCATGTTAAATGCTGTTAAATAACCTGGGCCCAGTATTTCAAAACCTTTAATCTAGATCAGGAGTCTCCGGATAGGATTAAATCTCTAAATTGGGTATTTCAAAACTGGTGATGTGATCCAGATAATACAAAATTGGGATACGCATCTGGTAATCCAATCCTACCAGAATCCAGACCACATGTTGTTTTGGGGTATTTCTAAACTCTAATGTGGAGATTAGGATAGTTTTGATGCTAAAAATCAGGATGATCCTGATCCCACTGGAAGAGTACATCCAGCAAGGATTCAAGGTGGATAGAGAAAATAAGGTTATTACAGCTCACTTAAACTAAACTTAAAACTAGGTGTGAAAAAATCATTTTACTTAACTGAAATTTAAAAAAAACTAGCTAAATGAAAACTATGTTTATTGAGACGGGGATTTTGACATGACTGTTAGTCAGTGAGTTTGTATTGTAATAACTAGTCTGAAATCTTGCCCCTAACAAATAGCCCCATATTATAATAAAAACCTGAAACTAATACCGAAACTAATAAAAACTAAAACAAAAAGATTGTAAACAATAATGCAGATAAGTGAATATCAATAAAATGCAAGCTGATCTCTTTTCCTGAACCTGTGCAATCTCAATCTCAATCTCTATTTAAAAATTATTTGAAAAACCAGGACAAAACCTACGAAATCTGTTTTATCTAGGATAGCAAAAAAAGGTATTACAAAAGCTGGATAATTGTGATGTAGATTAAAGATTTTGAAACACTGGGCCCTGGTGTGATCAAATAAGAGGTTCTTGCGATGTTAAAAAACAAACAGAACTGACTGTCACACACAGGGTTCTCTGCAGGTCTCAACAGGTTAAATTTAAGACTTTTGAAAGACATTTTTAAGACCACCATGAATGCAGTTTAAGACCTGTTTTACGTCCATACTGGCAAAATAAAAAGAATGAAGGAAAATCAATATTGGTTCCATAATAGTTTTGTTTTGCAGTTGTTACAGCATGATCAATACAAAACTGTACAAGAGATGTAACTGCATTTGGGCAACGGAGATAACACACGACTGCTGTGACTGGCTTGTATTCTCTCCTAAATGTGATGATGGTTGATATACGGCGGTAAAAAAAAAAAAAAAAACAGAAGGTCTGCAGCAGTAAATGTTGCTGACTGATCAACTAGATGCTCGACAGGCTAGTATCCAGCACTTGCAGCAGATTGTGGCAGATGAGAACAGTTCTATTTCCCCTGAGATGCTGTTGATTCAGCACTGTGAATCAAGATGTAATTCTGTTCTGTAATCTTTTATTTTATCTGCCTTGCACAATGTGTTTCACTTGTAAAAAAAAAAAAAGAGCATTAAAGACACACTCCTGTCTAGCTAAATTGTTCCAATTTGTAATGTATTGTGTTCAACCTTCTCCAGAAATAACTTTAAGAGCATGCTAATCAACACTGTAATGAACATGCACTTATTGCTCAGACTGTACAACCTATGGTTTGTCGTCTATATAGATTAGTTACCTTTTTGGCTTCTGTACGGACTTCCTGGACTAGTAGGTCTACATTCTGCTGCTCCCACTTCT